>NC_084654.1:15953888-16615833 GCF_019802595.1 Syngnathoides biaculeatus | reverse complement strand
AGTATACATTGTATACCCGAGTGTGCGGAGAATCACGCACGGAGGCTTTTAGGTTGTGGCGCCTCTGCAGCGGCACGTTTGCAGTTGTTGGCAGAACACTGTGATTAGAGGCGATCGGACGCCAGGCACCCAGCAGACACCCACTGCCGCCGCACTTTTTTATTTGGGTTGTTGCGACCACATGAGGCAGCATATGGAGCCATTTCCTCTTCTCTCTCCCCAGGACTTTTTAGACATGTCAGTTAGGCCTTAATCATGCATTTTTCTGCATGAGGGGAGAAGCGGAGAGTCTGTTCCAAGCTGGCTTCTTTGCCCCAAGGTGCTCCACCGACACAGACAATCAATAGTGCCCATCGCGTCACCCATGTGCGCATGCACGAATGCGAGATATAGCGTTCATCAAGGGCACATTGGAGGGCCTTTTCTGATTTAGTTCACGACGCAAAAGACAATTTTCTTATTGTGTATTTAATTAGCTGGGAGTGGACGCCGTCGGGTGGACAACCAAACCTCAACAGTTTAGCCTTGAGAAAACTCGGGGACAAAAGAGACATTTTTCAAGGTCTCAGCCCGCCCTCCCTTCCGAGCCATCTCCGGGTCCCCAGCCACCCTTGAGCGGGAAGCACAGCCTTCCATGTGCATAAAGTAGAAATAAACTGCAGTCTGTATTTTCATTGGGGGAAAGTGAACCCAATTTACACGCTGCTCCATTGGAGATGAGCACTCTAGCGTGCACCTGCAGGTAATCTCGCCCAGAGTCCCCCTTTGTGTCCCGTATTATTGTTGAAATAAATAACCTTTCACAGCAATCAGTGTGGGGATCTTCACTTAAATTATCGCCGCGCAGATAGCTCACTCATGATCTGCTTCTATATCCATTAACTATCTGCGAAAGTGATTTATTGGTGAAGGGTAAGGGGGGGGGAAAGGTATGAGAAAGTGAAGCAGGCGGTTTAGTAAGACAATAGTGCCCTCTACTGATTGTAGCTTGTCCCGATTCCATCTGATCATTTCGTCAGGCCAGATGCTCTGATGAACTTTAGGGGAATCGCATCTGTGTTTATAACCATAAGACACATTGATCTACTCCTCTCTCTATCTTATTTCGTTAAATAACTAAACCAAACGGGAATCCTCTTTTATGGGATGGCCAAAGAAAACGAAGAAAGAAATCGAAAACCCAGAACCGAGTATTTTATCGCAACAACAGTCAACTTTGTACACATGGACCTCGGCGTTGCACCATCTGCGTGCCGGGGCTCCTGCAGTTGCCCTCGCTCCCATCCCTGCACGCCCCCCCTCCTCTGGCATCCCTCCTTCCCCACACTCCTGTGATGTGTCGTTACACGCTCGGCTGGCTCCTCTTCCATGACAGACTGTTACTTCCTGGAGCGGAAACGCATTTGATTGTTAACATCTGGGCCATTACAATTGCAAACTAGGGCTCTGTACATCAATCAGGAAGTGATTTCAAAACAAAGGGACCATCCTCCAATCAATCTATTGGGAAGTAGGAGCATTACATGCTCCTGTAATCCCGGCTAATTAGCGGGATAATGGGAATGAGATTTATGAATCTGCTGAGGTGCGAGGGCACACTCAAATTAGCGGGGATGCGAGCCAGGCTAGGCTGCAATCACACGATGCAACTGCAAAACCCCAATTCCAATCAAGTGGAGATATTCGGTAAAACCTGCCATGTTTGGTTTTGTTTGCTCATTTCCTGTTCCTGCATGTTTGCAGTTCCTCAGGGTGCCTTTGTGGGTGGAGTCTGCTGCATCACACCGTTTTACAATCCCGATCAGCAGGGTGTTCAGATCCAGGAGAGAGAGCCTGAGATATTGTCATTGAAAGTTGCAATGGACCTTTCTGATGGCGACCTTAAACTCCACCCCTTTAGCCATGTCCCACAAGCTTTCAAAATGGGGATTGGACATAACATGTTTGAAGTTGATTCTCTATCGCGTATTCCAGATAATATTGGGGTATGTTTTTTGCCAAATACGCCAGACTTGTCCAACAGAGTTCCACAGAGAGGTCGCAACTGTTTCACGCAAGGATATGTACACGGAATTAAGATTTTGGACGGAGCAGGACGCAATGTCAGAGTTACAGCGAAATGTTGGCAATCCATGCAAAAAAGTTTGACGCCTCACAGACTTCATATTGAAATCCAACGGGATAAAATAGTGCAATCGTACTGCGCATGTAAAGCAGGGTGAGTACTTTTTACTTGGAAAGATCACGAGTAATATCATTGTAGTCTTTAGAAGTGAGTGCGCGTATTCATTTGACTTGGCTCAAAATGGAACCCAGTATTAAAATTCCGATGTGATCCAAATAGGCAAATAGACATTTCTCTTGCACGACATCACAAATTTACGTATCACTAACCCGACTCTTAAGCATAAAACATTACACACGTCATCCATCAGGTCAGTGATACGCTAACAAATGAAAGTTGTTCTCCTTCAATGTATAAAACACTGATAATAATGAACTTAAACTTAGAGAAGATACTTCTTCCTAACCTTCAAACATACAGCCTTGTGCTTCTTAACTGTGTTTTAGGCTTTGGAAAATGAATCAACCGGGCCTCTTTTAACCTAGCAGGATATCTTTCATCAGAATTGCATGTTCTCCAAGCGCATCTGAGGACCATTTTTGTAACATTAACTTTTCCAAGCGCACGCTACTGACAACCAGCAGTGCTTGTGGGACAACAAGGCGGCAGGGGCGTGTCAAGCCAGGGGTTAAGATAATGTGGCTATCTGATTGGCTATTATTGTACGAGTGATTGACAGGTCGGAATGGTCCGTTGCCTGTTGTGCTGCTTGTGTTTGATTTGAGACCTGCCAGGAGTTACTTTTTTTGCTCAGTTTTTCTCTTGTTACTACTCTGGTTCATCTGTTTTCATTTGCTTGCGCATTGACACTTGGACAACAAAAAATACACTAGAATAATAAATAATAGAATAATCAATAATCAAACTGAGGGATTTACCCCCCCCCCCGCCCCCAAATATTCACCGATTTAGAAATTTAATGCCTTCAACGTGCTCCAAAATTAAATCTGGATCTCGACCTTTCACATTTTTACTACATGTACAACTTCACTCCAGGGACTTTGTCATATTTTGCACTTAATAATACACCTCACATTTTCAATGAGGTAACGGGTCTGTATATAATATGGGCCAGTCAAACATCCAGACTATTTCCATAAGATACTTTTTATTACCAAATAGTAAATACCATATGTTTGAGAAACTTCTTTAATTAAGCTAAAAGCCTACACTTCAAACATTTCATTTCCAAATCCATTGTGGTTGTGTATGAAGGCAAAATCATATAAACTCGCTGTTCAAATACTTCAATCCATCCATTTTTTTTGCCACTTATCCTCACGAGTGTCGCGGGGACTGCTGGAGCCTATCCCAGCTGTCAACGAGCAGGAGGCGGGGTACACCCTTAACTGGTTGCCAGCCAATTGCAGGGCACATAAGAGACAAACAGCCGCACTTACAATCACACCTAGGTGCAATTTAGAGTGTCCAGTTAATGTTGCATGTTTTTGGGATGCGGGAGGAAACCTGAGTGCCCGGAGAAAATCCACGCAGGCACACAGAGAACATGCAAACTCCACACAGGGGGGGCCGGGATTGAACTCGGGTCCTCAGAACTGTGAGGCCAACACTTTACCAGCTCATCTGCCATGCCGCCCCGTTCAAATACTTCGGGACCTAATTGTGCATTCTATTTCACTCCCATACAAGCATCTCCAAATTTTTCAGTCCAAATGGCCCCGTTCTCGAACTGTACGGTGGAAATTGAATTAATAACTGCTATTAGGAATGCATGGTGTATATTACTCAGCACAGCTTTTTTTTAAAAAGTGTCTAAAATGCTTACCTTACAGAAATCATTTACATGACTGAATTTAATACAGATGTGATGTTGGTAACACATGCAAGCTTTTTCCACACTTTGACCTGAGAGTTATACTTTCCATCTTCAATCCCTCCCCCACTTTGAGGTCTCCTAGTAATAGTGCATGACGAAATACATTTTACTAAATGGCATAGTGTGTGTGCGTGTGTGTGTGTGTGTGAGCTAATGTCTGCATCCCAGGAGCATAGCAGCCCGGTGCCACCCTGCAGCATCTTCCTCCCAGCGGGCCACGGGTCTGACCTTGCCTACACCGGTTGGGGACATCTTCTATTAAAGCAGCCCACTGTGATAAGGCCATTTCTTTTCCTTCAGCATCCCTTTAATGTCATCCCTGAAATATGAAGTCATTAAGCGATATTAAAACAGTGCTGACAAACTAATTAACAGAAGACATTATACGGGATGGGCTCGATTAATCCGCTTTAATTGCTCTTTTAAATGGAGGCTCCAATTAAAATTAATAAAGATTTACTGGTGATCGCGCAAAACTACACTAAGTAGTGGCTGTCTGAAGGGCAGCCTAAAGTCAGCCTCCCCCCATTGTCAAGTTGCACTCCCCTTGCTCGCGATGCCAAAAAAGCTTGTATATGAGCATGAGCGTGGAGATTAAATAGGCAGAACGTTTCAGGGCTCCCACTTGACTGATTCCATTCCTCTCCGGCCTCCTGGAGCCGCTTGATCCCGTCTTCATCCTCCCTGTTCGAGAGGATCCGCTCAGCCACCCTCACTTCAATTGCATGGAAAATGCTGCTCGCTCTTGTGCATTCTTTATATACGGCGAGCAGTAATTATTTCTGGCATAATTTAGGGCCATATTTAACTTTTAAACATTTCATTTCGAGGTCTCGTGTTGAGGCAGGAGTGTACGCATTACCTTTGTTTTTCACTAGATGGTAGTGTTTGACTTTCCTTTCTTCAAGTTCAGCCCAACAGTTTTGGCGTAAGATTCATTAGGCTCATATTTTTCTCAGAAATCCACATGCAGTAAATGACTGTGTGATTTCCTATTTCAATTTCATCTCGCTCCGCAGCCCTTTTTTCCATCTTCGTTGTTGACGCACGTTGCTTCACCTAAAACACAATTTTGTATCAGAGCATTTAAGTGGAAGCCTTGTCAGCCAGAGGCAATTGAAGGTATTTTTCCTTTGTTTCTTTCATTCTATCAGAGGTTACCAAGTCTTGTTCCGGAAATGTCACCCGACAAATTAATTGAAGCAAAGCACTTTGCTCCAACCGGAGGCATTTTAATTGTGTGGAGGATGTAAATCAATTTGCTGAAGAAGGCAGCTCTAATTGAAAAGACACGTCTATTAAAAGATTAGTGTGGTTTATTGTTTCCTGTCTTTCTCATCAACAAATCCAACTAATGCTTCAATTTCCTTAATGTTATCATTTCTGTTGTAATTGGTGCTTTGCTACCAAACGACTTTTCCAATTAAAATGTTTGTTTTTTGCTACCGACACAGTGACAAGAAAAAATGGCCCTTTTGCACTGTGCTATGTTGTCTTGTCTCCGTTCACTGAAAATAAATGTAAAGGAATCTCAGGCTCATGAGACAAGGGTTCTGGAGAGTGGATAAGAGTGTCCAAACAGGCTACAGTGAAGAAAAATAAGTATTTGAACACCCTGCTATATTGCAAGTTCTCGCACTTAGAAATCATGGAGGGGTCTGAAATATTCATCGTAGATGCATGTCCACTGTGAGAGAGATAATCTAAAGAGAAAAATCCAGAAATCACAATGTATGATTTTATTTTTTTTTTTTGACGATTTATTTGTGTGATACAGCTGCAAATAAGTATTTGAACACCTGTCTATCAGCTAGAATTCTGACCCTCGGAGACCTGCTTGTCCACCCTTAATAGTCCACTTCCACTCCATGTATTATCCTGAAACAGATGCATCTGTGTGAGGTCCTTAGCTGCATAAAGACACCTGTCCACCACCTCATATGATCAGTAAGACTCAAACTTGTAACATGGCCAAGACCAAAGGCCTGTCCAAAGACACCAGAGACAAAATTGTAGAACTCCACACGGCTGGAAAGGACTACGGAGAAATTGCCAAGCAGCTTGGTGAAAAAAGGTCCACTGTTGGAGCAATCATTAGAAAAGCCCCATGCAAGATATCACTTCGTGGGGTATCAATGATCCTTAGAACGGTGAGGAATCAGCCCAGGACTACTCAACGGGACTTGGTCAATGACCTGAAAAGAGCTGGGACCACCGTTTCCAAGGTGACTGTTGGTAATACACTAAGACGTCATGATTTGAAATCATGCATGGCATGGAAGGTTCCCTGCTTAAACCAGCACATGTCAAAGCCCGACTTAAAACTGTCTGATCTAGAGAAGATCTGTGTGGAGGAGTGGGCCAAAATCCCTCCTGCAGTGTGTACAAACCTGGTGAACAACTACAGGAAACGTTTGACCTCTGTGATTGCAAACAAAGACTACTGTACCAAATATTAACATGGGTTTTCTCAGGTGTTTGAATACTTATTTGCAGCTGTATCACACAAATAAAGCATTTAAAAAAATCATACATTGTGTTTTTCTAGATTTTTCTTTTTAGTTTATCTCTCTCACAGTGGACATGAACCTACAATGTAAATTTCAGACCCCTCCATGATTTCTAAGTGGGAGAACTTGCAATATAGCAGGGTGTTCAAATACTTACAGTATTTTCTTCACTGTACATGTGCTTTGTGGACTTGGGTAAAGTTCCTCAGGGGGTTGCTTGTGGGGGTTGCCATGGGTGTTTTAATACAATACGGAGCTGTTCAGGTCCTATGTGACCGGTGTCAAAATTTGCCAACAGCAAGCTGGATTTATGTCATGTTATTACAGACACCAAAAATCAACACTTGATGGATAACTAGTTTGAAATCAGAAGGCAGTAAAAAATATTTGTCCATCCATCCATTTTCTGGACCACTTATCTTCACTCGGGTTGCAGATGTGCCAGTGCCTATCTCAGGTGATTATATGCGAGAGGTCGGGTACACCCTTAACTGGTCGCCGAACGATCACAGAAAATGATTTGTTGAGTGATTATTTAAATGTTTTCTTTTAAAAAGGGGCCTTGGTGATTTGCTTTCAGAAAATGATGTGGTGGACATGATGTGGCTCCCCGGCCTTGAGTTTGACACCTGCGCCTTATTGTAACTTCAATCTTTTGGGCATTTTCGTGCAGCATTCCTTGCTTTAACATCGCTTCAAATGTATTTGGACAGCAACTAAATAAATCTTAGCTTAGCTATACGTGATACACTATATAAGGACAACATTAAATGTTAAAAAAAATGCTTTCCGACCATGTTTTTCCTCCATTGCGAAACAAACTTTCCAATTGAATCATCTTCTGTTTGTTGTCATGAAGCACGAAAAGCTCGGGGCGTGAAAAGCAGCACGGTGTTTCGATGTCATCCGACTTGCGCGCACGCTTTTGCAACTGGCGTGCTTTGAGCGGCCGGCTGCCTGGAAGAAAGAACCAGTGGGTTTGTGGAATTCTGCTTCGGTGGCACAACTGTGTTATGAGGTCACCTCGGGCGTTAGTCATGAGGAGGGAATGCATTGTGGCCGTTTTTTAAGAAAATGGCAGTAGTCGGCATCCGCAGCGGCTCCACAATGAATGTAGGCCTTAGAAAGTTGACTTGAATTGGCTCCGGTGAACAATGTGAACAGAATAGTCGGGGTCAATGTGGATTAGAGGCACCTTCAGGGCTCGCAGCCTGGGACGTGGTATTTTTTATATTTCAACACGCGGCTGAAAACAAAGCTTTTGATTGAATGAAAACAATGATTGATTCCTGTGAGAGAAAACATAGTCAATTGGTTTTACGTCATAATTTACATCTTTAATTCCAATGTCGTCCGTTACATTGTCCATTTCTGAAACATCTGAAAATGATTGTACTTAAAGGTTTTTCACCTTTATCATTTGCATTATTTCCACATGTGCTTTGTTAGGCAACTAGTTTATAGCAAAATCACAAAACATTTTGACACGAAAAGCATGAGTGCATGTTGGTTTTTTTTTTGTGTATGTTTTTTTGTTTTTGAAGAAATGTACCATCTAAATGACAATCAAGCTAAACTATGTGCTGATACTTGGATGGGCATGATGAACAATTAAATCGCTAAATTGTTGTTTCGAATTGAAAACTGATATTTAATTGACTGCGGGCTAACTTCCTCTGGAAGTGATGAAGGCCGGCAGCAAGTTTGTGGTCTAAATAATAATAATAATAATGGAATTTGAGCTCCATCCATGCTATGGCACAACTCCTGTAGGCTGCAATATTCATTCAGCCCAATAAAACACTTGTATCGAAATATGAATCCAGAACATTTTCAGCAAAACTTTCCCATCTTATTGAAATGTATATTTTTGGGAATTTCTAGTAATTAACCTCTCATAGTCAATCAATGAAATGTACTCAAAGGCTCGGCCCCTATTGATGGCCTTGAATAAGGATTCAATTTTTTGGGGTAAATATTTGGCACAACTGCAAACTCAATAATTGTACTGAGGCAGATTATATAAGTAAACGTGAGCAATGTAATACACGAAAAGCAATAATTCATCATTTCATCGTGATGTAACAAGAATATTAACCTACATTCTAGTCATCCAACATAATCCAAAAGCTACATTTCACTTCACTAGTAAAAAGCACTACAAGAACTGATCAGAATATTCAATTGACGTTGCCATAAATTCTTTTAGTCGTTGTCACATTTATCCGCTTTGGCCTACAAGTAGGAGGACGTCTTGAATTCGTCAGGAACGTCACTGTCCAATTTACAGATGACCTTGTAGATGGCCTTCTTCCAGGAGGGGTCCGAATCTTTGGCCACAGAAATGGCTTTGTAAAACTCGTGCAACGTGATCTCGGCAACCTCCAGGAATTTGTCGGGAACCTGGAAAAGAAGGCAAATGGATAGTGAAGAGCAGTGTACTGCAGCTAAAATGAATAAGGTTCACGTCAAAACTTTACATTATAAAAATGTTCTATCAGGACTGATTTATGAGCGTGTTCAAGCAGAAAGTATTAAAGTAAATAATTTCCTGACACGAGAAAGCAAAATATTGGTAAAGTTTTTCCTCAGTTGTTCTTCCGAGGAGAGTGCGGGCATGGCCAGTAATTAATTTATCATTAATAATGTGAAGCACTGATTGATCAATAATCTTGTTCTGAAGCAATTGTGGCAGTTTGGGTTGTTTTCGATTAGCGGAAGAAAATTGATGAATGGTTAAAGAGCATTTAGGCAGTAAATAGCAGTTGATTGTTTAGAGGATTGTTTTCTTGCATTAACTGAAGTTTTGTGACTCATGCAATCTCACATTTTGTAAATCCATTCAACAATTTTCTTTTGCCGCATATCTTCATAAGGGTCGCGGGGAGTGCTGGAGCCTATCCCGTCAGTCAATGGGTAGGAGGCGGGGTACACCCTGAACTGGTCGCCAGCTAGTCGCAGGGGGCATAGAGACCAACAGCCGCACTCACAATCACACCTACAGGCTATTTAGAGTGTCCAATTAATGTTGCATGTTTTTGGGATGTGAGAGGAATCGGGAGTGCCAGGAGAAAACCCACGCAGGCACGGGGAGAACATGCAAACTCCACACAGGTGGGGCCGGGATCGAACCCAGGTCCTCAGAACTGTGAGGCCAATGCTTTACCAGTTGATCCCACCGTGCCGCCCATTTTGTAAATCCTATCATTAAAAACGTAAACACTGATGTGACAGAAATTGACTCATATACACTCCATCCAGATAGTCCCTGCACACAAAATATAAAATCTAATAAAAGAAAAGAAAAACTAAGATCATAGAAATATTTAAAACAGTAAGGGTGGGCAGCACGGTGAATGACTGGTTAGCACATTTCCCTCACATGTCTGAGGACTGGAGTTCAAATCCCAGCCTTGCCTGTGTGGAGTTTGCAAGTTCGTTCCGTGCCCTGTGTGGGTTTTCTTTCCTCCCACTTCCCAAAAACATGCTTAGTAGTTTCATTGACGACTCTAAATAGCCCCCAGGTGTGAATGTGTGTGAACAGTTGTTTATATGTGCCCTGCGATTGGCTGGCGACCAGTTCAGGGGGTACTCGCCCTCTCACCCGAAGAATGCTGGGATAGGCTGTAGTACGACCCTTGACCTCACAGAGGATAAGCGGTACAGAAAGTGAATGGATGTATCGCAGTCGAAAAGGATTGAAGCTTGCTCTTTACAAAAAAGACTTTAAAGTTTTGTGTCTGTTTACATGCGTACAAGTAAAGTCTCGTGCACAGATGCCCAAAAATGGCCAAAGACATGAGGTAATGCCAGAGGTGAGATGTGACAAAGTTCAGTTATAACAATATAAACAGTGTTTATAAACAAACAATAACATCACCGCTGACAAGGGATGCTGGGAGAAAAACCCTCGTTTCCCATCAACTGACCAGGCAGTCGGCACTAGTTGTTGGCATTAGTTAGTTTTCTTTCCCCTCATCTCCCGACACAAAGCATCTCTGGGAAAGGAATGTCTTAGTCCCAAGGTAAAGAAAACGGTCTCATCCCTTTCCCACTGAGTGGCCTTCTGCCTCGCAATCCACAGCGTCTTTCTCAGCATTACGCATCAGTAGCAATCTGGGCCTCGCTCAGGCGTACCGGTCCCCTAATCCGGAGTTGTTTTAGCCGGATTTCGCGGCTTCCTCTTCCCACAGTTTGATAAAGCATCACTCTGGCGTTTTGATAATGGCCGCGAAGGCTGGCAAGCCGCAGGTGCAGTGTGACACACACGGGTCAGTAGAAGGACGTAGGTGAGGATTGTGCCACATGCAGGAGCTCTGACAAAACTCGGCAAGGTAGTAATGAGAATGCTGATGTGGCTATTCTTTCCGAATGCAGTATTCTCTACTTCTATATACCTTCTCTAGCTGACTGCGCAAGTTGGAGCGTATACCCTTGATCGATAGCCTCCTGTCGCTCTAACGTGAATATTCTTTGACTACCCGCAAACAGACAGCAAAGTACTGTCATCCACTGCACAATTTCAAATTCTGCAGTGTAGAGTAGCCGTGGTGGACCTAATGGACCTTTCCAACCTGTCAATCACTTGTACAATTATAGCCAATCAGATAGCCGCATTGTCTTAACCCCTGGCTTGACACGCCCCTCTTGCCATATTGTCCCACAAGCAATGCTGGTTGTCAGTAGCGTGCGCTTGGAAAAGTTAATGTTACGAAGAAAATGGTCCTCAGATGCGCTTGGGGAACATGAAATTCTGATGAAAGATATCCTGCTAGGTTAAAAGAGGCCCGGTTGATTCATTTTCCAAAACCTGAAACACAGTTGACGACGTGTCTACGATGGATTAAGGCTTGCGGAAGACCGCAGATACAAATAAATGTGAACAATATCAACAAACATAAGACTGTATGTTCAAAGGTAAATGAAGGAATTATTATCAGTGCTTTATACATTGCAGGAGAACAACTTTCACCTTGTTAGTTTATCACAGACCTGCTAAATGAAGTGTGTAATATTTTATGCCGAAGAATTGGGTCAGTGATACGTACATGCGTGACGTCATGCAAGAGAAATGTCTATTTGCCCTATTGTATCACAGACTTTAAAGACAGAGCACTGGGTTGGATTACGAGCCAAGTCAAATGAATACACCCACTCACTTCTAAAGACTACAATGATATTACTCGTGATCTTTCCAAGTAAAAAGTACTCTCTGCTTTACATCCGTAGTACGATTTCACTATTTTATTTATTGGATTTCAATATGAAGTAAGTGAGGCGTCGAACTTTTTTGCACCGATCGCCAACGTTTCGCTGTAACTCTGACATTGCGTCCTGCTCCGTCCAAAATCTTAATTCCGTGTACATGTCCTTCCGTGAAATAGTTGAGACCTCTCTTGAACAAGTCTGACTCATTTGGCGAAAAGCATACCCCAATATTATCTGGAATACATGATCGAGAATCGACTTCAAAGATGTTCTGTTCAATCACCATTTTGTAAGCTTGTGGGACAAGGATAAGGGGGCGGCGGTTAAGAGCACCATCGGAAAGGTCCATTAAGTAAACAATCAAAGACAATTGAACATCCATCCACTTATAGTCCTTTTCCTTAGTGAGCCTAAGTAACTTCAGGCAAGAGACAGGGTAGACTTTGGTCCCCACCCAAACGCAGGTCATGTATCGACAAATACCTTATTTGGCGAGACTATCCCGTCTAATAAGCGATCATATTTGTTCTTTCTAAATAGAATATGATATCCTAAACATTTCCTAGTTGGTTTTTACACCTGGGCATCAGGGGGTTTGTTCCTGATTCCGGACCCACATACAGCACCTTCATTGAGGGACCCCTGCAAAAATTATTTCTCTACCCTTGGGGGAGGGGGGCGTCTTTGGGCCCCCTGTCTGACAGCACCCCTGCCCCCAAATGCTCAGGGCCCCTTGGACATTGGTCCCCTTTTTCCCCCTTCAGTTCGACGCTACTGCCGAGCATAGTACTGTGTCAGCAACCATGAAGGTCGTGAATGATATTGCACGTTTCGGATATAAAACTTAATTGTGTTGCCCTTTTTATTGATCTTTCTTAAGCCTTTGGCACAGTTGAGCATGAAGTTCATCTGGAGAAGTATTTCGCAACCTTTTTCAAGCCACCCATTTTACACACCACCAAAACAAACAGGTTACAAACCCTACGAATAGTAAATAATTATGAGCTCGTCTATTTCCTCACAAATGTACTTCGTCAGTGTGACGTCTGCACTTGTTTAATTGAACGCAAAGCTAATGAACAAGCGGGAATAAAATGACTAATTTTGAGAGATTTATTGTACCCTCTTCAAAGCCCAATTTCCATTAAATTGGGATGTTGTATAAAAAGCAAATCAAAACAGAATACCATGTTTTGTTTTGATTTCCAAATATTTGCTCAATTGAATACAACAAAGGCAAGATATTTAATGTTCAAACTGACCAACATTTATACTTGTATTTTATATTGATAAATATTCACTGATTTTGAATTTGACGTCTGCAACACATTCCAAAAAAAGCTCAAGACGGGTATTTTTATCACTGTGTTACGTCAACTTTAATTTTAACAACACTCAGTCAGTGTTTGGGAGCTGAAGACAATAATTTTTTGAGTGTTGTTGGTGGAATTTTCTCATTCTTGCTTGATGTAAAGCTTCAGTTGTTCAACGGTCAGTGGTCTCCGTTGTGATATTTTGTGATTCAAATGTGCCACACATTTTCAAGACGGGGGGACAGGCCTGGACTGCTGGCAAGCCATTTAAGTACTTGTACTCTTTTACTCTAAAGGCACACTCTTGATGAAATAACCAGAGCAATTCCTGAAGAAAAATCTTGCCAGCAGATGTTGCTCCTAAACCTGTATGTACCTTTCAGCGTTGATGTTGCCCTCATAGATGTGCAAGTTAGCTATGCCATAGGCACTAACACACCCCTATACGATCACAGACGCTGGATCTTGAACTTTGGCTGGAAACAATTTAGATGGTAGTTTTTTTATCTTCAATATCAACGATTTCCCGAAACAATTTGAAACGTGGACCCGTCATGCCCCACCACACAGTTAGACTATGTAACACTCGATCGCAGATGAGCTCGGGGCCAGAGAAACCGGCAAAATTTCTGGATGTTGTTGACATGTATGACGTTCGCATTGTATAGTAGAGTTTTAACTTGATTTGTAGGTATTGCGACGAACTGCGTTAAGTCACAGTGTTTTTTTGAAGTGTTCCTTTGCCAATACGCCAATCACCATTCCACAATGACGTTGGTTTGCAGAGTCACCTGAGGGACCAAAGGTCACGGGCGTTCCAATGTTGATTTTCGGCCTTATGTGCAGAGATTCATACATATTTTCTAACTCTTTTGAGATATTAAGGACTATAGATTATGAAATCCATAAATTAATTTGCAATCGTATGTTCCGAAATGGCGGCACGGTGGGTCAGCTGGAAAGCGTTGGCCTCACAGTTATGAGGACCCGGGTTCGATCACGGCCCCGCCTGTGTGGAGTTTGCATGTTCTCCCCGTGCCCGTGTGGGTTTTCTCCAGGCACTCCGGTTTCCTCCCACATTGCCCGCCTCCTGCCCTTTGATTGGGATAGGCTTCAGCACTCGCCGTTGACCCTTGTGAGGATAAGTGGCTAAGAAAATGGATAGATGGATGTTCCGAAATATTGTTCAGAAACTGTATGAGTATTTGCTCATGCAATTGTTCACAAAGTAGCAAACTTCACCTCATCCTTGCCTGTGAACAAATGAGCCTTTAGGTACAGTATGCTCCTTTTGCCTGCCCATGAAATTGCTTTTTTTCTGCAATGGATATGATTGAATATTGAAAATAATTTGTATTTACATTTTACCCAATGTTGAAACGCCATTGGAATTGGGGTTTGTACCATCTAATGGAAGAGCATCAAATTGTTCTGTCTGTCACCGGATTTATTGTATTATCAATAAATAAATAATTCTCAGACAAATGAAGCGAAATTGGATCATCAAACCCACAAGGCTGACACAAAACTGAACAATTTAAGAAAAAAAAAATACTTTGAGCTTGAAATCACAATACACAACAACAGAACACTTGTGCAAGTGCAAACTTCCTCCAAGGTTAAAGCAATTGTTGGATCCTAATCTCTAAAATGGGTTAAATCTCTTAAAATCCACCTTAGACATCTTTCAGAAACACAATTTAAAAGCTGATCTGACTGGACAACAAAGCCACGTCGATAAAACCCGAACCTGCCTGGCCAAGGTAACAATACAGCATGCAGTGTAAAAAGCAGCACTTACATGGAAGTCATTGGCCTTGTTGTAGTGCATGTTGAGTGCACGGAACAGCTCGGAATCTCGGCTGACTGTGATTTCTTTGACTTCACTGATGCCGTCCACGATGGCTTGCCGGGCAAACTTCTCCATTTGGATGTAGTAGAACTCCCTGAAGTTACTGAACCACTTGATCAGCTGAGATGTGATGCAGCGATTGAACTGGGAACAGGAAAATAAAATACTCGATATTAGAAGGCAAATGTCAACCCGTACGGTCTGGGCTTTGTTCATACGGATTTTGTGGTGAATCTTACGTATACGGCCGTATATCACAAATCATATGGATTCTGAAAATTTCCGTTTGCTTTTGCCCAGAATAGCGCTAGTCTACTCTATTGTGGGGAAAACACCAAGCTAGGGAATTCCAAAGGTAGCCTGCATCAAAGATTTTTGTCACAGCAGGCGTGATGTTTAGCGCAGCGGCAAATGTTTTAGATTAGCAAAATACTTTCATTTCCGGTAACTTTCCAGTAAATCCTTGGCCCGGATCAAGCACCGCTGGAGGCTGTGGCCGAGGAGCTGCTGGCCGGCTCTCGGCTACCTGTCACAATCGATCAAATTGTTAACGATACGCCATTGGTGATGCTGACTTATCGACATAGGAGCTATACGGGGATATTACTTGACTGCAACAAAAAGTGAGTGTCATTTTTTTTTATCCTGAATTTAATCATTTGTGGCTCAAATTAATGTGTCTTAGCTCATAGCTAATGTAGCGTGCACACTCGCTAGTTAGCCATCTGGGCCTCATTACAAATACATGGGATTATTGTAGCTGACATTGTAACTCTTCTTGCTAGCATTCTAGAATGCTGTACTTTCACCACAAGGGTGTCATATGTACTGTATGTCAAGATAGACGATCCATTTACTAAGATTGACAATAGCCTCATAGGAACAACAGCTAACATCAGTGAGTTCATGTGTAGCTTATTCTTAGCCTTTTCATACAGATCAACTCCTTCCTTATTCACTAAAAATAAGGAATTGATCATCGGCATTCAGTAGCAATGTAATCTTTCCGAACATTTTTCTTTTCCCATCACTGATTCTCTTTGGTGAATCTCTCTCACAAATATCTGAGGTATTGTAGCCTGGCTGATAAATAACCATCATTTTGATCATTCTACCTAGTAGAATTGGACATTAACTTCAGATATTATCATTATGGAGATCTACAATAAAAATCATTGAAAAACTTTGTGTTTTTTCCCCTCCGTTATTTTGACATATAATTTGCTTCGATATGTTATAAGGATTTTTTGCTCTCTATAAGGATTTTTTTGGTAGTTTATACATGTTGGCGCTCTGTAAAGTTGACAGGTATGTTTAGGGTGAATCGCTCATTCCTATATGAGACTTCAATCCAATTAAAATCATTATGCCCTGTGCTTTTAAATCAAACGCATTAAAACTGACTCTGTGGCAGATGTGTGTTATTGAAGGCCCTCGCAATAATTGACTGTGCTGACTTACGTTCGGTACCTGTGGGGCAAAATTCCGGCTAATCGTCTGCCAGCCCATTTATGCGAGACACAAATTGCGCTGATCTTTTCCCACCAATGTCCAAAGTATTTAAAAAAAAAAAAAACACCTGCCAGGCTTTTGTGTTTCTAAAGGCAGTCTTGACATTAGTTGTGTTGTTCTATCTTGTCATCCAGAAAGCTGGGTGAAAGAAGGAGAGAAAAGAAAAAAGGCCTAAGGGCTGGGCAGGCATCAAAGACGCTTCTTCCCACTGGTGTGATGGGTGTGAACGCGGAGCGGTAAGGACACAAGGAAGCTTCCCTCTCGTTGACTCAGGCTGATAGGATGGAATCAGACACTGGGATTAGGTGCTCTTTTGTTCGGTGCCACTTCCCACCCCCGGATTGTGAGCAAGGAGGAGACGTTCGCAGGCTGCCGCCGCGGCGTCCTCCCCCATGACCCAGGGGGTCAACATAGATTGGGGAGGCAGGGGCCCCGGACCGAGGGAGGACGAGGGACGAGAGGCGGGGACAGAAGAAGCGTTTTGGAGAAGTTGTACAATGTGGCAAGCGATGCTGTGAAAAGAAATGATGCGGAGACAAAAAAGAACGGAAGCCGGGAGCGAAGAACGGCGAGAGACACAAGACCAGGGCCAACAGGATGTTGTGTTTAGGGCCAGCAAGTCTCTAATACCAACTCTGTTGACACTCAATAGCAATGCCTTGCCTACAGAGTCCTTTGTCACTTCATTTGCTGACTGGAGTGGCTTTTTTTAAACAGAGAATGGCTCTGTGGCTCCCTTTGCCCCGAGGACACACTAGCAGCTCAGCGGCTTTGTTATTTAAACCCTCTGCGTTTTTGTTTCTCTCCTCCGACACACTGCGGCTCTTTTCCGTCCCAAACACACACTGACGAGTTGATACCGGGAGTCAGACGCAGGAGAAACCGTTTTAGGAGTTGTTAAAGGTTATATAGAGAATGTTACCTTGACGTCAGGGAAGAATGTCTTCAAGACATTGGAGCTGGGGTAGCGGGTGTAGAAGAACATCAGTTTGGCCTTCTTCAAGTGGCTCGGGGTGAGACCCTCCTGGATGTTCACCGTCACGTTAAGGCAGAATCCCGGACAAACAGTAACGCGGAGCGCAGTGGGGTGCAAGGTGATAGTGGAGCCGAGTATCGTGTTGCATCAATCTTGGGCTAAAATCTCATTTGGCTGAAGAGTTGCTCGAGTCAATAATGACCCTAACATGTGCTTATTGGCAAAACAGAATTAAGAATTAGATTAGGGATTTTTAATTAGCGAGCAAAGCACTTCATGGCTGGCTGTTAAAAACCGAAGGAGGGCTAATTTAAAGACAGCATATGTCACACGCTTTTTCTTTAAAAACAAAAATAAATACATACAGGGGGGTTCAAGGTGGGGTTTTTACTTCTGGTTATTTTGTTACTTTTCAGTTTTAGATTCAAACCTATATATTTACAGGGTTATACACAGCAATTTAATGAGCGCGGCTTCTACTCAGGTTTTTTTCCCCCCCGTGGCAACGAAGATGCTATGGAGTATTTCCTCTGTAGTCCACCACAATGCCTCGGGTCACAAAATTTCTTCATCAGGACACAACATGATACATTTATTAGTGAAGCCTAGCTTTGAAACATGGCTACAGGGATGAAAGATTAATGTGCTATTGTTCAAAGAGATTGCGCTTCCATTTGCACTCAAAAGCCAAACGAAATCACGATCCCATCTTTCTCCCACACAAGATATACTGACTGAATTATTTCCTCCTTGAAGTATAATAAATGTAATCAAACTAATGATAGATGCCACCTGGTTTAAGCGGAGGATGTGAACGGAGCATCTTGTTTTCTTTCAGCGTTCACGCAGGTCCGAGCTGCCGCTGTCATCTTGTACTCTCGTACAATTGTGTGCATTCTGACAAAGGTACATACTCAAGACAAGAGCTCAAGTGTTATGGTTGGGAGGCACTTGTGGTTTCCACCAGCACTCAGATGTGACCTTTTCTGCGCACCCCCATCACTATGATGATGGAGAAATAGATCCTGCACCTTTTCAAGTATGGGGGAAAAAAAAATGACGCTTCCTGTAACAACACGATGCTTTCTCTGCCTTTGAAAAGTCGGCTTTTGTTCCTGGCAATTCTTATCAAAGCCTTGTATTCCTTTTTATTTGTCTTTTTGCGGACTTAAAGTCATTACTCTGTTCAGATTAAAGAAGATGCAGTAATTTTCAATGGGGGGGGGGGAGCAAGATCAAAGCAATAAATTCTCCTTGAAGTTACTGGCGCTGCCCATGACCAGAATAAACTGACCAGTGTGCCAAAGCTCAATTACAGTGAAGGTAGCGTAAAAAGATGAGACGGCGCCAAACATTGTGTCATTATAACGATATTATAGCACTGTAGTGATTTGATTGACTTTATTTTTCTCCAACATATTTTTTTAAGAGACCTTGCAACATAACACGTTTGTGACTACTGAGAGCTACTACATGCTTTTATAATCCTATTGTGCATCAAATTCAATTTTTTTTTTTTTTTTTTTAGTCCTAATAATATTCTTAAAGATAGTTGGTAGTCTACTGTTTCACTTTTGTTCATTTCCCCTGAATTTCATCAACGGCCAATCACAAAGATGGATTAAATAGTAACTGTTGGATCAGGAACGGCCCCAAAAAAATTGGATAAATCTGATCCGTACAAAAAAAAAAAAAAAAATCACAAGTTTTAGAAACATTCTGAAAGAGAAGAAGTTGCTCTCAGATCAACACATTCAAAACTAATGTTTGGTTTGTTACGGACGGGTTACCTGTTGCTTTTGTCAAAACAAATACTCGTCAACTACTGCTGTGGCTTTGCTTTGAGGGACTCACTCAAGTGATTTATCAGATTGATCTGCTGCCACGCCGTCAGGAATATTAAGATCATGAAGAATAACATCAAACTTTGCATAATTGTTTGAATGAATCATGTTTCGCAGCAACTGGGGCAAAATTGTGTTCTCTTGGCTGGAACCAGCAGAGCCGCTGTTGATTTAGTCTTTACCAAAGCCATAGAAAACAAAGTCGGGTCACTATTTGAACTCCCTGCACTGTTCTGTAATTGGTTAACTTGACATGGCATGGATTATGGACACCTTGTTGTCAACCCGGAATATCTACGGTTTTGCGTTAGCCTTAAATGTTTTTTTTTTTGTTTCATTTTTAAACTTGATTTTTGGCAATTTGGGTCAAAATTGTTTGTGTTGCAGTAGGCTTTCACCCATGCAGGAAAATGCATTGTTTCACAAAAAAAGGTAAATCTATAGACATATATATTTCACTATATTTGGAAACTACTGTTTGGACTTTGTAGTAGAAAATCTTTTCTGTCTAACATTAGTGAAGGTATTTGCAAATATCAGCCTTGACAATTGTATTACGAGTATCCTTTACATATTGTAAGTACTCAATTGCACTACATACATGGCAATTTGGATGTCAATATGATGCCTGTAGAAGTCACTGTCCAGATGTTGTTTTCTAGATAGTTTTGGCCTCAACTAGTTTGCAACAACATCACATCACCTGAGAGGCCGACCTACATTGATAAAAAACTTCACTATGGCGCATTGTTCCATTGAATTAAATACAAAACTGCATTTTAAAATATTCAGAGCGATATCCTCCTACTCCTTCATTTAGAATATTTTTTAAAATGATCAAGAATTTGTCCATTTTCCCCATGAATTAATCAAGGATACTTTGTGAAAGTTCTATCCCTAATGTGATATCTAAGGATTGCTTTGTGGTTACTATTCATCACTATTGTGCTCCTCAATGGATTTTATTTCTTCGATATTTCACGTCTTTAATAAAGTTATTTCTGGTCTCCTCTTTCAAATTCAAAATACTTGAAGAAATTCTATGAACTGTCTGGACTACTCATTTTCTTTATGCTAACCAATTCTCCTGCCATGTTTGGACACACATAAAACGTGAAAATCACAAACAGTCTCCCACACTGGCTACTTTAGTGAAAGGATATGTTGAGGGACATGTAGGGGTTTCGTTCGGCTATACTTTGCAGCTCACCGCACTCGAGTTTGACATGAGGGAGGCACAGAGTTTCGACCGTCACAGGCCCCAGCGCAGAGGGACGAGAGTGGTGGCTGATGTGACTGGGTGCCACTTTGGATCGCAACGCAATGGTGTCCCAAGGCAGGTCCACTGGGTCTGGGGAGGTCCTGTCCATTGAATGGGGCATGCAGTGGAGACCCGCAAAGTTAGAGTGTGGCCCGTACTTGAGAAGGTGTTCCAAGATCTGGCTTTCGTGCAGAGGGGCATTGTAGTTGAACTGGAATGGCGTCTGGTGGACAGGATAGGGCCTCTTCACTGTGGTGGTGACTGAGCTCAGAGGGTTTGTCACTGGTTTGCGAACCACCAGTGAGAGTGCTTCTGTCTGGTCCTGGTGGACCTCTGAGTTATCATAACACTCCAAAGTGTGGGTCTTAACGGGAATCTCTTCAGCTTGCAGATGCTCCTGTATTGACCCGTCTTGTTGGTTCTTTTGGCCTGCACTCAAACTGATCTGCATCTCCGGAGACGGGCACATTCGCTGTTCGGAGGACAGATCAAGTCCTGACGAGGACACCTTGGTCAACACCCGGTCCACACAGTCATTTATAGCTCTGGAGAGCTCCTGCTTCAAGATTTCCCGAAGTTTCTGACTCTCTCTTTGGAGAGCCGGTTGACCAGCTTTCATTCTGTCCTCACACTCTGAAATCAGCCTGCTGTTCCTCTCGAAACCATCTTCGGTGCCCTTGTAGCTGCTTCCCACCGGGGTGTGACAATCAGTAGCTACAGCTGCTTTGTCATCATGAGCTCCATCTTCCTGCTTGTAAACCTGAAGGAATTTTTCCTGGAGCTGACATAGAAGTTTTTGCATACTGTGGAGCTGTTCTTTTAGTTTGTGGCACTCCTCATCCTTGGTGTTAGTATCATCGTGATCCCTTGCAGGTTTTTGACTTGCTGGCGCTCCAATGCTGTGCTCCTGGTGTTGAGGTAGCCGTTGTTTGCGTTTATTCTCCCGGTACGCCTCTCGGGACTCTCTGGTGTCTCGGGGATCAACGTCAGGCCGTTCATTGTCCCCATGTGGCCTGTTGCTTGGAGAACCTGACATGACTCTGATGATGTTCTCCACTCGGGCTCGCTTTGCTTGAAGGTGGTCCGTCATGGGTGGTTCTCCCTCTGAGCTGCACCTTGCAGAAAGGTGGCAATTAGGTGAGGATGCTTCCGTTGTGCTGTCTTTTGACGACACACTGGTGCGGTCCTCCTGTCCAGAGTCAGTGGCAGTAGAGTTGGAAAGGTAGAAGTGGTTTTCATCTAGTGCTCTTTTGGTGTGCATGGTCTTCCGGAGGAGCTGCGATATGATGGACCCGTTGGCGTACGAGGAAAGCGGCTCATCATAGATGTTTCTGTGTAAACAAGGCAGCATCACACTGTGTTTGTCATCCTCCATGCAGCCTTCATTGGCGTTGTGCACCGTCTGGTCTGAAGGGCTGAGGTTCATTTTCGCTAAACTCTGCACACTCTTTGCAAAATCAGAATCTGAAAAGATGGGGGACAATGAAGATAATTCAGCAAATAATAACCAAGGGACCACAGTTTTCCAAGAAGACAAATAATCCTTATGTATTCAAAAATGTCTCAATAGTTTTATATTTTTGTGTGATCAGAAAAGGAAAATGCACAGAAGGACATTGTCTAAATATTGTTGCGTATACAGTATAAATAATATACACACTGTAGTTTATATACTGTGTAAAAAAATCTTCACCAAACACTTCCACCTTTCTTCAGCCTTAATCTGATGTATCCACTAAAGTGTAGTAATATTTGAAAGTTACAGAACTGCTTGAACATGCAAAATGTTTGTTGCACACAGCAAAAATCGGCAAACAGTGCGTGCAGTATTTTCACGACGGTAAGGAAGCTAAACCTTAATTTGCACCAATTAGTTTCTTCCTTTTGATCGTGTGATAACGCAAAGGATAAAAGAAATGTGATTTGAAACTGTGTATGAATGATTTCGAAGGGCTATTATGTTGAATCCTGTTTTCATCTCATCGGCAAGCAAATATCCATTTACACTTGCGTTTTCATTTTCATCGTGTCCCCATTGCTGGCTTTCATTTCATTTCAATTGCACACTGGCTGTCACAAATTTAATCATGGACCATTAGTGCATTCTTTAAAAAAAAAAAAAAAAAACAACAACATGCAACTGGAATAGATGCGGTTTGAAAATGGCAGTTTCAATTTGTTTTTGTACATTACACTTTATTTTTTCAGTAAAATTTCCAATTTGACGTGTGCTATTTTTAAATGGTCATTTTTAGTAGTCTTCCTTTTAACATAATTTTATTTGTAAGTGTAAATGAAATTAAAGCCATTAAAATGCTGAAATTGTCTTTTTTCTAAATTCTTTGAAAAGGGTACAATGATGCACATTTTGTAGAAAGCAAAACTGATCAAGATATAAAAGTTAACATTAAAATGACTAGTAAAATTTGATTGTTTTACTTAATTCTCAAAACAGTGATTGAATGAACGGAATAAGAAGTTTAAATCAATGTATGGACGAGTGTCCTCAATCGTTTACGTTTCAAGAAATATTTGATTGACAAACAAATCTGTATCTAAACGTGTTTTTAAAAACCGGAAACGTTGTTGAAACTTAAAAGCTCAACTATCACGTGATCACAGCTTCTTAAAGAAAACAGGAAAACCCGCGGAGTGAAAAGTTCGGACACCACTTGTCTGTTAAAGAAGAAAAAGAGGGAGTAAAGTGACAGCGATCCCTCTTACCTGTTGCCCGCCTGGTGGCCTCCGCTCACTGTGATGTGAGGAGTGCGGCAGCAGATGCGCTCAAGTGCTCGAGGAGGCGTGACCATGAACGCATCACTCGCCAGGAAAGTTGACAGACAGCCGGTGCCCGTGCTCGGCTCCTCGGACCTGCCTGGTCCAGAAGCAAAGCGCGTGTGTGCATATCCCCATGTTCGATTACTAGATTGGATTGTAGGAGTACAACATACGAGAGTGGAGCCGACTGATGTGTTGGAACGGATGCACTCGTATGTTAGGAAAGGGAAAAAATATCAATCTAATATATGTAAAATAATTGGTCCAAATTAAGTTTTGTAGGATCTGATATTGTAATTAAATTAAATAAATTGACCAAGCGTGTACCGCAAACTACTTGGTCATTGTGATTTTTTTTTTTTTTTTGGGGGGGGGGGTTACTTGGTTAATTATAATTAAGTCACCACATAAATGCAAAAAAAATAATTTTTAATGTTTTGTATTTTATTTTTTAATAATAACAATGCTGATTCATTATTTAAATTATATTATTCAATTAAAGGTACAATTTGCGTTTTTTACAAACACTTTTTCTCACATGTTCAAACTTTCTAGACCTGACAGTAGTATATTATTAAAATGATCTGTTGACAAATCATTCTTCATTTCTTCATTTAAAAAAGGAATTGTTTCTCTACTCCACATCAAGGTAAAGATAATTGTAGATAACTGGCGTATATGTTGACGGCACGTGGGCCAGTATGGAAAAACTACTATATACGTCATGTCACAGTTGTCACCAAGTCGTCAGGTTAGTTGATCATGTCCCTTAAAATTGGAACTGATTGTACATTCCAAAAGATACAACATCAAACTGCTAAGATTCCGTGCAACGTTACGTGGCCGTGGTTCCACCTCGAGGTGCACTCTGAGGCAGCCTGCAGGTGATCGCAACGAGCCTCTTCTAATTCTACAGTATTTTGATGTCCAAGTTTCAATTTATTTGTATTAAAAACTGATAGTTGGCATGGGCCATACTTAAAACATGCCACCCATCCCGACCCCTAGGAATCATTGATTTATTGTAAATGATAACAATAAAATGCCAAATAAACAACTGCATGTTAACATGTATTTATGGCCTCCCGTATTAATGGAGCATGAGACGGACCTCCTTTTAGTATTGCACGCCGCGTGCTTTCCTGACCAGAATAAAAGTATCGACAATGCGTGGATGCATATGATTCTCCTCCCGGATTGCAGGGGTTGACTTGTCGGTCGTCCGTTTCAGAAGAGTCCACTGTGCTGGCCTGCGGCTCGCACCCCTCTCGCCTCGGTGCACTTGGTTTGTCCCTCAGCGCTTCGTCCATTTGCAGCCCTTCTCTTTGACCCGCTCCCCTCCGTTGACAGGCAGCTGTCACACCGCCAACATGTTGTCCCGTTCCCGGTGTCTCTCCAGGAATATTGGTCGTTCCCTGTCTGCGATCCGCCAGGTAGGCCAAAAGCCACAAACACCACAGGAGGAGGACTCTTGGTTTGAAACGCTTTGGGCGTGCGTCGGTTCGGCCGCTGTCACCGCTAGCATTAGCCTCGCCACTGTAGGCCACGGAACAGGCCGTAACATTGTGAGCCAAGGACAGTATGACACTTTGCGTTTTAAGTCTTTTGTGTCCTCTCTGATATTCTTGACAACAGTGACATACGCCTTTGTTGTCTGTACCGCCCTAAATTGTTTCCATTATTAAAACGTAACGGTAGCATTGGGGTTAAACTTTGTGTCTCCAGCTAGCAATGACATGCTAACTCGGATGTTATTAGTCACTATGTTGCACTAGCTTAACTTAACAAAGGTACCTAGAGTTAAGTCCAATATAGTTTTTCATTATGAATCTCCATGTTTCGAAAATAGAAGTAGACAGCCGTGAGTAGATTTTAATGAATTTGAGTATATTACTTTGGACGAACGTTAAGTGTTCTCACACGGGTCTCACGTTTTACCTTTGACCCAGGATGCTATTCCTGCCTTTGACTCTCCTTGCTTTGTAGTTTAACTCACAACTGCCAGCTCGAGTCAATGCTGGAAGTTGTTACTTTAACATGCACTTATAGTATGAGATGATGACGTTAGGGACCAAGAATGATATCCCCAATTTAAAAAAAAAAAAATGGCATCACTTTTCATTTTCTGTTTTAAAAGTTCAAACTCTGAACGTATCGTGAACTATAATCCAAAAACACTTGTCCTTTCGTGGTCATCTGACATAATTTAACACTTAATGTAATACAGATTTGATGTTAGGGGAGAAAAATGTACCAATGCAAAATACCAGTTGTGAAGCAACAATACCGCCTCCGTTTGTTTACTTGAGCTTTTCAATAGCAACTCAGATGAGGAAAAACACAGATTCACTCTGTCACTTCTGATAACATGTCTGGCCAAATTTAACTCCTCCTTGACATGCAAAGATTTCAGAACCGATGACATACATTACTTGAACATGCCTCCTAGACACCATTTTCTATGTTCCAATTAGACGTACTGACAATTGCGAAATAGCGCAAAACTATGCTGATAGGCGTGATTAGTTGTTATAGATCGAATAGTCATTTGTTGGGTTTCATGGAAAAATGTGCGAATGGGCGAGTTTTCACTGCACTCTGTTGTTTTACTATGTCGTGTGTTTTTTATAGGGAAATAATGTGTTGACTCGGAGAGGTGCAGCAGGTATGTGTGAAGTCCATACCTGCACTTCTTTGTGTTAATGCCGCTGTCAAGTTATTGTCTATTTGTGCTTCTTTTTTTTTCTCCGCAGCTATATCAAGTACCTACCCTTTCACTCTCAGGAACACTGTGTAAGAGCACACACTGATGTTGAAAACCATACTTTTTGGAAAACACACTGCTCTGCCCCTACTGCATTTGCATAAATAATTCCATCTATGAGTAAACGATTGTTGTATCTTGCGTTTTTGATTTGAGAAGCATTTCAGGTTGACAAATATAATAGTTCTAAAACGAACAACACATACCTGTTGATTTAAATTCAAGGCAACTGTAGTGACAGTGTGTAATTTTAAGTTTGAGTAACAGTTGAACAGACATTTAATACACGCTGTAATATTTTCTCTTACAGAAAATCTGATCCACGCTCCAGTGTCTTCCAAATCCAGTACTTCAGGACCTCTGTTGCATACAGTATGACTGTGTTGTAAATTACTTATGCATATAAATATATTGATATGTAGGTAGATCTAAAAATGTGACTATTGGGAAATAAGTTAAATATTTTTTTGTTAGCTATTTCAGAAGTAAAACCTGTTTTATATTGATGTACACATGGACAAAATTGTTGCTATCCTGCTGTTAATTAGGGGCTCGGGGGAGCCCACAGTGGTGACAAAAATAATATGAATCTGACAAAGTAATTAATATAACTACATTTTGTTACATTGGAAATGAAAGTCAACCAATGCAAATCAGACACTGCTTTTTAATTATGGTTCAACAAATGTTTTTTTTATTTTTAAAAACACTCAAACAGGCATGGACAAAAATGATGGTACCATGTGGGGGGGGGGGGTTTCATTTATAACATTTATAATGGGGTAGTTGTATTTTTGTCTTGTGATTCTCAGTAATTTTTCAGTCTTTGTGTAATGATTCTGTTCACTTTCGGGAATGACTGACAAAAAATATCAAACTTTTTCACGATATTCAAAATGTTTTAGTTGTACTTGTACAACAATACTATATTAGATGCTGCATCGCCTAATTACAACATCGTGGAAAAATTTTTCTTCATTCAATTCAAAAAGCGCATCTCCAATCAGTGAAATGTTTCATAATTTCATACGTTTTTAATGAAATTTTGATGATAGCTTAATGGTGGATGAGTGGTTAGTATATCTGTCTTACATTTCTGAGGTGGGGGTTCAAATCCAGACTGCAGCTTTCCTGTGTAGTGCAGGGAGAACATTTATTAATTTGGCCTCATCCCACATCTTCAAAATCCCTGTTATGTTAATGGAAGAGTCCAAGTTTCCTTTGCTGTGAGTGGTTGTCTGTCTACATGTGCCGTGCAATTGGCTGGCGCACATTGCAAGCTGTACCCTGCCTCTCACCCGAAGTTAGCAGGGATAGCCTCCCGGTTACCCACAACACAAATGAGGAGAAGCACCATAGGAAATGGATGGATGAGTGACTTGCAAGGAAATTAAAACTCCGAATTCAGCATTTCAAGGAAAATGAATTTTACCAGTACATAACAAACACTAAAATTAAATTTTTCCTTCTTAAATTTATTTGAATCTATGAGTTTCCCCTTTTGAATTGAAATAGTGATGTAAATCTTTATTCTACCATGTTTGAGATGCACTTGTATACTACGTAGACGTACCTATTGTACATATACACGCAATTGCATAGCTGCACAAGATACAACGTGAACTGGATTTACAACTATTTGTAATCTTCTCTTTGTGGCTAAGGAGATGAAGTCCTCACCGTTAAGACTCCTGCTTTTGCGGAGTCTGTTACAGAGGGGGACGTGAGGTGGGAGAAAGGTAACAAATTTCATCCTTAGCTCAGTATTTGCTTTTGATGTGGCCCAGGTGGAGTTAACATTTTGATCTTGAAACAAACTTCTCTTCTTACAGCTGTGGGGGACACCGTTTCAGAGGATGAGGTGGTGTGTGAAATTGAGACTGATAAGGTAAGTACATGTCATAAAGACCACTGGCAGCAAGTAAAAGTCCAGCAGTCAACTTTGTTTATCATTGTGACAGCATCTTCGTCACGTAAACGTACAGTCTTAAAATTGTGTTGATGGCCTAGTAGTATGGGAATAGTTGCATGTTTTCCCAATTCAAGGGTCAAAAGTTACCTTTAAACATCTTCATTTTTTTATTATTATTTTCTCTGCTAGACATCCGTGCAGGTTCCATCTCCCTCTTCTGGAGTGATCGTGGAGCTTTTGGTTCCTGATGGAGGGAAAGTCGAGGGAGGGACGCCTCTCTTCAAGCTTCGAAAAGGCCGTGGGTAGATCTTAATAGAAAAGCTTTGTTGTCAGTAATGTATAGTGCAGTGTTGCTGTGTGAGGAATAATCAATTGTTCATTGTAAATTATTCAATAATCTTTTATTAAATGTAGTTCTGGTTAAATATGTGAGTGCAGCACGTATTGGATTGTCAATGTGCCACCTATTGGGAGAAAGAATGATAGGGCTGTGTCATGTCATACCATTCACGATGATATCAAATCCTTTTTTATCTGATACAAAAAAAATTCATGTTTTTATACACATCTCTGCTTCAGATGGGTTAGTAAAAAAAAAAAGGGAGCGACTTAAAAGTCACTGTTTGGTCTGCAAAATCGTATTTGATTGTTTAATAATGAGTTTTTAAAAAGCGCATATGTGTGGGACCCTTGATATATTTAAAAAAAAAAAAAAAGTGCCATCTGAATGATTAGCCCGCATTTACATTGAATTTGGGCGCATTAAAAACAATTATGATTGAGAGCTTTCATGTAAATCACTCCCTCGTGTCACAGCTTTACCTCTTGGCTCCTCTCGGTAGCAGAATGAATACATTTCGGTGTGTTAAACGCATCACGTGATGCTGACCCTGAACCATCTGAACATGAATGTGACGTTTATCCCAAGTTAGGTCGGTATTTGCATTGCAGTGTGCTTTTGCTTTGTTACCGATGTAAAATATGTGAATTGGTTTGTTTGTGGTGTAATTGAAAAGCACACATTTAAAAATGACAAATACTGTTTGAAAAGTATTAACTAGTTTGACCCGATTATACGATTATTAGTGTTATTTAACTGTCAGTTTTTTTACCTTTTAGCTGCCGCTCCGCAAGCTGAAGCAACCCCGAAAGCTGAGGCCCCGGCCGCAGAAGCCCCTTCACCACCTTCTGCTCCCCCGCCTACACCTCCACCTCCTCCCCCCTCAGCTGTTGGCCCCATTCCCACCACGATGCCCCCTGTGCCACCTGTGCCAACACATGCTATGGATGCCAAACCAGGTTCGCGGCTTGTGTGCCCGCCTCACAATTTTTGACCCTCTAGAATGCATGGTTAATTGTTATTTTGGCTATGTGACCAACAAGTCCTCAACAACTTTTTGTTTTTTTCACAGTGTCAGCCATCAAGCCTACTATACCGGCAGCTCCTGTGGATGGAGGGGCGAAAGCAGCCCGCACAGAGAGCAGGGTAAAGCAATAAACTATACATATTGGGGGAGAATTTAGAGGCTAGTAATTGAGTAAAGCAGAGTGAGATTTTTTTGCTAGGGCTAATAATTCTGTCTCTAAATTAGGTAAAGATGAACCGCATGAGACTGAGAATTGCCCAAAGGCTGAAGGAAGCCCAGAACACTTGTGCAATGTTGACTACCTTTAATGAAATTGACATGAGGTAAGCTTATATTGGTTAAGCTGTACTCATCATTCCCTTTACACCATGATTTGAGTGCAGATTGCCCACTCCATTCTTAAATTTCCCCACCAAGCAGTAAAATTATTAGGATATTGTAATATTTCTTGTGACGAGTAAACTTTTGTTGCTTAAAATTGATTAAGGTCTTTGTTTTTTAAGATATTTCCTTTTGTTGATTAATGATTGTTTATTACAAATAAATAACCGTAATTCCCGTCTTACAGAGCCTCACCCAGTAGATTTGTATAGGAAATACCATTTGGTACATATATACGCCGCAGCTGTGCAAAAGCCACAAGTACCCACATTGAAACACAAGATATTTACAAAGAAATATGATACACAGACAGGGCCGGTTAAAAAAAAAAAAAAAAAAAAAACTTACTAGTAAAAATCACTGAGACACGCCAATAACACAGCAGCAACACATTAGCACAGTGCTAACTCTAGCGCAGCACTAACATAGTCGGTAAAAGTCACTTTCTTGGCACATATATTCCGGTCTCACGCTTACTTTTTCTGCTCGAGTGCCCCCTTGCGGCCGTTAGAAAAAATGCACAAATTAGCTGCATCACGGTATAAACCGCAGGGTTTGAAAGCGTGTGGAAAAAGTCGCGGCTTGTAGGCCGGAAATTATGGTAAATTGTCAATTGCAGAGTTGGGAATAAGTCATAAATGTTGGAGTCTGCGGGAGGCGGGGGAATCAAGCAAGTCAAGTCCAGTCATTACTTGGTTTATGCAAGTCAAGTTATACAGTTTTGCTCCAGTTGCAACTTATATTTGAGCGGAAATGTTTTCACAATTTTGAAAGCAATGGATGATGGGTGATTTGCTCTAATTTGAAAGAGTTGTTTGTTTTAATAACCAGATTTTCTGCAAGCAATATCAGAAAAAGTTTCCTCAATTTTATTTTTTTTTACCACCTGCAAAAGACTTAGCCCAGCTGCTTGTGTTTTTTTTTTGTTTGTTTTTTAATAATGAAATGTAACCCAGAAGAACAGGTTTACCCCTCCCAACTTTATTTTTCAAATGCTCTTCTACTAGCAAATGTGGCAAGTATTTGCATATTCAAGTGTTTCAACCATCTAGTGCACTACTGTCCGTAAGTACAAATGATACTAACACAAATGGTCACAGATTGGAATCTGCCCAACAGAAAAAGCTTTTTGAAACCGGACCCCCATCTGAAACACCTGAATGTAAATATTTGGTTATAATTCCATCGAATACAAAGATAAGAAATGTTAAAATGGGGTTTATTAATTTAAAAGGAAATGTTATTGTCTGCCCTCGCTCCCGGTGCTCAAGAGGACACTTTGACGGTTTCTTTCCTCCGCAAATGTGCGGTGTCAGCTTTCGGCTATTGAAGCTTTCCCATGTATCCTAATCGGATTGACATTGACGGTCTGGAGGAAGACTTCCCAGGCTTGGGCTCATCTGGAGCCGAAGGAGGCGGTCAGAGCGCGAGGCGGCAGGATCTACGCAGGCCCGCAGAGACCTGCGCCCTGAGTGCAAGGGCAGCCTCCGCCGATATGGGCTTTTATGACAGCCCAATAAGATTTACACACTCTGGAAAGAGAAGATTTTTATCGCTTCTTCTCTTCTTTCTCACATAGTCAGTGTCTTGGGAGGAGCTAATTAGCTTAGCAGAGAAACCCTAGAGCTTTACTGACAGGAAAACAAACAAAAAGAAAGATAAAAGTGAAAAATGAGCAAAGGTAAAATGATTAGCAAGCTAATCGCAACAGTTTACCAAAAGGGCTCTTATCTTCTTTTAAAGCTTAAAAGTTTTGCAATATTTCCACACTACCAAATGGTTATCCGGCAAATATTGACAAGATAGAGTCTGTCTCCGTCCTTACCACACATTTCCTGAAGAAGAGTTTCGGTCTTTGCTGCTCCCCCACCACTATACTGATGCTTTTCCCAGGATGTTGAATCTGTCAAGTTTTATAAAATTTAGCCTACAAAGTCCAAAAGTACATCCAGGCTTGAAGTTTACTCTTTTGTTATCAGGGCTTTCAAAGTAATTACGTTTTGCATTTGAAATTGTCACAAACAAGAGTTGTAAAAAGCTTAATTGTCTTCTGTGCTGGAAGCGGAATGGGTAACGGTGCAACTCACCTTCATTTTGAAACTGCATTTTTTTGGTTTGCCGGTGCATCTCAAATTAGAATATACTATTTTTATATATATATATATATATATATTTTAAATCAGAACTTCACTTTAAAAAGTCAAATTTGCATTTAATGTCATTAAACACAAGGTGACCAATGTTTAGCCTATTAAAAATACAATTTCTTGAAATGCTGAATTTTCTTTTCTTAGTTGTAAACAGTAATCAGCCAAATTATGAGATATTTTACTCTGTAAATCTTTGAGTTTGCATCTCTCACATATGTCTTATACCTGAGAATGTTGACGACATGTTTTGAAATTACTGGGAAAGTGACCTTGTGAATGTTTTGTAGAAGGATGGTCTGTGCTCATTTGTGACTTTTCCTTGCATTCACCCCCTGCAGCAACATCTCTGAGATGAGGAAGACCTACAAAGACGCCTTCCTTAAGAAGCACAACATCAAGTTGGGCTTCATGTCTGCGTTTGTGAAGGCCTCCGCCTACGCGCTGACTGACCAACCTGCTGTCAATGCTGGTATAGACTTCACCACACAAGACCGCCTGGTATCACGCTATGGTTTTATTTCACTCAGTGCATCCTGTCAAGTTCCCTTCAGTGTCGAACCTCAAAACCGCCACTGACTTCACCCAATGTATTTACAGCACTTTTCTAATGCTGACCTACTTAGTTACCACAGTGAAGTATTAGTGCTTTTTTTTTTGGTGGGGGGGTTATTGTCTAAGACGGTTTTCACATTTATACGTACATGTAAAGTATATTTGTCCAGGTGTGTGCTATCTTTTGTTTTCCCAGTCATTGATGACACAACCAAAGAGATTGTGTACAGGGACTACGTAGACATCAGTGTGGCTGTGGCCACGCCAAAGGTAGGTTTTGTGTGTCCGTGCGCGTGTGTGTCGATTTCATGGGAAGTGCTCAACATCACACTTCAAAAGCCTCATGTGACTTCTCCTTCAGGGTCTGGTTGTTCCAGTAATCAGGAATGTTGAGGAGATGAATTTTGCGGACATTGAGAAGACCATCAATATGTTAGGTGAAAAGGTGTGTTTAAAAAAAATCACAAGTGTACTGGTTACAAAATCGGCTTCACTGTTCTGAGATTCAGGATCTAAATTAGGGCTGGACAACATTTGAGCATCCCCATTGCAATGTATGTGTGCACAATAGTCACATTGCTGGGTCTGCTGTGATGTTGGTGGTTTGTAATATACAGTGTGTCAACTAATATTAAAGGTGACAAGCCACGGGACCTCTTTGGAACTGCTAATAGAATGTACGCCTGCCAAATTTCCTATTTGGTCTTCGGAATGACACTAGGCAAGGCACACGGCAGCTGCATTACTGTGCGGGATGCATACAGGGACACTGTAATTGGGAACCAATGTTCTTGCCTCTCCGATAGGATCAGCAGGGATGGGTTCCGGCTCGCTTGTAAACCTAATGAGGATAAGCAGTAATGTAAACGAATGCAAGATTCCACATTCAAGGGAACATTTTGAAGATTTAGTCTCTACGTTCATATAGCCGCATAGTATATTTGAAGTGTAACTAAAGTTTCAGTAATTATCTGTTTGTAGGCCCGCAAGAACGAGCTGGCCGTGGAAGACATGGATGGAGGAACGTTCACCATAAGCAACGGCGGCGTGTTCGGCTCCATGTTTGGCACACCCATCATCAACCCGCCGCAGTCTGCTATTTTAGGAATGCACGGCATATTTGACAGGCCCGTGGCAGTGGCTGGCAAGGTTTGTGTTCCCCACATCTCCATATGTGCAAAAAAGGAAAAAAAATTGCAGTAAAATGAACATTAGCTAGACACTGCAGGTCCATTTTGAAGAGTTCAAATTAAAGGGTGAAACTCAATAGATTCAGTCCACACATTAAAATATTCTCGTTGTAATTAAATGTATATATATTTTAGTGATAGCGTAGAGGCTCAGTGGTGAGAGCACTGGTTTGGTAAACCAGGGGTTGTGGGTTCGTATCCCACTGGGGCCTCCACTCCCTGAGAAGGGTTGCGTCAGGAAGGGCATCCGGCGTAAAAATTGTGCCAAACATATATGTGCGTTCATCTGAGATGACACGCTGTGGCGACCCCGAAAGGGACAAGCCGAAAGTAACCTCCATATTTTAGTGATAGCGTTACAGCTACCAAAAACCCAAATTGACGATCTCAAGAAATTTGAATATTTGGTAGGAATTGGCAATATTATGTTGAGTCTGTATAGCTGGGAGTGTCACTTTTTGAGTTCAACTGATCATTTCTACAGTATTGAAATGTATCAGAGATGCACTTATAGTTGGACATCACAGCACTAAAGAAAAGACAGGTTGGATTAATTTTTGAAGCTATCTGATGCCATGACAATGGTATACTATTGCATAAATGTTACTACAGGTAGGTAACGTGTTATTGCGATGTCTTGCAGTTCTGCGCTATACATTACAAAACAGCTCTAACTTCATCAAAACTCCATATTTTAAAAGGCATTTATTGTACAACTTATCTCAATTTAGAGTTTTGGTGCTTAAAATTTTGGAAGGTGAGTGTATGCGTTTAGAGTAGCATGAAGCGTTTAGAAGTAAAACCAGGACCACGTTCTGCAGCGCCATAAAATGCCACACAGTGGCACTCTCTTCTACATTTGGTTGAAATTTTCCACAGTTGCACGTTAAGCTTCTGTATTTATACAAGAGGAAGGTTAAAAAATGGAGTAAGAGGATAAATTTTTTTCGTTTAACACAGACTCCATAAAGACTGCTCATCCAGTGAGTGGAGTGCAGTTTTGTTTTGTTTTTTTAACTTTTTTTTTTTTTTTTTTTGTGGACGCAAAGGTGGAGATCCGTCCCATGATGTACGTCGCCCTGACGTACGATCATCGCCTCGTCGATGGAAGAGAGGCGGTCACCTTCCTGCGGAAGATCAAGTCCGTGGTGGAGGACCCCAGGGTGCTGCTCCTCGACATGTGAGTCCCTCTTCACAGCTCCGGGCCCGGCCGACTGAACCGCCTCCCACGACCAGCGGCGATACCCACCTGACGGACTTTACACAAACAAAACAAAACAAAGCTGGTCCACTCAAAAAGATTTATTTTGGTGGGTTTTGGGGGGCACAGTTGAGTTGTGCAATATAGGATTCGCAGTGAAATAAGGGTTTGGTACCGTCTGAGAATTTCCCAGGTTCTGGTGTTTAGATCAAATAGTATATTCAATCATGTATGTCACCATGTGTAATTTTCTTCATACAACATGTGCAACGTAATATGGGATGGCCAATATTGAGTCAACAGGCAGGGTGATGGAACAATAAGGATGCATTCAGACCAAGAAAACACAATGTTATGTCCAAAGCTAAGAACTCTAATTGGAGAATTGATGCTGTTTCAAAAACAATGTCGAACATTCTCTACGTGCTCTGGTAGAATATTTAAGAGTCTTTTAATAAAAATCTACATTACTTGACTTGGTTTCTTGATTTATCCCTTACATGTCTCATTGAGTCAGGGTTGAGGATTTTCCACGGAATTCAGATTATTTTTTTTTTTCCAGATGAAATTGGCGTTTTTGTGAAACATGTAAATCCGTTGAGGAAAATTTGGGTAAGGTACGGCTTGACGAGGGGCGAGGCTGTGATCCAGACCCCCCGCTAGCATGTATGGGCAATATTTGTCGTGAAATTAGTCAGCTGTGATAGCGGAAAACTGCTTTGCATTGCTCTCCTTGCATTAAAATCGATATTCATAATGACAACATTCCGATTTCCTGTAGCATTTTGGCGGTATTACGTCAGTATTTTCACTCTGATGTTAACATTTCATAGAGAAGTATTCTGTTTACTACAGCCTAGTTATAACTTACAAACATACGTACACATGTTATCGAGCGGTCTGCACGTTTGCCGGTATGGCGAAAGTCTTGGAGCGAAAAAATGGGAAGGTGATAAAAACCACGGCGTAAAAAAACTTTCAGATGGGTACAGTTTGAAAAAAGTGTAACCGTGCAGATAGGAACGAAAACTGTATCAACATGTCTAAACGAAAACATACAAAAAGTGGACGTTCCCGGCAAAGTCCTGTGCACTCTGTGTTCTGATAGGAGCAAAAAATATCCAGGAGCATATCCAAACCAGGAAACACAAAGGTAAGTTGGATGTAAATTTCTCAAATATTATATAATTGGCAACTCTTGAAGCGATTAGGCCTATCTGTAGCACTGGCCCTGTAGATCGCGCATTTTATCCCTCACTTTTATATTTCATGATCTCTCTCTTATATAAACACTGTGTACTTATTTCTGAAGCATAACTTGTAAGTGCAGTAGCCCATTTGATTTATCACTCAGTCTACATTTTTATGTCTGAAATTTAGCAAAATTATTTTGGTTGCTTGGACTCATATTTTACATTTTCAAAAATATTATGATTGCCCTGTATTTACACTGTTAGAAGTAACCAGAGGTCATCATTTAACAGTGTGTTTTATAAATAAATTAGTGCCCAAAGGGGGGCACACCCCCCTTTGAACCCCCCCCCCCCCCAAAGGCAGACATTTTCACTGTTTTTCCAAATTGGTAATTCTCATCCCTGTTGAATGGAAAGTTGCAGTTGAATCTGTTACTGAAGTAAAATACATAGTACAGTAGTTGGTTATGTACTATATAAATGGAAACTGCCACCATGTTTCCATATAATTTCCAGTTTGAAATGTACATGCACCTTTTATCAGCACTATGAATACTTTGATCCTACCAAAAGTTTTTTTTTGTTGTTTTCGTTTTCAGTTTGTGAATGAATGTAGTGGGATTTGTTTGATTCTCACTATTAAGAATAATTTCAGATATATTTTTGATAACTTTTTTTTTTTTTCAACTACCAGTTGTTCTTGACAGAGACTGGTGATATGATGATCCTGTTGAGTGTGAAATGTCTTATTTTCATGACAGGTGGTCTAAAAAATTGCCCGACATTAACCAATGTCATATGCATGGTGGTAATGGTAGATAAGCATGAATATTTTTTAAAAAGTCATGAATATATAAAAATGTAACCATTTTGTGAATATGCTGTTGATGGAAATTAATGTTGGTAGTCTTTCTGTTTTGTGGGGGGGCGGGCACAACGTCTGTTCTTCACTTCTAGTGCATCACAGAAGCCTCGGTTTCAGCGGCGTCTGCCCCTAACCGGGGTTAGCAGCTCAGAGCCTTCCAGGAGACGCTGCTGAAGAAGGGATGACACTTGATGTCGCTCACACCTCCACCGCCGCACCCCAGGCGATAGCCGGCGTCAAACTGCAGCAACTGTGGAAGCGTGGAAGCAGAGGCCTTGTCTCATCCAATAATTCAGACGTTATTGTTATGTGGAAAATGACCTAAATTCACTTTATTGGCCAAGTTACAGAAAGGCATAGAAGCAGCCATTCTTGAAATGTATTAGTTGATTCGTGAATCAAACACGTGTAAGTTGTGCAACAACAACAACAACAAAAAGTGCCGAATAGCTGGACCTACTGTATTTGTTTAAAAGTTTAGAGAAGCATCAAATTGTTTTTATCTGTAAAGGTTTGAGTGCTTTTTACGTTCATCCTGAAAATTTACCAGTGTACAGGTATACTTTTTGTGAGACTATTTGGCGGCGAGCCTTGATATTATTGTAAAATATGTGCCTTGGCTCAATAAAGATTGGGGATGATTGAAGACTTCTTGACGTAGAGCGGTGTCGCCACAAAATAACTTTTTCCACACCTCAGAAAGCAGGGATGCAGCCGCGGTGCTCAGGTGGTCCGGGATGAGCAGCTGAGTGTGGGACGTGATGCCCGTCGGGTGGAGCTGCCATAGCGGCTAAAAGCACAGAGAGCGAGAATGTGCATGAAAAGGGGGTCCGACACAAGAAATGCATCAACGTGTCCCGAGTGGAGATGTCGCAACTAAATTTGGACCCTCCCCGATGCCCTCCCCTTGTGTATTCAAAAGTTTTGAACATGTCATATTACCTGTGAAGGTAATAGTGCACGTCAGATCCATTCTGAAATTTCACCCGAAAGCCGAATATACTTCATGTTTTGTATGCAGTGTGTGTGCATGTATGTGTGCTTCTGTGCATACTTGTGTGTGTCACTTACAATTCCTGTGAGAAGTTCAAAGAGCAGGGCCCCCAGACTCCACCAATCACAAGCTTCTGTAGCTCTGGACACTCCACCAATTTCTGGTGACAAAAGTAGACACTCAATGCTATTCATGAACGCGCCTATAATCAGTGTTGTGGAGTAACTACTAACTTGTGTCATTTACAGTAATTACAAAAATGCATGCAGTTAAAATTTATTACATTAAAGGGGAAATCCACTGGTTTGCATTAACAATTTATCCAATAGCTCATGTAATACTGTATGTACTCTATTTTGACAATGTGATGTTAAATCCTTTCTCGTTTAATAGTGTTTTGAGAAGATTTTTATCGACAATTACGTGGCTGTAAATACTGTTGAATATTCAGATGATACATGACCTATTGGATACATTGTTCATGCAAACCACTGGATTTCCCCTTTAACAATATGTAAAATTAAATTGCAGTTGCTTTTGGAACAGGATTACAACTTAAGTTACATTTGGGGGAAAAAAATTGTTGCAAAAGCTCTGCATTTTTCCACGAGGTGCCCCCTCTAAACACGTTTGTGATTGGCTCTCTGGTCATGCACTATTCCGCTGTCGTCTCATGTAGTTTCACGACCTTGAAGTATGTATGCTTTCAAGTCATCAAATATATTGGAGCTACCTGGGGCGCAGTACATGTGTTCCACGGCATCGCAGTTGATTTCCGACTGAACCTCACTCCATTGTCCAAAAAAAGTCAAGCAGACCTTTCCTGTGTAAATATAAAGCAGTAAACTTTACGTATCGTCAACCACGTCAGTCATCTGCAAGAGACTCACCGTTGCTGGTGAGCAGAACGTTTTTGGGGTTGAGGTCACGACATAAGATGCCCTGCTGATGAAGGCTCTCAAGGGCCAGCAGGATCTGGGCCCCCCACACACGCACTTCGGATTCGGGGAGCCCCCAGCAGGTCTGGCAGCCGGATTTGTCCGAGGGTTTGAGCGCCGCACGGGTTACGTGGCACCATCCATCCACCTCAATGATCTGGTCATCTCCTCGGTCGGCCGTCCTCACTGGCGAGTCCTCAGTCTTCTTCGGGGCTCCGACGAGGCGAGGCGAGTACCAGCTGGAAAAGGGTCCGTCCGTGGTCGGGGCTACATTTTCTGGAGTGAGAAGCTCACAGGCTTCTTCTACACCGTCTCTCACGTCATCCCTCGCGGATAAAGGCCAGGAGCTTCCCGAGCCTGTCCGTGCTTCCCGGTGTTCTGAGAACACAGCTTGGTCCGTGCTCTTAAGGACCACCAGTCCATTTCGCTCCTCCGAGGCGGGACTGCTGCTGGAATGCTTGGCGCCCGACTTTGTAACCTCGTCTGCTGCACTTACAACCGATTCCTGGCGATAGCCAGGGGCGACCCAAGAGGCCCTTCCGTGAACTTGTGTTTGGCAATGCAGAGGAAGATGCAAAATGGCTGGAGAGGAACTTAAAATATGACTTCTAGTGTTTGTAAATCCCATTTTTATACACGAGGTGAGTTTTGGATGAGGTGCCGTGTTCAAGTCGCTGTCAGTAGTAACTGCATAGGCGTTGGTTTGATCACCTTTGAGTGCCGGATCTGCAGCCTTCCAAGCCACTTCAAAGGCAGAGCTGCACTCTATTAGTCCAGTCCCAGCTTTGCTCTCATCGAGTTCTAACATGGCGTCCAGAGCTTGACTGATGCGAGCGCAAGACAGAGGAAGAGCGGGCTTGTCCTGAGTTTGAGAGGAGTGCAAACACAAAGTAGGAGCTGGTGGATGAATGCGAGCGCCGACCTGCGTTCTTGCGGGTCCCGAAAGCAAAGTCGCACGGTCGAGCTCGGCGTGCGACGCCACCGAGCGGGAGTTCTGCAAGCAGCCCGTCTCCTCGATATAGGAGTGAGTCCCGCAACTGTCCAGACGCCGCTGGGTCTCGTCCCAGGACCGCCGGTCGTCCACATCCGGGCTCCGGTCACTGACTTTCGGAGGGTCGCCTTCCTCGCTGACGCTGCGCTGGTAATCCGTGCAGATCGCAGGTGAGGTGTGGCTGCTCTTCATCTTGATGTTGTGCTGGCCAGGTGTGATGCATTCTGGGTGTTCCTTGGCGCGCTCTTTCCTCAGCTTGTGAAGTTTGGAAAAGAGCCTCCCACCTTGGGAAAAGTTCAGACAAATACATACACACGTGTGACCTCTACTGATGGCCATGGGAGTTCTTTTGAGTGCACACAATCATTTGAATCAGTTCATGAAAAAGATTAGTTCAGAAGGTTCTTATTTTTCTGATATTCACATTTGTTTTGATGAGCTTAAATTGGGGAAACTCCAAAAATATAAGGACGCCAGTAGGTTTTCACGGCACTGCACACATCCAAAGTCATTATCCCAACTGGCGATTGATAAAAAACAACTCCCCCTTATAAAATGCTCTGTGAAGCAACAGTGTTGCTTTATAAGTATGGGAGGTGCAATAAATTAACGCTTGATTGTTTGGGGAAGATAATGTATATGAAGCGCACGAGATGTAACCATAGCTTCTGATGACGTCACATCAGTTGAGGTCAAAACCCATGACAGCGGTGCTCACATTCGCCGGGCGCAGTGGCGCGTGCCTGTAATCCAAGTCACTGGGAGGCCGAGGCTGGCGGATCGTTTGAGCTCAGGAGTTCTGAGCTGCGGCTGACTATGTCGAGCGGGTGTCCGTGCTAAGTTCGGTATCGATATGGTGCTCCCGGGTGAGCTCGGGAACACCAGGTCGCCTAAGGAGCGGTGCACCGGCCCAGGTCGGAAACGGAGCAGGTCAAATCCCCCGTGCCGCTCAGTAGTGGGATCGCGCCTGTGAATAGACGCTGCAGTGCAGCCTCAGAAAAATAGCGAGACACAGTCTTTTACACTGCGGCTCTGTTAAAAAACAAAGAGAAATTTTTTTGGAGAGCGGGGGGTGGGGGGGTTGTTACACTGCTTCCTCCTGGTGCAATGTGGCACAACGATGTGTACCATATTAAAATTCAACAAGCCCAGTTTGGGTCAACTACTAAAAAGAGGAACATATGCGATACCTTAAACCAACAAGATTGAAATATTTGTAATCAGGGTTATAGCCACCATGAAGATATTATAAAAACCACCATGATGGGGGAAAGATTGTATATGGAGACCACTAGATGTCACCATAGCTTCTGGTGACATCACATTGGTTGAGGTCAAAACCCACGACAGCGATGCTCACACTCGCTGGGTGCGGTGGCGCGTACCTGTAATCCAAGTCACTGGGAGGCTGAGGCTGGCGGATCGTTTGAGCTCAGGAGTTCTGCACTGCAGCGGGCTATGTCGAGCGGGTGTCCGCGCTAAGTTCGGTATAGATATGGCGCTTCCGGGTGAACTCAGGAGCACCAGGTCACCTAAGGAGGGGTGCACCGGCCCAGGTCGGAAACGGAGCAGGTCAAAACCCCTGTGCCGCTCGGTAGTGGGATCGCGCCCGTGAGTAGACGCTGCAGTGCAGCCTCAGCGAAACATCGAGACGCAGTCTTTTACACTGCGGCTCTATTAAAAAATAAAACAGCTCCAATTATTTTTGCATTATCCAATCGTTCATTTTTTTTCTTTTGTAAGTCGTTCCATGACCTTCTTCAGGAAGAACGCGGAACTACAATATGTGCAATATTCAAGAAGGTCAGTTTGGGTCAACTAGTAAAAAGGGGAATAGCCCTCCATTCATTTTCTGTGCCACTTATCCTCACAAGGATCGCAGGACTACTAGAGCCTATCCCAAACAGTGTATCCAATAGGTCATGTAATATGCACTCTATTTTGACAATGTGATGTTAAATCCGTTCTCATTTAATAGTGTTATTAAGTTGAGATTTTTATCGACAATTACGAATTTTCAGGGGCGCTGCTATTTTCGCAAGTCACGTGATCTACGTGTGTGACGTGTACCGTGCTGCTCCGAACACTGGATTACATGGGACACTATTATGCCCACTGCTGTTTTCTCTGATTTATCCTCATCTGATGAAGAAATAGCAGTATCGGTTGATCGGGAAGACAGAGGAATACTTCCATAGAGATTTGAACCTGTGGCTGTAATTAATGTTGAAAATTCGGATGGGTCTTGGGCCAGAATGACGCCAGAGTCTGATCACTCAGAGGCCTACGCGTGGCACCTAATTATGTAAACAAAGGCCCCCAGAGCTCTGGGCCGGCAGCCACGGATGGTTCTTCGGACGGGAATGAAGCTCAGTCTGACGAGCAAGCTCCAGCGGCGGGCCGCGAGCGAGCTTCCAAGCGGCGGAGGCCATTAGCTCCGGGCACCGGAGCTAGGCTAAAGGCCTCCGCTGAAGCCAAAGGCAGGCTGCGAGCTCCGGCAGCTAGCCGCGAGCCGAGCTTCGATGTCCAGGGCTTATGGCCTCCCCAGCCAGAGCTCGCGGCCCATCTTCGGCGTTGGTGGAGGTCTTTAGCCAAACTTCAGTGGAGGCTTTGAGCCGAGCTTCGGTGTCGGTGGAGGCTTTTAGCCTAGCTTCGGCATCTGGGGCTAAAGGCTTCCGCCACCTGGAAGCTCTGCTCGCAGCCCACCGCCGGAGCTCTCTCGTCAGACTCCGCGTCATTCCCGTGCGAAGAACCATCCGTGGCTGCCGGCCCAGAGCTCTGGGGGCCTTTGTTTACATACTTAGGTGCCACGCGTAGGCCTCTGAGTGGTCAGACTCCGGCGTCATTCCCTCCGACGAACCATCTGAATATTCAACATTTACAGACACAGGTTCAAATCTATATGGAAGTATTCTTCCGTCTTCCCGAAAAACTGATACTATTTCTTCATTGGATGAGGCTAAACCTAAGAAATCAGCGCTGGGCATAAATGGAGGACTAAAATCACATTGTCAAAATAGGGTATATATTACATGACCTATTGGATACACTGTTCAGGCAAAGCAGTGGCTTTCCCCTTTCAGCAAGGAAGGTGCAATAAGTCATGAATGTTTGATTGTTTGGGGGAAGAGACCACTAGATGTCGCCATAGCTTCTGATGACGTCACATCAGTTGAGGTCAAAAGCCACGACAGCGGTGCTCACATTTGCTGGGTGCGGTGGCGCGTGCCTGTAATCCAAGTCACTGGGAGGTTGAGGCTGGTGGATCGTTTGAGCTCAGGAGTTCTGCACTCCAGCGGGCTATGTCGAGCGGGTGTCCGCGCTAAGTTCGGTATCGATATGGTGCTCCCGGGTGAGCTCGGGAACACCAGGTCGCCTAAGGAGGGGTGCACCGGCCCAGGTCGGAAACGGAGCAGGTCAAATTCCCCGTGCCGCTCAGTAGTGGGATTGCGCCTGTGAGTAGACGCTGCAGTACAGCCTCAGCAAAAAAGCGAAACACAGTCTTTTACACTTAGTCTCTATTAAGAAAACAAACAGCTGCAATTATCTTTGCATTATCCAATCGCTCATTTTTTTTCTTTTGTAAGTCGTTCCATGACCTTCTTCAGGAAGAACGCGGAACTACGATATGTGCAATATTCAAGAAGGTCAGTTTGGGTCAACTAGTAAAAAGGGGAATAGCCCTCCATTCATTTTCTGTGCCACTTATCCTCACAAGGGTCACAGGAGTGCTAGAGCCTATCCCAAACAAACAGTGTATCCAATAGGTCATGTAATATGCTCTATTTTGACAATGTGATGTTAAATCCGTTCTCATTTAATAGTGTTATTAAGTTGAGATTTTTATCGACAATTCCGAATTTTCAGGGGCGCTGCTATTTTCGCAAGTCACGTGATCTACGTGTGTGACGTGTACCGTGCTGCTCTCAAGACTGGATTACATGGGACACTATTATACCCAGCGCTGATTTCTCAGATTTATCCTCATCTGATGAAGAAATAGCAGTATCGGTTTATCGGGAAGGCAGAGGAATACTTCCATACAGATTTGAACCTGTGGCTGTAATTAATGTTGAATATTCGGAAGGGTCTTGGGGCAGAATGACGCCAGAGTCTGACCACTCAGAGGCCTACGCGTGGCACATAAGTATGTAAAAAACAAAGGCCCCCAGAGCTCTGGGCCGGCAGCCACGGATGGTTCTTTGGACGGGAATGACGCTGAGTCTGACGAGCGAGCTTCCAGGAGGCGGAGGCTATTAGCTCCGGACGCCGGAGGTAGGCTTAAAGACTCCTTTGCCACCGAAGCTCGGCTAAAGGCCTCCGCTGAAGCTAAAGGCAGGCCGCGAGCTCCGGCAGCTGGCCGCGAGCCGAGCTTCGATGTCCAGGGCTAACGGCCTCCCCAGCCAGAGCTCGCGGCCCATCTTCGGTGTCGGTGGAGGCCTTTAGCCTAGCTTCGGCATCTGGGGCTAAAGGCTTCCGCCGCCTAGAAGCTCTGCTCGCGGCCCACCGCCAGAGCTCTCTCGTCAGACTCTGCGTCATTCCCGTCCCAAGAACCATCCGTAGCTCCCGGCCAGGAGCTCAGGGGGCCTTTGTTTTTTACATACTTATGTGCCACGCGTAGGCCTCTGAGTGGTCAGACTCTGGCGTCATTCCCCCCGACGAACCATCCGAATATTCAACATTTACAGACACAGGTTAAAATCTATATGGAAGTATTCCTCCGTCTTCCCGATCAACTGATTCTATTTCTTCATCGGATGAGGATAAACCCGAGAAATCAGCGCTGGGCATAAATGGAGGATTAAAATCACATTGTCAAAATAGGGTATATATTACATGACCTATTGGATACACTGTTCAGGCAAAGCAGTGGCTTTCCCCTTTCAGCAAGGAAGGTGGAATGAGTCATGAACGTTTGATTGTTTGGGGGAAGAGATTGTATATGGAGACCACTCGATGTCGCCACAGCTTCTGATGACGTCACATCAGTTGAAGTCAAAACTTGCGACCGTAGTCCTCACATTTGCTGGGTACAGTGGCGCGCGCCTGTAATCCAAGTCACTGGGAGGCCGAGGCTGGTGAATCGTTTGAGCTCAGGAGTTCTGCACTCCAGCGGGCTATGTTGAGCGTGTGTCCGCGCTAAGTTCGGTATCGATATGGTGCTCCCGGGTGAGCTTGGGAACATCAGGTCGCCTAAGGAAGGGTGCACTGTCCCAGGTCGGAAACGGAGCAGGTCAAATCCCCCGTGCCGCTCGGTAGTGGGATCGCGCCTGTGAGTAGACGCTGCAGTGCAGCCTCAGCGAAACATCGAGACGCAGTCTTTTACACTTAGTCTCTATTAAAAAAACAAACAGCTGCAATTATCTTTGCATTATCCAATCGCTCTTTTCTTTTCTTTTGTAAGTCGTTCCATGACCATTTTTTGGACAGCAGTGGGGTGGTCGTTACACTGCTTCCTCCTGGTGGAATGTGGCACTACGATGTGTACCATATTAATATTCAACAAGCCCAGTTTGGGTCAAGTAGTAAAAAGAGGAACATAGGAGATACCTTAAACCAACAAGATTGAAATCTTTGTAATCAGGGTAATAGCCACCATGAAGATCTTGTAAAAACCACCATGATGGGGGAAAGATTGTCTTTAGAGACCACTAGATGTCGCCATAGCTTCTGATGACGTCAGCTCAGTTGAGGTCAAAACTTGCGACCGCAGTGCTCACAATCGCTGGGTGCGGTGGCGCGTGCCTGTAATCCAAGTCACTGGGAGGTTGAGGCTGGCGGATCGATTGAGCTCAGGAGTTCTTAGCTGTGGTGGACTATGTCGAGCGGGTGTCTGCGCTAAGTTCGGTATCGATATGGTGCTCCCGGGTGAGCTCGGGAGCACCAGGTCGCCTAAGGAGGGGTGCACCGACCCAGGTCGGAAACGGAGCAGGTCAAATCCCCCGTGCCGCTCGGTAGTGGGATCGCGCCTGTGAGTAGACGCTGCAGTTCAGCCTCAGCGAAACATCGAGACGCAGACTTTTACACTTCTGCTCTATTTCAAAAAAACAAAAACGGCTCCAATTATTTTTGCATTATCCAATCCCTCATATTGTTTCTTTTGTAAGTCGTTCCATGACCTCCTTCAGGAAGAACGCGGTACAGCCCTGTTTGGGTCAACTGATAAAAAGAGGAAGATGTGAGACACTTTAAACCAACAAGATTCAAATCTTTGCAATCAGAGAAATAGCCACCATGACGCTCTTATAAAATCACCCGGATGGGATATAAAGTCATCGTGAAGTTGGACGTCACATGGCTGCCTCAAATCAACCCATCACAGTGAGCTCGGTTGCCAGAATCCATTTAAACATCAACTCACAAGTCAACATAGAATGATGCTAACGGCTTCCACCGCCGGAGCGCTCTCGTCATTCCCGTCCGACGAACCATCCAAATATTCAACATTTACAGCCACAGGTTCAAATCTATATGGAAGTATTCCTCCGTCTTCTCAATCAACCGATACTGCTATTTTTTCATCGGATGAGGATAAACCTAAGAAATCAGCGCTGAGCATAAATGGAGTATTAAAATCACATTGTCAAAATAGGGTATATATTACATGACCTATTGGATACACTGTTCAGGCAAAGCAGTGGCTTTCCCCTTTCAGCAAGGAAGGTGGAATGAGTCATGAACGTTTGATTGTTTGGGGGAAGAGACCACTCGATGTCGCCATAGCTTCTGATGACGTCACATCAGTTGAGGTCAAAACCCGTGACCGCAGTCCTCACATTTGCCGGGTGCGGTGGCGCGTGCCTGTAATCCAAGTCACTGGGAGGTTGAGGCTGGTGAATCGTTTGAGCTCAGGAGTTCTGCACTCCAGCGGGCTATGTCGAGCGGGTGTCCGCGCTAAGTTCGGTATCGATATGGTGCTCCCGGGTGAGCTTGGGAACACCAGGTCGCCTAAGGAGGGGTGCACCGGCCCAGGTCGGAAACGGAGCAGGTCAAATCCCCCGTGCCGCTCGGTAGTGGGATCGCGCCTGTGAGTAGACGCTGCAGTGCAGCCTCAGCGAAACATCGAGACGCAGTCTTTTACACTTAGTCTCTATTAAAAAAACAAACAGCTGCAATTATCTTTGCATTTCCCCAATCGCTCTTTTCTTTTCTTTTCTTTTGTAAGTCGTTACACTGCCTCCTCCTGGAAGAAGGCGGTACTATGATATGTACCACATTCATCAAGGTCAGTTTGGGTCAATTAGTAAAAAGGGGAACATCCATCGATTCATTTTCTGAGCCGCTTATCTTCACAAGGGTCGCGGGAGTCCTGGGGCCTGTCCTAACCAATGATATCTGAAATCAAAATGCTGTATGCTTGCAATATGCGTTTTTGGTTAACGCTAAATTCACAAGGAGCAGACAATGATGATTCTTTGGCCATATAAAATTTTTGTTTTTGTTTTTTTCTGTTCTGTAAAGCACCAGTCTTGCTTTATAAGCGTGGAAGGTGCAATAAGTCATGAACATTTGATTGTTTGGGGGAAGAAATTGTATATGAAGACCACTAGATGTCACCATAGCTTCTGATGACGTCAGATCAGTTGAAGTCAAAACTTGCAACCGCAGTGCTTACATTTGCCGGGTGCAGTGGCGCGTGCCTGTAATCCAAGTTACTTCGAGGCCGAGGCTGGCGGATCGTTTGAGCTCAGGAGTTCTGCGCTGCAGCGGACTATATCGAGCAGGTGTCCACGCCAAGTTCGGTATCGATATGGTACTCGAGAACACCAGGTCCTCTAAGGAGGGGTACACCGGCCCAAGTCGGTAACGGAGCCGGTCATATCCCCCGTTCCGCTCGGTAGTGGGATCGCGCCTGTGAGTAGATGCTGCAGTGCAGCCTCAGCGAAATATTGAGATGCAGACTTTTACACTTCTGCTCTATTTTAAAAAAAAACAAAAACGGCTACAATTATTTTTGCATTATCAAATCGCTCATTTTTTTTCTTTTGTAAGTCGTTCCATGACCTCCTTGAGGAAGAACGCGGTACTATGATATGTGCAATATTCAAGAAGGTCAGTTTGGGTCAACTGGTAAAAAGGGGAATATCCATTTATTCATTTTCTGAGCCACTTATCCTCACAAGGGTCGCAGGAGTGCTGGAGCCTATCCCAAACAATGATACAGGCAATCAAAATGCTAGATGTGCATTTTTGGTTAATGCGAAATTCACAAGGGCAGCTCATGGTGATACTCTGTCCATACAAAATAGTTTTTTTTTCTGTTCTGTCAGGCAGCAGTGTTGCTTTTTAAAGGGGAAATCCCATGCTTGCATTAACACTGTATCTAACAGGTCATGTAATATATATGGGCTGGCAGCAACGGATGGTTCTTTGGACGGGAATGACGCTGAGTCTGACGAGCAAGCTCCAGCGGCGGGCCGCGAGCGAGCTTCCAGGCGGTGGAGGCCATTAGCTCCGGACGCCGGAGCTAGGCTAAAGCCTCCACCGCCACCGAAGCTCGGCTGAAGTCCTCCGCTGAAGCCAAAGGCAGGCCGCGAGCCGAGCTTCGACGTCCAGGGCTAACGGCCTCCCCAGCCAGAGCTCGCGGCCTATCTTGGGCGTTGGTGGAGGCCTTTAGCCGAGCTTTGGTGGCGGTGGAGGCCTTTAGCCTAGCTTCGGCATCTGGGGCTAATGGCTTCTGCCGCCTGGAAGCTATGCTCGCGGCTCACCGCCGCAGCTCGCTCATTCGACTCCGCGTCATTCCCGTCCGAAGAACCATCCGTGGCTGCCGGCCAGGAGCTCTGGGGGCCTTTGTTTACGTACTTATGTGCCACGCGTTGGTCTCTGAGTGGTCAGACTCTGGCGTCATTCCCCCCGACGAACCATCCGAATATTCAACATTTACAGACACAGGTTCAAATCTATATGGAAGTATTCCTCCGTCTTCCCGATCAACTGATTCTATTTTCTTCCGGGATGAGGATAAACCCGAGAAATCAGCGCTGGGCATAAATGGAGGATTAAAATCACATTGTCAAAATAGGGTATATACATGACCTATTGGATACACTGTTCAGGCAAAGCAGTGGCTTTCCCCTTTCAGCAAGGAAGGTGAATGAGTCATGAACGTTTGATTGTTTGTGTGTGGAAGAGACCACTAGATGTCGCCATAGCTTCTGATGACGTCACATCAGTTGAGGTCAAAACTTGCGACCGTAGTCCTCACATTGCTGGGTACAGTGGCGCGTGCCTGTAATCCAAGTCACTGGGAGGCCGAGGCTGGTGAATCGTTTGAGCTCAGGAGTTCTGCACTCCAGCGGGCTATGTCGAGCGGGTGTCCGCGCTAAGTTCGGTATCGATATGGTGCTCCGGGTGAGCTTGGGAACATCAGGTCGCCTAAGGAGGGGTGCACCGGCCCAGGTCGGAAACGGAGCAGGTCAAATCCCCCGTGCCGCTCGGTAGTGGGATCGCGCCTGTGAGTAGACGCTGCAGTACAGCCTCAGCAAAAAAGCGAGACACAGTCTTTTACACTTAGTCTCTATTAAGAAAACAAACAGCTGCTTATCTTTGCATTATCCAATCGCTCAATTTTTTCTTTTGTAAGTCGTTCCATGACCATTTTTTGGACAGCAGTGGGGTGGTCGTTACACTGCTTCCTCCTGGTGGAATGTGGCACTACGATGTGTACCATATTAATATTCAACAAGCCCAGTTTGGGTCAAGTAGTAAAAAGAGGAACATAGGAGATACCTTAAACCAACAAGATTGAAATCTTTGTAATCAGGGTAATAGCCACCATGAAGATCTTGTAAAAACCACCATGATGGGGGAAAGATTGTCTTTAGAGACCACTAGATGTCGCCATAGCTTCTGATGACGTCAGCTCAGTTGAGGTCAAAACTTGCGACCGCAGTGCTCACAATCGCTGGGTGCGGTGGCGCGTGCCTGTAATCCAAGTCACTGGGAGGTTGAGGCTGGCGGATCGATTGAGCTCAGGAGTTCTTAGCTGTGGTGGACTATGTCGAGCGGGTGTCTGCGCTAAGTTCGGTATCGATATGGTGCTCCCGGGTGAGCTCGGGAGCACCAGGTCGCCTAAGGAGGGGTGCACCGACCCAGGTCGGAAACGGAGCAGGTCAAATCCCCCGTGCCGCTCGGTAGTGGGATCGCGCCTGTGAGTAGACGCTGCAGTGCAGCATCGAGACGCAGACTTTTACACTTCTGCTCTATTTCAAAAAAACAAAAACGGCTCCAATTATTTTTGCATTATCCAATCCCTCATATTGTTTCTTTTGTAAGTCGTTCCATGACCTCCTTCAGGAAGAACGCGGTACTACGATATGTGCAATATTCAAGAAGGTCAGTTTGGGTCAACTAGTAAAAAGGGGAATATCCATCCATTTATTTTCTGAGCCACTTATCCTCACAAGGATCGCAGGAGTGCTGGAGCCTATCCCAAACAATGATACCTGTGATCAAAATGCTATATGTGCATTTTTGGTTAATGCTAAATTCACAAGGGGCAGCTCATGATGATACTCTGTCCATACAAAATTATTTTTTTTTCTGTTCTGTCAGGCAGCAGTGTTGCTTTTTAAAGGGGAAATCCGATGCTTGCATTAACAGTGTATCTAATAGGTCATGTAATATATACCCGATTTTGACAATGTGATGTTAAATCTTCTCTCATTTTGCGAAGATTTTTATCGACAATTACGAATTTTCAGGTGCGCTGCCATTTTTGCGAGTCACCTGATCTACGTGGAAGTGTGTGACGTGTACCGTGATGCTCCCAACTCTGGATTACATGAGACACTATTATTCCCAGCGCTGATTTCTCGGATTTATCCTCATCTGATGAAGAAATAGCAGTATCGGTTGATCGGGAAGACAGAGGAATACTTCCATAGAGATTTGAACCTGTGGCTGTAATTAATGTTGAATATTCGGATGGTTCTTGGGGCAGAATGACGCCAGAGTCTGACCACTCAGAGGCCTACGCGTGGCACATAAGTACGTAAACAAAGGCACCCAGAGCTCCAGGCCAGCAACCACGGATGGTTCTTTGGACGGGAATGACGCTGAGTCTGACGAGCGAGCTTCCTAGCGGCGGAGGCCATTAGCTCCAGACGCCGGAGCTGGGCTAAAGCCTCCAGCGCCACTGAAGCTCCGCTAAAGGCCTCCACTGATGCCAAAGGCAGGCCGCGAGCAGAGCTTCGACGTCCAGGGCTAACGGCCTCCCCAGCCAGAGCTCGCGACCCATCTTGGGCGTTGGTGGAGGCCTTTAGCTAATCTTCAGGGGAGGCCTTTAGTCGAGCTTCGGTGGCGGTGGAGGCCTTTAGCCTAGCTTCGGCATCTGGGGCTAATGGCTTCCGCCGCCTGGAAGCTCTGCTCGCAGCCCACCGCCGGAGCTCTCTCGTCAGACTCCGCGTCATTCCCGTGCGAAGAACCATCCGTGGCTGCCGGCCTGGAGCTCTGGGGGCCTTTGTTTACATACTTATGTGCCACGCGTTGGTCTCTGAGTGGTCAGACTCTGGCGTCATTCCCCCCGACGAACCATCCGAATATTCAACATTTACAGACACAGGTTCAAATCTATATGGAAGTATTCCTCCGTCTTCCCGATCAACCGATACTGCTATTTTTTCATCGGATGAGGATAAACCGGAGAAATCAGCGCTGGGCATAAATGGAGGATTAAAATCACATTGTCAAAATAGGGTATATATTACATGACCTATTGGATACACTGTTCAGGCAAAGCAGTGGCTTTCCCCTTTCAGCAAGGAAGGTGGAATGAGTCATGAACGTTTGATTGTTTGGGGGAAGAGACCACTAGATGTCGCCATAGCTTCTGATGACGTCACATCAGTTGAGGTCAAAACTTGCGACCGTAGTCCTCACATTTGCTGGGTACAGTGGCGCGTGCCTGTAATCCAAGTCACTGGGAGGCCGAGGCTGGTGAATCGTTTGAGCTCAGGAGTTCTGCACTCCAGCGGGCTATGTCGAGCGGGTGTCCGCGCTAAGTTCGGTATCGATATGGTGCTCCCGGGTGAGCTTGGGAACATCAGGTCGCCTAAGGAGGGGTGCACCGGCCCAGGTCGGAAACGGAGCAGGTCAAATCCCCCGTGCCGCTCGGTAGTGGGATCGCGCCTGTGAGTAGACGCTGCAGTACAGCCTCAGCAAAAAAGCGAGACACAGTCTTTTACACTTAGTCTCTATTAAGAAAACAAACAGCTGCAATTATCTTTGCATTATCCAATCGCTCAATTTTTTTCTTTTGTAAGTCGTTCCATGACCATTTTTTGGACAGCAGTGGGGTGGTCGTTACACTGCTTCCTCCTGGTGGAATGTGGCACTACGATGTGTACCATATTAATATTCAACAAGCCCAGTTTGGGTCAAGTAGTAAAAAGAGGAACATAGGAGATACCTTAAACCAACAAGATTGAAATCTTTGTAATCAGGGTAATAGCCACCATGAAGATCTTGTAAAAACCACCATGATGGGGGAAAGATTGTCTTTAGAGACCACTAGATGTCGCCATAGCTTCTGATGACGTCAGCTCAGTTGAGGTCAAAACTTGCGACCGCAGTGCTCACAATCGCTGGGTGCGGTGGCGCGTGCCTGTAATCCAAGTCACTGGGAGGTTGAGGCTGGCGGATCGATTGAGCTCAGGAGTTCTTAGCTGTGGTGGACTATGTCGAGCGGGTGTCTGCGCTAAGTTCGGTATCGATATGGTGCTCCCGGGTGAGCTCGGGAGCACCAGGTCGCCTAAGGAGGGGTGCACCGACCCAGGTCGGAAACGGAGCAGGTCAAATCCCCCGTGCCGCTCGGTAGTGGGATCGCGCCTGTGAGTAGACGCTGCAGTGCAGCATCGAGACGCAGACTTTTACACTTCTGCTCTATTTCAAAAAAACAAAAACGGCTCCAATTATTTTTGCATTATCCAATCCCTCATATTGTTTCGTTTGTAAGTCGTTCCATGACCTCCTTCAGGAAGAACGCGGTACTACGATATGTGCAATATTCAAGAAGGTCAGTTTGGGTCAACTAGTAAAAAGGGGAATATCCATCCATTTATTTTCTGAGCCACTTATCCTCACAAGGATCGCAGGAGTGCTGGAGCCTATCCCAAACAATGATACCTGTGATCAAAATGCTATATGTGCATTTTTGGTTAATGCTAAATTCACAAGGGGCAGCTCATGATGATACTCTGTCCATACAAAATTATTTTTTTTTCTGTTCTGTCAGGCAGCAGTGTTGCTTTTTAAAGGGGAAATCCGATGCTTGCATTAACAGTGTATCTAATAGGTCATGTAATATATACCCGATTTTGACAATGTGATGTTAAATCTTCTCTCATTTTGCGAAGATTTTTATCGACAATTACGAATTTTCAGGTGCGCTGCCATTTTTGCGAGTCACCTGATCTACGTGGAAGTGTGTGACGTGTACCGTGATGCTCCCAACTCTGGATTACATGAGACACTATTATTCCCAGCGCTGATTTCTCGGATTTATCCTCATCTGATGAAGAAATAGCAGTATCGGTTGATCGGGAAGACAGAGGAATACTTCCATAGAGATTTGAACCTGTGGCTGTAATTAATGTTGAATATTCGGATGGTTCTTGGGGCAGAATGACGCCAGAGTCTGACCACTCAGAGGCCTACGCGTGGCACATAAGTACGTAAACAAAGGCACCCAGAGCTCCAGGCCAGCAACCACGGATGGTTCTTTGGACGGGAATGACGCTGAGTCTGACGAGCGAGCTTCCTAGCGGCGGAGGCCATTAGCTCCAGACGCCGGAGCTGGGCTAAAGCCTCCAGCGCCACTGAAGCTCCGCTAAAGGCCTCCACTGATGCCAAAGGCAGGCCGCGAGCAGAGCTTCGACGTCCAGGGCTAACGGCCTCCCCAGCCAGAGCTCGCGACCCATCTTGGGCGTTGGTGGAGGCCTTTAGCTAATCTTCAGGGGAGGCCTTTAGTCGAGCTTCGGTGGCGGTGGAGGCCTTTAGCCTAGCTTCGGCATCTGGGGCTAATGGCTTCCGCCGCCTGGAAGCTCTGCTCGCAGCCCACCGCCGGAGCTCTCTCGTCAGACTCCGCGTCATTCCCGTGCGAAGAACCATCCGTGGCTGCCGGCCTGGAGCTCTGGGGGCCTTTGTTTACATACTTATGTGCCACGCGTTGGTCTCTGAGTGGTCAGACTCTGGCGTCATTCCCCCCGACGAACCATCCGAATATTCAACATTTACAGACACAGGTTCAAATCTATATGGAAGTATTCCTCCGTCTTCCCGATCAACCGATACTGCTATTTTTTCATCGGATGAGGATAAACCGGAGAAATCAGCGCTGGGCATAAATGGAGGATTAAAATCACATTCACAAAATAGGGTATATATTACATGACCTTTTGGATACACTGTTCAGGCAAAGCAGTGGCTTTCCCCTTTCAGCAAGGAAGGTGCAATAAGTCATGAATGTTTGATTGTTTGGGGGAAGAGACCACTAGATGTCGCCATAGCTTCTGATGACGTCACATCAGTTGAGGTCAAAACCCACGACAGCGGTGCTCACATTTGCCGGGAGCGGTGGCGCGTTCCTGTAATCCAAGTCACTGGAGGTTGAGGCTGGTGGATCGTTTGAGCTCAGGAGTTCTACACTCCAGCGGGCTATGTCGAGCGGGTGTCCGCGCTAAGTTCGGTATCGATATGGTGCTCCCGGGTGAGCTCGGGAACCCCAGGTCGCCTAAGGAGGGGTGCACCGGCCCAGGTCGGAAACGGAGCAGGTCAAATCCCCCGTGCCGCTCGGTAGTGGGATCGCGCCTGTGAGTAGACGCTGCAGTGCAGCCTCAGCAAAATAGCGAGACGCAGTCTTTTACACTGCGGCTCTATTAAAAAACAGAACATTTTTTGGAGAGTGGCGGGGGGGGGGGGTCATTACACTGCTTCCTCGTGGTGGAATGTAGCACTACGATGTGTACCATATTAATATTCAACAAGCCCAGTTTGGGTCAACTTGTAAAAAGAGGAACATATGAGATCCCTTAAACCAACAAGATTGAAATATTTGTAATCAGGGTAATAGCCACCATGAAGATCTTATAAAAACCACCATGATGGGGGAAAGATTGTCTTTGGAGACCACTAGATGTCGCCATAGCTTCGGATGACATCAGGTCAGTTGAGGTCAAAACTCGTGACCGCAGTAGTCACAATCGCTGGGTGCGGTGGCGCGTGCCTGTAATCCAAGACACTGGGAGGCCGTGGCTGGTGGATCATTTGAGCTCAGGAGTTCTGCACTCCAGCGGGCTATGTCGAGCGGGTGTCCGCGCTAAGTTCGGTATCGATATGGTGCTCCCGGGTGAGCTCGGGAACACCAGGTCGCCTAAGGAGGGGTGCACCGACCCAGGTCGGAAACGGAGCAGGTCAAATCCCCCGTGCCGCTCGGTAGTGGGATCGCGCCTGTGAGTAGACGCTGCAGTTCAGCCTCAGCGAAACATCGAGACGCAGACTTTTACACTTCTGCTCTATTTCAAAAAAACAAAAACGGCTCCAATTATTTTTGCATTATCCAATCCCTCATATTGTTTCTTTTGTAAGTCGTTCCATGACCTCCTTCAGGAAGAACGCGGTACTACGATATGTGCAATATTCAAGAAGGTCAGTTTGGGTCAACTAGTAAAAAGGGGAATATTCATCCATTCATTTTCTGAGCCACTTATCCTCACAAGGGTCGCAGGAGTGCTGGAGCCTATCCCAAACAATGATACCTGTGATCAAAATGCTATATGTGCATTTTTGGTGAATGCTAAATTCACAAGGGGCAGCTCATGGTGATACTCTGTCCATACAAAATTATTTTTTTTTCTGTTCTGTCAGGCAGCAGTGTTGCTTTTTAAAGGGGAAATCCGATGCTTGCATTAACAGTGTATCTAATAGGTCATGTAATATGTACCCGATTTTGACAATGTGATGTTAAATCTTTCTCATTTAAGACTATTTTGCGAAGATTTTTATCGACAATTAAGAATTTTCAGGTGCATTGCCATTTTCGCGAGTCACCTGATCCACGTGGAAGTGTGTGACGTGTACCGTGCTGCTCCCAACACTGGATTACGTGGGACACTATTATGCCCAGCGCTGATTTCTCGGATTTATCCTCATCTGATGAAGAAATAGCAGTATCGGTTGATCGGGAAAACAGAGGAATACTTCCATAGAGATTTGAACCTGTGGCTGTAAATGTTGAATATTCGGATGGTTGGTCGGGGGGAATGACACTTGAGTCTGACCACTCAGAGGCCTGTGCGTGGCACATAAGTACGTAAACAAAGGACCCCAAAGTAGGGTACATATTACAATGATCCTATTGGATACACTGTTCATGCACTGGATTTCTCCTTTAAGTATGGAAGGTGCAATAAGTCTTTAAAGCTTGATTTGGGGGAAAAGATTAATATGAAGACCACTAGATGTCGCCATAGCTTCTGATGACGTCACATCAGTTGAAGTCAAAACTTGCGACCGCAGTTCTCACATTTGCCGGGTGCGGTGGCGCGTGCCTGTAATCCAAGTCACTGGGAGGCCGAGGCTGGCGGATCGTTTGAGCTCAGGAGTTCTGACCTGCGGCGGACTATGTCGAGTGGGTGTCCGCGCTAAGTTCTGAATCGATATGGCGCTCCCAGATAATCTCGGGAGCACCAGGTTGCCTAAGGAGGGGTACACCGGCCCAGGTCGGAAACGGAGCAGGTCAAAACCCCTGTGCCGCTCGGTAGTGGGATCACCCCCGTGAGTAGACGCTGCAGGGCAGCCTTGGCAAAATAGCGAGACGCCATCTTTTACACTCCGGGTCTATTAAAAAAACAAACTGAACTTTTGTTTTGGGGGGGGGGTCGTTACACTCCCTCCTCCGGGAGGAAGGCGGTATTACCGGCGGTGTTGCATATATTCAACAAGCCCTGTTTGGGTCAACTGATAAAAAGAGGAAAATGTGAGACACTTTAAACCAACAAGATTCAAATCTTTGCAATCAGAGAAATAGCCACCATGACGCTCTTATAAAATCACCCGGATGGGATATAAAGTCATCGTGAAGTTGGACGTCACATGGCTGCCTCAAATCAACCCATCACAGTGAGCTCGGTTGCCAGAATCCATTTAAACATCAACTCACAAGTCAACATAGAATGATGCTAACGGCTTCCACCGCCGGAGCGCTCTCGTCATTCCCGTCCGACGAACCATCCGAATATTCAACATTTACAGCCACAGGTTCAAATCTATATGGAAGTATTCCTCCGTCTTCTCAATCAACCGATACTGCTATTTTTTCATCGGATGAGGATAAACCTAAGAAATCAGCGCTGAGCATAAATGGAGTATTAAAATCACATTGTCAAAATAGGGTATATATTACATGACCTATTGGATACACTGTTCAGGCAAAGCAGTGGCTTTCCCCTTTCAGCAAGGAAGGTGGAATGAGTCATGAATGTTTGATTGTTTGGGGGAAGAGACCACTCGATGTCGCCATAGCTTCTGATGACGTCACATCAGTTGAGGTCAAAACCCGTGACCGCAGTCCTCACATTTGCCGGGTGCGGTGGCGCGTGCCTGTAATCCAAGTCACTGGGAGGTTGAGGCTGGTGGATCGTTTGAGCTCAGGAGTTCTGCACTCCAGCGGGCTATGTCGAGCGGGTGTCCGCGCTAAGTTCGGTATCGATATGGTGCTCCCGGGTGAGCTCGGGAACATCAGGTCGCCTAAGGAGGGGTGCACCGACCCAGGTCGGAAACGGAGCAGGTCAAATCCCCCGTGCCGCTCGGTAGTGGGATCGCGCCTGTGAGTAGACGCTGCAGTGCAGCCTCAGCGAAACATCGAGACGCAGTCTTTTACACTTAGTCTCTATTAAAAAAACAAACAGCTGCAATTATCTTTGCATTTCCCCAATCGCTCTTTTCTTTTCTTTTGTAAGTCGTTCCATGACCATTTTTTGGACAGCAGTGGGGTGGTCGTTACACTGCTTCCTCCTGGTGGAATGTGGCACTACGATGTGTACCATATTAATATTCAACAAGCCCAGTTTGGGTCAAGTAGTAAAAAGAGGAACATAGGAGATACCTTAAACCAACAAGATTGAAATCTTTGTAATCAGGGTAATAGCCACCATGAAGATCTTGTAAAAACCACCATGATGGGGGAAAGATTGTCTTTAGAGACCACTAGATGTCGCCATAGCTTCTGATGACGTCAGCTCAGTTGAGGTCAAAACTTGCGACCGCAGTGCTCACAATCGCTGGGTGCGGTGGCGCGTGCCTGTAATCCAAGTCACTGGGAGGTTGAGGCTGGCGGATCGATTGAGCTCAGGAGTTCTTAGCTGTGGTGGACTATGTCGAGCGGGTGTCTGCGCTAAGTTCGGTATCGATATGGTGCTCCCGGGTGAGCTCGGGAGCACCAGGTCGCCTAAGGAGGGGTGCACCGACCCAGGTCGGAAACGGAGCAGGTCAAATCCCCCGTGCCGCTCGGTAGTGGGATCGCGCCTGTGAGTAGACGCTGCAGTGCAGCCTCAGCGAAGCATCGAGACGCAGACTTTTACACTTCTGCTCTATTTCAAAAAAACAAAAACGGCTCCAATTATTTTTGCATTATCCAATCCCTCATATTGTTTCTTTTGTAAGTCGTTCCATGACCTCCTTCAGGAAGAACGCGGTACTACGATATGTGCAATATTCAAGAAGGTCAGTTTGGGTCAACTAGTAAAAAGGGGAATATCCATCCATTTATTTTCTGAGCCACTTATCCTCACAAGGATCGCAGGAGTGCTGGAGCCTATACCAAACAATGATACCTGTGATCAAAATGCTATATGTGCATTTTTGGTTAATGCTAAATTCACAAGGGGCAGCTCATGATGATACTCTGTCCATACAAAATTATTTTTTTTTCTGTTCTGTCAGGCAGCAGTGTTGCTTTTTAAAGGGGAAATCCGATGCTTGCATTAACAGTGTATCTAATAGGTCATGTAATATATACCCGATTTTGACAATGTGATGTTAAATCTTCTCTCATTTTGCGAAGATTTTTATCGACAATTACGAATTTTCCGGTGCGCTGCCATTTTTGCGAGTTACCTGATCTACGTGGAAGTGTGTGACGTGTACCGTGCTGCTCCCAACTCTGGATTACGTGAGACACTATTATTCCCAGCGCTGATTTCTCGGATTTATCCTCATCTGATGAAGAAATAGCAGTATCGGTTGATCGGGAAGACAGAGGAATACTTCCATAGAGATTTGAACCTGTGGCTGTAATTAATGTTGAATATTCGGATGGTTCTTGGGGCAGAATGACGCCAGAGTCTGACCACTCAGAGGCCTACGCGTGGCACATAAGTACGTAAACAAAGGCACCCAGAGCTCCAGGCCAGCAACCACGGATGGTTCTTTGGACGGGAATGACGCTGAGTCTGACGAGCGAGCTTCCTAGCGGCGGAGGCCATTAGCTCCAGACGCCGGAGCTAGGCTAAAGCCTCCACCGCCACTGAAGCTCCGCTAAAGGCCTCCGCTGATGCCAAAGGCAGGCCGCGAGCAGAGCTTCGACGTCCAGGGCTAACGGCCTCCCCAGCCAGAGCTCGCGACCCATCTTGGGCGTTGGTGGAGGCCTTTAGCTAATCTTCAGCGGAGGCCTTTAGTCGAGCTTCGGTGGCGGTGGAGGCCTTTAGCCTAGCTTCGGCATCTGGGGCTAATGGCTTCCGCCGCCTGGAAGCTCTGCTCGTGGCCCACCGCCGCAGCTCGCTCATTAGACTCCGCGTCATTCCCGTCCGAAGAACCATCCGTGGCTGCCGGCCTGGAGCTCTGGGGGCCTTTGTTTACGTACTTATGTGCCACGCGTTGGTCTCTGAGTGGTCAGACTCTGGCGTCATTCCCCCCGACGAACCATCCGAATATTCAACATTTACAGACACAGGTTCAAATCTATATGGAAGTATTCCTCCGTCTTCCCGATCAACCGATACTGCTATTTTTTCATCGGATGAGGATAAACCCGAGAAATCAGCGCTGGGCATAAATGGAGGATTAAAATCACATTCACAAAATAGGGTATATATTACATGACCTTTTGGATACACTGTTCAGGCAAAGCAGTGGCTTTCCCCTTTCAGCAAGGAAGGTGCAATAAGTCATGAATGTTTGATTGTTTGGGGGAAGAGACCACTAGATGTCGCCATAGCTTCTGATGACGTCACATCAGTTGAGGTCAAAACCCACGACAGCGGTGCTCACATTTGCCGGGAGCGGTGGCGCGTTCCTGTAATCCAAGTCACTGGGAGGTTGAGGCTGGCGGATCGTTTGAGCTCAGGAGTTCTGAGCTGCGGCGGACTATGTCGAGCGGGCGTCCGCGTTAAGTTCGGTATCGATATGGCGCTCCCAAGTGAGCTCGGGAGCACCAGGTCGCCTAAGGAGGGGTGCACCGGCCGAGGTCGGAAACGGAGCAGGTCAAAGCCCCCGTGCCGCTCAGTAGTGGGATCGCGCCTGTGAATAGTCGCTGCAGTGCAGCCTCAGCAAAATCACGAGACGCAGTCTTTTACACTGCGACTCTATTAAAAAAAAAACAGAACATTTTTTGGAGAGTGGCGGGGGGGGGGGTCATTACACTGCTTCCTCGTGGTGGAATGTAGCACTACGATGTGTACCATATTCATATTCAACAAGCCCAGTTTGGGTCAACTTGTAAAAAGAGGAACATATGAGATCCCTTAAACCAACAAGATTGGAATCTTTGTAATCAGGGTAATAGCCACCATGAAGATCTTGTAACAACCGCAGTGCTCACATTCGCCGGGTGCGGTGGCGTGTACCTGTAATCCAAGTCACTGGGAGGCTGAGGCTGGCGGATTGTTTGAGCTCAGGAGTTCTGATCTGCGGTGGACTACGTTGAGTGGGTGTCCGCACTAAGTTCGGTATCGATATGGCACTCCCGGGTGAGCTCAGGAGCACCAGGTCGCCTAAGGAGGGGTGCACCGGCCCAGGTCGGAAACGGAGCAGGTCAAAGCCCCCGTGCCGCTCGGTAGTGGGATCGCGCCCGTGAGTAGACGCTGCAGGGCAGCCTTGGCAAAATAGCGAGACGCCATCTTTTACACTGCGGGTCTATTAAAAAAACAAACTGAACTTTTGTTTTGGGGGGGGTCGTTACACTGCCTCCTCCTGGAGGAAGGCGGTATTACCGGCGGTGTAGCATATATTCAACAAGCTCTGTTTGGGTCAACTGATAAAAAGAGGAAGATATGAGACACTTTAAACCAACAAGATTCAAATCTTTGCAATCAGAGAAATAGCCACCATGACGCTCTTATAAAATCACCCGGATGCGATATAAAGTCATCGTGAAGTTGGACGTCACATGGCTCCCTCAAATCAACCCATCACAGTGAGCTCGGTTGCCAGAATCCATTTAAACATCAACTCACAAGTCAACATAGAATGATTCATGACTGGGAAGGTACACCCTCGTTTCGGTAAGTTGCCGTTTTGTTCAACTTTTTTCCAAATATTGTTGCAAATCTTTGCACTTTTTGACGTCTATATACATTTAATGTAGTACTAATCGTAATATTAAATGAAAAGCTTTAATTATTGCATTTGAGACACGGATGGAATGGGATTTAAGTGTACATAAACCAACTCTTTCTGTCTCCTGTGAGTAGCAAAGCAGTCGCGCCTACTAAAATCCTCCGAGTTTTAAAGATGCCCTTCCGTCTTGTCGTTGTCTTTACCTTTGATGTGTTCAAGATGGAGGTAAACCGTGTCCTCGCTGACGTAATACCTCAGCAGCTTCACCATGTACGGCACTCCCTGAGGAATGATTGTCGGCTGCTCTCTGCTCTCCCAGCTGGATTTCATCAGACTCTGCCAAAGTCAAAGTGAGACATTGTTGAAGCTTCTCTGGAAGGAAAACACGAAAAAGTACTTTGTAGAAATACTTGGGTCCTGTACTGTACTGTACTGTGTGAGCACGGTTCATTGATATATCTATTTTAAGCTAAGTGTTTGAATTGAGCCTTTACACAGTATATCAAAACTTTGCATTAAATTCTCTTTTCCTCCCTGGCTGCCAGACCTTCACTGCATCCAACTTCACTTCTCAGTATTTATTGCCCTCGGTGCTTTCACTTTTGTCTTTGGTAAGTGAAGTGATTTTTGTAACTAGTCGTACAAATGGCGACAGAAAGAAAGGAACAGCTCATGACCCAAAGCATTCCACATCACGTGACAAAGTTGGAAAAGCCTGAAGGCCGAGTCGTTGCACGGCGCTCGCTTTTCCTTCGCTGAAGACAAACGTGGAGGAGACTCTCCCCGACAAATGGCTTCAGCGTGGCAAAAACATCTACTACCCTCCCTCCGTTGCTATACATAAACAAATACCCACCTTGACTACAAACGTCTCTTTATTAACCATGCTTTGGACAACTAGCACCTATGCAAAGAAACAAAAAAATTACAAGGATGTCAAAGCCGATCACCCATTTGCACGGACGGAAGTTCCACTGATTCGTTTACCTTGTCGCTCACGCCCACCACCTTACACATCTCCAGATCTTCCACAGGAGAACTCAAATGTCTCACCGGACGGAATCTCAGACTGCTGTAGCCCTGGTAATACAGACAAATACGGCAAGGTTTAAATTAGTTGCCGCGTTTTTAAGTCAACGAGGCATTTGTAAGATTCTGGTTGCTGGGGAGACTCTACCACGTAAAGGGAGAACCAGTTTTGTACCTTGTGTACAATCGTCATACCCCTAAATGAGAGCTGCCTTTGCTGAGGTTGTCCTGCAGGTGCGTTATGAAGATTTCCTCGGCTCTCTTCAAATACTGGGTCGTCTTCCTCTTCACAGCTTCCCGACGCTCCTTGTTTGGGTCCACTGGAAGAAAAACGCTATAAGACTGAAATGTATCATTGCCACTCCCCGTGTGTATTTGCCTAAAAAAAATAGTACAAGAGAATAGTGGAACTTTTGATTTATAACTTCCTGTGTTTATTCTGGTCCAGTCTGTTCCCGTTACGTTTCCTGTGCTGCACAAATATCATATTTAACCACTCTGGGGTGATGATGCAATAAACGTGCACAACTGCAGATAAGGTGGATTAACTCTGGGTTTGGGTCAACTCTTAGCTACAGTACCAGAAAGTCACGGGTCTGAACACGCATGCTCATATTCTTGAAATAAGTGGTGTTTGCAAACTTTTGAGTTGTGGTATTAAATTGCCACACTATGTGCAAAAATATCATATACTGGCCAATCAGCTAAGAAAATATGACCATAATAACGGAATACATAGCGTAGCTAAGAACAGAAGAATATTATAAAGTAGGCGGCATGGTGGATCCGCTGGAAAGCGTTGGCCTCAGAGTTCTGAGGACCCGGGTTCGATCACGGAAACTGCCTGTGTGGAGTTTGCATGTTTTCCCCTTGTTTCCTCCGGGCACTCCGGTTTCCTCCCACATCCCAAAAAACATGCAACATTAATTAAACACTAAATTGCCCAAAAGTGTGATTGTGAGTGCAGCTGTTTGTCTCCATGTGCCCTGTGATTGGCTGGCGACCAGTTCAGGGTGTACCCTGCTTCCTGCACATTGACAGCTGGGATAGGCTCCAGCACTCCCCGCGACCCTCATGAGGATAACCGGCTCAGAAAATGGATGGATGGGTTATGAAGTAGGAATGACAAAAAAAATAAAGGATCCTCTTACACTGGACGCCATTGAGCAGTAAATCCACGCCGTTCTTATAATAACTGAAAGATGCTTCATAGTCCTCGTTGACCTCACTGTCCAGCGCCATGCGAATCTGCTTGGCTGCTTCCACCAAGTAATCGCGCTTGGCCATCCTCACCTTGTCAAGGTCCACTTGGGCCTGGGCACAGTATCAGAAGGATTTACAATACAACACAAGTGCAATGTGCAGTTTTCAAACAGTTAACAATATTTAAATGTAGCCTCATATTTGTACCCCGCCCCTCCCACCACCACCTTGCCCCCCTCACATCTCTGCCCAAAGAACTACCACAAGTTCACTCAACTTGAAAGAAGAAAAAAAAATTAAAAGCACGTTATGCTCTCCCGACCGTCAGCAAGCACACAACATTACACAAAATGTTACCAGTTTGAAGAATGTACATCCATCCATCCATTGTTTTCACCACTTATCCTCACAAGGGTCGCTGGAGTTTATCCCAGCTGTCAACGGGGCAGAGGTGGGGTACACCCTGAACTGTTTGCCAGCCAATCACAGGGCACAATCACACCTAGGGGCAATTTGGACTGTCCAATTAATGTTCCATGTTTTCGGGCTGTGAGAGGAAACCGGAGTGTCCGGAGGAAACCCACACAGGCACGGGGAGAACATGCAAACTCCACACAGGCGGCTGCGGGATCGAACCCTCAGAACTGTGATGCCAAAGATTTCCAGCTGAGCCACTGTGCCACCAAAGAATGTACAACCCATACACCCAAAAATATATATAACTACAACCTGATGACCTGGTGAGAATGGTGACATATGTGGTGATTTTCCAAGCTCATCTCATCTCAGAAAGTATTGTCTCGAAGAGAACGACCTGTCCAATTCCTTCTTTTTCAATTTTGTTGCTCACTGGAGTTAAATAATTCACCCGAGAAACTGAATTAGTCACATTTGGGGTTTTGTGAGTGGTGGGCGCGAAACTATAACTTGAAGTCAATACTGATCAACCAGATGTTCATCTATTTTTGTTCCATTCAACTTGAAAGAGTAAGTGAATGTTACGTCATTCAAATGTGAGGATGACTGATTTTTCTACTCGTTTCTAATTCAGTTTTTCAGCCGACACGGAGGCTCACCTTTGTTTCCTGGTCTCATGAAGAGCAGGACACGCCTCTGGTAGGCGTCACGGGGCTCATCGCGGTTCTTCCCCCAGTGACTTTGAGCTGTCGGCCTCTGTGACGGAACATGATGGCCTGGAAAAGTGCGAGCAAACAGTTAACCTTCATTTGTACAGAAAGAAAAGTGAATGTAAAAATAACTTGGGCCTGATATTTTAGATGTAAGGACAGCTGCAAATAGAATACATTTTTAAAATGTTTAATCACAGCAGCGTCAGGAAGTCTTTCTAACCACAATGTCAATGTTTTTCACTTTAATGATAAATTTTATTATGATCGTTATCTTTGGGAAAACAAAAGGTTCTTATAATTTGTCCAAACAAGACATGAGGACGTTATCTGAACTGACAATCAACCGCATCACGGACATTTGATTATAATAATGTAAAGCATTCTCATTCTCTTAATTTTGCCAAGCACAAGCATCGCATCCTTGTACCAGCAGGCGACATCATCATCTAGGAGTCGTCATCGACTTGACGTGGACTGAAGCGTAGTCGGCACTTCAAAATTCTCCCGTGACAATAAGCACTAGAAACGCCACGTAAAACCCCCGATAATGCACAGATAAACCCAGCGTACCTTAAGCGATGAGGCCGAGCAGCATCAGCATCAACCCGCGCACAACACGCTCGTCCGAGCAGCAGAGGAGGAGAGGCGGCAGGCCCGGCCTGGGATTGGCTGCGTTGTGACGTCGCATTCGGGTACCATTTGACACTTCCCCCACTCTCATCCTGCCAGATGCTGTCTGATTTAAAGCGACAGTGTTGTTTTCTTGCGTGCTCAGAACCGGGGCCTTGTCATTTGTCACCCTGACGAGCAAACTGAACTGTGTTGGGCTCAAACTTCCGGCATAATCAATTGTATGACCAGTAAAAATGAGAAATTTCCTTCCTGTATGTGCCAGCCGCCGTCGACGGAAGTCTCGTATTCAGACGCTGAGTACCAGACGGAACTAGGCTGCTCCCTCACCCTCTGCCCCCCCCCAGGGAAGGGCAGGATTACAGAGGGGAAGTAGTAACCTTATATGACTCACAGAGAGCCTGAGAGGGAGGGAGGGGGGCATAAAGGAAGAAACAGACTTTTCTCAAATGCAAAACAGGATGTGGCAAGTGCCTGCACCTAAAAGCTCATTATTGATTCAATCTATTATCCCCCTCCCTATTTTTGCTTAGTCCATGTCAGCATATCTGAAAAGTGGGTAGCACCCCCCCCCCCCACCACCACCACCACCACCACATTTCAGCGGTTGTCCTTTCCCGTATGGAGTTCGCATGTTCTCCCTGTGCTTACATCACTTCCTCCTGTCTCCTACTTTCCAGAAACATACACGTTAGGGCCATCGATGACTCGAAATAGATCCATGGATTGGGACGTGACATTGAATACTGCTAAAAAAATCAAGTTTCTGGAATTTCGGAAGAAGCCAGAGTATCTGGAGAAAAGCCTCGCGAGCATGAGGAGTACATGCAAAAACACAGCGACGATAAGTCCAAATTTCAACATTTTCCCTCCTTGCATGTTCAAAGTCAGCAAAGGTTTGATTCTTTCGCGTTTTCCTGAACGATCTTCCTTTTCATCAAGTAATTCCACCCCCCCTACCCCGTGATATGGAATTGGAATTGTCAGCCCCCACCAGAACCTTCACTGTTAAACAGACACAAATTTTACATTAACGATGTAAATTGGTTATTTGCAGATGATGTGGTTCTGTTGGTTTCGTCAAGTTGTGATCTCCAGCTCTCACTGGAGCGATTCGCAGCCTAGTGTGACGCGGCTGGGATATGAATCAGCACCTCCAAATCCGAGACTGTGGTCCTCAGTCGGAAAAGGGTGGCATGCCCTCTCCAGGTCAGGGATGAGATCCTTCCCCAAGTGGAGGAGTTCGAATATCTTGGGGTCTTGTTCACAAGTGAGGGAAGAATGGAGCGGAAGATCGACTGATGATTGGTCTGGCGTCTGCAGTAATGTGGACTTTGTATCGATCCGTTCTGGTAAAGAGGGAGCTAAGTCGAAAGGAGAAGCTCTCAATTTACTAGTTGATCTACGTTCCTACCCTCACCTTATGGGCATGAGCTGTGGGTCATGACCGAAAGAACAAGATCCCAGATACAAGCGGCCGAAATTAGTTTCTTCCGGTCATCCGGGAGTGGCTCAGTGTCGAGCCACTATTCCTTCGTATTGAGAGGAGCCAGATGAGGTGGCTGGGGCATCTGATTCGGATGGCTCCCGGTGAGGTGGTCTGGACATGTCCCACCGGAAAGACACACAGAGGACGACCAGAGACACGCTGGAGAGACTATGTCTCTCGGCTGGCTTGGGAACACCTCGGGATCCCTCCGGAAGAGCTGGAAGAAGTGGCTGGGGAAAGGGAAGTCTGGGTATCCCTGCTGAAGCTACTTCCCCTGCGATCCGACCCGAAAAAGCGGTAGATAATGGATGGATGGATGTAAAATGCTTTGTAAATTAAGACAAGCTCATTATTTTTTCACTATTTACATTTTTTTAGTCATGTGCTGAGATTCTTTTAATGTAAAAGTTGGGTCTTGATGCAAAGAGGTTGAGAAATTTGGAGCAAAACAGCCAACACAGCTAATAACTAGTGCGACAGGATATGAGGAAAAAAAAAATGGGAAATGCTTCCACGAATTCATTCATTCCCGCTTCAAGTTGTTTGAATGCTTCATGTTGATTTTTTTTTATTGAGATGACAGTAAACGTACACTGAGCAAAAAGGGTCTAAAGGTCAACCGTATCAATGAAAATGCAGCTGATCCCGAAGAGGGCCGTCACGCCATGTTGAACTTGACATGGTAAGACACGTAGTAGCCGTCGTTGTACATGTAGAGCAGCTGATCGGTGGGGTTGTAGTCCAGGCTGGCGTACCTCTCCTGGAACTTGGGGAAGCGAATGTTCAGCTGTTTCTCCTCGCCGCTCTTGGTGTCGTAAGAGTAGTAGATCTCCTCCGTGTTCAGGTCCACAGACCTGGTGGCGTACATGACCCCGCAGGCCATGAAGGCATTGCCGGTCATCTTTTTGTAGGCGCCAGTGTTCCACACGTTCTCGATGCCGAAGCCTCTCTCGTCGATCTTTGCGATGACTATTTTACCTTTGCTCTCCTCAGAGGCGTACATGACCCACAATCCCTTTTCATCCGCCGCAAAGTCCATGTTCTGGCCACCCCAGTAACTGTACGAGAACTCCGTGGTGGCGGTCGGAATCACTCTCGAGTCGTATAGTTTACTGGTAAGATTGTACTTGCCCATACTAAATGGCGAGTATCTCTGATAGTAAATATTGTTACCGTGGACTATGTAATTGTTACCATAGCCTCTGTAAGTGGGCGACATCTCAAGGGAATCAGATGTTGACATCAGAAGCAGATGTTTATAGTCTGGGTAAAAATAGAACTGGTTTGTTATCATGCCACTGGATCCGCTATAGAAGTACATGGATTCGGACCCTTTAGCGGGTTTGGAGTCCTTCCCCCATCCGCCCAGGACATAACTTGTCTGCAGATGAGAGTTGAGTTGGCTAACCATGGGTTTGCTGAGTCTCATGATTCCTGTGTGATTGCAGTTTCCTGGAAAAAAAAAAAAAAAAAAAAAAAAACCTTACAGGGTCAGACTTCCTAAATCTGTTATTTGAACACGAGGTGACAAGTTGACCGACCGATATCTGGCTTCAAGAACTCTTGTTCCTTCTGGCACTCCTCGAGCTTCTTCTGCAGTTTGGCGAACTCGATGCGGATCACCTGCAGGTTGCTCTTGTCGTACGACTCCAGCGTGTTGACAATGTGAGTCATGTTGCGAATCTGTGAGCAAAAGTTAGAAAGCGAATGGCATCAAACAGGCCAGGGACCGGATCTCCGGCAGCTTCAAAAAATAATTTAAAAAATGGTAATAAAATCCATTGTTGCGCCACGCTGCAAGCGCAATGCTGTAAAATCCCGTTACGCACGTCCTGTTGTGCATTGGGAAGTTTGTCATGACATTTGGAGTTTCATAAAGCTTTTCAAAAAATAAATAAGACAGCTAGGTTGGCATTTTACTCATTCCTCATATGTCTAGATGTTAACAAATAAAATTATCATTATTCTGATTAAAAAATAAGTATTGGCAGGGGTTATATATCCTGTGGGTACAATAAAAAAAATGTGTTTTTCACCTCAGTATAGAGAGAGTCAAACATGGGTGAGGAGGAATTGAAGGCATCTTTGAGCTGAGAAACCAGAGATTCGAACTCTCGGAGCTCGATCCTGAGCAGCTCAAAGTCCAGTTTGATGTAGTCGTCGGCGCTGGAGCCCAAGATGGCCACTCGATCCAGGAGTTTCTTCAGTTCTTCCAAATGGCTCTCCAGTTTGGTTTCATACGTTTTGATCTACCACGATCGACAAGGAACGGAAAGACACAGAAGTCAAAGTGGGATGCGGTCGGATTATTTCCATTTACGCTGAAATTGACCAGTTACTGACACAAAATCCGCCACAAAGGCCGTCACATCATCCCCCCCTCCCACCCCAACTTTGTTAGCCTTATAGTTACAAGCTACATGAACTGATTTATCGAAATATAGTTAGCAAAGTGCTAACTGTACGTACTACTAAGTAAAGCTGGAACTTGGTTTCACACCCCTGTAACACGTTGATGCAAAAATTTTAACTTAGATAACGTCCAACAAGTACCTAACCTGAGCCCATTTTCTTACTCTGATGTACCTTGTTGATTTGAATCTCCACTTCCTGGATCAGATCCTTGCTAATCTGTTGCATGTGCTGCACCCGATCGGCAGGGAAGGTGGTGTCGGGCAGGTACACGTGACAAAGACACTCACCCAAACTCCCCACTGACGACGTCACGTTGCCGGACCCCCAGTCCTCCACTGGCTGACAAAACCAAGAAAAGCTCCTTGTTAGCAAATAGCGATGACACTCAAGTTAGCTTTTAGTCACCGTAACTTACGATCCAGGCCAGAGTGGGACCGAAAACCGGTAGTAGCAGGAACAGAGTAGACAGCATCTCGTCTCCGTTCGCTTCTCAAGTGTCTCCTTGATAGCCTGCTTGAAGCCCTTTTAAACAAAATATCTCATCAGATCATCAAATAACATGTTCTTCCTTTCCCAAATTTATGGAGCGCCCTGAAACACCAGCGCAGCTGTCGCTTCACACAAAATTGTTTGATGACCGTTTCAACGTTACCACAGGCCGGATGAGAAAATCTGCACATGTAAAAGTCCAAACACCTCCAAGTATGTTTACGATTTGTTTGCGTAGATTAGTGCAAACGTGGCAGATGGAGTGTCACTTTTATTGCAGTCGCTTTGCAATTTTAAGAACAGAATTCACAATGCATGTGTCTATTTTATTGAATGCAATTTTTTTACATATGATCTCAAAAATAAATTTTTTTAAAATTCATTTCAAATTAATCTGAACGCAATCCCACATTTGGTAGAAATGTAAATTCAACATGCGCAACCCTCCATGAAGTTTTAACAGTGATCAAGGAAATTATCACTATTTGTAATTTATTAAAAGTTGTAGACGTTTATTTTCATATTGTGGCCCCATTTATGTATCTAAAAAATAGGCCCATTTTACATTTTACCCCACATCAAACTCAGTTATATAACGCATTTCATCCACAAACTCATTGCGCTTGACGTGATTAAAAGCAATTTTATCAAAAAATTATTTTTTTTTTGTCCGAGAATCCTTTTTGGCACAAATCTGATCCGTAGGAGTGGAAGCTTGAGTGGAGCGAGTGCGACGGCGTGCACAAAATAAACTGAAGATGTTTTGGTTTTCAAAAATGACAACAGACAACAATAATAAGAAGGGGCGTAAATAAGATGGTAAAGCCAATTTTCACTTTGTCTCGTACCGTGAAAGGTTTGCGATAATAATATTGTATGGAAGGTTTTGTATTATTTAAGCAGTGAAAGTAACATTTTCTGAAGGACGAGTGAGTCAAGCATTTTGGGAGATGCTCAGTTTTGGGTAAGCTGAGTGGAAAGATTTGTCAATGCAAACAAAAGGGCTAAAAAGCAGAATTGATCCTGCCTGACACACGTACATTTAGCTGCAGTGATGATATATAATAATTATATGAATTTATAATGTATGTATAATAATGATAATGTATCAGCGTGTGGGTCTTTTTTTTTTTGGAAAGGGCTGTTATTCTTTTCTCACTTTAAAATGTTAGCCTTATGTGGCTGAACAGTCACTGAAAAAGTAAGACATTTTTAATTTATCAAAATCAGGACTGAACGAAATGTAAGTTTTACAAGTTTTGACATTGGAAAATGATGTTATGTGTTAATGTTAGGATATTAAACCCAGCCAATTAAGCTTTTAATATGATTTTTTTTTGTGTGTGTGTGGTGGTGGTGGTGGTGGGCCAGGGGGGGCAAGGGTTGATGGGTGAAAGATGTCACTTGCATAAAATAGCCAATGAGTTCTTAAATGTTGTAAAAATTTATCAACTTGGTAAAAAAAACAAAAACATTATTTACCCTGGACCCCGTAACATTTACTGTATATTGAGTCAGGATTAGCATAAATTTTTTTGCTAATAATGCTGGTGATGATAGATTTCTATCTGCATGGCTATGGCCTAAATGACAACCGATGTTTACGTCATTGATCGACCTTATAATAATTATTATTACTTCTTCACTTTTCAGCTACAGCAGAATCAGTCCACGCTCAAATCTCGAGGCAGCGGAAGCAAGACGACAAACAGGGACGCTACTCTCACAAGGGCTTTGTTTTATTACAACAGAACATATATGTACAGGAGACAAGGGTGGACGAATCCAGGAAGAATGAGGTCGATTGTGCGTTTAGAAGCATTTCCTGTGGACAATGGACGGGCCTGCCTCATCGTATTCCTGCTTGCTGATCCACATCTGCTGGAAGGTGGACAGGGAAGCCAGGATGGAGCCGCCGATCCAAACGGAGTACTTCCTCTCAGGTGGGGCGATGATCTAAGATACAGAAAAACAGGAAATGCAGGGTTTTTTTTTTTGGAAATTTGCACAATCAAGTCAAAATTGAAAAAAAAAATGTAGTTGTTTTACCTTGATCTTCATGGTGCTTGGGGCCAGAGCTGTAATCTCCTTCTGCATGCGGTCAGCGATACCGGGGTACATGGTGGTACCGCCGGACAGCACGTTGTTGGCGTAGAGGTCCTTACGGATGTCGATGTCGCATTTCATGATGCTGTTGTAGGCGGTCTCGTGGATACCAGCGGACTCCATACCTGATAGGTGACAAGGACAACACGTGACATGAGTTGCTGCAACCATGGGGGGGAATGGAAACCAAAATTAATGGACACCCACCAATGAAAGAGGGCTGGAACAAGGTCTCGGGGCAACGGAAACGCTCATTGCCGATGGTGATGACCTGCCCGTCGGGCAGCTCGTAGCTCTTTTCCAGGGAGGAAGAGGAGGCAGCGGTGGCCATCTCGTTCTCAAAGTCGAGAGCCACGTAGCACAACTTCTCCTTGATGTCGCGCACGATCTCACGCTCGGCTGAGCCGCGCGGAGTTCCGGTTAGTAAATGACACTTGCGCTTGATGGAAGCAATGATCTAAGATGAGCGGACTGACCAGTTGTGACAAAGGAGTAACCGCGCTCAGTCAGGATCTTCATCAGGTAGTCGGTGAGGTCCCGACCGGCCAGATCCAGACGCATGATGGCGTGTGGCAGAGCGTAACCCTCGTAGATCGGGACGTTGTGGGTCACACCGTCGCCAGAGTCCAGCACAATACCTTCGCCAAACAAAAAAGTACGACTCAGAAACTGTTAACTCGCTTGAAATATGTATTATAGCGAAATGATTGACGACTAGTTGCACACAACTTGTTGAAGTGGGACTAACACCTTTTGTTTACAGTCAGGGAAATCCCAACACATTGTTGACACCCCAAGTGTGAACATTTCTCACTTGTGGCACCATTTCAAGTTCCGGACTCATATAATATAGATAATGCCGCGTACGGCGAATATAGAAATGGACTAACCGGTGGTACGGCCCGAGGCGTACAAGGACAGAACGGCTTGGATGGCCACATACATAGCGGGGACGTTGAAGGTCTCAAACATGATCTGCAAAACAAGGCAAAAACAACAAAACTACGTGAGTGAGCGTATTTGCTGTATTTTGCTCACAAAGCCTTTCCCATGGATATTAAACTGAGTCACAAAAAATGTGAACGTTCATACAAAACAGAAAACACTAACTATCCCATCCATCCATCCATTTTCTTCACCGCTTATCCTCACAAGGGTCGCAGGGAGTGCTGGAGCCTATCCCAGCTGTGGAGGCGGGGTACACCCTGAACTGGTCGCCAGCCAATCGCAGGGCATATAGACAAAACAGCCGCACTCACAATCACACCTAGGGGCAATTTAGAGTGTCCAATTAATGTTGCATGTTTTTGGGATGTGGGGGGGGGGGGGGGGACCGGGAATGCCCGGAGGAAACCCACCCAGGCACGGGGAGAACATGCAAACTCCACACAGGCGGGGCTGGGATCAAACCCAGGTCCTCAGAACTGTGAGGCCAACGCTTTACCAGCTGAGGGACCGTGCTGCCAAACACTAACTAAAACGATTTTTTCAAAATAGCTACCAGTAGTTAAAATGGGAGTGTATTTTGACAATGATCCCCTTTAATTCTTGAGGGGGTGACAAATTAACTCAATTTGCTTTTATAAATTAAAAAAAAAAGTTTTTTACAGAACCTATCCTGGGTAATTGTTGAAAAACACACCTATTTGTGGTCTTTCTCTAAAGTTCTGATTTGCCAGAAAATAGCACCAAAGCACAAGTTAATAGTAAAGTGGTAATCTTGGTCTATTGGGGAGGAGCTAAGTTTAGCCTGGGTTGTTGTTGGAAAGTACACAGTCTTGTCCACATTAATGCATTTTTTTTTACAAAATGCAATGAAATGTAAGGCTTGCAAGGTGAATTGGTGGCACATTGTATTACTTTGTAGAGGTGGAATTGATTAATATAGACCATACAGATGATAATAAATATGTAAATAAAAGAATATGAACCAAGTAGAGGCACCTGGGTCATCTTTTCCCTGTTGGCCTTGGGGTTCAGAGGGGCTTCGGTGAGGAGGGTGGGGTGCTCTTCAGGGGCAACACGCAGCTCATTGTAGAAGGTGTGGTGCCAGATCTGATTGACAAAAGACAGCAGCCGCTCTCAGGACTGAAACAACAACAGGTCCGGGGACCCGGTCCTCTAAGCGAGGCCGGGGTGGTAAAAATAGCTCCGGCGGTGGTGGTCCGCCTGCGAATTGTCGAGGATCCGCAAGGTCAGCTGCCATGAATGCCGTCGACGGGCATACGCACCTTCTCCATATCATCCCAGTTGGTGATGATGCCGTGCTCGATGGGGTACTTGAGGGTCAGGATCCCTCTCTTGCTCTGGGCCTCATCACCTACGTAGCTGTCCTTCTGACCCATACCCACCATCACACCCTGTGGGAGGAATACAACGCGAGTTCAACTTTCCGTCCAGCACAAGAGAACTGGCGCACTGGCAAGTCCAGCAGACCTGGTGGCGGGGCCTTCCGACGATGGAAGGGAAGACAGCACGGGGAGCGTCATCTCCGGCAAATCCGGCCTTGACCAAGCCTGAGCCGTTGTCGCACACCAGGGCGGTGGTCTCGTCGTCGTCACACATGATTAGGCTTCACCGGAGAGGTCTGAGATTTGAGTCACAAAGACACTTTATAGTGGCTCACTGGCAGTATCCTAAACTTTTATTCAATTCGTGTGACTTGACCTGACACTGATGTTTCGATATCGGGTGATATCTAACTCGGCTGTGCCGGTATTTTGCTCTGGAAACTCATAGGTGAAATTCCTCTCCAAAGTACGGCTCGTGGGCCACATGCGGCCCTATACATTATTCAATCTCGCCTGCCAAGCGATTACATTACTAAGAGTCCTATAATAATCTTTTACTCTGCTACATTAATTTTTTTTTCCTGTTGTGATAGTTGTGTGATTTTCTATTATTCACTAAAATAAAAAAGACCTTTTTTATGATTAAATATGGAGAAACAAAAGGAGGGTTACTTAAAACATAATAAATATAACATAAACATAACATAAATCAAAAATTGAAAAAAAACAGTAAACTGTTACTGGTAGATTAACAATTTGACCTATTACATATAGATTTAGCAGTGTGTGTGTGTGTGTGTGTGTATATATATATATATATATATATATATATATATATATATATATATATATATATATATATGAACAAATAAATAAATACATGAAACAAATATATAAAATATGAATTTTCTTTGCCGCTTATACTCACGAGGGTCGGGATGAGTGCTGGAGCCTATCCCAGCTGTCAACGGGGCAGAGCCGGGGTACACCCTGGACTGGTTGCCGGCCAATCGCAGGGCACGTAGACACAAACAGCCGCGCTCACAATCACACCTAGGGGCAATTTAGAGTGTCCAATTAATGTTGCATGTTTTTGGGATGGGGGGGGGGGGGGACCGGGAATGCCCGGAGGAAACCCACGCAGGCACGGGGAGAACATGCAAACTCCACACAGGCGGGTCCGGGATCAAACCCGGGACCTCAGAACTGTGAGGCCAACGCCGTGCTGATCCGCCGTGCCGCCAGCATCAACATAAATACAAATTTAAAAAAATACAGTAAAATGTTGTTGGTAGGCTAAAGATTTGACCCATTACATATAGATTTAGCCGTATATATATTTTTTTGTTTGTTTTTTTTTTAAACTTCATACCCAATTTGGCCTCACCAATCTGTCAGTTTTGAAAACCGAACGCGGCCGTTGAGCCCAAACATTTGCCCTCCCCTGTTGCAGAATGTCTGATATCATATCTGCTTGATTGTTCCCAGGAGCTGCTGAGGTAGCACCAAAAAGGGTCATAACAGCCAGAGAGCCAGATGTCTATTTTAGGCCCCCCACCACTCAAAGTACTTAACAGGGTAATGCAAGTGACACTTGGCTCATCTCCCTCGATTTCAAGTCTGCCGGCGTCCCGCTCCTGCCACGCTTTGACACTTTTGGTTTACTACATCACTCCGTTCCCTAGCAACAATTACTGTAACCTTGTTTATGGGACTACTGTACTAACTAACTAATGTAGTAATTTGGCAACGTCTCAAGCGGTGCACTGTGAAAATTTCAATATTATCTCCTCTCTTCTCCATTGTGTATGAGGATATTTATAAAAAAGTTCATTTCACCCTCCTTCAAATAACTGGTCAAGCATTCTTTTCAGTGATGCTCAACAGATAAAATCAGCGTCACGCAATGTTCAACCCGTGAAATAAAAGAATATACAGTACTAGAAAAAAAGATGTGTACAATGAAGCATACTCACCGAGGTGCACTCGTAGATGGATGCTTCCACTGGGACAAGGACTGGGGCTGGGATGAGCCCCCTTAAATAAGACCCTGGCCCAGTCTGTAGCCGGGGGCGGGGGGGGGGAAGGGGGGGGGCGTGTCTGAAAGTTCACACAACTCCAAATAAGTGCCGCAAGAGAAAGAAATCTACAACCCCGGCCGGAGAGTGTTTGGCAAATAGGGATATGATCGCTTCCCTGGAAAATTGTTTCGTTATGATCACAGATAGAACAAAGTCGGAATTACAGGAATGCAAAGAGGCAAAAACTATTTGATGAAATATTATTGCAGGGTGTTTATTACACATGTATACTATATGATGTACTTTTATGCACGAAAACGACATGTGAAATTAATAAATACAGGGGATGGCTGCCTCATATTTTGATTTAGTGCTGCATTTTTGTTTTTTTTTCTTCACACCAGTCATGGCCAAGGCTCACTCTGATGATCCAGTCAGGCCAGCGCCGCTCGGTGTCTCGTTAAGGAAATGAAAACATTGCATTTATGTGTGACTGTGAAGCATGCGGCTGGTATGTGCGCTGAGCCTCAGCCATGTGCGCCGACAGCTGACGCTAAAGCCCGAGTGCGCTCGGACCGCGCGTGAGCGGCTTGGCCGTCAGACTTCTGTTGCTGCGCCCTGATTGGCCCGGCCGTCTCCTTCTAGGGTTATGCTCGCCAGAGGAGTCGTTAATGAGCGGCCGCTGATGCGACTGAGCCGCCGGTCGCCGCGATGAGCTCCATATCTGTGACGCCCACATAACTGATTATTTTCTTTGACGCATAGTGAACCTTATGAGGTAAACTTGCTCAGGGAGGGACACAAACAGTCCTGAGGGCGGAAATACTTTTACTACTACAACATACATAGGCAAACAGTACAGTGTGTGTTTAAGTCATTTGAAGGATGTAGACAGAGATCTGAGGTGGGAGCTATGTGGCGTTGTTCAGTTTTGGGACACCAACACGATTCTTTTCCAAATATGTACAAGTTCATTTCACCACAAGCATTTCATATATGCTGAGTATATATATGGACATATTTAGAAGAGAACAAAAATGGGTATTACATCTGAATAAGTTAATTCTGCAGAGTCAGTCTTAATTCTTGCATCTTAATTTGGGGTTCTCACACTTTTTGAGTCCTGACACTGGAATTGTGAGAGCGAATGGAGGGGTATTTTGACACGTTTCAGACATTAGCAGGGATTTTAAAAGAAACATCTCCTGGACGAGCTTTCTCCAAGCTGGTTTGCAAACACCCATCTATGCTTTAACAAAAGTTTAAGCCCTACTTCCCAATCACAAAAGACCCACAAACTGCAAAGGAGTGGATTCGTGACTCATTTGCGAATAAACCAAGCAAATCGAGCATGTCTGTGCAACAGGAGGATCAGCTTGTAGAAATCGCAAAGGAAAAGTTTGGGAAACGGGATGTGCCATAATAAGTGAAGGGCACTATTTAGGGAAATCAAGTAAAATGTATTACTTCATCTGGGCTCTATACATGAATTTTTTTCCTTAAAGGTCAACTGTCATCCCTATAAACATTCTAAAATAGATATTGTAATGAAAAATACATATAACATTATTCACTTCAATGTCTATACGAAAAAATAAATATGAGCGGGTCATCAATGCGCAAAATTGTGGAAGTCTCATTCGACATTCAAGTGGTCGCAATATTGGCTGCATCTTTTCTGTCTGTGACGTCACACCCACACATTCGCCATTGGAAACACGCTGTGGGAGACAAACATGCACCTTCTGACACGGAAGCTCTTTTCAAAGAAGGGAACATCTCACAAGCGAGAGAAGTGACTGGGGCAATATTACCCTATCGTTTCGAGTCATATTTAGATGATATGCGGATCACGGCCAAACCGCATGCAGCCAAATCACCTCCCCCACCCCCGATGCACCTTCGCGCAGCGGTGATAAAAACAACGCTACTTGCGAGCGACGATAATGCCGCGGCCAAACCGCCTCCCGAGCCGATCCACCTCGGAGCATTGAGCACCCCTGATTTACAGATTATTATTACTATTACTTTTTTTAGTAGCTGTATACACACCTGTCATTTGGAACCCACAAAGCTCTCGTCCTTTGCACCCGTGCAATCCATTTTTTACGACGAACCCGGTCTTTTTGAAAAGTATGAAGAGTGAATCCACTCTCCTGAGTGTTCGAGCAATATCCAGCAATACAACGAGCCGGAATTTTGGCTAACACGGAGGAACAACGAGCTACCTTCCAGCAGGTAAAACTGGTATAAACAGACAAGATCACTTGAGCGCGCTACTACCCTGTACGTCACTTTCTGCTTCTTCTCGAAAACAAATCCCCAAGAGGATTTTCATGGTGGGAGTTACAAAAAGCCAAATTATGTTTTGTGGTGAAAAAACGGACAGGTCCATACCGGCTGCCATTTTTTTCATGAATAACATACTTTTAATCATCCATTTCATGACAGTGGACCTTTAAAACTAGGCTTGTTTAATAGTATTTTTAGAACAAATACAAAGCCAAAAAATAAGAAATACAATCAGAATAAGTATTTACACAAAACTGTTAGAATGTTCTAACTAGAGTGCAGTTTCTGGTTTTCGAAGAAATGCTTTGTTGTTTTGTTGAGTTTTAATTTTTAGAAATAAAATTCAGCTGCAGGTTCCACGCAGTTGAACAACTAATATGACACCGTCTCGAGTCTGTAAGCACATTTCACAAACGTTTACATCACACAGTGGGCCCAGTCGAGAGGAAGAACGCTGCTTTCCGGTCTAGAAAATAGCTGTGAGGTTTCCTACTAGTCCAGCTCTGCTTTAAAGTCTGCCGGTCCAGCTTGTTGAGGCCCTGAGAGCAAAGACGCAGCTCTTGAACCAACTCTGGTAAAGTGTCCAGATCCTCGCTGTCCAAAGGCCCCGACACCTGGCAACCTGACGGTGGTGCGACAAACGGAATTCAAATGTACCTACTGGACTTCCTCTGATACATTTTCTTTATTTATTATAATCACACTACTACTGGATATGCACCTTGAATGTTTAGAACAGTCAGGGACCGACTTGCTTCCCGGAGGGCGCTGAGGATGTTGTGGAATCCAACTGAGGTGATTGACGGGTTTCCTGACAGGTCCAAACTCACCAGGTGGGGACATGTAGGGAGACACCTGGAACAGGAGGGTGAAAATTAAAGATAAATTAGCAGAAGAATACATATTACAATCATAATACATATATTTATTATTGTATTCTTTATCCTTTATGTAGTAGTCCCTTTACCAGTGTCAACTTGTGCTAACTAGCATGGATCACAATGTTCTCCAGTGTTGTCATTACGTCACATGCGCTGACCACTACACTCATCGATAAATGTAATTCAACACCTTGATTATGATGACATTTGGGAACTATTTTAAGTTGTCTAAATGTACAATACAGCATGTCTCCTTTTAAAACAAAGTAAACAATAATTCTAAATCGCTAGATGTGATGATCAGCAGTTGACAAAATGGGCTCAAAGTACCGTAATTTCCGACCTATAAGCCGCGACTTTTTTTCCCCCCACACGCTTTCAACCCTGCGGTTTATGCGGTGATGCGGCTAATTTGTGCATTTTTTCCTAACGGCTGTAAGGGGGCACTCGAGCGGATAACGTAAGAGTAAGATCGGTGGAATATATGTGCCGAGGAAGTGACTTTTACCAGTCCAGCCCTGTTAGCACTGCGCTAGCATGTTATTGCCGTGTTTCAGTGATTTTTACCATTTTTTTTTAACCGGCCCTGTTAGTGCGGCGCTAGCCTTAGCGCAGTGGCACTAGCATTAAACTCTCTGTGTACCATCTTTCTTTGTACTGGGTGTCTCTTATAACCAGGTGCACTCTGTAGGCCGGGAAATATGGTAATTTTTTAGCGCCCTGCGATTCACTGGCGACCAGTCCAGGGTGTGACTACCATCCCAAGACCTGAGGTGACAACAAGCACTACAGAAAATAGATGGAATGATATTTTTGGAGCAACATGATGTACAAATTCATCAGATATTTACAAAGGTTTCTGAGCCTATCCCGGATGACTTTGGGCAGGAGGCAGGGTAGACCCTGGACTGGTCATCTGCGATTGCAGTGTCATTTGTTGTAGATGTAAAAATGATTTTGTCCAAGAATGCATGCTATTACTGAACCTGGCCAAGGCTGCAGCGCTGCCATCAGTTAAGCCATTAGATGCCAAACTGAGGTGGGTTAGTGAACAGTCATCCTATTAAAAAGGAGAAAAAACACATTGTTAACATGTCTATTTGTACATATGCGAACCAGGAAATGTATTGGTTCATTCACGGTGCAGGTCTTCCTAACGTTATGACCCGCAAGTGGACGTACCTGCGACAGGATGTTGGTGAGGTGCTCCAGTGCCAGATAATCAGCTGTGCCCCTACGCACACCTGCCAGGTCCAAGTGTGTGAGCGTGTGCAGAGGCAGCGTTTTCAGCACTAGCTCAAATCCAGTGGAGCCCAGTGCATTGTGGGAAAGACACACTGACTTGAGGTGGCCCGTCCCTAGGAAGTAAGCAACATGAATATAGTCATTTACTGGGGTGACGGGCTTGTAAACAACTGCTACCGATGATCCCCAGCCAGTGTGCCAAAACAGATTAGTCTGCCAGGAGAGATGACAAAATTACCCAATTTCACTTCATGGGTACAAAGAGTCTTATTTACTGCAAATAATTTGTTGTTACCTTTGTTCATCGATTTGTGTCTATCCCAGTGATGTGTAGTAACACAGAGAGAGGCCGAAAAATCAAGTGCTCTACTATTTTGAGGCCCAATAAACTTGTGCATCTACCTTTTCCTCTTCATACAACAGAATAGCATTGTCTTCAACTAAACAGGGCCACATTTCACTAAGAGTAAATTTGCACCTTAAGTGAGACGACAGCATCGTTGTCGCAGCATATGCGGTATACGTTATGTGACAATTTAGTTAGGTGATGTGCAATGACATCTTTTCTCATTGTGCCTTGAGAAACCACCTGTCAGGGCACTGGCGAGCAGCAAACGATGCTGCTGCAAGAAGCGCGACGTGAGGCCGCAGCCCTGCAGAGACAGCTCAGCCAGGACCGGGCAGGAAGACAGCAGCGAGGACAGAGACTCTGATATGTTGTCACCGAGTAGGTTCAGGCTGAGGTTCAACTCCTTCAGACACTGCCAGGAAACACAAACAAACTTTCAGGATTTGACACACACAGGTGAAGCCTGATGTCCAGCTTATTCCAAGGTATATCGTCTTTGGTAATGTTCAATGTGATTTGATTCTACCAGGTCATTTCTATCCATTTTCTAAACCGGTAATCCTCATGAGGGTCACGGGAGTGCTGGAGCCTATCCCAGCTGTCATCAGGCAGGAGGCGGGGTACACCCTGAACTGCCAACCAATCGCAGGGCACACGGAGGCAGACGGCTCATTTCTTGTCACACAGAAAATAAATTTGAACATCGTAATGATTCGCGGCACGGTGGGTCAGCCGGTAAAGCGTTGGCCTAACAGTTCTGAGGATCCAGTTTCGATCCCGGCCCTGCCTGTGTTGAGCTTGCACGTTCTCCCCGTGCCTGCGTGGGTTTCCTCCGGGCACTCCGGTTTCCTCCCAAAGCAAGCAAGTTTCTTTCGGCTTGTCCCTTTCGGGGTCGCTTCCTGCCCGTTGACAGCTGGGATTGGCTCCAGCACTCCCCCCGACCCTTATGAAGATATGCGGCAAAAGAAAATTGATGGATGGATAATGATTCCCTTATGTACTGTTTCTCAGCATAAATTGAAGAGGCACTCTGCTATTTTTGAAAAGGTATTGCTCGGGGTCTCATAAATAGGAGCTCTGAAATGTTGTGAACATTGTGACCACAGTTCGAGTTCAGTTTTTTATTTTGTGACATCACCACAAGTTGTGAGTGATCACAATAGCGCTAGAAATGGAATGGAGCTGATATTTTTGAAGATGGAGCGACATGAACTACAAATTCATCCTTCCATCTGTCTTGGCTGGCGCACAGACACCTTCCGAGGACTGCATATACATATATTTTTAAGATAAATATAATCAAGATAAATACTACAAAAGACACTTCCCGTCCCATTTTCCTCACATATGTGACCCGTCTTCAAAGCCCGAGTACTTTTATGTACTTAGTATGAATCCTATTATGCAGTGCTTCACTCTTCTTCATACTTTTATGAACCAGCCTCGGAGAACAGTTAGTGTTTAACATGGAGGTTTCGCTATAAATTTTGTAATTTAAAAAAATAAATAAAAGTCAGCCATCTAGATGAGAACGCTTATTGAAATGCTACTTACGGGAAATGCAGGATGGCTGAGTCCCTTTATGGTACTCGCAGCCTTCTCAAGCCCCTCCCCTGTGACCTGATTGGCCGAAATGTCCAACAGAGAAAGCCGAGGCATCGTGACGGCGGTGGCGACCAGGTCGGCGAGGAGGTTGTCGTTGAGGCGGTTGCCCGACAAGCGCAGCTCAGTGAGGCTGGCCTGCAGTTTGAGGGCACGGAGGAGGGCGGCGAGGGAGGACGAGGCCAAACCCAGGCCGCACACCAACATGGAGGAGCTCCCCTCCTGCACCGCGCACAGCTGGGTCACGAGCCTGTTCTCCTCTGCGTGGAACACAGATGTGTTGACATTTTTTTCTCACCATTTTAAACAGGTCCCAAGTGTCTTGATAACATGTACCGTAATTTCTCGAATATAATGCGTCCTGAAATATAATATGCATCCCCCAAGTTGACCTTTCGACCAATGAACAATCCGCACCGCCAATTTTCTGCAATCCATATGCTCAAAATATTAGCAATTATCTGTATTTTGCCAGGTTTGTTTTTTTATTTGTACTAACCCTTTTTTCCCATTACATATTTGTGCATAAAACATTAGTTCATAGTGAAGTTTACTCACTACATTACACATCCTTGGCCAAGACTTCAAAAGAAGCATCTGACTCATCTCCAATGTGAAAAATATCCATTGTAGCTACCTTTGTGCATCACTGTCAAACTCATCCTTGATGAATTGGCCTAGTTCAGATGCCTCCTGAATTCATGAACAGTGATCCTATTTTGCTCCCACAGCATGTCATCTTCTGTGCCATCCATGGCGTTTGTGAGGAAACATTTTTTTGAATCCCAAGAGTCTTGGTTCCCTTTATTCGTCATTACTGTCAGCGCTTCAAGGGGAAGGTCCACTGTGCTAACAGCAGAGCCTCTTGCACCCGTTCGGCTGCAATCGGTCCCAGCTCTTCATAGCGATCAAAACCAAACCTCAAACTATGTCAAAATGAGCCTCATGAACACACGAGCATTTCAATTGTGTGCGCTATCCCTTTTTTTTTTTTTTTTTTAAATAATTGTACTACGTAGTTTCAGCCCACATTATTTTGCTTCCAGTGTGGCCGTGTCATCGGCCGGAATGGTGAAACATTTCATTTAAAAGCGGCTGCAGAACTAACCCTTGTAGTCGACATTTTTTGTCTTAATTATAAAACAAACTCGCGGGCAGTCGTTTCTGATAGTTGGTGCAGTAGCAACAAATATGCTACGCTTCTTCTTCTTATTTTCCTTTCGGCTTGTCCTGTTAGGGGTTACCACAGCGTGTCATCTTTTCCATGTAAGCCTATCTCGTGTATCCTCCTCTCTAACACCCACTGTCCTCATGTCCTCCCTCACAACATCCATCCATCATTTTCTTTGGTCTTCCACTTGCTCTTTTGCCTGGCAGCTCCATCCTCAGCACCTTTCTACCAATATACTCATTCTCTCGCCTCTGAACACACAAATATGCTACGCTAACGATCGTAAAATGCGAAAGCTCCCCCGCCCCCCTGCAGAGGTCAGAGTTCAGGTTGGTGGTGCACGTTACCATAATATATATATATATAAATGTGTAACATAAGACATCAAATATCATATCAAAATTTATATGTATACCTTTTTTTTTTACCACTCTATATACCTGTATGCGGCTATACAGTGTGATTGTATTTTTTTTTCATCCATACCTAAATGTGCTCAATTGACTTTCTGAAAACATTTTTGGAAAAAACTGCGCATTTATGGTATGTGGCATGCTTACATCAAATGAGGCCAAGGATCAATAATTGCTGAGTACTTTTTTTGACCTGATGAAACTGGCTTGTTTTTAAGAGCCAACTATTTTGTCAAAGGGACCGAGCCATAAGCATGCCTCATACACGGTCACACCAGTGTAAAGTCTTGCTGTTATGGTACACACAAGAGCATCATAAGTGATTTTTTTAAAATTATCTTTTCCAGATGCTCCAAACTCAGCATATTGCACCACACTGACACACACTTTAATACTTATATAAATTAAGGGTATTACAATTCGTTTAAGCAACCGTTCGATTCAGATCACGACTCATAGAGGCTGACTCGACTCAAAGACGATATTGGTTCATTTAGAAAAATATATTCTGAATGATTCAACCGAATTTGTACAATGTATACATTTCATCACCAAAAGCGGGGTGCTGCAAAAATGTTTGGGAATCGCTGCCCTAATATGGGCCCTGTAAAGTTGCACAGTGCATTAGCATGTCTGCAAATGTGTGTGTTGACCACTCACCCACTGCCAGGCTGACGCATGCCTTCTTGTAGCGTTCCTGAAGTGGGGGGAGGTCCCAAGACAACACCTCAGCCAACACCTGCAACATCAGTTTTGATCAGTCTTTTAAATTGTTACGACAAATACGCTGATACAATCCAAACCTCCTCATTGGTGTGCAGGACGGTCAACAGTAGGTCGTGCGGAGAGAGTAGAGCGCCCTCTTTCTGCAGTGACAGGCGAGGCAGCAAGCCGCACTTCTGGTAGTAACGCTGTGCCGCCTGGTCACACAGCCATGACACCGTGCAGGAGTCGGCCTCGCTGCGGTGGATGACAGATTGACAATTAACATCACGCAAATGCAACAAAATGCTTTCACTGCGTCAAACCTTTGCAGGACTGGGATTAGGAAGACGTCCTCCCGAACTCTGACCCTCACCCTTATTGGCGGAGGAAGTGATGTGGGGGTAGAGGCAGGCATGGTTTGGGTTGGAGGCTAAAAGAAAAAAAAACTTAAATTATATGTGTAATTATTGAGATCTGCACAATCTACTGGAATGTATCAGAAATAATAATTTACAATATATTCATTAATGGCATTTCAAAGGATCATTTTATAATATTTTCTGAATTGGTAAATTAGAGAGGAAACCCATTTGTCTCAGTATGTCACCTAAAACATGAATATGTATGATTGTTTTCTGACCTGCATGTGTATTGGTTGAGGTGGCAGAGGCGTGTCTGGCCTCCCATCGTCATCAGTCAGGGTGGGGCTATGTGACCTGTTGACCTCTCTTCTTCCCAAACGGATCATGCCAGGCATCTGAGTCATTTTCACCTGATGTGCCTTCAGTGAGCTATTCCTTTTCAAAGAGGGCCCCCTGGTGCCGGATGGCGGAAGCGCAGAACCTGAAAGCACAACAGATATTTTCAAAACTATGGACACAACAAGGAGATCACATTTTTTTTTCCCTTTCATCTCACTCCTGTAGAAGATCTGAGAGTTTGGAACTCTCGCGGTAGAGTTCTGCTCATCTTGAAGCCGCCTCTTCTTCTTGGGCTGCCTCTCTCCCAAATCATCGTCCAGCCAGTCGTCTTCCATGTATTCCTCCTCGGGAACAAGAGCTGATTTGCTACTGGACGAAAGGCCAGACGTGCTGGGGAAGTGAGGCTGTGCTGAGCGGCTTTGTAGGAGCGTTTTAGCGCTGCCTAATCCTCGAATGGCACTGCGGTATTCGTCCTGTGCGAAGATGCAGGCCGCGGGGGGATCCTGCCCACTTTCCCGGCCGGGGTTGGCAGCTGAACCCGCTTCTTTATTTGGAGTTGTGTCTTTTTGACTCTGAGCTGGTTGGACAGATAGTCTTTGGCGGGCTGGACGTGGACGACTAACATGGCTGTCGGAATCGCTGTCATCTGAAAAGTTTGTCTGAAAACAAAACATAATAAATGTAGTTTGTACTTACTCGATTGCAGAGAGTTTCAAGCATTTCTTCACGTCAAATTTTGTACTGGGGATGCATGCAAACGAGGGTACAACAAGACAATTTAACGTTGCCAAAGCTGTAAACAAGTCACAGTGTATATGATTTATGTACTTTTATCATTACAATCGTGAGGATCGTCTTTACAGGTTTGCAATTGATGCACGGCTGTTAGACCACAAGGAAGGGGAAAAAATAGATTTGGCTTTCAAATTGCACATACACGTGCTTTTCAATGATGATATTTATTGTTTACAGCCATCAGTCTGTTTCACTTTATTTTTGACTATGACCAACTTCAAATGCTAATCCCAAATGGTCTTTCAAGAAAATTTTAGGTACAGTATTTTTCAGTCCTATTCGATCTTGTGTAAAATGGGAGTCAGCACATTACTATTTAAAGTGCCTTTGATGAATCCCAAATAAAAATCAGAAGTTCCAGCTGCCTGTTTCTGAGATTTTGGTCGTGACGTTAAGAGCACAAGTCGTGGTCCAAATTGAGAACTTCTAAGCATCAGAGGGATCTCACTATTTAATGGTATCAGTCAGAAGACGGGTACAAAAGAACTTCCAAGTCATTAAATATATTGTACCATGGAACGCAGTGAAGTGAGTCATCAAGTAGAGAAAAACGGGCTAAAAAAAGACATTACTAAGAAGTGGACGCCACTTCAGAACTGATGGAACGACGAGAAGAAAACTGGTCAGTGAGGCCGACACCGTGTTGAAGGAGATGCAGTTGGGTTTTTTTTTCCACTCCCCCTCTTAAAAATGTATATATTTTTTTCCAGTTGCATTAAACAGATCATAAATCACATTAAGGGTATAATGAGTTTTGAAATGATTCATCTCGCTCTTGTTTTTTGACAAACTTGGAACTATTGCCGACTTTTGGCATTGGACAATTAATTGAGTTATGGTGGCGATGAAGCATCTAGAGTAGTGTGTAGTGTGTTACAATAACTCTTATTACCCCATAAAGAAGAGTGGACTCTGTTCCTCTGGCCTGGAGTCGCTCCGATGAAGTGCCCGGTTGCCGCTTCTTGAGGCTAGGACAAGCGTTTGACTCCAACCTATCGCTGCTCCTGGACCTGTCTTGGCTGCCGGCTTGCGGGGACAAAAGTGGCTCAGAGTTTTCGGCGTCGAACAGCTCGCTGTCCTGCAGAGCGTCAAAAGGTTTTGGAGCGGTTGCCGTGATGTGTGCTGCGGAAGGCAGGAAAATGAGATCAGATTTTTTTGGGATGCTAAATGATGCAAATTGACTGAATAAGAAAAACAAGGCACTTTGTAATCCAACCGCCTCAGAAGCAGTTGCTCTGTAGCTGCACACTCTTGCTTGGTCTCCTGGTCCAGCTCCTTTTTGTATATCTTGTGCCACTGACGGAGTGTGTCTAAAGCAGTCTGACCCTGAGAGAAAGAAAAGACAGCTTGAGAGTGAAAGAGTTGAATACTCATACACGTGGCATCAGTCTGAAAAAGTGGTACTGAATATCCATGGACACACGGGAACACGGAAATATGGTCAACAAATCACTTAAATTTTGACTTGATACACGACAATGGCGAAATGCTTAAGCGCACAAAATGACATACTAACAGTAACAGAGAGAAAAAAAAATACACAAACTCCCTGAGACACAGTAACACTATAAAACAAACACTAAAGATGTGCCAACACAGACATAATGACACACAAAACACTCACAGAAATGACCACAGAATAACAACGTAAGACCGACACAAAAACACACTGAGAATGAAACACACATACATTCTGATTGCGGAGGTTGACGTCGGCCCCTCGTTCCACCAGAAGTCTGGCCACCTGGAAGTGGCCGCAGTTCAGGGCGTCGTGCAGAGGAGTCAAACCATCGCACATTTCGCCGCCCTGATCGTTAATGTTGGCGCCTCGGTCCAGCAGCACAGCCGCAATGTCTGGAGAAAAATGGAGGACACACCGAGCGTGAGACAGGGTCCTCCCGAAGAAACGTATACAGTACGGTGGTTTGATGACTTGAAATGAGTTACCATAGCGACCAAAGTTGCAGGCCTCATGCAGGGGAGTCCAGCCAGTATAGTCTCTAGGGTTCACCGGGTGGCCCTGACAGCAAATTCATTAATGGAAAAACATTTTAAAGCATATTGCAATATAAACAAAGCCCCCCATCACAACCACAAGTACAGGCTGTGACGGCATTCCAAGAACTTGTATGTTTTCCCTGTTGAAATCTACTTTTGACCCACCTGTTCGATCAGATACTGGACTTGCCTCAAGTCGCCGTCTATGCACGCTCTGTGCAGGCACGTCTCACCCTTGACATTCCTCTTGTTCCACTGCAGAAACACGCATTGCAGCAGACATTCGACACTGAAATTGAGAGCTAATGTTTCTCCATCTTTCTCACCCCTCCTGGTTTCCTCCTTCCAGACACCATCTTGTCATATCCCTCCAGGTCCTCATCTACAAACAACACGAGGCATTGTGAGATCGACTTGAGAGCAACTGCATCCTTTGCACACTTTGAGTGAAAGAAAAAACAAACACCTGAGTCTGAGAGGACGACATCACTTTCATCCTGAGATTCACTGTTCTCCAGCTCCTCCTCCTCCACCTCCTCCTCTCCATCACTGCCATCTGGACTCAAGGCTTCGGAGGCACATAGCTCCAGCAGCTTGACCTCAGTGTCGTCGGCGTCCGACGAGCCCTTTCGCCTCTGGGCCGCCAACCATAACCTCAAAACACGCTTCTGTACAGGAAGGAAACCTGAGCTGACTTCGGCATATGCACACAGACTGACCGCAATATTAGGTACACATGCGCATTGTAATGGCAAACAAAAGCAGCATGAAAATAATTTGCCTTCACAACTGTATTCGATGAAACTCACAGAGAAAGATTCCTTTAAAATGTCCAGTGCAATGTGTGGAGAACTGTCCTTCAATTAAATCCAGCAAATGTTCCCGATAAGTCGTGGGTGAAGTGGTTGCCAGGCAATTGCAGTGTGCATACAGCTAGAGGAGCGCTCACACTCACATTCTTGCCTGAACTTAAACTTTTTTTTTTTTTTAACAATACCCGCAGAAAAGCCAGATGAGCACGGGGAAGACGTGCTCGTTCCAAACAAGAGAAGTGAACTCATAACCTCTCGATGGTGAAGCAGACGTGCTAAATAATAACCAAATGATTAGGAGCACATCTCAGTATGTGTACAGAAACAAATGTTACCAAAGAATAGCCGCAAAGGCGAATGATTCTGATGTAACTGCTGTCTGCTGCCATGGCAACACAGATCCTAAACTGCAGTTATCTTCGGAGTGGGTGAGATGACTTTTTCTGTGACAGGCTCATCTTAGTTCTGCTTAAAAAGTTAAACGGACGGGGAGTTCCTTGTGGATTAAACATAACCTGAATGAATTTGGAGGCAAACTAGTGTGCAATACTTGACTGCAACCTGTCGAATCAGCGGCAACTCTTTTGTGGTCCGATGAAGAAAAGATGACGTCAGCTACAGGAAGTTGATCCACTGTAGAGCAAAACCTTTCAGTACAAAACTGGCTTCGACTGAAGAGTTAAGAACATTTCAAGATTCTAAAAATCTAAATCAAAACTCCAAGTGACTGGAACAATACAATTATTATTGCCCAGAGGCAATCAAGATGCCTGTCTTGGATTCAGAGGCCTCCTGACCTGTAATCCTGCCTGGCCACTCTTCTGAGCGCAGTGAAGCGCCGCCCTGTAGCTGCTGTCCTCCTCCTCGGGGGCAGTGCCGCTCTCCTCCTGGGCCGCTGCGATGTTTAGCCAAGTGCTACATTCCTGACACACGCACACACATAGATCCAGCTGACGTGCGAATTGGTACGTTATACCCATCCCTGGCAAATCAGATTACCTCGGCCGGCCTGCCCTGCCGTAACGTCAGCTCCTGCTTGTAGTGGCCCACAGCCTCGCTGTGCCGCCCCAGGTCAGCGAAGGTGGTGGCCAGAGACACGTGGATGACCGCCAGCTCGCGTGCGGGCTTACCCAACGCCTCGGCAAGTGTCAGCTAATCCGGATGGATAAGCGGCATTAATTTAAAAAGTGCATTTGTAAATGACATTTTCAAAGTAATTACCTAAAACACACACAAAAAAAAAAAATATATCACCTGAGCTTGATATGCGTTCACAGCTTTGTGGAAGCAGCCAACCTTGGAGGCAATATCTCCGAGTTTTTCTGCCAGCCCCACAGCCTCATGGGAGCTCAGTTTCCTGGTCAGATCCTCCCCCAACTCCTCTTCAATCTTACAGCCCCGGTCGGCTATGGAATGGATTAAAAAAAGTGCATTTGTATACAAACATAAATAGCAGGGCAAATAGAGTTAACAGGATTAGACAAATTGAACAGATTTCCACAGAACTTTTAAAAGCTGTCGTGCGTGCATAGGCCAACCAAAACGCAAATATATTTTAGCAAGAATCTGGATAAAGTTGCAGATGCATGTAAATTCACCATTTGTGTCTCATTAGTTCTACCAATATTAATACTATACTGCCATTTGCCTCAATTGCACCTCATTTGATTGCAGCCTTTTTGTCTCTTATCCACCCACCCATGATCCAAGTCGCTTATCCTCAAAAGGGGCACACGACGAAAAGGTACCAGAGACAGCAAACAAGTGTTGGTGATGACCACTGGAGTGGAAACGGCACTTAATGTGATACAGTAGTGGTGAATTAATGAAAGGTGTATGTGTGTATCTTTGTCCTGGCTTCACCATTACCGTCCATACTCATTTGAGGAAATGTTGTCAAATGGTTATCCCTATTTGCCATCGGACCTGTTACCATGGCAACACAGGTCCTAAACTGCAGTTAGGTTGAGGATGGATAAGGTGTCCATTTCTTGAAAGAATCCTTTGGATTTAAACTGTGGACTTAATTGCCGACTAGTCGTCTTCATTCAATTGAGGTAATAAAGAGTGCAATACGTGACTGTGAGTTGAATACTGGACTTAACTGGTTTGTGCTATCCTACCAGTATATTAAAGTCAAAATCAAAATATCAATTAATGAACGTAACACAATATTTCCACCCCTAATTCAATAACGATTCAGCAACTCCTCTAAATCAACTCACCTCCTTCCCAGTATGGGGCGCTTTGTATGTGAATTACATCGTATGGACAAGGTTGTAATCGCCACCCCCACACCCAAAAAAAGAAAAAAAAAAAAGGCTTCTGAAGTACGCGGGAACAGGAAGTCATGTGCCTTCAACTTTCACATCTTACGTTTGGGGTCATTCCTGTCTAAATCCGGAATACAGGAAATAGACACAAGTAAACTCTTTAACTGTGCCAGGCAATGTTCCGTCTAAGGTGCACAACTGCCCATTTGCGCACACTCTCAGCCCATAAGAAAACAGATCCAGCGCAGTGAACTACAGCCTGACGTGTTTTTTTTTTTTTTTTTTTTTTAAACATGACAGCACACTGCCCCTCACAAAGAGCTGCTGCTCGGCCACACATTCTACTTCCTCACCTGACACCGCCCCCCCCCCTCCATTTTAAAGGGGTACACCTATAATTAAAAACACCGGGGTATGTGAACAATACAATAAAAAGTGCTGAAACCGGATGAGATTTTCTCCTTTTTGAGTGAGAAAGGTCTGCTCAAAGTAGAAAGTGCAGGATGAGATGGTGTATTATGTTAAAATTCCACCTTGGCACAGCCTGATTGAGGATGAAATCACAGACGATACAGTGCCTAAAAAGCTAATTCTGTATTTTAAATATAGGAGGCAACATAACATTAAAACTGTTTTGGAGCATCATTCCGCTTTCAACATGCATTGCGAAAGATATTCTGCAAACAATAAGTCAGTTTTACACCAAGAAAAACAGACGGGAATATCATTATGGGTTAAAAAAAAAAATGAAACAAAGTTGGAACCGACATTTCAAATGTATAGTTAATAGTTGGCTTGGTATATATATTTGTATTGTAATGTATTTTTTTAAATATATTTTCAGTGTAAGTTTGCAAAAACGCAAAATTGTTCTTAAAAATGTTCTGATGGGAATGTAATCTGAACCTTTTAATGAGGCATGTAACTTCAATGAATGACTCTGAATGACTGCAGTGCATACGTCTGATGTTGCTCACAGAGGTCAAAAGAAGCGCTCACGGCCTTAGCGTGTTTGCCCAGACACGTAAAAAATTAGAGGGAACGTTGGTGCCATGTCAAATTCAGCATTGCAGTAATACGACAAACATTTGCAACAAGCAGTGGCTAAAACTAGAGATACAACTTGTCCAAGCTTTTGCTTGCAAACGTCTGCCGAGCTCTGCCCACGCAGGGAAGATAACAGATAACAAAATATTTGGCTGTGTTCACAGGCAAGAACCTTTTAAGCAGGCTACATTCTGGAGGAAAACCATGGCTTCAAGGTTAAGATGCAAACACTTGAAGGGCAATATATAATAACACAAAAACATGTCAGAAGTCACCGTCCTGAAACTGAGTAGCGTGGAAGACCCGTTTGTATTTAATATAGCATTTCTAAAACAATCTAATCGTGGCCAAAAACATGTACTTATTATTACTTAGCAGTAAATGTTATGTAGAGTATATTGAAAAGCAAGTCAGCTCCTTTACCATTTTTAAATGTTTTCTTCACCGCCTGCCTGTCCTGTGGCTGCTGGGAACCCAACAACAGAGCTTTTTTAAGGGATCGTCTCGCGGTCACAAAATCCCCCAAACAAAGCTGGACCTGAGTATGTTGGGGGAGGAGAGAAGAGTCACAAAACTCATTCAGCTTCTGTCTTGTTATGCCTTTTCCAGAGTAAGTTGTCACCTTGCCGATGCAATGGAAGCACTCGCTTTCGCTGAACTTGTCCTTCATTCTCCGGGCGCATTCTTTGGCCTGCTTGAGGGAGCGCAAGGAGTTGCTGTACTGCCCGCTCTGGAAGAAGATGTTGCCCTGATGGAAGTTGGCTCGGTAGAGGTCCTCCACCAGCCCGCTCTTCCTTTTTTAACAGCAAACGGGAAGAACGTTAACCAAGTAACCAAGCAATGGACGGTAGTTGAGAGTTGAAATTGCGGAGGATTCTCTGGCAGCTCAGTGAAATTCAGCATGACATTTCTTGGAAAATATGGTCCAAAAGTCCAACAAATATCAAATACCAGAACAAAAATGGGATAAAGGCAATAAATGGTTGATCATCTCTCAGTAACATCCAATGACAATATGGTCCCTTCTGGTTTCTAGTTTTTAACTTTGTAACTTTGCTTTCTTTTAAGACAGAGGAACCAAATGGACTTGGATGAAAGGTGTTTGAATTTTAAAAATGCTCTCAGTAAAATCTGCCTCGATGCAACATTTAACCCCACTAGAGCATAGGTTACTCCTGACCAACCCTTAAAAAAGAAAAGATTTTTACCTATAATCTAGTATAGCAGAAATACTTAAAATCAACAAGGCCAGCAACAAATTTTGCTGATTACGCAAAGACGCTCGAGATCACAGAACCAACAGAAAACATCTAAAGAGAAGAAGCAATGCCTTGCAGGTAAGTTACGGTTTAATTATGCTACAAAACAATAACTTATGTTAATATTAAACATAAAAATGCCAAGTTTACATTTAAGAAACGCTCTCGGGGGAAGTGAATTTCCATACTCACATGAGGTTAACCACTTGAGAGATTCGCGCTGTTGGCAAGAACTGACTGAAATAATATAATAAGGACACAGCGGTTTTAAAGGCCACCTGTAAAATACGAGTTTCGTGCTTGAGACTCGGGCCTGGTACACAAAGATTTTTTTTAAACTGCTACAGCAGCAATGTCCTTCAAAACTGTCTTCCTTTGGAAAGCACATCTTACCATCCTTTTACACAAGATATTTTTGTTTGTACTCGTCAGTCTTGTGTGCTTCTTGATTGGCTGGATTGTGTTCCACGTCACAATTCTCGGCATCACGACTTCCGCACACGAGTTTTGATCGTAAATATTGAGCAGGGTTATTTACATACGTGGTCGAGAAAGAGCAGAAGATACAGAATGTACAATACACTTGGCCTTAAGCCAGCAATAATTGCTGCTGTGCGATGCCGTCAGTCAGAGAAAGTACTCTAGAATTAATTTTAAACCATCACTATCTTTTTCCATGTTTGAAATAAAGATAATTTTGTATCTCGCCTTGACCCGATGATGTTTTCAAACACAGATTAAAGAAAGGTGCAAAAAAGGGTTCACAGAGTTGACTTTACAAAGAGGCGCTCTATGTTTTATTGAGGCTGCTCTTACTCTGCGGTCAAGACGCTGCGCCGAATGAACTCGCTGCAGCGCTTGGGCTCTCCCAGGTGGTTGCAAACCAAACCGAGATTGAGGAAAAGTCCAGCCTTCATTTTGTTGATCTCGAGCTCCGGCATTGTCCCTTAAAAATGCACACAGAGACCCACACACAAAGATTCATTTAGGTCATTATTATATTCATACATGAAAGGAGAAGAGAGAAGACAGCAGCAGGTTCTCACCGAGAAGGTCATCTACGATACTCAGGCTCTTCCGGAAGGCATTTTCTGCTTCTTCCAGACTTTTCCTCGATTGGTCCGATTCGAAACGGAAGATGTAAGTTCGACCAATGGTGGCGAGCGCCCGCTGCTCCTCTGCGAGATTGTTGACAGAGCGGGCCAAGTCCAGGTGACACCGCTGATGCTGGACAAGACAAACACGCACACGCAACCTGTTTAGAGATACACTTTCTAAATTAATATTTGTACATAAAAGGAATGATCATTTATAACTAATAACACGACAAACCTATGAAGACAAAACGAGAAGCCTACAAAACACATTTTTCAATTACATTTCTTTTCAGAACACAATTTGCAATTTTTATTTGCTTTTGCAGGCCACATAAAATGACGTGGCGGGCCAGATATGGCCCCCAGGCCACGAGTTTGACACTGGTCCTGCAGATGAACTCACTTTCAGTGCAGCCTCAAAGTTTCCTAGCTCGGCGTAGCACTCTCCAATCTTACGATTGGCCACAGCTCGTCCAATTGTGTCGTTTAACACCTCGGAGAGCGACAACTCCTGCCGGTGCTCCATGATGGCTGCTTCAAAGTTACCTTGGGTGAAAGAAATGCACAAAAACAAGTTTTGTTTTTTTTTTTTTTGCAAAAGGGACAACAACAAAAAATATGGAATATTTCCTTGCTGTAGATTATCCTATAATTTTAATTAATTAAAATGTAGAAAAATACTTTAAAGTACCTCATAGTCGCATACACTGTTTCTTACTCAAATTGGTGGATGGATACATGTGGGATTGTTCTCAGCTGAGGTATTTACAGTAGTGGGAAAATGTTACGTATAAAATTCTAGTCAGGGGGCCGGCAACACTGGTGCATCAGGGCTTGCGCCAAGCTCATTAAATGAAACCTCGTGTCGGTGTGTGTTTCACTTGAACAAAAACGTCACGTGACCGAAAACTACGAATTGGTTACGCAAAAGTGCCAAAATGGTTTCATCAGATCATCAAATTTGGGGCACATTTGCAATTATACCAAACAAAGGAGAAGTTAATCGGGGGATATTCTTAACTGAAACTTGTCAGCCAATCAGAGAAGGGCTTCCTGAGTAGCAGACAAATCAGTTGATTTTGTCCAAAACAAAAGACTCCATTTTGAGGGAACCCATCATCCAGTTTTCTAAATTCTTGGTGCTAAGGTTGAAGTGGCCATTGCAACCATCCTCAGTGTTGTGGCAGAGTATCATAATGGGGAAAATATTTTTATGTTGCTCATAAAATATATCCTCACCGTACCAAACTTTGAAAAAAAAAAACCTCATGTTCCGTAAACGCACAACATTAGATATGCAATATCACAGAATTTTCAAAGCCTGTTTTTCAAAGCCCAATATTACTAAACTAAACTGTTGCTGGCTAATGTAAAAATAATGTGATTACTACAATATTATGTAAATATAATGATTACAATCCCTACTTGCTTTCAGATAGATTTCAAGTGCTTAATCTGTGCACTTTTAAATACATTTTTAATTTTCAATTTTTTACGTGCGTTATTGTCAACCACAAAGCTTGCAGCGTGTGATTTTAACCAACCCTTGTAGACAGTTCAAGTGAGACGTGACCCGCCCCGTTATTGTCTCCTTTATCCTTGAAATAAAAAGGTCTTTTTTTTTTTTTTTTAAGGGCACCAATCAAGCACTGACCATTTCTTGATAGCAGGTCTCCAAGCTGATTGCAGATGGTGGCCTCCTCTCTCAAGTCCTTGCTGTTCTGGGCTTTGTTTTTCGCTTTCTGGAGCACTACAAAAACAACAATCGGCGCCAACGGCAACAAACAAGAAATAAACAATGGCGGCGAGGGGGAGACAGCAAAGGAATGAAAGGCGATACTTACGCTTCATCTCTCGTGAAAATTTCATCGTGAAGCTTTGAAGAATTGCTCGCTAGCCACAAGCTAGCTTGCTCGCGAAAAAAATGACAGCCGAACCCGCTCAGATCAATATGTTACATTTAAAAGCAAATGGCGACTCACGGGCCTTCCAATACTTTTACGGCAGCTTTTCGCGTACACATCGTTACCGGTAGTTTACGCTACCGATCGTGAAACACTCCCGATATGAAAACATCACGATTTTAGAGGCAAACACGACTGTGTTGCCTTTCTGGAACTTTGCAAAGCCCCGCCAGCTGGTTGCCAACCAATCATATGAGGTCTGTGTATATGCCCAATATTTTGACTGTCAGGTAAAACTCATCTTTGCCTGATCACATGGAAAAGTAATATTTCAAATGAATACTTAAATTTAATTAACAAAGCTACAGGACAGGAAAGTTTATATTTTTCTCTTAATCGTCGTAAAACGAGGTGTATATTATGCCTGTCAAACTTAAATGAGAAAAAAAATCTAAAATGATTGGGTACCGTGAGTGCACGTGACGTATAACGCTTGGAAACAAGAAAACAACAGTATGACGTTTAATCTGTTGCGTCATGACCCTCAGAAATACAGTACAGTACATTGATTAATTTGTTTTGATTTAATTTTTATTTTAGAAGACATGATACGAGATGCAAAATAAGTAAATATTCATATGCGTGTGAGAAGCACAGGTTGTGCCCTCAATTTTTTATTATGGTATGACTTAAGAAACATTGCAACCGTAAATACTTAAATACGAGCAAGTTGTTCATTTGAAAGTACAGGAAAACATATCTTAGTGGGATATTTTTGTCTCGCGGCCAAAACATTGAAAGGCAGAAGTAGTCCTACTGTGTTTGGGCAAACTGCTATTATTTTATGCAACAAATAAAAACGAAACAAAGAATGAATCATTACATGTAAAATGGTTAAAATATTTTATTTTGCAAGTAAAGTATTTTATTCTCATTTTATTTTAATAATTAAGTTATAATTATTTACCAAGGACTTATTAAAATAAAGTTTATATATTTTTACACTATTACTCACCCAATCCACCAGTTATTCAGTGATTTGAATGAATAGTAAAATGAATAAATATAAATTAAGCAAACAATTTTGGTTGGGGGGAAATAGCTGAATGAATGCAAGATATATTAAATGACTGGTATCCTCCCTTTATTGTCTCATTTCTCTTAAATAATAAATTAGATCGGTAGGCAGGTAGATGCTGGCGCTATCTTATATATATATATATATATATATATATATATATATATATATATATATATATATAAAAACATAAAATGAGACTCGACAATATCCCAACATTTAGGAAGACAGAATTAGTGTAGTTGTGGTTGGGCCAAGGGCAAACTTGTGCTGTCATATTTGTGCCGCTGCAAAGACAGCTGCACAAACAAAACCTAATACCGTATTACTTACACCAATTGTCAAGCCTGACGTCCGTGGAGTTAACCCAAATCCATGATCTTCTAATCCAACTGTCTGTGTGTTTTAAAAAAAAAAAGAAAGAAAGAAAAAAACGCAAGATAAAATGCCAAATAAATAAAAGCCGGGTTGGCAGCACTGGGATACTTTCAACTGGTGTGTCTTTATGCAAAAATGAAATGCTAAAATAGAAGAAACTGGGTCGAAAAAGCATGCTACTTAGGAGGCGACTTTGCTAGAAAAAAGTAAAGTAAGATGTTTTTAACCACATCTGCCTCACACTTCTGAGTTTTAGGGTTTTGACTTCCTGTGTGAGGTTTGTATGTTCCCCCCATGCTTATGTTGGATTTCTACCTACTTCTGCCCACATCCCAAAAACCTGTTAGATTTAAATAAAAGTTAAATGGTTGTGAATTTGAGTTCAAATGGTTGTTTGGATGTGCATGCAGTTGGATGGCGACCAGTCCAGGGTCTAAACTGATAGGCCCGCGGTAACCTACTTCGCTTATAATGACAAGCAACGTATACAAGTCTCTTGAAATGTGTTTATGTAATTTTGAATATTTTGTTCATTGGATGGATTTTCTATAAGAGTTGTGTTATTATTATTGAAGTTTTTGATTTATTTTTAGCATGGCTTAAGGCAGCATGGTGGATCAGCGGGTAACGCGTTGGCCACAGTTCTGAGGTCCCGGGTTCGATCCTGGCCTCGCCTGTGTGGAGTTTGCATGTTCTCCCCGTGCCTGTGTGGGTTTTCTCTGAGGACTCTGGTTTCCTCCCACATCTCAAAAACATGCAACATTAATTGGACCCTCTAATTTGCCCCAGGTGTGGCTCTTTGTCCTCAGAGAAAACCCACACAGGCACGGGGAGAACATGCAAACTCCACACAGGTGGGACCGGGATTGAACCAGGGACATGAGAACTGTAAGCTCAATGCTTTTACCAGCTGAGCCACCATGCCACCAGCTCAGAGTTGTAAGATTGAGGGTTCGAATCTGGCCGCCGACGTTCCTGTGTGGGGTGCGTACGTTCTCCCCAAGCTCGCAGGATACACCGGCTTCCTTACGCCTTCGAAAAACTTAATTCTCAGATGATTGAAAACTGTCATCTCTCTCGTCGTGAGCCTGAATGTTTGTCAATTGAGCCCCTGCGATTGGCTGGCGACCAGTCCAGGTTGCACACGGCCGCCCTCCCAAAGTCATCTGGGATTGGCGCCAATCGACACTCATCCGTCTCGAAGTTAAGTGGCGTAGACAATTTATGGAACGGATTTTTGTGGTGACAGGCTCACAAGGAGTTAAATATCCTTTTGCGTCAACCTCAGACCACCACCCCTTCAGCCACCTCACCGTGCCATCCTCTGTGAGTCCGCATCTCCAAAGCGTTGACCTTACAAATGAGCATGCTGCATCATTGTGGGAATTGTTTTTTTTTTTTTTTTTTTTTTTTTTTTTTCTGGGCGGCGCAAAGTGGAATAGAGAGCACACATAAGTGAGTGCAGCAGAGAGGCAGGCACATCCGCCGCTCGCTGCAGGGATCAAATCTGTACCATCTGACGCTCAAGGATTTATGGGTTTAGTCAAAATTGCTTTTCCCACTGTGGAGATTAAGCACCGGAGGACGTAGGATGTTTTCCACTCGGGCTGTAGAATAAACCAGTGTAGCTTTGCTTTGCTTGCTGCTTATTTAAAAAAAAAAAAAACATTTTTTCCCCTTTTTCCAGTCTTTCAATATAAGAGCTAAGAAGCTGGCAAAGGGGATGCCTGAGGAAGTAGTTGGAGCCCAAGAGAGGAGCACGTTCTGACTGACTGAAGAGAGAGAGGGAGAAAGAGAAGGGGAGAGAGAGAGGGAGAGAGAGAGCGAGAGGTCCATCCTCCGGGGAATGTGAGCCATGCGGGCGGATACTGTGCTTGTGTTCTTCATCTGCGTTTGTCTGGTGGCTGCCGCCGGGAAGCTGGCTCGGTCGCGGGGTCACAAGCTGGAGACCTTGAAGCAAAGCAGGTACAAACGCTTGTTGCTTCGGTCACAAGGGCCGCTGCCGCGTGTGCGCGAAAAAAAAAAAAGGAGTTCAAGAAGGGTTAGGTGGACGGGATGCGGGCCGGCATCACCTGTGCGCTACTTCGCCCCTCCCCGTTAGTTGTTGGTGTTGGTTTTTTTTCCCTCTTTTCCCACACAGCAGTTTGGAGAGCAAGGGAGACCTAAATCCCTCCATCTATTTATGAAGCGTTGACAAGTTGTTTTGCCCCACAACCACCGCAGGCAAGCGCATACCTTCACCCGCTGGTGACTTCCTGCTGACCGTTTATGCAATTAGAACTTGTCGGCTTTCAGGATTCAGATGATGATATGATGTGGAAAAAAATTAAAAATTTTTTTTGGTGTGTGGGATGTATTTGTTTCCCCAAATGGGACACCACCCCAAAATCCATGCATCCATTCTCTTTGCTGTGTGTCCTCATTAGGGTCGCTGGAGCCTATCCCAGCTGACTTTGGGGTAAGAGGCGGGCGACACCCTGGATTGGTCACAAGCCAATGGCAGGGCATATCCGGAGAATGCATCTTGTTTAATTAAGTAGAGTAGCTAGGCAAACAAATCAGGGATTGGGAAAAAGACTGCGTATTAACTATATATAGCCAGACTTAAAATAAAATAATTAAAAAATGCTCATAATGTATGATAAGAAACATTTATTTGATCGCTGTAGCATATTTTCTGAAAGGTAGAATGGCTGAAAAAAGACCCTCACCACACATCTAGACTAAGATTAATTCAATTGTTGCGAATTTAAATTAATAAACCATCCGGTCGATGAAAACATTTATTTCCGAGCCGGGGATATAGATTAAGGATTTTCTTTTCATCAAAAAAAAAAAATTACTTCATTAAAAAATGATAGTCTAATCAGAAATGAAAGCGGACTGTTTTGATGGTTCAAGTAGCGGGGATAAAAAGTATTTACGCAAGGAAAAGTTACCATCTTTTGACTTTGAAAATGCATTTCTCATTAAATACTCCACTGGTTTCAGCCGTAGCCAGTGGCCACAATGAACTTCTGATTGGTTTCTGTTGAGGATGATAAGAAGTACCAAGTCTATCGACAGCAAAAGCTCATCATATCAGATAATCCCGCTGCCTTTGCAGACGCTATCGTTTGTCCAGATGTTCTTTCGGAGATCACCGGAGACATTAAACGCCTCGCTGTCGTCGGCGGCAATCAACCACAAGTCATTTGTGCACCATTTTGTCGCTAATCAGCTCACAGATTGGCGGGTGGCGAGTAGGACGACGAGCGCACTTGTGGATGCAAGCGCCTCTCGTGTTCATCTCAAATCTGGCCTCGTACATTTTCTTTTTTTTTTTTTTGGGGGGGGGCGTCTTCAATCAAATCAAATCCAATTTTACAATCAAATAGAATGAATCCCTTCCAGGGTCAATCTGTTGTCATCTTGAAATCTTTATGAAACGTAATGTAAATGTTTTAAATAATGTTTTCACCCACCATTAACTATGATGGTGTGCTGAAGTATGAGATTACAACATGTGCTTCAGATATGCGCAGTCTTGACATCCATCCATTTTCTTTGCCGCTTATCCTCACAAGGGTCGCGGGGAGTGCTGTAGCCGATCCCAGCTGTCAACGGGCAGGAGGCGGGGTACACCCTGAACTGGTTGCCAGTCAATCGCAGGGCACATAGAGACAACAGTCACGCTCACAATCACACCTAGGGTCAATTTTGAGTGTCCAATTAATATTGCATGTTGTGGGGATGTGGGAGGCGGCCGGGATTTGAACCCCGGTCGTCCAGCTGACCCACCGTGGCACCAATTTTTGTTATAAAGACTAAAAACAGCTGACTTTGCGGTGTAACTAGGGTTCTCCTTTCGAAATTATTAATATTTTTGTTCAAATTTAAAGAAATTCAGGAAATTCAAGACATTTATTAAAGAATCCGTACCAGTCAATTTACATTAATAAATTGATTATGAATTAGACGTGACACAAACACATGCAGTGGTACTTTGACTTATGAGTGATCCAATGAGGAGTTTTTGAGTTAGGAAACGATGTTTTGCTTTGTGTTGCGAGCCAAAATTTGAGTTACGGAGCGAGGTCACTGAACCAACTGCCCCAAAAAACGGAGAAAGGGCTTCTAATGGCAAAATAATAACCTATTTACAGATACTCAACTAAGGAATGCACTGTAAGTTTACACACAGTTCACCACCCACTCCATGAACTCCATGATCATCTTCTCACGACTGCGACACACACTTTCTCCTAATTATTGCAACATTTAGTCTTTTTATGCCATACAACTATGGTGTTTGAGTGTGAGGTGCTTAAACATATCCGACTACCAACTTATTTTTATTTCTCTCCCTCATAATGGACATGAGAAGCTATGATACACCACCGACTCTTTATCTTCAACTCCAAAATGGTGCTGATCTCAAATCCAAACGGACGCAATGCCCCGATTGATCGGAACATGTTAATCATTACAGCGCTTTACAAACCTGAAGTTCCCAGACGAACTGGACCGGACCCTCTTGGTCGCCTGTAGAAAAACATACTTTAAGAATATGTTCATCGGTGGCAGTAAATGCTTGGATTCTGTTTGACAAACAAACATCTGCGACTCACTTGTTTGCTTCAGCTTTTGACTGCTCTCTTTATAATTTATTCTGACATTTATATATTACTCCCTGATGGATTTATTACCTTGTTTATTGGATATCTTACAGTCTTTTGAATTTTTTGCTCCTGTTCTTTTGAAGTTCAATTCTGCTCGTGGGAGCCTCCACGCTGGGAGGTGTTTTTGGCCTTCCCACTGGGATGTTCCCCAGACCCGAGAGACTGGGGGTCTCTGTAGAATGTGGAGAATCTGCCCCGACCTACCCAAGTTGTAATGGCCTCTGTGCCTACAGGTTGTGGCACCTCCCCAGTGTGGATTGCCCCCACTGGTTGCCTTTCCTCAGTGTCAAGCAATGCCTCTACACCATTGGCCAATATGTGCTTTATGTGTATCTTTGCATTTATATGCATGACACAAATCGTTACAGTATGTATAATAATTACTCTTTATGATACTATCCATCCATTTTCTTAGCCGCATATCCTCAAGAGGGTCGCGGCGAGTGCTGGAGCCTATCCCAGCTGTCAACGGGCAGGAGGCGGGGTACACCCTGAACTGGTCGCCAGCCGATCGCGGGGCATATGGAGACAAACAGGAGCACCCACAATCAAACCTCGGGCCAATTTAGAGTGTCCAATTAGTGTTGCATGTTTTGGTGATTTGGGAGGAAAACAGAGTGCCCGGAGAAAATGCACACAGGCACGGGGAGAACATGCAAACTCCACACAGGCGGGTCCGTGATTGAACCCGGGACCTCAGAACTGTGAGGCCAAAGCTTTACCACCTGACCCACCGTGCCGCCTATATATATATATATTAAAAAAAAACATATAATAAAGTATATGTAACACATATTTAGAGTACACTGTAGAAAATAACCTTTATTTTTCCGAGATTGGGGAATTTGCATGTCAGCCGCAATAGTGGAAACAGGAAATACGAAAAGAGAAGATCTTTGTCTTTAAATGCATCCAGAATTACAAAATTGATGCTATAAATACAGTAAAATAAATATTGAAGCCATAGTATATTAACTATTACAATTATAGAGTAATGATTATTACTGATTACTGATTATTGTGAAACCAAATGTGGTAATTTTTATCCTCCCCCAATAACAGCAATGCACAGCCATCCCCATCCAACCATCTTTACCAGCTGAGCCACCGTGGCACCTCTTTATGAAAACATTTTTTTATTACGTTCTACAGTCTTTTTACAATACAGTTCTTGTTTTCTTGACTGAAAACCCGTAATGAAAAAAAAATGTTGTTTGGATGTATGCAAGTGATTTTGAAACTGATTTGATAATTAAATCAATTGAATTACTAGCTTGGATGAATTTAAATCGTAAATTGCAAGATTCTTTAGGGTTAACTTTTGATATTCGTCAACTGAGGACCCATTTTGTCAAACGCCAACCCCCGTTTGTCCTATTTTATAAAGCAACCATAACGAATTTTTCACTACACTCATCACCGTCACACTTCTTTGCTGCCATCAGCATCCTTCGATCACGTGCTTGGAAACACACTAAAGTGAAATTAGAAGCACTTGCGGGGTTTATGTTTGCAGAGCGGAAGTCGCAAAAAGATTCCCCACTTATTACTTATTGACTTACTTTTCCCGAAAATGTGGGTTGGATTTGGATGTGTAACGACTTCGGGGGCGTTTGCTGATATGAGGTTCCATTTTGCACAGCGTACACGATCTTCACCACGCAGGGAATCATCTTGTCGCCTAACGCCTCCTCTCAGAAGAGTTGAAATTACAAAAACATGCCAATGCTTTGTGCTGGGGGGGGGGGGGTCGTTTAATGTTAAGTCCCATTTTCCTCCCCGCTCTCAGCCTCGAGGATGCCGAATCGTGAGGGGAGGCGACGGGTAGTGGGGCACACGAGAAACGCCTCGTAAGGCTTTGTCAAACGCAGCCGAGATCGTCCCCGCTGCTCGCTTCTGCATATTAAAATCGGCAACACGGGGGCTCTTACGGACTGATTGAGTAGGCCTACAACTGGGGCTCCCCCAGGAGGAAGCGCTGCGAGGTAAAACGGAGTGCAGACGGGCAGTCGGCTGTGTTCCGATGACAGTCCGAGAGGGGATTGGAGCGTCATTTCTGCCAAGAGGATTAGGAACCAGCTGCTGGATGGAAGCAGACGAGTAGCGCCCGTCGGCCATCGGCGCGGCCATCGCCTCATCGTCATTTGCCCTTGTTTCCGTTTCCCCCTCCCTCCCTTCTTGCTTTCTTTCTTCGCTTCTGCGCCGTCGTCTTTATGTTCGTCTGTGCTTGTCAGAGGGATTTATCTCTGTCTGTCACAACACGCTCGACTCCATTAATCCATTTTCGAGGGCTTGGAATTCATCTTTTCTCTCGCACTCTCGTGCCGTACGCGGTCTGACGAAAGCCCAGCTAAGCCGCGACCACACCGAAGGCGCCGAGGCCGAGGGCGGCTTCGCTCAACTTGGAATCCACGAGGAGATGATGCCCTTTTGGCCCCCGTGTGATTGATGCCGGGATTGAAGTGCGGCTGATGTAATCATGGTCACTATAGCTCCTTAAAGCAGGGAAAAGCAGCAGAAGGGTAGAAAACACGTGCGGTGTTTCGAGTGCAGACATACATCGGATATAAAAGGTCTACACACCCCTTTTCAAACGTCGGGAAAATATAAAGTGGCTCGGCGGCCGACTGGTTATTGTGATCAGTTCACAGTTCAGACATCACGGGTTTGTATGAACGTTCCAACCTTCCTTTGTGGGGATGTTCTCCCCGTGCTAGTGGTGCTTTTCCATGGGTACTCAGGTTTACGCCGACACTTCCAAAGTGCGCATGTGAGTTTGTCTGAATTGTCCTTTGGTGTGAACGTGAGTAGGAACGCTGATTTGTCTGTTTGTCAATATGTGACCTACGGTTAACTGGCCTTTTGTGCAGGGTGTGCCCAGCCTCTCGCACAAAGTCAGCTGGGACAGGCTGCAGCACACCCGTGACCCTAATGGGGATAAGCGCTAGAGAAAATGGATGAATGGAGATCAAAATGAACCCTTTAAACCTTTCCTTCCAATAATGTGACCTACAACCTGTACAACTCTATGGAAAAAAATATTTTAGCCTTGGGAGGGGTGGGGGGTAAAAAATAAAGTACGGAAATGATGTAGTTGCACATGTGTGAACACCCTCTTATAATTAGGACGTGTCTGTTTTTTGGATGAACCAATCACATTTGAACTCATGTCCATCCATCCATCCATCCATCCATCCATCCATCCATCCATCCATCCATCCATCCATCCATCCATCCATTTTCTTTGCCACTTATTCTCACAAGGGTCGCGTGAGTGCTGGAGCTTATCCCAGCTGTCAACGGGCAGGAGGCAGGGTACACCCTGAACTGGTCACCAGCCAATCGCAGGGTACATCGAGACAAACAGGCGCACTCACAATCACACATATGGGAAATTTAGAGTGTCCAATTCATGGTGGATGTTTTTGGGATGTGGGAGGAAAATCGGAGTGCCCGGAGGAAACCCACGCAGGCAAGGGGAGAACTTGCAAACTCCACACAGGCGGGGCTGGGATAGAACCCGGGACCTCAGAACTGTGAGGCCAACACTTTACCAGCTGCCTGAACTCAATAATTTTTTTTCTCATTTAAAGTTCCTCCAATTCACCCCAAATACATTTTAGCTGTTGCAGTGGAGTTTTCTTGACATTATTTGTTGGTTGGTTTTACCTTCCATGAAGAAGCCTGAAGGTTTCGTGCTAACACGGAATCATATTTGGGGGTGTTCATAACTCCCTCCACCTTGCTGAGGTCGTGTTTACAGCTGAGGGAAAAAAACAGCCCCAGTGCATGACGCTGCCACCATTATGCTGAAAAAAAAAAAAAAAATCGGTATGGTGCGCTTTTGATGATGAGCAGTTTTGTATTTGCACCAAATATATCTTTTGCAATCATGTTTTCACACGTCTTTGGAACATTTTTATTAATGTTCAATTAAACCAAGGTTGGAGTTTTGGGCATTATTTGAAAAGGTAGAACCAATCATAGAGCACAGATAGCACCCCGGGGGTGTATTTTGGTTGTTAAAATATTCAGTTACACCCAAGCATTGTGGTTTTACACAATGAAAAAAATTGAGCCTTAAGGGGTGCTGGGATTCATTTGATGGCAGTTTCAGAACCCCTCAAAATGGGCTTTCCGATTTATTGTACATACAAATCCCTAAATGGCTGACATTTGTCCGTCTATCCATCCACCAATCCATCCATTTTCTCCTGCTTATCCTGTTGTACTGAAAGGCTCTGAATAACCAAATCCACACTCATATTTTATTTTCATGTCAATGATTAGGTCCCGAAGAGAAACAAGAATGGATGGAGGTTCAGGTCACAAAACAGGAAGGTTAGTTAAATCAACAGTACTGGTTTCATAACATTTTTAATTTCACCCTTGATATTCCACCGCTAAATTCCACAACAATAGGAATAAATTCTGTATTCATTGTTGGTGATCGTTGTATGGATTGTGTGGATTTGATCGTTAACTTGATTATGCGACCACGATGAGTCGTAATTAAGTCAAATTAAAAAAGCGGTACTTACATGTAACTGCATTCAGCAGTTGTGCTTGCATGTTGGAGAATATCACGATATCAGGAATATTTGATGGTGAACTACTGTACATCCTTGCAGACATCCACTGTGGCATAACGTTATTCTGCTCGTTACGCTGCAATGAAAACAAGAGTTCAGAGCATTTAATTATCATCGAGTCCCATTAAAAGTAACACCAAACACATAACAATGAATCCATTCATTGATTTCCTTCACCGCGCGTCGGGGAAATGTCGCCAAATGGCCCGCGTCGGCTTAAACTGTGTCTACTCCCGCAGCCCAATCTACAAGAGAAGCCCTGACATGACAAAATCTCTGATGACAAAATCGGAGCAGCTTCTCAGAATAGACGACCACGATTTCACCATGAGGCCGGCGTTTGGAGGTCAGCCGAGAAATGTGGATGCGTGACGCATGTTTGGGTTCTGCAAAAAAAAAAAAAAAAAGTAAAAAAGGACCTTGCTTGGAGCCACGAGAGTGCTGTACGATCGTTTCCTCGGGCCAAATTGCTTTTGTAAACTGAGGTCTCGTGGTCTTTGCTTATCAAGTCGAGTTTTTCTATGCCAGGCGGAGCTGAGCTGTTTATATTATACAAGAGATTTGGAGAATTGTGGACTCAATTATATTAGTAGCATAAACACAGAAACTTGTTTTTATCCAGAAACAACACTGAATGTAAATTCTGCACACATTTCATGAATGAGATTGAAAAAAGGAAAATGCTTCCTGTGTGCAAAAATGTGAAAGGACATTAAGTTTGTTGTGTGTTTTATATTACCCGTAATCATCTGTTATTTATTATTTCTTTCCTTGTGGTGATCATAATTTTCATTCATGTGCAGTACGACCACAGTAATAATCATATTTTTTAAATGAATACCCCTTTGAATGTCAATCAAAACATTTGATTCAGCTCTCTGGCTTTAAACCCTATTTTGAAGAATTTACTGATGCACACGAGGGGGAACTTCTGCTCACAACACACGAGCATAACCAAACCTATATTTTCCTGCATCCCCGTATTAAGTGCACATCCTTAAAGTGCAAGCGCAGGCCGGATTTCATCCCTTGCGCTGCATCAACGGTGATCCGCGATTGCGACCTAATTGTGTTCGCGCACTTTTATCACAGGATGATACCGCGGAGTCGCAAAAACAGAAATAGGTCACATGCACTGTCGAATCCCGGCGGGACCGATTTGCGGCCTTCAACCATTACATTGAACATATTTTGACTGTTGCAGAAGTGTGACCGTGAAAGACCGTCTGCACAAGATTCCCCGTTGTGTTTTATTTCAGGTCCTCCCATCCCAGTGGGAGTCGATGTTCAGGTGGAAAGTTTGGACACCATCTCTGAAGTGGATATGGTAAGTAAATCCCTGAAAGTGTCAATAAAATTGGAGCAACGTTCGGTTATTCTGATCAAGCTTTCATTAGACGTGGCGTACCTTATGAAATGTGTTTTATTTCATTTTTTTTCCCCCGTGTAGGACTTCACCATGACGCTCTACCTGCGTCACTACTGGAAAGACGAGCGGCTGTCGTTCCCCAGCACCAACAACCAGAGCATGACCTTTGACAGTCGCCTGGTGAAGAAGATTTGGGTCCCGGACATGTTCTTCGTGCACTCCAAGCGCTCGTTTATCCACGACACCACCACAGACAACGTCATGCTGAGGGTTTATCCCGACGGCAACGTCCTCTACAGCCTCAGGTAAACGCGGGAGATGGCTGACATTTGAGAGTAGATTTTTCTATTTTTCTTCATGCAATGGAGAAAATAAGTATTTGAACGCCCTGCTATATTGCAAGTTCTCCCGCTTAGAAATCATGGAGGGGTTTGAAATTTTCATCGTAGGTGCATGTCCACTGTGAGAGAGATAATCTAAAAAGAAAAATCCAGAAATCACAATTGATTATTTTTTTAACGATTTATTTGTGTGATACAGCGGCAAATAAGTATTTGAACACCTGTCTATCAGGTAGAATTCTGACCCTCAAAGACCTGTTAGCCCCCCTTTAAATGTCCACCTTCACTCCGTGTATTAAATCAGATGCACCTGTGTGAGGTCGTTAGCTGCATAAAGACACCTGTCCAACCCATACAATCAGTAAGACTCAGACTTGTAACATGGCCATGACCAAAGAGCTGTCCAAAGACACCAGAGACAAAACTCCACACGGCTGGAAAGGGCTACGGAGAAAGTGCCAAGCAGCTTGGTGAAAAAAGGTCAACTGTTGGAGCAATCGTTAGAGAATGGAAGGAGCTAAACATAATGGTCAATCTCAATCGGAGTGGAGCCCCATGCAAGATATCACCGCGTGATACTTAGAAAGGTGAGGAATCAGCCCAGGACAACACGACAGGACTTGGTCAATGACTTGAAAAGAGCTGGGACCATTGTTTCCAAGGTCACTGTTGGTAATAAACTAAGACGTCATGGTTTGAAATCATGCATGGCACGGAAGGTTCCCTGCTTAAACCAGCACATGTCAAAGCCTAACTTAAAACTGTCTGATCTAGAGAAGATCTGTGTAGAGGAGTGGGCCAAAATCCCTCCTGCACTGTGTGCAAACCTGGTGAACAACTACAGGAAAAGTTTGACCTCTGTAATTGCATACCAAGGCTACTGTACCAAATATTAACATGGGTTTTTTCAGGTGCTCAAATACGTATTTGCAGCTGTATCTTACAAATATATCTTTAAAAAAAATCATACATTGTGATTTCTGGATTTTTTTAGATTATCTCTCTCACAGTGGACATGCACCTTCGATGAAAATTTCAGACCCCTCCATGATTTCTAAGTGGAAGAACTTCCAATCTAGCGGGGTGTTCAAATACTTATTTTCTTCAGTATAATACGTTCCTTGGCCATTTATTGCTTTTATCGTACTTTGGATGCCATCATACTGATATAATTTTTTTATGAACACAGCCAGTGTATTGTAATAAATAAAGACAGTTGTGCGAGATCTAGACAGGGTTAGTCTGGGAAAAGGAAATGAAAATATTGTGTACATTTGGAAGGATAAGTCATTTATCTGACCTTCTGTCTGAAGTTTCAAACATCTGTTGTTTGCGTTATAAATTGATGGAACTTCCTTGTCTAGATGGACAATTAGTTATTTAACAGGCTTTCTTCAAAATATACAGGACATTAAAGGGAGCCATTGGAACTACCCGTCGTGTGCAATTTCCTAGACAACAAAAAAGAAAGAATTATTCATAGGCCGTATTTGTGTGATAGTGAAAGAAAGAAAGGCTGTTCTCCGAAAACACAATGGGATTCAAATAGAATGAATCATTCATGTGAAATGCCGCATAGGAACAAACCTTGAGACGAAGGTTGATACGGCAAGAGTACGACGACTGAGTTATGTGATCATATAATCACTGTAATCGCAGTACGAGACGAATGTGATGCTTTCCAGTTCATCACAAGACAATATGAAATGATTCCCAACAATTCAGTGATGGAATCATAATAAGCACTGTGGGCGTGTTTGAAGGCAGCTCTCCATTCAAATAAAGAACACGGCCAAAGTGCCACTCACGTCATTGTGTTGTTTTTTGTTTGTTTGTTTGTGTTTTTTCTTTTTTCTCTGTGTGTGTGTGTGTCTTGTAAATTAGAGTCACAGTCACTGCCATGTGCAACATGGACCTCAGCCGCTTCCCTCTGGACACTCAGACATGCTCACTTGAGATCGAAAGCTGTGAGTGGTTTCATCATCTCGTATTTCGCGTGCTTCACATCCCCCCCGGGCTCCCAAATGATACAGTCACATAAAAAATAAATAAAATAAACACCTCCTTTATATCTTGTGTACCGCCACATGTGATGCAACCGAATGTGGTACGCTATACGTGTATGATGACTGAAATGAAGATAAGCTTGGTGCTTTTAGTGATTCATTCATTCTGACCTATTTGTAAGAATACAAATGACACACACAATCCTAGAATATTCGAAACAGACTCTACCAGTATAATAATATCATTTTAGTACCACGTTAATATACAAGGGGGGTTTCAGTTATAGGACAGTCTCAACATGCTGTTTTTCATTTCTTTTCTAGTTATGGCCTGTAAATGTTTTCCATAGAAATACGTACTGTAATTATGTATGTATAACCACTGCTGTGGGTTAATGATAAACTGTGGCACTTTCCAATTTACGTCAAACTTCAGGATACTACTAAACTTAGGACCTCCTGAATTCTATTTCCTCAAGGGACGTTCCTTCAATTAATCAAATTAGTCGCTGTGTGTCGACTCACTCAAAGAGATGAACCATTATTTTTCACAACAGAACATTGATATACAAAGTTATGTCTGTGCTAAACGTCTCTGAGGGCAGGGGCGGGACACGATCGTCACGGTTCGGCTTGTTCCCTCTTATCGCAGACGCGTACACGGACGACGATCTGATGCTTTACTGGAAGAAAGGCAACGAATCCCTCAACACGGACGACCGAATATCCCTTTCCCAGTTCCTGATCCAGAAATTTCACACCACCACCAAGTTGGCTTTCTACAGCAGCACAGGTAATCTCCTCCCTCTGGTGTGCTCGGGCCAAAAATGTGAGCATCCACACATCACGAGGATTCCAATTCGACCCGTTCAGCCTCTCCCGCACTGATCCCCGGTGAGCCGAGATACTCCAAAAAGCAAACGCGGGGTCAATTAAAACTGCGTCTGCTTGCACGGCCCCACCGTGGACACTGTGCTACTATTTCAATTTCACACGAACGGCGAATGAATCGAATGACTTCGAACAACTTGTGCGGCGCTTTGAATGCCCTCCGGCGCTTTTCTGAGCGCCCATCACTTCTGTGCTCACAAGAGCCTTTCAAGTGTTTAAAGGATTTTGCGCGCTATCTTCCCTTGCCAGAAATAGCATGAACCTTTCCTTCCAGTGGTTTCATGTCCTACCCACTGTGTGTGTGTGTGTGTGTTTTCCAGGCTGGTACAACCGCTTGTACATCCACTTCACCCTGCGGCGCCACATCTTCTTCTTCTTGCTGCAGACCTACTTCCCCGCTACACTCATGGTCATGTTGTCTTGGGTGTCCTTCTGGATCGACCGCAGGGCCGTCCCCGCCAGAGTCCCCCTAGGTAGGCCCTCGGCCCCCACCCCACGGGGGATCTACCCTTCCAGGTTTTGGAGCAATGCGGCTTTAATGCTCACAAAGGAAGACTTTCCAAGAAAACCCCGCCTACGGGACGGGGCTCCTCCGCAGCCTCAATTTGCACAAAAAGATTTATTCTGAAATATGCCGCTGCTCAGTCTGATTTAATTTGGAAATTAACATCGTAATTGGAACTATAATGACAATTAGAGGTTGCAATTCCCTTAAAACCTCGCCACGAGATGCCCTCTCCTAGGGTAATGCAAAGAGGAAAGAAATTAATGCGGGACTTTAAGCGCTGGTAAATGCATCAAACTCTGTCATAACGAGCTGCAGAGAGCAAATCGACTATGGCGCAGTAATATGATTATCCAAGTAAGTGCTATGAGATCCCTCCCCTCCCATGATATTATGAGGAAAAACTGCAATGCTATTACCTACCTACCGTAGCCTCAATTCCTAAAACCTAGCAAGTTTCTAATCCTCACAAAATGGTAATCCTGCTCAAAGAGTTTACTCATATACAATTATAAAGTTATAATTTTAGAGGTCGCTATGCATGCTTAAAATTTGTAAAATCCTGCTTCTGCTGTTTTCCTGTCAAATTTGTTCAGGTTTTTCCTCGAAGACAGTGGTTGTTGACATTTTTACACAACGTACCACCATTAAAAATACTGCCCTTGCCAAGTACCAACATAATGACCACCAATAAAATACAGAAGTGTTCATTAAAAACGAGGCAGAGGTTTGAGTCCTAAAAAGTACCGTTTTGATAGCATGTGCTGAAATATATTAAAAGGAAAAAACTGTGCCTAAATTACTCAATGAAAACATATTACATTTGAAACTTAACGGTGGACGACAGTTCTGAGGACTAAGGTTCAAATCCTGGACCCACCTGTGGATGGAGGTGTGAAGTTTGCCTGTTCTTCCCATGCCTGAATGGGTTTTCTCTGGGTACTCCGGTTTACCCCCAATACCCCAAAAACATGCACAGTAGGTTAATTGAAGACTCTAAATTGTCCGTAGATGTGAATGCGAATCTTATTGGTTGTTTATGTGTGGCGACCACTTCAGATTGTACCCTGCCTCTCGGCCAATGATAGCTGGTATGAGCTCCAGCGCGCCTGTGACCCTCGTGAGGAGAACCAATACGGAAAATGAAAAAATGAATACATTTTTATTTAATCCCATACTGGATCAGTCATGGCCCGGGTTAACAAGACAGGATGGTGGAAATTCAGCTACTGTGGGTCGAAGACAAAGAAGAGGAGGAAACCGGATTCCTCGGCAGAAAAAGAGGAATGCACAGAGCCTACAACTGGGTGTAGGGACTTTGAATGTTGGGAGGATGACAGGAAAGGCTCAGGAGTTGGTTGACATGATGATTAGGAGAAAGGTTGATATATTGTGCATCCAAGAGACCAGGTGGAAAGGTAGTAAGGCTAGAAGTTTAGAAGCAGGGTTTAATTATTTTACCATGGAGTAGATGGGAAGAGAAATGGAGTAGGGGCTATTTTAAAGGAAGAGCGTCTTGGAGGTGAAAAGAGTATCAGATCGAGTGAGAGGCTGAAATTTGAAATTGAGGGTGTTATGTATAATGTGGTTAGCAGCTATGCCCCACAGGTAGGATGTGACCTAGAGTTTAAAGAGAAATTCTGGAAGGAACGAGATGAAGTAGTTCTGAGCGCGAGAGAGTTGTGATTGATGCAGATTTGAATGGACATGTCGGTGAAGGAAACAGGGGCGATGAAGAAGTGATAGGTAAGTACCGCATCCAGGGAAGGAACTTTGAAGGACAGATTGTGGTGGACTTTGCAAAAAGGATGGAAATGACTGAAGTTTTTCCACAAGAGGCAGGAACATATAGCGACCTGCAAAAGTGGCGATAAAAACACGCAGGTGGATTATATTTTCTACAGACGATACAATCTGAAGGAGGTTACTGACTGTCAGGTAGTGGTAGGAGAGAGTGTAGCTCGACATCATAGGATGGTGGTGTGCAGGATGACTCTGGTGGTGAGTAGGAAGATTAAGAAGACAAAAGTATAGCAGAGAACCATTTGGTGGAAGCTGAGAAAGGAAGAATGTTGTGCGGCCTTTCGGAAAGGGGTGAGAGAGGCTCTCGATGGACAGCAGGAGCTCTTGGAAGACTGGACTACGACAGCCAAGGTGATCAGAGAAACAGGCATGTCTTCTGGTAGGAAAGGGTAGAAGGAGACTTGCTGATGGAACCCCAAAATACAGGAAGTCATCCAAGGAAAGAGGTTAGAGAAGAAGAAGTGGGACACTGAGAGGACCGAGGAGAGGTGAAAGGAAGACATTGAGATGTGATGAAGAGCAAAGGTCGAGGTGGGGAAGGCTAAACAAGAGGCAGATGATGACGTACACCAGGTTGGACATGAAAGAAGGAGAAAAGGATCTCTACAGGTTGGCCAGACAGAGGGATAGAGATGGGAAGGATGTGCAGCAGCTAAGGGTGATTAAGGATAGAGATGGAAATGTGTTGACAGGTGCCAGTAGTGTGCTGAATACATGGAAAGAATACTTTGAGAAGTTGATGAATGAAGACAATGACAGAGAAAGAAGAGTAGAAGAGACAAGTGTGAAGGACCAGGAAGTGGCAATGATTAGTAAGGGGGAAGTTCGAAAGGCATTACGAAGGATGAAAAATTGAAAGGCAGTTGGTCCTGATGACATTCCTATGGAGGCACGGAAGCAATTTGGAGAGGTGGCTGAATACTAGCGGCCGAGAAGATGCCTGAAGAATGGAGGAAAGGTGTGGTAGTTCCCATTTTTAAGAACAAAGGTGATGTTCAGAGCTGTGGGAACTATAGAGGAAAAAAATTGATGAGCCACACAGTGAAGGTATGGGAAAGAGTAGTGGAGGCTAGACTCTGGACAGAAGTATCTGCGAGCAACAGTGTGGTTTCATGCCAAGAAAGAGTACCACAGATGAATTGTTTGCCTTGAGGATGCGAGTGGAAAAGTACAGAGAAGGTCAGAAGGAGCTACATTGTGTCTTTGTGGAACTAGAGAAAGCCTATGACAGAGTACCAAGAGAAGAACTGTGGTACTGCATGTGTAAGTCTGGTGTGACGGAGAAATATGTTAGAATAGTACAGGACATCTCTTGTATGAGGGCAGCAGAACAGTGGTGAGGTGTGCCGTAGGCGTAACAGATGATTTTAAGGTGAAGGTTCAAGGGTGCATGTCCAGAAATGAGAGAGTGAGTATAATGGTAGAAGGGTGCTGAGGATGGGGCTGCCTGGTAAAAGAGTGAGCGGAAGACCAAAGAAAAGGTGGATGGATATTGTGAGGGAAGAAAGGGGGCACTTGGTTGGGGTTAGAGAGGAAGATGCACGAGATAGGCTTAGATGGAAAAAGATGACACAGTGTGGCGACCGCTAACAGGACAAGCCGAAAGAAAAAGAAGACATTTTTATTTAAAAAAATATATATTTTTTGTAAATGATTAAATGAAAATGCATTGTGTTTAAATGTTAAATCACTGAATCACTTTAACAAATGCACTGCTCTGGATTAAAAAAAAAAAAAAGAAAGAAAGCCATCACAACATTCTGCAGTTTGTAAATTTGATTCTGTAATTCTTTTTATACCACAAAAGGGAGCCCACCCAGAAATAATCAATTATTGTACCCATTCCCAAATGGCTGCGTTTTACTTGTGGCGGTTCATAAAGTCACGGATAAAGAAAACATTTCATATGTATGAAATTCATGAATAAATATTCAGTTCATGTTCCTTTTGGATGTTTTACTTGGTTTGGTGTTGACACAGTTAAAGCCGCATTGTTTTTCGACAAAATTTAGGTGGAATTTGACCTTTGGGTTATTTGACATTATACATTATTATTTATAATGAGATGAGGGAATCTAAATCATCTAAACTCCTGTTTCCATGCCACCATCCAATTAAGCAAAATAATGTTGCCCAGAGGACTCGTGGAGGAACTTTCCATTGCTCATGCAAAGGAGTTTTTCTTTTAAACATTTTTTTCTTCTTCTTGCCTTGTCTCAATTGTTCACAATCCGTTAATCAGCAATTAGACCCATCCGTCATACAGAGGTGGGTAGAGTATCCAAATATTGTACTCAAGTATAAGATGACTCAAGTAAAAGTCAAAAGTACTCCTACAAATAATTAAATACTACTAAGTCATGAGTAACTTTTTTTTTTTTAAATCAGAGCACCAATCAAATCCATCCATCCATTTTCTTCGCTCCTTATCCTCACGAGTGTCGTGGGAGTGCAGGAGCCTATCTCACCTGTCAGCGGGCAGGAGGAAGGATACACCCTGAACTGGTCGCCAGCCAATCGCAGGGCACATAGAGACAGACAACAGTCACACTCACAATCACACCTGGGGGCAATTTAGTCTCCAATTGATGCATATTTTTGGGATGTGGGAGGAAAGCGGAACGCCCAGAGAAAACCCACGCAGGCTCAGGTAGAACATGCAAACTCCACACAGGCCGGGATTTGAACCTCCGCCCTGAGAACTGTGAGGCTAACGCTCTAACTAGTTGTTCCACCATGTCGCCCCTGGTGAAATAGTTTCAATGAGATAATTACAGACAAATCTGGTTGCACAAAGATGCACTCCCTCTATAAGTGACACGTGACTGTGTTCAGAAGTGACAGATCACAAATCAAATTCATGATCAATACGGGAGTTCTCACACATGTCACCATTTTACTTTTTAAGTGGAAAAAAACACGGGTTGGGTCATATGGAAACACTATTTCTTTATCCACTAAATTGACCTAATAAAGAAGAGCTTTGCTGACCTTTTGCTAAAGTGTGTGTGTGTGTGTGTGTGTGAGGGAGAGAGAGAGAGAGAGAGAAGAGAGAGAGAGAGAGAGAGAGAAAGAAATTCAGAGAGGGAAATAAGCAGAACATACTATTCATTTATAACTCACTGCAGGGTTTTCTCAAGTCAGAAGTGGACAGACATTTTGCGCAGTAGCAAAACTAGATTTTTGTAGTGTGAAGACATTGTGTGCAGACACGCAACTTTCTTTGCGTTGCTTGATTGTTAAACTTGAGCATTGTGCTCAAAGGATTAGAGCACGGGCATCCGATGCAGAAGTCAAAAACAAGAATCTAAAAATGGATCGTGTGCGCAATTATCGATAAATGAATGTAACGAGCAGCATGTAGCCTAGTGTAACAAGGTAAAAGTATCAGTTCTTAACATAAACAAGTAAAAGTGAAAAGCAAGCTTCACATAAAACGACTTTAAAGGGGAATTCGGGTGGTTTGCATTAACAATGTATCCAATAGGTCACGTAATATGTACATTATCTTGACAATGTGATGTTAAATCCTCTTATTTAATAGTGCTTTGAGAAGATTTTTAACGACAATTACGAATTTTCAGGGGCGCTGCCATTTTCGCGAGTCACATGGCCTGCGTGCGCAGATGTAACGTGTTACGTGCCCTTCCAGACGCTCAATTACATGGGACACCATTATGCTCAGCGCTGATTTCTCGGATTTATCCTGATCTGATGAAGAAATAGCAGTAGCAGTACCGGTTGATCGGGAAGACAGAGGAATACTTCCTTACAGATTTGAACCTGTGGCTGTAAATAATGTTGAATATTCGGATGGTTCTTCAGGCGGAATGACGCGGAGTCTGACTACTCGGAGGCCTACGCGCGACATAAGTGCGTAAACAAAGGCCCCCGGGAGCTCTGGGCCGGCAGCCGCGGACGGTTCTTTGGACAGGAATGACCCGGAGTCTGACGAGCGAGCTCCAGCAGCCGGCCGCAAGCTAGGCTTCCAGGCGGCGGAGGCCGTTAGCCCCGGACGCCGAAGCTAGGCTAAAGGGCTCCGCCGCCACCGAAGCTCGGCTAAAGGCCTCCGCCAACACCGAAGCTCGGCTAAAGGAATGGCAGATAACACGTCACATACGCCCACGTAGATCATGTGACTTGCCGGAATAGTAGCGCCCCTAAAAATTCGTAATTGTTGATAAAAATCTTCTCAAAACACTATTAAATGAGAGAGGATTTAACATCACATTGTCAAAAATAGGCTACATATTACATGACCTCTTGGATACATTGTTCATGCAAAACACTGGATTTCCCCTTTAAGTACATTGTAGCCCAAATGTACAGAAATGTATGAGTAATGAGTAAATGTGTAAATATAGCACACTACCCCCCCCCCCCCACCCCAACCGCCGTGTGTCATCAATGAAAACTCACTTCCTGGTTGCAAAAGTGTGATTTTCTCATCCAGCCTTCAAAATAAAAAGCTGGTTTATTACCTAATGTGACATTGTAAAGTCGGAGGTGCAGCGCTGAGAAGAGCTGCAGGCTGCCCGTGTCCTACATGGCGTACTTCCTTTCTGACCTTACTCTGGAGCACAAATAATCATGCTGTTCAGTATTGCTTTCTATTTTTGTGCGAGTTTTTGATTTAACATGTGCATGTAAATGGCTGCGGTATTTTGTGCGTTTCTCACGGCAGGCATCACCACCGTGCTCACCATGTCCACCATCATCACCGGGGTCAACGCCTCCATGCCGCGGGTCTCCTACATCAAGGCAGTGGACATTTACCTGTGGGTCAGCTTCGTGTTCGTCTTCCTGTCGGTGATCGAGTACGCCGCCGTCAACTACCTCTCCACGGTGCAGGAGAGGAAAGAGCGCAAGCTCAGAGAGAGAGTACGTACTGCTTTCGCCATTTTTAACGGTTAATTGAGCAGGTACCCTGAGAGATGTTGGGAAAATTGCACTTTCACATTGTCTCCTGCAGTGATTATCCGACGCGCTGCACTTGAGCAAACAAATTACCCAGGGAAGATTAAAAAAATGTGTATCGTCTTTCTGTTCGAAGCCTTCGTCTGATCTCAAGTGACGCCGAGAGGTGATTTATTAAAGCCAATAAGAACGCACTTGTTTTGCTTCAAATCAACGTAGCCCCCCCCCACCACCACCTCACCCCCCTCCATGCGGAAAACACAAACATACTCACTTCTTGCCTGAAGGCTGTTTTGCTATTCTGCTGTGTGCAAAAAAACTGAGACCGAGAAGAGGAACTATATGAAATGAGTGACTGGAAAAAGCAGATTAAAATCTCAAATCTTATTTCACGTCTTAAATGGCCTCGTTGAGTGGTGTGAATTCAAAGTAAAAACCTATATTACATGTAAAATAGTAAATAAACTGGCACAGGCAGAAAGATTAATATTGTGTACATTTTCTCACGGGAAATATTTGATGGGACAGGCAAAATAAATGTTTGATAACAGCTGAGTCAGGAAGGCTCCAGTGACCCGAATGACGAGACAGATGGTTGAATATGTTAATTCAAAAAAACAGCTCGAAATCAGTACGTGCACTAATAAATAACACAATCTAGCAGGCCCATTTTCAATACATATTTTTGAAATTGCATCGGTTTAAGCTTCTCTCGGGGCTACGGCCAATTATTGCTGGGACTTCATCTCATGGATATTCATATTTTATTTTCATCCGCCAAATGGAAAAGACAGATGCAGAGAGATTTACCTCATTATAAAAAAAAAAAAAGAATAATTTAAATCTCATCGTTTGTGTGGCTGTTTGTTTGTGTCGGATTTCAGATGTAAACCTGTAGCCGTATTTCGAAAACGGCAGGACTGAGGCATCCGGCCGATGGCCATTTTCGGTAAAGTTATATTAATATAACACAGTTACACTAATACTGTAAAAACATGTATTGGCGGCATGGTGGATCAGCTGGTAAAGCGTTGGCCTCAGAGTTCTGAGAACGCGGGTTCAATACCGGCCCCACCTTTGTGGAGTTTTCATGTTCTCCCTCTGCCTGCATGGGTTATCTCCGGGCACTCTGTTTTCCTCCCAAATCCCCAAAAGATGCAACATTAATTGGACACTATAAATTGCCCCAAGGTGTAATTGTGACTGCGACTGTTTGTCTCTATGTGCCAACCAGTTCAGGGTGTACCCCACCCCCTCCCCGTTGACAGCTGGGACAGGCTCCAGCACTCCCTGTGACCCTCGTGAGGATAAGTGGCTAAGAAAATGGATGGATGGATGGATGGATGGATGGATGGATGGATGGATGGATGGATGGGTTCTGTTGAGGCAGCATTACATAAGATAGTCTAGTCGTGTTTTAAGGGCAACATATGCAGTTGAAGCTAAGGTATATTATTTTCATATTTTAATATATACAGTCCTAAATTTTTGTTAAAATGTTACGTGAAATATGAAAGAGGATGCAAGACTGAAATTGAACACCCTAAAAGTGGTACAGTGTGACCCAAAAATATGCCCCCTGCAACTCCAAAAGTGTGTTTTCCTTTTTCTTTTTCTTTGATTTTTTTATTTGTTTTGTTATTTTTAATGTAGTGACACCAAATAAGTGTAGAGAACAGGGTGACCATCACCAGAGAACCACAAATGGAACTCTCTGCCATGGAGATGAGGGTGTGGCTGCTCAGTAGAACATGAGCAATACAGTTGATTAACTATTAATCACACACAATTGAACTGGACAAAGATGAACATTCTTGGCATGTGCTACAATGGCTGATAACTAACATGAAAATGACCAACATTTTTTGGACCATGCGTCGCAAACTGGAAATGTTCTTGAGAGATTGGTAGTTTTACTTTCTTTCAGTTTCATTCCAGTTGTTAGCTTGATACTTGTATCTTCTTTTCCTTCGGGCTTGTCCTGATTAGGGGTCGCCACAGCGTGTCATTTTTTTCCATCTAAGCCCATCTCGTGCATCTTCCTCTTGGAACCCCCACTGCCCTCATATCTTCCCTCACAACATCCACCAACCTTCTCTTTGGTCTTCCTTTCCTCTTTTGCCTGGCAGCTCCATCCTCAGCACCCTTCCACCAATATATTCACTCTCTCACCTCTGAACATGTCCAAACCATCGAAGTCTGGACTCTTGAACCTTGTCTACAAAACATCCAACTTTGACTGTCCCTCAATTGAGCTAATTTCTAATCCCATCCCATCTGTTGACTCCGAGCGAGAATCTCAGCATCTTCATTTCTGCTACCTCCAGTTCTGCTTCCTGTTGTCTCTTTAGTGCCACCGTCTCTAATCCGTACATCATGGCCGCCCTCACCACTGCGAACATGCAGAGACTCCTCTGTCACATAGAACACCAGACACCTTCCACCAGCTGTTCCATCCCGCTTGGACCCATTTCTTCACTTCTTTACCACACCACCATTCCTCTGTATTGTTGACCCCAAGTATTTGAAGTCATCCACCTTCGCTATCTCTTCTCCCTGGAGCTTCACTCTTCCTCCTCCACCACTCTCATTTATGCAGATATATTCTGTTTTTCTTCGGCTAATCTTCATTCCCCTCCTTTCCAGTGCGTACCTCCATCTTTCTAACTGTTCCTCCGCCTGCTTTCACTGCATATCACAATTTCATCTGCGGGCATCGTGGTCCAAGGGGCTTCCAGGCTAACCTCGTCTGTCAGCCTATCCATTACTACCGCAAACAGGAAGGGGCTCAGCGCGGATCCCTGATGCAGTCCCAACTCCACCTTAAATTCTTCTGACACAGCTATGGCACATCTCACCACTGTTCTGCTGCCCTCATACATGTCCTGTACTATTCTAACATATTTCTCCGCCACACCAGACTTGCGCATGCAGTACCACAGTTCTTGTCTTGGTACTCTGTCATAGGCTTTCTCTAGGTCCACAAAGACACAATGTACCTCCTTCTGGCGTTCTCTGTACTTTTCCACAAGCATCCTCAGGGCAAATAATGCCTCTGTGGTACTCTTTCTCGCTTGATACTCGTATGCTAGGTATTAAGATAATGTTAAAACATTACTTAAATGTAGCCTGTAGAGAACGTTCTTGTTTTATGCGCACAAATTGGTACATTGAACGCTCTTCATCATACTGAAATGTCTTAAACCTCGTTCTATGAAGGCAGCAGTTTAAGTTTGAACCACTTCATGTTAGTTCCTCTGGTTTTAAAATGAATTATAGTCAAGAGTCGCGATTGAATAAACCAGCCAAAACACAACATGAGGGAAATTAGAAACTGGCACACACGAGAATGAATAATATATGATGTTAATTTGCAGCGACTATTTTCTAAATTGCATCAGTTGGAAGCTTGGCTAATCAATGCAGGCCTGGAACTCACCCATCTTACAATATTTCCATCTGGCAAATACCGGGGCATACAGAGCCAAAATCACCCACCGCGTACACCCCCCCCGAGGAACATTTCCAGTATTCATACATGAATATTGTCAGTTATTTATAGGTCTTGATTAAAGATGAAGAAACTAATAATCGTGGTTTTTTTTTTTAAACGTGTGCCTGCCTGCCCGCCCAGCTCCCCTGCACGTGCGGCATCGGCAACCCGGACGACATGATGATCGACCCCCAGATCAGCGGATACGGCACCGTGGACATCAACACCACGGGGAACTACGCAACGCCGGAGAACGGCGGGCGACAGGACCGGATTCTGGCTCAGGTGGCCCTAAACGACCCGCAGCTCACGGGCCAGGTGAAGCCCTCCAGGGGTTACGTGAACATATGGATCGACACGCACGCCATAGATAAATACTCGCGGGTGGTCTTTCCCAGCGCTTATATCCTATTCAACATCATCTACTGGTCCATCTACTCGTAAGGTGCGCGTGCTGGAGCGCCGTCACGTCCGACCGGGGGTGAACTGCACGCTAGGGCGCCCGGCTGAGAAGAACCCACACTTGGAGGACTTAGTGGCAACGCCACTGGGAACGAAGAACGAGGACCTCCGCCTTCTCAACAACAGCCTCGTACAACTGGTGGCTTGCACTGGTTCCGATCCAAATGCGCGCATGTGTGTGTGTGTGTGTGTCCCGTCATGCTGTGACTGTTGTGGATTTACAAAAAGACGTTTGCTGTCGCTTGATGTACACCTGCTATGAGAGGGGAGAGCAGCACTTTTTCATAAAACGCTCAAGAGATGAACTGATGCAACCGCCGCACAAATATGTTTCTGATGATATATTATAAGCATTAAATGTTTAGGGACTTTTTTTTTTTTTTTTTCCAATGTTGCAATGGACTTTCGTTAGGGTTGGAGAACCGTGTGACGTGGAGGCTTTCTTGGAATTGTTCTTTGTTATTCTACACACAAAATCAGTCGCCCTTTTGCAGGCCTCAACATGCCTGGAAGTCTTTCATAAATGGTGGAAATATTTTCCCTTTCAGCAGCATTGATTATTCTTCTTTAGACGATTGAGCAATGTGGGTGGAGTATGGTGTCAAAGTTCAATGATCAGTTGGAGGATTCGTGCAACCATTTTCTGTATTGCTTATTTTCGCGGGCGTGCCAGAGCCGATGAAAACATTTTCTTTACTAAATTGCAGCTTCAACCATCATAATTGTTTTTTGGGGGCCCCCGACTTGTGTATCCTGATTAAAATGTGTCAACTCGATTTTAAGGGGACCTGAACGCAATTCCCTGATGTCACAATAGCGCCCTTGGAAAGTTACAAAAACAAATTAAAAAAAAAAAAAAATAGTGATCAACAAGAAATTAGGTGGACATTTCTGCAAAGGCAAAACGCAAGATTAAATCTCAAAGACTCGTACCAAAAATTGAACAATTGACCATTTTGGGCAAATTCCCAGGTTCACACTTTGATGAACTCCATCCCTCATTTGGGTTCTGGGTGAGCCGGAGTCCAGCCAAGCTTGCTTGGGGGCATTAAGTGGGGGTACACCCTGGTTTGGTCAACGGTATGGCACATGTAAACAAAAATGGAATATTTACAGCTTGCCTGGACGCTTTTGTGATGTGGGCACCGCTTGCAACGTTCTTCTCTTTTTCGAATCGCACTGCAAAAGGTTCCCGATCCCTGAACGAGAACGTCGAGACGTATTGCATCCGATGTTTCTGCACACTTGCCAATCAGTCACACAACGCTAAAGCTCCTCATGACAATCAGCACGCTGAATATGACTCATTGTATGTTTCCTGGTGTGACTTTTGTATCAGTGCTGTGAAGCTATCGCATTGCATCTTTGTGATCGGACAATGTTTCATTAAAAACTAATTACAAATGTGGAAAGAAAAAAAAAATAACTCAAGAGCCAAGCACTTGCTGATGTACTCGCTCATTAAAATGACTTTATTTCTTCTTTATCATACAAGTACAGCTTGTTGGGTGTTGTGAAGCTTTGAGGTTCACTGTGATCCTGCCTAGATGCTTGCACTCAAAACATACTTTGCTGATTTATGAATAAATTACCCCTAACCTACCCCTGAAAAAGAAAAAGATGCAGGTGCACTATTAAACTTTTACTCTGACATGTTACATCTGAGACGTTGCGTTACAATGTTTTTGTAGGAATGCTCATTAGGGTCATAGGTGAGCTGGACTCTATATCCCAGCAAACTTTGGGCACACAGTTTTTGTTTATACCATAGGACAGGGGTGCCCAGACTTTTTTACCTCAAGATCTACTTTCTAGCAGCCAGCCTCTCGCCAGCTCCCGACGACAGTGGTGGGTGTCGGAGGAAATGACGATGATGCTCCCAAACCGCTTTAAGGTTAATGTTATGTTGCCTCCTATATTTAAAATACAGAATTAGCTTTTTGTGCACTGTATTGTCTGTGCTTTCATCCTGGATCAGGCTGCGCCAAGGTGGAATTTCAAAATTACACACCATCTCATCCTGCTCTTTCTACTTTGGCTTCAGACCAGACATTTCCCACTCGCGAAAGAGAAAATCTCGTCCACTTTGACCACTTTTCTTTGATTATTCACATACTCCGACAGTCATTGCATCTTAAAACAACAGCATTTCTTTTTTAACTTTCTCCATTAATATCGAAAGTAAACATAAGCAGCATGTCTAGCTTGTCTTTGCTCTACGTTGCCCAGACTGCGTTGTGAACTAAAGAAGCAGTAGTGGACGCTGTCATTATAAAACACATTGATGGGCTGTGTAAGTACTGTAACATTTGTAATTACGAGTGTACGTCTTTAAGGGGGGAGGGGCGGTTGTAAAGTAAACTAGGAAAACGAGAGTGTCGCAGAGCAGTGGTCGTTGTTAGAGAAAGTTCCGTGTGCTGCCTAAAAGAAACCAGTGGCTTCTTCTTTTCATTTTTTACAGAATGTATGTGAATTGTGGCATTGGATGTAACAACCAGTCATCCCTCACTCATTGAATCATATTGCAAAATGACACAAACCGAATAGCTGTATGTTTTACTTTGAATTTACATTGGATTGTTTTTTTTCGCCCGCAAGAGACTGCATCAGCGGTGCACAATTGCGCACGCACGCTGATATCTTTTTCCACCATTAATGTTTCCGATGATTAAAAAGGAAAAATTTTAGACAGGGGAAGTGAAAATAAACATCTGCGATTATGTTTGCACATGTATGCACCCCCCCCCCCCTTTTTAAAAACCATTTAAATGCATGTAAATGGGAATCAGGACACACCTGCCACCATCTGAAGTGCCCTCGATCAACCAAAACAAAGTTCAGATGTTTTAGTTGTCTTTTCCTGACATTTTTGTTCTCTCATGTTACAGCAAAAGACATGATCTGCAGAAGAGTTTTCAGAGAAAGCCAGCGGTCACATTGTCAAAGGCATCAGTCGGGACAAAGGAACCAAAGAATTGCCAAGCCACAACATGTTCTGTGGAACACAGTGAACACAATCATCGTGAATTATCTGAAATGTGCCGCACTATTTACATGACTCAGCAGCGCATGTCCCTCCAAAATTGAACAACACAATCTCATCAGAGAGGACGCCAAGAGGCCGAGAGCAACATTGATAAAGCCGCAGAAATTTCTGCCAAGTACTGGCTGTTTAGGACATGTGACAACAATCTCTTGTCTGAGTTACGACCACGGACGGAAGCTTTACATCCAGGCCCAGATAGTTTGCAAAATCACACTTGAAATCTCCTAAACGAATGTGGAAAAATGTGTGATGGTCAGATGAAATGAAGGTTGAACTTTTTGTGGATGGCAACCACATCGATCAGCTCTGTTGTTTAGATTAATTGCCTGCTTTACAAAATCGTACTGGTTTTCACTAAAATTGCACAGGTGAAAGGTCACATTAATGGTAGATAAACTTTGAAATGATTGATCACAATTTTTTTTATAGCACAAAAATCTGGCATTTGAATGGGTACGTAGAGTTCGAGTGTAAAACTGATTATTCAGTACTTGTATGAACATGCTTTACACTCAATTACCTTCAATTTTGTCCTCAGTATCTGAAAAGGACACGGTTGACTCAGTCACTGAAAAATATTCAATGTCATTGCCTTCAAGTGCATAATGACAGACGGATTTCTGGAGTGAGAAAAAAAAAATCTACAGAAACTTGCTGAAAGATTATCCATCCATCCATTTTCTGAACGGCTTATCCTCACAAGGGTTGCAGGAGCGCTAGAGCCTATCCCAGCTATCAAAGAGCAGGAGATGAGGTAAACCCTGAACTGGTTGCCAGCCAATCGCAGGGCACATGGAGACAGACAAAAGTCGCACTCACAATCACACCTTGGGGCAATTTAGAGTCCTTAATTAATAGAGAACATGCAAATTCCACACAGACGGGGCCGGGATCTGAACCCTCGTCCTCAGAACTGTGAGCCCAATGCTCCAACCAGTTGGAAATCCCGGCCTCGCCTGTGTGGAACTTGCATGTTCTCCCCGTGCCTGGACGGGTTTTCTCCGGGCAGTGCGGTTTCTTCCCCCATCCTGAAAAACACGCATTCATTGGAGAGTGTAAATTGCCATTAGGTGCGATTGTGATGGCGACTGTCATCAGTCTCCGTGTGCCCTGCGATTGCCTGGCGAACGGTTCAGTGTGTACCCTGCCTCCTGACCATTACTCATGAGGATAAGCGGCTCAGAAATTGGATGGCTGGATGAAATTGATGACGTGTTCTTGCAAGAAGAGCATGTTTTTCATTTACTGAAGACAAATGTAAAGTACAAGCTCTGCGAACAGGGAGCATGTGAATGTGAAAATGATGTGGCCTCCAGACTTCTATTGACTTCAATCTAACTATTAAAACTGATGGTTTTATTTACAGCTGTGTCCAATGTCAGCTTTCTTTGACTAGCTGGAAATCGGAATTCTCAGCAAAAAAAAAGACTTTTCAATGTAACTGATAAATATCATATTTTTGTGACTCTGCTTGAATTAAAGTTGAAAGCTCCTTTTGCATTCTTTGTAATCAATTGCACTGGTGTATAAACCCCAAATCCCCCACAAAACTGTTTTACCTTTCCGTGTTATAAGGTGGGTGTGGGTTCTCGTCAGTTGTCTTGCTTCAGTTTGGCCACAGCAAAGTGTTCTTTGACTTGGCTCGTCAGATGTGGGTCGCACACGACATGTGCAGCTGTCATGGCCACAGCCTCGGCCCCCCTTAGGCTGTACATCTGGGCTTCTTCAGCGCCTGGCAAAGACACAGCCGATCAGGAGCAGGAGGAGGAGGAGAAGGAGAAGGAGAAGGAGATGGTATTATGGACATGAAGTAAACAGGCAAGCAACAAGGCTTAAACGAGTATTATTATACTGTACTACCTGCTGCGTTGGCGTATTCCTCCGTGGGATTAAACATGTCTGAGCCATAGACGACACGTTGCCAAAGTCTGATGAAGCTGCAAGATTTGAAAAATGCAACAAAATCGTTGATAGCAGGAAAAGATATATTGCACTCTTTCCTTTTGAAAAGCGGTTGCAATAATTTTACGGGTATGAGTATTTGTAATACCGGTTGTAGTCATTCGATAATTGTTTCTGAGGGCAATTTTTTTTCCTGAAGTAATATTTTTAATACAGTACTTTCAATGCCAAAGTGCCTTTACCATTTTTTAATCCAAAATGTTATTGGAGATACAGTGTAGGATTTTTCTCTTTTTTGCTTAATATGCTTTGCTTTTTATTTTTGAATCTTTTACAAAAGGTCCTTTATATCACCCAAGCTATTTTTAGCATTAATGCCAGCGAAGGGAACCTAATTACGTTGTTTCAAGACACCAGGGGGATCTGCGATCTGAAGTGCCAGGATGTGTCAGCCATTTTGCATTCACACAGCTGCAGAAAGCCCAAATAGATTGCATAATAGTTTTTTTTTTTTTTTAAGAATAGGTACAGTATGTAGAAATTCATGAAAGTTTCAGAACAATCGGATGTCGAATGTATAAAGCAAGAGTGTAATAGTTTTAGTGAGTAGTTAGGACCATTTATGCAGTTGCATTTGGAGGAATGGAAGGGCAAAGCATGTAAATTAGGCAAGTCACATGGTTGCTATGAAGCTGTAGCGACCATTCTGCTCTTTTATCTTTACTGTGATGTAAGAAGTGTACAATATTTCAATGGGCCACCATTCGCTGTCAACACACCTGTGGCAATATTGAAGCCACTGTGATTGTGCATGATTTTTCCCATCAAAGTTTAAGATATTGGTGTTCACGTGAGTTTCTATATGATGGTTCTTTTTTTTTCCCCCAGGTTATCCGTAGGTCACATTAATGGTGGAATTTTTTTTATGATCTTAATTCTAAATCATAAAAAAACTTGAATTTGAAAAGGGGTGTGTAGACTTCATAAAGCCACAGTATCTACATCTTGTTGATATGCTTACTGTAAAGGATGATACTGTATCTGTATCTTAGCACGAAAAGGTATGAAGTGACATAGCAGGGGGACGTGACCGGCCGGACGTTTACTTGGCAACCGGTCGCCATGGCAGCAGCCGAAAACCCGATGGTGCTGCATGATGCCGGCGCGCAGAAAGTACTCCAAGTCTGCGTATGCGGGTGTGATGTTGGGCTCGTGAGTGCACGCTGATGACGAGGGCCGTTTAAATTGCGTGGATGCCGACATGACACCATTTTCTCATCATGTTCTTCACATCTTCTGCCTTGCCTATGACAATCAAAAGGGGGAAAAAATTGATTAGAAAGCATTACCAGTATAATGTTGCATCTATTCTGGACTATTCCCTAAATTCAAAGGGATCAGATTGAATTTGAGTGACAGATAGAGGTCAGACTAAAACGTTTGAAAAAAAAAAACAACAAAAACACTTTCAAAGTCACCCAAAATTTCAGCGTTCAAATCTTGGTCATGCATTATTGAAGATGTTTGCGTATCTTATGAAAGCTCAGCTGAGCTAGCACCAAAAGGATTCAATTACACTTTTTCCTTTGGGTTTTATTTTGACAATAGGAGAAGTTGGGAAAAAGACTTCAGCGTTGTTATCAAAAGGTAAGACGATATTTGATTTTTACATCTTAATATGTTTGCATGCCTGCCTCACATTTCTGAAGTTCAGGATCTGAATCTCTAATTTGCACAATCTCCCCGCGTTTGCTTGGGTTTTTTTCCGGCTTCTCTGCCTTCTTCCCACATCCCAAAAACACACGTTAGCTTCCCAGAAGACTCTTTATTGATCATATAGTGCAAAGACAATGTTTAAATATAAGAACTACACGCAGTACTTGTTTTGAGAGGATCCAGACCACAAAGAAGTGGAATTATCTGCTTTTGCTGTAAGTGATTTACACGTGACTTTCTTCAAATAAGAAGATGCTGGCTCTAAAAAGGAAAAATAAAAAAACTGTAGTGAAATATTTATTCCAAGCACTACATTCAGTAAAATACTCTCAAAACTATGCGTCCTGTTTTAGACAATTTGAGTGAAAAGGTCTCGAAACCACTGTAGCTGAGCAAGATATTATTTCTTTATTTTTTCATAGTGTTCTTGCCGCCCATCTCCAATTATGTTTTTGTGCTCCACCAGCAGTGAAGCCTTTCATTTTTATCTTCACATTGTGTCAAAGATGAATCACGGAGACAAGTGAAAGAGACGCCCGTCTCGCTTATTACCGATTAGGTAATATCAGAGAGGTGCCAGCGGTAACGAGAGACACGGAGCGGGTGGCTAAACATGACACAGCATTCAATGACCGTACATGTAGCAAAATAAAGTTAAATAATACAATAAAGGAAGGGAATTAAAGGGAAAGTATTCCAAACTAGGAGATGAAATGAATGACTGTGAGGACAGGTGGAACAGAAAATGGATGGATGGATGGATGGATGGATGGATGGATGGATGGATGGATGGAACACAGGTAATAAAGGGGAACTATTTACAACCAGAGCCCTGAGGAATGCTGTGATGGCATCAACTTTGCCGATACTATGATATTGAATTTATTCAAAGTGTAAATTAATTCATTTCAGCCACTGACATTGAGATAAAGTTATAAGAGGGATCAAAACCAATGAAAATGAGAAATTGTTTAGGGTTAGGGTTGTGTGTGCATGCGTGCATGTGGCCATTTGTCATACCTGATTTCCAAGGCTTCGTGTGTTTGTGTCTGTGTTTGGACGCACGTTTTCTGAACAATGAAATGAAATGCAGGAATGGAATTTCATTTCAAATGTACAAAACAGTGAGATTTTCCTTAACATGCTGGGAGCTCAGCACCCCCCGCCTCCCAAAACCTCTGATCCTAGAGTCGACCATGGGTGTGGGGTGTGTTCAGAGAGATTTTCTTGAGGCCCAGTGGCACCAAGCTGCTGATGAAATTTTGTATTGATACTATAAATTCTTCATGAGCACATCTTCTCAAATGGCTCTTTGAACGCTATTAATTTCAATAACAACCAAAGAGTTCATCATCTCATGTGGCCACATGCGTTTATTTGGAGACCTTCTCCGCCTCTTCTTCTTGCTCTCAACTAGGCTGCCTTCCAAAAGATTTTAGGGCTGCCTGCCATGTTGCGGCAAGAGGTAACTAAACTGACGACACGTAATTTTGAATTTGGATTATCTTGTAAATTGTAAGAAAATTAAGAGTTAAGAGGTACAGTGAAGAAAATAAGTATTTGAACACCCTGCAATATTGCAAGTTCTCCCACTTAGCAATCATGGAGGGGTCTGAAATTTCCATCGTAAGTGCATGTCTACTGTGAGAGATATGCTAAAAAGAAAAATCCAGAAATCACAATTTATGATTTTTTTAACAATTTATTTGTGTGATACAGCTGCAAATGAGTATTTGAACACCTGAGAAAATCAATGTTAATATTTGGTACAGTAGCCTTTGTTGACAATTACAGAGGTCAAACGTTTCCTGTAGTTGTTCACCAGGTTTGCACACATTGCAGGAGGGATTTTGGCCCATTCCTCCACACAGATCTTCTCTAGATCAGAAAGGCTTCTGTGCTGTCTGAGAAACACGGAGTTTGAGCTCTCTCCAAAGATTTTCTATTGGGTTTAGGTCTGGAGACTGGGCACGCCACGTCAGAACCTTGATATGCTTCTTACGGAGCCACTCCTTGGTTTTTCTGGCTGTGTGCTTCAGGTCATTGTCATGTTGAAAGACCCAGCCATGACCCAACTTCAATGCTGACTAGGGAAAAAGGTTGACCCCAAAATCTCACAACACATGGCCGCGGAAATAAAGCGCAGTCGTCCTGTCCCATGTGCAGAAAAACACCCCCAAAGCATGATGCTACCACCCCCATGCTTCACAGTAGGGATGGTGTTCTTGGGATGGGATTATTTGCAGCTGTATCAATCGTTAAGAAAAGAATAAATAAATCATACATTGTGATTTCTGGATTTTTATTTTTAGATTATCGCTCTCAAAGTGGACATGCACCTACGATGAAAATTTCAGACCCTCCATGATTTCTAAGTGGGAGAACGTTCAATAGAGCAAGGTGTTCAAATACTTATTTTCTTTACTGTAGGTATTTTTTGGCTGTCACATTGTGCCCAGCATTTACTCCTTTAACGTGACAGTGACAATCTTATTTGAGAAGAGACTAATGGGCACGCCGTTGCAAAGGGTAAAGAGTGCCGCATCGCAAAGCTAAAGCACAGCAGCGTGTAATCCGAACGTTGGCATTGGGGTTATTTTTGGTGTATCCTGAGGGGCTGACGACTGCTGCTGCTTACGGCCTCTTCACTCGAACTCCTTAAATGGTGGCGTCCTACGTGGGGAGACTATGAAACAGCAGGAATGTCGAGGATATGCTGCTTTGGGAGACAAGCGAAAGGTTGTTCTTGTTCCTTAAGTTCAATCGCGAGATGACACCCGTGGTCGCCATGGCAACACTTGAGGAACAGGCTTGGGTGTGATGGAAGACCTTCTCTTTGAACATATTAATATGTTGACTGCAGTGGATTTCATTCAACTCCGTTTTCTTTTTGTGAACTTAGCAAAGAGTTAATGTACTGTAACTATGACAACAGTTATAACCGCTAAAGAAAATTGTTCAAAGCCATGAAGTGTGTGTGTGTGCGTGGACGGGGACTTCGGGATTCAGCTGTTTTGGCTCCATTCGTCCATTCATTTTCTTGTCCTCATTAGGGTCACAAATGAGCTGGAGTCTCGCCAGATAACTTGAGGCGAAAAGCAGGGCACACCCAGGACCGGCACCATTAGCCCTTTCGCAAAGCGCGCGCACACACACACACACACACACACACACGCACACAGACACACACACATCATGTCGGCTTCAGTAAATGGCTTTAAAAACTTTTCCCTTGATCTGGTTTCTTTACCTGCAGTATAAAATAAAATAAATGGCGCCTCAACATTCTGACCTTTTTCATTGCGGTTCCTGTGCGACACCCTCAGGTCATAGGTGTGACTGGCAGATGACGACCTTTTCACCCTTGCCATTGCCGTTGAAATGTCCCAAATGCCTGGAATGTAACTATCCATCTATCCGTTATCCAAGCCGGTTAGCCTAACAAGGGTCACGGGAAAGCTGGAGACTATCCTAGCTCGCTTCGGAAGTAAGGCGGACTACACCCTGAACGGGTCGCCAGTCAGTCACAGGGCAGATATCGACACCATCACTGAGCGGGAATTGATCCAGCGCTGCACATACCAAAGGTGACTGGAATGTAACTACACATATTATTACATCACTACTACTGTTTTGGTCTCGTTAACCAATAATTGACTGTTATTTACCTGCAAGGGATGAACTATGAAATATCACAAAATATTGTTCTAAATTCAACATTTAAGGGGAATTCCAGTGGTTGGCATTAATAGGTCGTGTAATATGTACTCTATCTTGACAATGTGATGTTAAATCCTCTCATTTAATAGCGTTTTGAGAAGATTTTTGTTGACAAATTTCAGGGGCACTGCCATTTTCGTGAGTCACATGACCTACTTGGGTGTATGTGACGTGTTACATGCCATTCCAAACGTTCAATTACATGGGATGCCATTATGCCCAGGGTCAATGTCTGTATTTATACTCATCTGATGAAGAAATAGCAGTATCGGTTGAGCAGGAAGACGGAGGAATACTTCCATACAGATTTGAACCTGTGGCTGTAAATAATGCCGCCGAGCGGTGGAGCTATGAGCTCGCTTGGTCGGGGAGCAAACCCTGGAGCTCGCTCGGCGGGGGGCGAGCTCGTCAGACTCGTCATTCTGCCTGAAGAACCATCCGAATATTCAACATTATTTACAGCCGAGCAGCGGAGCGAGCTCTCCGGCGAGCCCCAGAGCGCGCATTAATCAGCGCTAGGCATAATTATGTCCTATGTAATCGAGCCTTTGTTGCGGCACGTAACACGTCACAGCCGCACACGCAGGTCATGTGACTCGCGAAAATGCCAGCGCCCCTAAAAATTCGTAATTGTTGATAATAATCTTCACAAATCACTGTCAAATGAGAGGATTTAACATCACATTGTCAAGATAGAGTACATATTAAATGACCTATTGGATACAATGTTAATGCAAACCGGAATTCCCCTTTAATTAACGGTAATTTGTAAGGTGTAGGCATTGTTATGTCATCTATCCTCAAAAAAAAAAAAAAAAAAAAAAACTTTTTAGATTCTCACATCCACTGTGCTGACCGTGACCAGCAGTGAAAGTTGCATTTGTCCCTCCAAAGCAGCTTTTAGACCCAAAACATCCGCCACTCCCACGCCAGCAATCAGGCTTTGCCCACATGCGTGACAAATCTCGGGCTGGGCGTCGTATTTGCAGAAAGGCCACGTTGAGAACCGAGTGTCCCTTCGTGCCTCCTAGCGGAAAGCAGTGAGAATCTCGTATGGACTTTGGAGGCTGGACGCCAAAGCTGGGTGCAAGGAGAAAAAGTGAAGGGGCGAAGTTTTTCTCACCAGCAGATGGACCCATATGTCCCGACTCAACCTGTGCAGCTCGTTCCTGTGACTGTCTATAGATGACTGAACCAGATTCTTAATCCATTGTGCTTGCTCCTTGTCGTATGCTGCTGGAACTAACAAAGCCCTACACGAACGGATGTTGCTAATCTATATGTTCTCCTCAGCCACCTTTACATCCCAATCGACAAGCCAAAAGAATCTTACTTTTTTTTTACTTGCAAAGAGGGTGGCCAGAAGTTCTATTAGAATGGCAACCCTTGCATCAGATACAGCAGAATATCTTCACTTTATTCCAAAAATGCAATTTGTATTTCAAGCAGAGAAGTGGTACATTACCGTCTTTGTTCCTTTTTTTGTGTCTGACTGAAATCTTGTTCCTGCTAACTTTCGGCTCCTTTTCCTATGTGCCAAAAGAGCCTAAAATTATAAATTATACTTTCTCTTTGTTGCAGAAACAAAGACAAACAATTTAGCCGCAAAAAAAAGATGCAGATACTCATGAGCGTGGCTGTCTTTATTGGTCGTGTTCCTGTCTGGATTACTCACTATATAGTTTTTCCCCAATCAAGCAGCCTGGAGGGCAAGACTGGCGCATAATTATTCATTTTTAATCTCTTTTTGTGGTCCTGCATGGCGTCCTTAGCCGTGGGCTTTTTCATTCAAACAGCCTAATGGAAATTTGTCACCATTTTATTTGTCTTTTTTAATCAGTTGCCAATGGAGCAATTTTGCTTCACCCCAATGAACACTGCCTAGCAACAAGTGATGCTGGCGGGACGTGTAAGCGATTGTCCATCATGTTAGGAAACTTGGTCAAATTTCAAGTCAGAGAAATTATGGCATACGAGTTAATGGCTTATGTCACCTTTTTGTCAACTGCATTTTCTTTTCAACTGTGTAAATCCTGTCCTTGTTAATAAATCTCATTTTCTGTTAAAATGTTCTGCTCTCCCCTCTCATATGTCAAAATGTAACTAACAAGTAATGTTGTAGTAACAAGTTATCTTAAAACGGGTTTTGTTTCTTTATTTACTGGCTCCATTAGAGATGCACCACACACCTGAAAAAAAAAATTACTATTACTTTAGTGGGCGATAGATCGTGGGCATGCAGAGGCACAGTGAGAAAAGTTCTTAAGTCAAAAAGAAACTGCTGTACTATATTTGGGATAACGCCAATGATGTTGTTCAGCTTTATTCAACAATGTGGCCTTGGGTGTGATTGCAAGCTTTTCAGGGCCAGACTTTTTCATTATTTTAGAAATTAGCAGCTGCTTGCATCAAGCAGTTGCAGACTTTGGCAAGAGGTGATAACCGATGACTCCAACCTGGCAGGAGGTGAGTGCACAGCCAACATCTGCTCTTTTCACACTTTGGTGAAAGAAGTTTGAAAAAATGTACACGTAAGACTTTGTCATTCAAGTTTGTTTTTAGGTACAGCTGTATGATTTTTTTTACCCCTCTTACACGATGATGACCAGTAACAATGCTAAAATGATAATTAAAATGGTCATGACGAGTAATCGTTTTATAACGGTGGCAGTTTAACCCAGGAAAGGGATAAAGTAATTTACATGATTTCAATTTAATTTTAATAAATAATAAATTGATTTTCAGAAAAATAAATCTAAACCTGTTTTGGGGTTAAGAATTATTACCAGGTTTTTTTTTCCCTTATACAGTTAGAATGCTTGAAAATCTTATTGGATTTTTTAAAACTTTAATTTGCATTTTTGTAGTTGCACATTATGTATAGTATATGTGACCAGATAATTGAATAAATGAATAACAGGTTCAAAATATACATATAATGTACGTATAAATATAGAAAATCGATAATATACCCAAATCAATAGAATAGAATAACAAATAAAATGAGAACATATTCCTGTTATCACTTCCTATTGTTTGCATTTTGTTGTACTGTACCGTGCACATTATCAGAATATTTTAGGATGATTCTCATTTTTTTATTATGATTTGTTAGAACGATATAATATATAGCTGGATGGCTTTCCGAAGCAAGTGGCTCCATCTCCTGGTCTACTCTTGAAGCCTTCTCATTATAAACTCTGCAGTAAGATTATTTGACACCTAAATTTATTTAGGAAACGATTCCCGCGACGAAATTTAACACTGATAATTGTCAATCGCAAATGTCCTCCAAAAAGCGACCACTCGGTTTTTTTTGCATGCTGACGTCACGCATGAGGGAAGAAATGTGCCACTATTGTTTGAAAAAAGGTCACTGGGGGGGCCATCGTGTACATGATGAGGCCTGTAAGAAATGAGAGCGTACGCAAGCCAGCGGGATCCGGTCCAATCCACTAGCCGTCACTCTGGAAACACGCTAGAGGGACCTAGACCTCTGTGAAATGGCGACGAACACAGATATGTATACGTGCGCGTATATATTTATGTATGTTGTTTGCAGAACATGCAAATGAGCTGCTTCTGCAGAACGAGGTCACCGCAGTGAATAGAGACACAGCTCAGTGCGTGGGAGTAAGCAGGTGTATGTGTTTGTGCAATGGGAGGTTAATTGGGGGCGGCTGTCACTCACACTTGGGGTGGGGGGTGACATGTTGAACAGCTCTCAGCTAGTCACAGTCCTGACGTGATGTGTCCGTCAACGAGGTTTACGCGCCGCCGAACATTTCCATCACTCTCAATTGTGTGCATCAATTAAATGACACGGAAGGGAAGGGGAATGAAGGGTTGAAGAGTTGGGGAGGGAGCGCCATGTGTCACGCCATTGTTTTAGTCAAGGATTTGTCCACTGGCGAAGTTCTAGAACAGATCATTCGTTTGGTACTACCACAAAGCAGGACGGAAATAGTACATTTCTTTCAATTGGATAATTTAAGAAAGAAAATATTTTTGAAATAGCTATATAATACAATAAACAATTATGTCATGATGAAAAATAGCATCATAAGATGTAAGACAAATGACAACAAAAGAACCTTTGGAAATACCCACCAATCCTTCTTCCACATTGTTTATTCTCACAAGGGTCACAAGAAAATATTTCATGAAATGTGCAAAAGTAAAACAATTAAAAAACAGCAGTCAACTTTAACAACAGTCCGTTCCAAAAGAGAGAATGTTGAAAGGTGTCGATGAGCATTGATTTTAAACATGAAGGTTCCGCCCTGAAGCTGACATGGTGTCAGTTTGAGCCTCCTACCTCCTGTCAGCATCTCACGCTTGGAAGGGGTACCCCGCAAAAACGTATCTCCAATTGCACCCCGAGGTCTCGGAGATACGCGTGTGTGCATAAGTGTCATTTCTATCATTGGCATCAGTGTGTGCTTGTGTTTTCGGTGCTCGAATATATTAACGCCTCGTCCTACATCTTCAGGGTGTGGAGTTTGAATGGGGGTGGGGAGATGGGACAACAATGTATGCATGTATTTTCTGTTAAACCATTTAAGCGCAAACGGAATGAAATAATTTGATGTGGCTGCAAGCAATTCCAAAAAGCTTTTTTCCACTCAGCTGGATTTATTTTAGAGGGGTATTTTCTATTTTGGCAGACTAGGGGTAATTTAGAGAAGAAAATCATGATGGCCCGTGTGGTTAAAGCCATCAGAATGCATGAAGGGAGTGTAAGCAAGAGTAGCATTGTTCGAATTTCTATATTTTGATAAAGAGAAATCACAGTGCTGCTCAAATGGCAACGCTAAAAAGCGGCAATTGTCTCTAAAATAAGAAAATGTAGCGTTAGAGAGCAGCCCTGTAGGAGATGAGCCTTTCCTTCACTTGACGGTAGTGGCAAGGGTGCTGTCAACTCAAATCACGTCAATTTCATAGTGCGAGCGTGAGGGGGAAGACGACAGCCGAGTGTGTTAACCAGAACTGACATTTACGTTCGAGAGCGGATGCACTCTTCAAAATATACAGTATGAATGTTCTTGTACTTATAGTTTGCAACGGTGAACAAAACCACTGAGAAACATTTCTAATAATTTGTCTTCACCTGTCGTCAAAGATAAACGCGACATCGCTGCACAATACACCAACAATAATAAATCATAATTGTGAATTACAGTTAAACACAAGATGAACCCAAATCCCTTGCTTTAATGCTAACACTATCCCAAAACCCCTTATTTACAACCACTAATCCCACACTTATCACAAACATTAGTACTAACATTTGAACACCAACACTACCCTTAACTTGAATCACCAACACTATTCACTAGCCTGAGAATTAACCTTAACCTCAGCCTTAATCCCTAATTTTAACACTAACCATAACCACAAACCTAATCTATAACTTTGAACACCAAGATGCCCCAAATTCCTAACCTTGATACCAAACCTTCGTAATCCTGCACCTCATTTTGTACCTGGTGAGCAGATTTCTTGATAGGTTCATCTCTACATTGGACACTGCACTCTAGTTGGACAAGAATTGCTTCAGTTTTATGTTCCAGTGGAGGAAGAAGGCATCCAGAACAGATAATTGCCACAAGCACATGTTAAATTACCGTAATTTCCGGCCTATAAGACGCGACTTTTTTTTCGCACGCTTTCAACCCTGCCGTTTATGCAGTAATGCGGCTAATTTGTGCATTTTTTCTAATGGCCCCAAGGGGGCACTCAAGCGGAAAAGGTAAGAGTGAGATCGAATATATGTGCTGAGGAAGTGACATTTACCGGTCCGGCCTTGTTAGCGCTGTGCTAGCTTGTTACTGCCGTGTCTCATTGATTTTTACCAGTATGATGTTTTTGGGTTTTTTTTTAACCGGCCCTGTGAGCACGGCGGCGTTAGCGTTAAACTCTGCGTGTACCATCTTTCTTTGTAAATATCTCGTGTTTCAATGTCAGTTTCAATGTAGGCACTTGCGGCTTTTACACTGCTGTGGCCTATGTATGTACCAAATGGCATTTCCTTAACAAATCTAGTGGGTTAGGCTTACAACCAGGTGCGCTCTGTAGCCCGGGAATTACGGTAAATAATGATGATGTCGGGCCTGCAGGGAGAAAATGAGAAAGCAGAGTTTTGATTCTTTTATCAGTGAAGAATTCTCACAGCAAACTCAAATGACAAGGATTTGTATTGTTGGACCAGATGGTAAGTGAATCTTATGAACAATAAGACTCATTAAAGAGTCCATGTAAACTCAATTAAATGGCAACTCTTGACTATTTTTTTAATCCCAGTATGGACATGACAAGAGGATGAATCAGTGTTGCTGCGCCTCACGCCCTTCCACACCGTGAGGGAGAGAACTGAAGTGTTAATTAGGATTAGGAGCGCTCCCGGGGATTCTTGTCGGTGTTGTGCTTGGTGCTCACTGTTCATTATGTTTAATATGATTGCCACGGATACACAGCTATCCCTAACTAATGGACACCTTCAATATTCCTTCCGTATTCCTTCTGAGCTGGTGTGGATGGAACAATATTAACTGATTGCGAATGATGGGGAACGATTACAAGAATCAATTGGATGTTTTGCAGACAAGGTTCGAGAGAGCAGACTTCGATGGTTTGGACATGTTCAGAGGCGAGAGAGTGAGTATATTGGTAGAAGGGTGCTGACGATGGAGCTGCCAGGCAATAGAGCGTGAGGAAGACCAAAGAAAAGGTTGATGGATGTGGTGAGGGACGACATGAGGGCGCTTGGTTGGGGTTAGAGAGGAAGATGCACGAGGTAGGCTTAGATGGAAAAAGATGACATATTGTGGCAACCCCTAATCGGGACAAGCCGAAAGGAAAAGAAGACGATTACAAGAATCACTTAGTTTGAATGACGGCACTTGTGGAACTTATTGTCTTGAATTCCAAACATGTTCATATTCGCATCTTTTTTCTAAACCAACTTGTTTGTCGCTTCTGATAAGTTATGTTTAGCACCTGTGGCCAAGTTCGAGTCTTAAGTTAACGTTTCTTTTTTTAATGTGGAAGGAAGAAAGTGGGGAAAACCTTCAAAGTTGCCACAAGATGGCCTGAGCCAAGATTCAAACCTGAAAACTCTCACCTGAGAGAAGCCTAAACCACTGTGCTACCGGAATTAACTATTCCAAATAAAAGTCGCCTAAATTGGAATATTTTGTTTTGGTATCCGATAAAATCAAAGCCCAACCAGCACTATGGAAGCGATTGGGTTTTCCGGAGGTGGGGGGCTCCCCTGCATTTTAATGATATCGTAAATCCAGTCCCAGACTTCATGAGCTTGTATTGTGCGTCACAAAAATAACTGAAACAGCCTCACTTCTCCATTCCTCCCCTTCCTCACATTAAAGCAAAGCGAGACTTCCATCACAAGCCTTCGTGGAGTCAGAAAAGGGAGAATAATCTGTGAAAAAATAAATACTGCGGTGTGATTTCTCTGGGGAACAGGTGCCGCTGCGATGACACGCCATTAATCAATCAGAACTTAACAATGCACTTTCGACGCTGGTGGTCACGGCCCTTTGACCTGATGAGTAACTGACAGCGGGGATTTCAACCTCTGCAAAGACAAAGCTGGCGCACACTAATGAGCTGACGTCCAACCTGTAAACATTGCACCTTGTAGAGTGATGTGTGCATGGCACAAAAACAGAGACGGATCCCCATGTGCTCATATCAATTTTTCAATAACTTTGAAATGCGACTTAACACAATGTTAAGCAAATGAATAATTATGTACTGTAACCAAACATTGAAAAAGGTTTAAAAATAGAAAGTTAAAAAATTAGGTCTTAACACACAAAACTGCTGCGCAGCTCGTTTGAAAGAGATTTCATTTTAAAAAAAAAAAAAGAGTCGAGAGTGTACGTCTGCAGAGTTTTCTAGCGATATAAGATGGGCGCACACAGAGATACTGTATGTACATAGACATGAATAAAGCAGAAAAAACATTCATAACGGCGTGTGTCTGGCTGGATGGTGAGGAGTGAAGATAAGAAACCATTTCCTCACTTTGTATATTGATGAGCTGTTATGCCGGGCTGGGGCCACAGGGGATAATATCTACGGATTGAAGTTTCGGGCACGTACGCGACAGCCTCAAGTCAATTATGCCCCAAGCTGAGAAGTGATAAGAAGTGTGTGGAAGTGTTTAATGGGGTGGTGGGGTTGCAGGTGTAAAGTAGAGGAATCCTCACGCTTTGCCAATTTCCGCTGGATGGCTGGCAGTGGGCGGCCTGCAGAGATGTTTGTGCGCTGCAGCCGTCGGTGCATTTTCCGGGACGGATGGCTGTGATTACTTTTCAGGGGGCTCGGCTTGAGTCTTAAATGACAAGCATTACAATGAAAATCAGCAGTGCTATATTTCTGTGTGCTGAGATGTTGCTTTTCAAACTGTTTAAAACAGAAAAATACATGCATCCATTTTCTGAGCTGCTTATCCTCACAAGGGATGCGAGAGTGCTGGAACCCATCCTAGCTATCGTCGAAGATGAGAATTAAGTTTAAGTTATCAGTCACTCACGTTTGAAAAATCTATGGGTGTGGTCTGTCATGCCCGCAGATAAAAAGTTACGGGTGTGATTAGGGATGGAATCTCAAGACCTGGAAAAAAAAACTTACTGAGTTGTTATACCCGAGTATTTAGTTGTTACCTCATACCATAATCATAATATATTGACACTGCACAAACTGAGACAGACATTTTTAAAGAGGTAAATAGACATCCAATTTCAAAACTAAATGTTCACATAAATCATTTTATTTCATCATGATGTATTGTTATAATCTCGCATAATTTATGACGGTATCTATTGTCAGTCCATTGATGAAAGATAGCAGTAGATCTATATCTTCCTAAAGCATGTAGAGAGTAAAGGTTTTCAACTTCAAGATAACACGGTACCACAGGGGAAAATGACCTATTCGCATTTAGATATATGGACAGACTAGTCTAATCTTAGAACTTAGATCAAGTCAAAGTAAATCACAATTGCATTCTTATGATAGTTAGCGGGGCAGGTGGGGGGTTGAGGGGCATCCCCGCGACTGCCATAAATAGGAGGCCGGCTTGCTAGAACGTGTGCTCGACGTGTTGGCCACACCTGAATCAAGCCACGAGGTGGTGGTGGGCACGCCGTCACACGATCAACCAACACTGCCTCGCGATCAACGCATTGAGGACGCCTTGTGTGACTGAATTTCTTTTGACATGGCTCGTGATGTTGAAGACATTCGACGTAAATGCGCTTGCAGTACATGAAGCAGCTCTGAACATGTGCTTTTGCATCACTTCCGAACACGCTCAGTACGGTTAACTTGCATTTCCTGTTTCCGGGTGAATACTGATTGTTGCGGATCAGGCTTGTTTTGTTACCAACGTTTATGAAATAAACACGTAAATTAATGTCAAAACTACAAAAAATAAGTGACGTTTTTCAATATCTATTTTTTCTACTCGTAACAAATTTTACGCGTGTGATTTTTCGTGCTGAACTGTGCAGATTTGTGAGTGCGATGGCGCGCGGGCACAACGCGCTCGTCAAATGTGAGTGAGTGAGTTATCAATCGTGCAGCCCTCTCACACAATTCTAGTTACTCGAGTAGCCTGTAAAAATAATTGCCCACACCACTCCTAGACACTGTACAGACATGTACCATGTACTTGGTACAGGATCTCTCTGAGGAGTTTTAACAGACTTATTCTTAATACAGCCACAATCATATCGTAGCTGTAGAAACCATCAGTACTAAGTAAAAATGCAATACAACAGAAGTCAACTTTGCCAGAAGAATGTATGTGATGACATGGAAGTTCGGGGGGTGGAACAAACTTTTTAAATAAAATACATCATACTCACCAAGATGCTGATTAATACATTTATGAATTAATGTTGCACAGCTTGCGACAGATGTGTTTTACTAATTAAAGTTGGATGGAACAGGTTTGGCTCTGACCAACCAACCTGAAGAAGGAAGAATTGCTGACAGAAGGCAGGAAGAATTTGAATTTCCAATTTAAATGAAGCAGAAATCTGCCTGGACAAAAAAAAAATCCAACATACACCGTCACTTGCTGACAGCAGAACAGCCAAGAGCTACAATGCTACAAAATGAAGAGCATAAACAATTGGGACTACAATCATTCAATTTCAAGAAATAATTATTATAATTGTGCTCGGAAATGTACATCACTGTTTCTGATTGTGTTTAGGTACAGCAGAGAAGACCAGAAAGCACTAAAAATAGCTGAACCGGTGAGGAGTGGTGTGCAAAGGCAGCCCTGGGCTTTCAACTCGGGCAGTACATCTAAACTACACTGACTTTAGGATCTACACAAAAGTAGAAGAGAAGAAAAATGCTCAAATTACACGTGATACATTCTTGTGTAACCTGTTTAACACAATACTTAAGCTTGTTTCTTTCTCTCTTGCAAATACTATATATCTATTTCTATCTGTTTGCGTCTGAAGTGACAATTCTGAGGTTATCGCTGCTGCAGAAAACAGTTCAAAGAAAGTGAAATAAATAAATGTCAAACATAATCAGTAGGCTCTGTCAGTACTACTTTTCCACCTCTAGTAATTACTGGCCAAACAAAAGGACACAAAATCCCAGAGCAATTTTAAAGTCATTGTTGTGACACTTTAACCCAATTTCGGGATCTCGAAAGGACTAAAACACAAAATAACTTGGCAATGATGGATTTGGTGCATTTTCAGGATGGGAAGGGACGTAATCTATGAGCAGAATTTGTCTTTATATGATGTATTAAGTCATATTTCCACAAAAGTGGCCATGGCAATTATTATATCTGCAGTTGTGAGGAGATGTCTATTAGGGGTAGGGTATATTAAAATGTATTTTGGGGGGTGGGGGGAATTAAATAATATTACCAGCAGAGCAAAGTCAAAAGTAAATCAAATGGATAGTCACAAAGAAATGCAGCAAAACACCACTCAACAGACCAATAAAGATGCGGTGTTTGCATTATCATCATGCTGTGCATGTAATTTCTCTATAAGGTGTTAAAACTCCAGATGTTTTTTTGAATAGGGAAACTGTTTATGGGCCACAGTCAAGTTAAAATTGGCTCAGCAGCAGTGTGTGTGTGTGTGTGTGTGTGTGTGTGTGTGTGTGTGTGTGTGTGTGTGTGTGTGTGTGTGTGGTGTGTGTGTGTGTGTGTGTGTGAGTGTGCTCGTGTGTGTTAAAAGCCACTGACTAATTGGAACATGGCATCTACTAGCATAATTACCACTTTTTTTCCTTAGGAGGTCACACAGTATGCTAGTACATTTATTTGTGATCTAATGTTTTGTTTCTTTGATAATCTAACTGGGATGTAGAGCATCAACGTGGACGCGTAGTCGTACACAGCACTCTGGAGCGACCAAATTTGAGTCTGTACTCAAAAACTGATCGTTGTTAATTGAATCCAGATGGGGTTGTCTACTAGGTGATACCCCTTACCACATTTAAATTCACCTTAGGCTGTTTATGTGCTTTTGTGCATTTTTATCCGAGGGATTATGTGCATTGGTGTGTGGTGCCGTTTTGGTTAGCAACATAATTCAAATGGACTCCACGGGCCAAGGTTATTAATTCAAGTGTGAATGGAGGGGAGGTATGTATTTGTTTGTTTTTTTACTTACTTCAATTGTTCATGTCTTGGTCTGTGCTGCTGTTTTACTTAAAGGTCTACCGACATCCCTATATACATTGTAAAATTGGTATTGCTGTGAAACTTACATATATTATTCATTTCAATCTCTACACGCAAAAAAACATTAGGGGAGAGCGTGTCATTCATGCGCAAAGTTGCGGAAGTCTCACCCGGCATCCCAGCGGGAGCCGTATTGCCTGTTACGTCATTTACAACCGTCACACTAGGGCAGTCGCCATTGAGAAGACGCTGTGCCACCTGCTATGGGAGACCGACAACAGAGATTTTCGGATTCTTCCGACGCCCCTACTGACACGGAAGCTCTTCTCGAAGAAGAGAATATCTCACAATCGAATGAAGTAACCGGGGCAATATTACCGTATCTTTTCGAGCCATATTTAGATGATATTCTGATCATTTCTAACTAACAACAGACTTCTAGACAGTGTGTGGCGGACTCAGGAGAACCCATGCCGGGTGAAACACCGGTGGCCGGTGGGGGAGGGGGGAGCTCCTTTTTCCTCCCGCACGCGGCCAAACCACCTCCCTGCCCGATCCACCGCCGCGGTGGCGATGAACAACGACCCAGAACTTTTGTTACTTCTGAGAGGATTACGTCGTCCCCCGCCCCAACTATTTTTTTTAATAGCTCTATACATACCTACCTGTCATTTGGAACCCACGACGCTCTTGTCCTTGGCACCTGTGCAATACATTTTTCACAACAAACTGGGTCTTTTGGAAATGCGTGAAGAGTGACTCCATCCTCCCGAGTGTTATTTAAATTGTTGTTTTAATATCCAGCAATACAACGAGCCGGCATTTTGGCTAACACGCAGAAAAAAAAACAGCGACTTTCCCGCCGGTAAAACTGGCATAAACACACAAAACCACCAGTGTGGGCATCTGGAAAAAAACGTCACTTTCTGCTTTTTCTCCAAAACGAAGGCCTTCAGAGGATTTTCATGGCAGGAGATACAAAAATCCATATTCGACAACATCATGATGATGTGAAAAAAACGGATGTGCCTTTTTTTAAAATTGAAGACATACTAAAAAGCATGCCATACGTGTCAGTAGATCTTTAAAGTTTCTGTTTTATGAAGACAAATGAACAGTGGCAGAAGATAACCACGCACACCTGAGTCGCATCACAACACGTATCCTATGTTACTTCTAATGTTATCAATGTTTTGGTTTTTTTTTTTGGAGAGTTGTTAACATGTCCTTAAACAACAAGGTGGAGGTCTAAAAAAAGAAAAGAAAAAAAATTCCCATTCCATTTCACATGGATCATTCATCTGACAGAAAAGAGCCGAGCGGTTCCAGGTAAAGCCACGGTTGCGTCACCGTAGTCAGGCCCATTTGGGTTTTCTTGTCACTCTGGGAAGGTCTGCGCACCTGCTCCTGGGCCAAATGAATTACAGTGCGGCTGTGACTTGGCGAGGACGACGACCCTTTGAGGCCCCCGTGGCTCGCGCTCTCACATCCCCACTTGAGCAGAGTTTCATGATCATCACATGAGTTAATTTCCTCGCTGGCAATCATGGAGATCATTATGCCAAACTAGAGGGGGAAGCTCCAGGTGCCAACATCACCCCAAATATGTGAGGGATGAACCTGATTTGAAGCTGTTGTGAGTGTGCTTGCGTGTGTGCTTGCGTGTGTGTGTGTGTGTGTGTCTGTGCGCGCCCACAGCTGTAATTTGCATAGTGTTTCCGCAAGAGAAGGTCCACTGAAGCGCATGCTAAGTCTTTGTGATCACCCCCAGTGTTCAGCTCAGATAAATTCAATCTTAATGTGACTAAATGGCGCATGAAGGGGATGCTTGCTTCCCACTGGCCACACTACAGAGTGAGAAAGTCTAACACTCTGCTCTCGGGTAGATGGTTAGATTAGTTAACAGCGGTCGTTTAAAAAGCGCATCGCATGATAAATATAGTATGATAAGCGGCATTCATAAGATGTGTGGAATGATAGTCAACTACGATACAACAAAAACTGATAAAATACATATAGCTGTTGTATAGTTTGTTTTTTTTTTAAATAAAAGTTAAATATTTGTATGACTAATATTGCACCAAAACCAGATCTGGTCTAACATGCTCCTCTTGCCCTTTAACGGTCAAGTGTCATCCCTATAAAGATTCTAAAATAGATATTGTAATGAAAAATACATATAAAATTATTCACTTCAATGTCTATATGAAAAAATAAATATGAGCGAAGAGTGCATCATTCATGTGCATAGTTGCGGAATTCTCATTTTGCATCCAAGTGGTCGCCATATTGGCGGCATCTTCTGACCGTTACGTCACACTGGGACATTTGCCACTGAAAACATGTTGTGGCCCCTACTGTGGGAGACGAACACGCCCCTTCTGACACAGAAGCTCTTTTCGAAGAAGAGAACATCTCACAACCGGGCAAAGTGATTGGGGCAATGTTACCCTATTATTTCGTGTGATATTTAGATGATATGCAGATCACAGCCAAGCCGCATGCGGCCAAACCACCTCCCCGCCCGATCCACCTCCGCAGCGGCGATGAACAACGGGGGCCACGGCTGCGAGTGACGACAACGACAGCGCGGTCAAACCACCTCCCCATCCGATGTTTGGCCGTGGGCGACATTGTTTATCACCGCCGTGGCCCAGCGTCGCGACGGTGTTGTTTTTTTTTTTTTTTTTGTAGCTCAATGCACTCTTACCCTGAATCCACGAAGCTCTCCATTCCAGCAATCCATTTTTCATGACAAACCGGGTCACCTGGAAACTTATGAAGGGTAAATCCATCCTCCCGAGTGTTTGAGCATTATCCAGCAATGCAACGAGCCGGCATTTTGGCTAAAAGAGCTACCTCGCCGCAGGTAAAACTAATAGAAACATACGAGCCCGCCTGAGTGCGCTACTGCCCTGTACGTCACTTCCTGCTTTTTCTCTGAAACAAATCCCTCAAGAGGATTTTCATGGCGGGAGTTACAAAAAGCCATGAACATCAAAATCATGTTTTGTGGTGAAAAAACAGATGGGTCCATACCGGCTGCCATTTTTTCATTAATAACTTGGTAAAAAAAATCATGCATTTTATGACAGTGGACCTTTAAATATAAAGTTCCCTCTTTTTAAAAACTCAACTTAGTTTTCTGATATTTTTTCCTTTCAAGTTTTTACATTTCTTTGATAATTAGTTCAACAAGCTAATATTTGTATCCAAACAGACTTGTCATTGTACTGTATAGTCATAGTTGTAGTTCAAATGTTCACTTTATTTAATGAAAGATGAGTAAAATTTATGGGTTCAGATCCTACAATGTCAACACAAGCATTATACTGTATCAGCTGCTGTTGATTTAAATCTATAAAGCATTTATTCTTAAAAAAAAAAAAAAAAGACGGATCTAACTTGTTTATCTTAACAAATTTCCAATAATGTGACATGTTTCCCAATTTCTGCCCAGTGTATTTGAAACCACACAATTTGTGAATATTCAGCGACAAGCAACATTACAAATACTACATAAACTATGATCATAAATGTACTTACAGTCATATGTTGATCTGCCTTTATCTATGCGGGTCTTTCTCATTGAGGAGTTGATGTACAATACTTTTACTCTTGGCTAGCGTTCTTCTGATGGCTCCTGCATGTTTTGCATCTAAAAATAAAAGTCTGAGAACAAATTTTGACTGGGTTCAACATTTACAACTGACAGCCCCTGACCTCCCCAGGGAGGAAAAAAAAAAAAAAAAAATCATTCTGAACACACGTAACACCACAGGATCGTGATAACATTTCGTGACATCTAAGATTTGTGCTGTTATTAACTTTGATCATAAAGGAGGAAAAATATTGAAATTAGGCCTGATTATCAGTATATACCCACTGAATAAAATATTTAAGCTTGTTTTTTGTTGTAAATAGCCCTGCGATTGGCTGGCAACCAGTTCAGGGTGAACCCCACCTCCTGCCAGTTGACAGCTGGGATAGGCTCCAGCATTCCCACCAACCCTTGTGAGGATAAGCGGCTAAGAAAATGGATGGATGGATGGATGTTTGTAAATACTGGTAAGTCTTTATTTGTACCTGACTTGAGAAAACACATTGAGGTTTTTGCTGGTTTGGTGGTGATTCATTTCAGTTTCAAATGAAACTTCCTTTCCATCCAGGGAGGCAGTAGATCACAGTAACAGCATCTTTTTCATCCTCACATTTCTTCTCATCTGTTCCCTCCTCACAAAGACACCAGAGACTGCCCGCCCACCTTAGAGTGTCGTCTGGTAACATGCTGAGTGGAAACACTGCATTTGCAGCCTTGATTGCAAATAATCAGCCATCTGTGAGAATAACCATACGGTTGTACAATAGCTCGAGAAAGTGTTGCTGAAAGAATACCAAAATCCATACTTTTTTTTTTTCCTTCTGGGAAAAAAGTTGAAACTGTGTGAAAGCACTTCGAAAAAAAAACAGATCAATATCAAATCAAAGATGTGTTGGCCTCCTATTTCAAAGGCAAGCCTAGCAAGATCAATCGTGCTAAGTTGCATGGCGCATTCGCCAGCCGAGGTAAACATAAAATGATAGCATCCGTTTCTCATACTGGTCAATGCAAAACAGTCACAAGGCCTTTGTCATTTGTCAGAGAGCCCTGTGTTAAAAATCTCTCTCCCTGACTGAAATAATGATGCTAATTACTGTGATAGATGTCTGGCTGCTCCTTTTGACGTGGTAGATCGTGTTTTCCGAGCCGAAAACACATTCATAGTCAACTCAAGACAAGACCAATGTGATTTGCCGCACTTATTTGCATAGAACTAGAATTAGCATGATTTACTTTACTTCAGTTGGATTTTTTTTTTCCTTAATATACTGTAGTGACAAGTGATGGGCAGTCCTGCAAGCTCACACCCAAGGGTGTTAATTGTTTTTGCCATGTTGTTGTGTGTCCAAATGGCATGTAATTTGGCCAATGGCTCTGCTAGGAGAGGATAGGGGAAATAATTGTGCAGCTGGAAACAAAAACGGAAAGAAAAAAAAAAGAAGAAAAGGGGAGGAAAAGAAAGGCAAAGAAAAGTAAAGGCAAGGAAAATAAAGAAAAGGAAAAGGGGAAGGAAGGGGAAAAGGAAAGGAAGAAAAGGGGAAGGGGAGGAAAGGGGGGGAAGGTAAGAGGGGGCAAAGAAAAAGGAAAGGAAAAGGGCAAAGGGAAAAGAGGACCCTTCCAAAGAAGAAAATGACCCAAGCGCAGAGCTAAAACTACAAAGCAGTGCCTTCAGAACAACTCTGTTACTCTTCTTGAATGGCCGAGCCAGAGCCCTGACTTCAACCCAATAGATACTTTTCATTGACGTAAACAAAAAACACGTGGTCAGCGTGACAACACCATTTTGAAGCCATTTTGGACGGCAAGATCATGTCTACATATCATGGCTAGGAAGTGATAAGTGTATACTGTGATGTTTTGGCTACGGTTATCGTCTGATAATTTATCTTGAAAGTACTTTGACAAACGAACACTGTAACCAGAGGCGATTGAGGCACTTGTGCTGGAGTGAGGAATAAAGAATTAAGCCGCATGTGAAACTTGAGAGCAAATATCGTCTCGTTATTATTAGATTGAGATATAGTACTTCTCGTATATAGCAAGTGTGGTGTGATTGTGTCAACGTCAGCAGGGCGCGACGAGACAGGACGATAAGGAAGTGAGCTAGAGAGGTTGGCGGGGGGAAAAGCAAAATAATCACCCACGTTAAAAAGTACAGTTGGACTCACGTCTACGTTTTTTAATAACACGACAGCAAGATCATAATATGGTGTCAGAGTGACGGTAGTATAACTACGGACTCACGGGGGGGAAAAAAAAACTGAACTCACAGGGAAAAAAACAAACAAATGAAGACGATGAGTAGGCGTTCGGTGTTCCAACTCATCCAATTTACCAGATGCGTGGCAGAGATTCAAGCAACACGTCGAACTCATGTTCACGGGACCGCTTAAAAACAAAGCTGAAGAGGAAAGGTGCAGTTTTCTCCTGCTGTGGATCGGCAATAAAGGACGGAATGCCGGCAATACATGGATGGTGACTGGAGATAGAGATAAGTTGCTAAAAACTTATTACGAAAAATTCTCTGATTACCTCATTCCGAAAGCAAACCCCATTGCTAGATATAAGTTTCACGAGAAGGCCCAAGGTAACTGTGAGTCATTTGAGCACTTTGTGACAGAACTCAAGCTGATGGGTAAAGACTGTAACGACACAAACAGCAATGAGATGGTCAGAGACCGCATACTTTTTGCTAGCAACTCACCGAGTGTGTGCGCGAAAAGTTACTCAGGCAGGGGCCGGAGCTCATGCTCGAAAAAGCGATCGGCATAGCCCGCTCCCACGAGTTAGCAAAAGTGCAACTAAAAGCTATGGTTAGCGATAGCCTCGAGGTTCACGTTATCAACCACAAACATGGAAAGCAAAGTTTCACTGTGGGTGCTAGTAGACATATTGACAGCTCAAAGACCTCCGAAAAGATGTGTCAAAAAAGTGTGGAAGATACCACAGTACACATACAGAAAAGTATCTATTGAGCATCTCTGGAGAGACCTGAAAATGGCTGTCCACCAACATTCTCCATCCAATCTTAACAGAACTGGAGAGGACCCCCAAATGCAGGTGTGAAAAACCTGTTCATTCCCAAAAAGACCCTGCATGTATTACCTCAAAACAAGGCTTCTAGTAAATACTGAGCGGAAAGGTCTGACCACTTATGGCGGTGATATTTCTTTTATTTCTTTTTTTTTTTAAATCTGCAAAAATGTTGTTAATTCCATTTTTTGTGGACTGTGTGTAGATTAATGAGGGGAAATGAACAAATGATTTCATCAAAAAGCTTGCATTACAACAAAGAGTGAAACTTTTAAGTGGGTCTGATACTTTCCGTCGTCACTGTATGGTTTTCTGACAACAAAAGTATGTTTTTAAAGTTTACAAAAATTGAAGAAGTTGCTCTCCACACTATTGTGTTAAAAGGCCCAATTAGCTAATGTAATGTTACATTATAAATATTAAAAACTGTAATAACAAAAGTATTACATCATAGGTTTAGTTTCAACTTTTTAAACAACTCACAGAATAACGTATAATGCGTTTTCGCTAATAGTTTTAATTGTTGGTGTCTGTGCCCGTGTGGTTGACTCTCTGTTCATTTATTAATAACGAGGTGGTTTGGGTCGTGAGCTGAGAGGTGGTGCGCGCGCAGATTCACCCCACGTGCGTGTGACACCACGTGACCAGCCGCGCACACATACACCAAAAAAAAAAAAAACAAAAAAAAAAAAAAACGACACCCACTCTCGCTCAAAACCCACACACTCCCACTGGCTGCCTGCAAGCTTTGCACGCTTACTGACATCATCTGAATCCACATGCAATAAAATAGAGGGCAAGTCATCACAAAAAATATTTTAACACGGGGAGTAAAATTTTATTAACTTATATTTGGGGAGGGAGGAGTTGCTGCAACAAAATTAGATGATGTTTACATCTGATGCTTTACATCAATGTTGAATCATGGACCAGCGCCAAGTTGAGGTACGTGGATGCATGTTTATTTTTTACAGTTCTCATTTGAATTTTGATCAGCGCCATAATTTATTATGAAGTATTGTATCAAGTCCTTATCTATAACGCTTTTAAATAGTCCCTATAAATGTTTTAAATTCAGACAGCATTGCTCAAATTATGATCACAAATGCTGCAGAGGGAAGAAGAAACAATGTTCCCAATTTTTTATTTTTTACTTTAACCCTATCAATTTGGTTATTTTGTCTAATTATGTTCAAAAGACTTGTTGAGGAGCATGGAAAAAATGAAGGGTAAACAATTATGTTGATGCAACATAAATCTACAATTGCATCCATCCTTCGTCAATTAGTCCCGAAGTACTGCACGTAAGTGTATTCAGGAATTTTCCCATTGCTCTAGGAAGTTTCATGCATCATCACAAGTCAGTAAACCACCGACCCAAAGTTTTTATGCAAAACATATCTAATTGAAATCCATAATTTAAATCTCTGTGGAGACATTTTGACACTTCATTAAATAGATGATTATTGAATTAAAAAGCCCAACGTTGAATGACCTGAGTTTAATTGATAAGCAAGCAAGCAAGCGAGCGTTGACTGTCCTACATACTTAAATGCAGTGATTTCCCCCGAGGCTGTGCAACCTTGTCATCAACTGTTCACTTTCTCACTATTGTCTGCTCTGCCGTCAGCTGCACTGATTGACCCGAGCAGATACAATGACATCATCATGCATCTTTTAACACTTAAACATATTGCTTTGCCTACTACATTTGCATTCACGAGGAAACGCCCACAATTTCATTATGGATCCAATAAAACGCATGTAGCAAAAAACAAATGCTGATAATTTATCACTTTTGATTGACTTTGAGGAAAAAACATTCAAGAATTTTCTGTGTGCCTGTACTTTGCAATGGAGTATAACAGCACTGCATTGCAGTGAGATCTGTTTGTAATATTTTGACCCATTCACATGGTAAATAAGACAAGAATACACAGTTCAGAATTAGAAACACCTCTTAGTGTATTTATATATTAACAAACCACAATGACACTAATTTGGATGAGCAACATATTGTGGCCTTAAATTCACCTCTTGCTTCAGGTTTGTCATTCAGAGCAATTCATGACTCACTGAGAAATGAATTATTAAAGGTTTGGCATGAAGACAATCTGCGATGTGATGAAATATTCTTGACGGAGGTAATTATTGTCTCTCTGACAGTGCCAATCATAAAACATCACAATAGATTGTAATAAGATCTGCAAAAGACATGTTTCAAAAGGATGGAAAAACAAAAAGGCACAGACATTTTTTGTGTTCCTCCACCTAAAGCCTTTTTACAAAATAATTTGTTTTAAAAGTTTGAGAAAATGTTCTGATCACATTTTTTACTGTAATTAAAGCTACATGTATTTTAAAAAAAAAAGTCACCTGTTGATTCTTCAACTGAACGGTGCAATTTCTCACAATTTTTGAATAGGTCTATATATAAAAAAAAACATGATTGTGCTGTAGTTGAAGCAAAAACTGCTTGAACATTTTTTGGGGCGTATACACACGGCAACCATACAGTGAAGATAACTATTTGAACACCCAGCTATATTGCAAGTTCTCCCACTTAGAAATCACAGAGGGGTCTGAAATTTTCATCGTCGGTGCATGTCCACTGTTAGAGAGATAATCTAAAAAGAAAAATCCAGAAATCACAATGTATGATTTTTTTTTAACAACTTATTTGTGTGATACAGCTGCAACTAAGGATTTGAACACCTAAGAAAACCAATGTTAATATTTGGTACAATAGCCTTTGTTTGCAATGAACGAGGTCAAACGTTTCCTGTTGTTCACCACGTTTGCCGACACTGAAGGAGGGATTTTGGCCCACTCCTCCACACAGATCTTCTCTAGATCAGACAGAATTCTGGGCTGTCGCTGAGAAACACGGAGTTTCAGCTCCCTCCAAAGATTTTCTATTGGGTTTAGGTCTGGAGACTGGCTAGGCCACGCCAGAACCTTGATATGCTTCTTACGGAGCCACTCCTTGGTTTGCCTGGCTGTGTGCTTCGGGTCATTGTCATGTTGAAAGACTCAGGAACGACCCATCTTCAATTATTGGAATGAGGGAAAGAGGTTGTTCCACAAAATCTCACAATTCAAGGCCGCGGTCATCCTCTCCTTAATACGGTGCAGTCATCCTGTCCCATGTGCAGAAAAACACCTCTAAAGCATGATGCTACCACCCCCATGCTTCACAGTAGAGATGTTTTTGGGATGGAAGTCATTATTAGTCTTCCTCCAAACACGGCTTGTGGAAATCATGACCAAAAAGTTCCATTTTGGTCTCATCTGACCACAAAACTTTCTCCCATGACTCCTCTGAATCATCCAAATCGTCATTGGCAAATTCAAGACGGGCGTAGGAGAACCTTCCGTGCCATGCATGATTTCAAAGCATGATGTCTTAGTGTTTTACCAACAGTCACCTTGGAAACGGTGGTCCCAGTTCTTTTCAGGTCATTGACCAAGTCCTGTCGTGTAGTCTTGGGCTGATTCCTCACCTTTCTAAGGATCATTGAGACCCCACGCGGTGATATCTTGCATGAGGGTCCACTCCGATTGAGATTGACCGTCATGTTTAGCTTCTTCCATTTTCTAATGATTGCTTCAACAGTCGACCTTTTTTCACCATGTTGCTTGGCAATTTCTCCGTAGTCCTTTCCAGCCCTGTGGAGTTGTACAATTTTGTCTCTGGTATCTTTGAACAGCTCTTTGGTCTTGGCCATGTTACATGTTTGAGTCTTAATGATTGTATGGGGTGGGCAGGTGTCTTTATGCTGCTATTGACCTCACACAGGTGCATCTGGCGGACAAACAGGTCTTTGAGGGTCAGAATTCTAGCTGATAGACAGGTGTTCAATTACTTATTTGCGGCTGTGTCACACAAATCGTTAAAAAAAAAAAAAAAAAAAATCATACATTGGGATTTCTGGATTTTTCTTTTTAGATTATCTCTCTCACAGTGGACATGCACCTACGATGAAAATTTCAGACCACTCCATGATTTCCAAGTGGGAGAATTTGCAATACAGCAGTGTTCAAATACTAATTTTCTTCACTGTATGTTAAAAACGTTTTTTCTTTTCATTTGAATTAAATGGTTTGTTTTTTTAAATAATCAATTGTGTCCCCTTGTGGTATGAGATGTACTGACAGTGTAAGGCTTTATTGTCTCATAAAAATAACCTTTTCTATTGTATTTAGACTGTTGGCACACCAGTCCACTGACCCACTTGTACCACTACTTCCCAGACCATGAACTTGGCTCTCCACAGGCTGGCAAGCGCCACTACAAGCGCCCTGACGACAGTCATACCGTACCTGGGCTCCAACGATGCAGTCTACGATGACAGTTCCGTCAAACCTGGACTCCGCTCGGAGAAAATGTACTCGGCATCCATTAGTAGTGCAAACAAGATCATTTACAGCACCCTCGCACCCATTCTCCCCACCAACATGTCAGACGTTCTGCTGACTAATGTAACTGGTGTGAGGGCGGCTCAGTGCGGGGAGAACTTTGTGGACAACATGGAGTGTTTTATGATCTTGACTCCGGGCCAGCAGCTGGCCATTGCCATCTTGGCGCTCACATTGGGTACATTCACAGTGCTGGAGAACCTGATAGTTCTATGCGTCATCCTGCATTCGCAGACGCTGCGATCGCGACCGTCCTACCACTTCATAGGAAGCCTGGCTGTGGCGGACCTCATCGGCAGCATCATTTTTGTCTACAGCTTCCTGGACTTCCACGTCCTTCAAAGGAAAGACAGCCCCGAAGTTTTCCTCTTCAAGCTGGCTGGTGTCATCGCATCCTTCACCGCCTCTGTGGGCAGCCTCTTCCTTACCGCCATCGACCGCTACATCTCCATTCACAGGCCCATGGCGTACAAGCGGATCGTGACCAAGACCAAAGCGATCGTGGCTTTCAGCGTCATGTGGACCGTGTCCATCGTATTTGCGCTGTTGCCCCTGCTGGGCTGGAACTGCAAGCAACTGAACTCTGTCTGCTCAGATATTTTCCCCCTCATTGACCAGAGGTACCTCATGTTCTGGATTGGGATGACCAGTGTCCTGCTGCTCTTCATCATCTACGCCTATATGTTCATTCTGTGGAAATCGCACCACCACGCTGTGCGCATGCTGAGCCGCACCTCCCAGAGGAGTGTCATCATCTACACTGCTGAGGGCACCAAGGTTCAGATGGTGAGGCCTGAGCAAGCCCGCATGGACCTCCGGTTGGCGAAGACCCTTGTACTCATCTTGGTGGCCCTCATCATCTGCTGGGGGCCGCTTCTCGCCATCATGGTTTACGACCTCTTGGGCAAAGTGGACGACTTCATAAAAACCGTGTTCGCCTTCTGCAGCATGCTGTGCTTGCTCAACTCCACCGCCAACCCAGTCATTTACGCCATGAGGAGCAAGGACCTGCGCAGGGCTTTCGGAAACATTTGCAGTCTTTGCCAAGGGAGCGCAACTCCTCTGGACAACAGCGGGGAAAGCGATTGGAACAGCAGGAGCGTAAGAGGCAAGGACAGCGGAAGCGCAGGAAGTGGCGGGAACATTCGAGTCAAAGCTTCCCAAGTTTATATTTCTGGAGTGACGGATACGACTTCTACCCCAGATTCAGTGTAAACATCCATCTGACAGTGGTACAAGTATCTCATGAATATTGAGTAAAATAAACTGCAACTCCCAAAAAGTTATTTTCATTTGGTTGTGATGAAAGTGTGGTAAACTGACATACTGTAATTTTCCCCTTTTCATAAAAAAAAAAAGCTAATAGAGTATATGTTAAATAGATTTTCATCATGTACAGGAGATGTACATGTTTGAATTAAAATTTTTCTTTTAGTGTACTTGCTTTTTGACTGTGGCGTATGTCAAAGAAAGACTCCTCTGAAGTCATTCACTGGAAGCTTGCTTTGAAGAGCAACCCTACAGCTTCTTCCTTAGGTACACCTGCACTACCTGCATCTAAACCAGGGGTCGGCAAAGTATGTTCTGTGGGCCACGTCCAGAATTACATTCTTTAATTGGACCCACCTAGCATTATCAAGACTCCAATCAAATGTTACTTGAATTTAGCCCCTTTTTCTGCACATTGGTTACTTTATTGCATGGATGTCACTCAGTTGTCCAGGCGTTCATATTAAGTAATTATAAAATGTGCTTGTTTGTGTTATGGTTCAATCGTAAAACACTTAACAGTAACCATATTTATTGTTACTATTTTCATACTATTCCACACTACAGGCATTGGGAAACCATTTTTCTATTAGAAAGCCAGCCAGTATATTGAAAAAGTCCTCCAAAGGGCATACTAAATTGATGAACAAATGTTTTATTTGTTCATCCATCCATTTTTCATTCCATTTATCCTGTTTAGGATCAGAGGGAGCTGGAAACGATCCCAGCTGACTTGAGAAAGACAGACTACACCCTGGATTGGCCGGCAGTCAATTGTAGGGAAAATGTATATTAATTCAAGTATTTATTTATTTATTTATTTATGACTATTTGTGGGTTAACGGATTCTGTGAGCTTCCCATTTGTATTCTTTGTATTTAAAATTGCATGGTGTGCAGGATAATCATGGTATAGTATAACCCGTGAAACAGGTTCCTCACAAATGCTCTATATCATCATAGCAATAGTGTGGCTGTCGGGCTTCCAAAATGTCCACTGGAAAGCTCCACCACTAAACTACCTGATAGAAAGTAGTATCTTTGACTCAAAAGCAGACGTGGGTGGTTATGTAAGATGTTGTGATGTTTGGCATTTCATCACTCTTCAACTGTGTACTGTAGAAGTCTATAGTTGGCTTTGTAAAGGCAAAAACTGAAACATGCCTGGCTTTTTATTTTTTTACATAGCAGAAAATATTTGCATCTTGTGGGAATGTTTAGTGTGCTTGTAAAACATGTGACAAATTGATCCTACCATAAGGATCCATAGTGCCATTCTGTCTTCAGTGAACATAGAAAATCTGCTTATTTTTTCTCCTCATGAAATTGTGAAGACAGGTGATATTTTTTCCTAATAAAAACATGAAACACCATCAAACAGAGTGGATCCAATATTCAAGTAATTCATGCATGTGTGTATCAGAGAGGAATAATTCATTCTTCCAATTTTTATGGCACTTGAATGGTTTGGGTCACAGAAGGGCTGGAGCCCACAATTCAGTCTTCGATTAACCCGAGAAGTGTGTTTTGGGAAATTTGGGAGAAAACCAGAGTAGTCATTGGAAAACTGACACAAGCAGAAGAAGAACGTGGAAACTACACAAGTGAAGAGCCAGTATTTCAACCCAAAATCTCAGAACTAAAAGGCAGTCATGCTAAACCCCCGACCACACGGCACGGCCATATTTACATAAAATATGAGGCATTATTGAAAGCCGGAAGAGAACAGATTTGATCTATTTAGCAATCCACTGTCAATATTGCCTAGTCAGGATAAGGGTGGAAAGAATTTCCAAGCCATTAAATAATGGAACACTGCGAAGACAGTCATCATCAACTGGGGGAAATTGTGGCACCAGAGTGACATTATCGAGAAATATAAGTCATTCCAAAAATTAAAAAAGTCGATTAAAAATCCAGATAAATTTTAGTCAGCAAGGCTTGCAAGAGGCGAACAATATTATGAAGCTGTGTGAATTTCTGGAAAGTATTGGATGTTTAGGACATAAAAACAATCTCCAATTTTCTTTATATGTCCGGAAAACAGTGACACTCTTTCAAATGAGTGCTACCCGGCTGTTTTTCTTCAGCTGTAACTGGGGGACTTAGTCAAGGTTGAAGCAATTATGAATAGTCCCAAATAGCATTTATTGTTCACACAAAATCTTCTAGCCTCCGCTCGAAAGCAAAATCATGACCAGCAAAAGCCAACTCAGAGAAGGACGGATTTAATTTGGGGTAATTTTGGACAAAGGGCTAGCATGCAGGCGGTGAATCCCATCTAGCGGGAGTTTAAATCTGACTCATTCTGAACATTATCATGCCTAACTGGTGTGCACACTTGCTCGATCACATTATCAAAACACCACCATTATAGATTTGGGATGAAATAAGACTGGGTTCAACTGCAGACTTTCATCTTTAATTTGAGGCTCTTTCCATCCACATTTTGTGAATGTGGAAGAATTAAAAACATTTCTATGTGTGCCTACCACTTTTTACGGGAACAATATCAGTGGGACAAATCAAACATTATAGATCAAACTTTCACTGCTGAATATTTTGCAGCAAGGGTCACCAACGCCGTGCCCGCCGGGTGCACGGTTGCCCAGGAGGACCACTTAGGGCGCCCGCAAGGCATGCTCTACATGCACACGTCAGATTGTTATCATCATCATTATTATTATTATTATTTGTGCATTGACTTTTAAAACTGACATGGTTACATGTTACATGTTTTTTAAATAATGTTTGTAATATAAAGTATTTAGATATTCGTAAAGCACAAGTTTTGTTGTTTTGGAAGTTTGCCTCAAATAGGTCATATAGGCCTTCATACGACCGATGCTGATTAAGTAGCCCTCAGCCTCAAAAAGGTTGGTAACACCTGCTTTCCAGCCTGGAGTCTGCCCAGACGCTGGATTTGAATAAATATGTATCCAGTAGTGAATATACAGTACACATAAAATAGGTATAGTTTAAAGTTGTAGAACACTGACCTCTTGTGGACACCGACGACTCTCGTTTTCATTTTGATTTGAACGTGCTTCGGTCAGACAGCTGACTAAAGCCACTCGAGCCTCTGATGCCGATGAAAAACACCGAAAAAGGAAAACGAACTGTTAACGTCATCCATTTTAGAACGCTGTTGTAGACACAGTATGTCGTCCGCCTTTGAGTAGCGCGCTTGACTACAATCCCCATCATGCATTGCAGTGAGGTCACCTGTGACGCCACCAGCCGAAGTGGGCAGCCTAGTCGCGTCTGCTAAAGCTAGCTCCGTCCGCTATCTTTCACGGCAGTCAGCCCGCTGCTGGGCTGCAAGCTTCCTCAACTTTCTTTCAGGAAGGAACTTTTGGAAGACACTTCACTTACGATACAAGACACCCCCTTTTAAAAGGTGAGACATGAAAGTAAATAGAGAACTCGACAGCTAAAGCTACCGTTAGCTTTGTTTTCAAGAGCTAACGTTAGCAGCCGTTTAAAGCCTCAGCTGCGCAACATGATTATCATGTGCCTGATAAGCGGCACCGTGTGGTTTTGGTAGAGACGCGAACGATGACAGTAGCCTGTGATGACGAATATTATAACCTTACGACTGTAGAGGTCTGACGATGTAGATTCTTCATTTGGGGCATGGTTTGACAACCTCTTCCTCCTTTTTGATCCGTTTCAAGAAATGGCGTGCGGAGCTACCCTGAAGAGAACCATGGATTTTGATCCGCTCATGAATCCCGCTTCCCCCAAGAGACGAAGGTGCATGCCCGTGTCTCCGTCGTCCTCATCCCCCAGGAAGTATCTGAGCTTGGGGCCCTCGCCTTTCGGGGAGTCATCCTCCAGACTCAGCGCAGGTAATCTTCCTAATTGGCGAGCAAAGTTGGAGCCCAGAGGCCTTAGGAAAATGGAGTTCTGCCTCGTTTCAGACAATAATGTCTTTTGTCAACAGTCCTTTTGTCCCCCTTTCCCTAGAACAAATACTCCATAGCATTAAGCAGGAGTACAAACGTATACAAAAAAGGAAGCATCTAGAGGCTGGAGGCTACCAGCCTCCAGAGTGCTGCTGCTCTCCAGAATCTCCTCCATCCCAGTCCCAGTCCACCATGTCAGGTTGGTTGATGCACACACCCAAGGCTGAGTTACTGCCAAAATGTCATACATTGTTTATTACAATCTGCTATCAATTTATACTAGCTTCATTACAGTATTACTGTCTAGATTTGTATTTACCTTAACAACAGTCTAATTACATCTGTGATGCTGATTACTTTTGCCCCATTAAAAAAAAAAAAAGAATCATCTTTAATTAAATTTACAAATGTTTTCAACATCCACTGTTACGTGATGTCATGCTTAGTTCATGAAGATATCTTTTTCCATGGCCTCCCTATTTTTACCCAAATTGACATTATACATTTGATTAAACATGGTTAAAAAAATTATCTTTCTACCCAGTGTAATCTTTGATGCCATGTGTAATGACGAATGTGTATATAGTATGAGTGACATGAAATAATTATTGGCTATAAGTTAATATAGACGCTAAGACCCAATAACTGCATGAACAGTTTTCCAAGTGGGGCAATCACAATGTTCATTGTTACATGTAGATGGCCAACAATTGCATGAACAGTGACTGAAAAGCCAGCTTGTGAAGGTACAATCATGAATGAACACTAATTACAAAGTGGCCCAGTGGAAGTTTAGCTATTGTGGTGTAGCTTGCCAAATGAATACACAGTGATGTATGCATTTTTCTTTTGAAAGTTGGCCTGTTACTGGATAGTTTGTCATGAACACCACTCAATGACTACACAAGTGAAACATGACGAGCAAGTGATGGGTCAGCAGGACTTAAACTTACTTGGACTTAAAACAGAAACAATCCACCGTGACATGGAAAGAACATGTGCCTATGGACTATTTTTTTTTTTTTTTTTTTTTTTTTTTAAATTCAGGCACATGGTGTCTGGTAAGGCTTTTTTTAATCAATGTTATATTACTCATGCTTTACATTAATTAATTAGAGTTTAAAGGAATACATTGCTGTAGTTGCATTTCATTTTATAACTGGAGATTGACTAACAATGAAGATGCTTTTTGGGCTTTTGCAGCAACACCTTCAGGAGCAGTTTCCCCACTGAGGAAGGAGCAGCCACTGTTCACCCTCAAACAAGTCGGGATGATCTGTGAGCGCCTGCTGAAAGAAAGGGAAGAGAAGGTGCGGGAGGAGTATGAGGAGACCATGACATCCAAACTGGCAGGTAGGTACATGTACCCACTGTCTGGAACACAAGACGGTGAGGAAAAATGTTACTGATCAAACAGAAATGTTGACAGCGAAGTGGGACAAGGATTATGCATTATTATGTGACTGGTGATTTTCCTCAAGCTTTTTCACAGATTAGTTTAGTTTGGAGATCTGGATAAAGCAAATTTTCACCATTTGAGTCACTGAAAGTCCATCGTATAATCCCAGGGTATATATTGATTTGTTATCAGTTGGACCTTGACAATCAAAATATAATCATAGCGTTGCTAAATCTAGTGCTGTATAAAAAGGTTTCTTTAATTTCTCAGGATTCATATGTCACTAGTCCGTCTTTTGACACAAATGGGTCGTCGCACCCGTAGTAGTCTTCAAAATGTTCCAAGTGTGTGTGGTTTCTCATTGCAGAACAATATGACACTTTTGTGAAGTTCACGCACGACCAGCTAATGCGACGATTCGGTGAACAACCTGCGAGCTGTGAGTGCTCTCTGTGCGTTGTTCCCACATTCTTGTCCCACAGGGGAATCTTCAGTTACACATCTGCTTTCTTACTTTTGAGTTCATCTGGCTTTCTTCCCCAGATGTTTCCTGAGCACACAAGGACGGCTGCCTATTGCTGCATACAGCTTGCGTTACACCTCCAGGAAGGAAAAAAGAAGAAAAAAAAAAACATTCATCATTGTTACGAGATTCAGTTTAGGTTTAAATGAAACTTTCTTACTGTGCCATATTTCTGTGGTTGGGCAAATGGTTGTAAGCAACCCGGTGCTTCCGGATGTAAGCAGACCCCTTCTTACCCCCACTCCCTTTTCCCACCTGGGTGGTTGGTCCAAGCTGTGTGTGTGCTGACAGTTCTCACTTTTGGTGATAACTCCCAGCATTCCTGGCATGTTCACTCTTCAGCTTGTTACATGTAAATATGTTGGAGCAGCATCGAGTTTGCTGTCAGAGGAAGCTTCCAGTCGCTCCTCTGTTCCTTTTTATAATTAAGCACTAAGTAGGTCAAATAGATTTTTTTTCCTTCCCTTCCTTCCCGGTTCAAGTATTTTATTTATTTTCATTTGTTTTACTTGTATAACTTTGAATCCATTGTACTTAATCAGGAAAAAAATAATAAAGGACTTAATGTTAAAGCCTGCAGTCTATTGACCTTTGAGGGTACACATAACCCCCCCCCCCCAAAAAAAAAAAATGACAACATTAGGTACACTTAAACAATATAATGCGAGTCAGTACAATAGTTGAGAAGGACTTTGTCTGAAAACTTCCGTCCATTAGGTACACCAAGTCAGGTCAGTAGTCAATCACAGCACAAACTGACATCACAATCGCACCTATGGCCAATTTCATCTTGCACATGCATGTTTCTAGCACAGGCGAGGAAGCTCAAGTAGCTGGAGACGAGCGACCCTGGCAGTTTTGCAATCTCAGAACTGAGTCGGATGTGCTAACCACTACTCACCATGCTATTTACAAAAAGTCTCACCAACTCACTTTTGGCACCGTTTAAATCGGCTCTCATTTGATTGTGTCCCTAATATAGTGGAACATACAAAGTCAAAGAAGTTGTATGATGTTGGTTGACTTCCTAAGTGTAGTATGTCCTACAGGAAACAATGCAATGTGAATTAACCAGTTTATGCTATTTCTAACATTCTTAACTCAAATAAGTATAGAGAGCAGAATAAAATCAAAATACGGCAAAACCACTTAAGTCAACATATCTGATTGAAAAGCGATAACAGCGGGGTTAAAAGAACAGTTAGAACGATGTCACCCGGAGACCCCATTTATAGGTATTGCCGGGATAAATAGCGTTGTGATAAATTAAACCAAAAATCCAGATGCTATTATTATTACACTTTGTTTTCGCAATGACTTTTTTTAAGGCATGACTTGAAATTGTACCATATTTGGGTTGGTTCCACGCAGTGATGCTCTGCCTCTTGGTTTGACTCCAGATCCAATAGTGTACACAGTACGGTATTGGATTTAGAAAAAGTGCAGTGTCCCGTCTCATCTAGTATCACCTCATTCAATTAATATTTTAAGAAATTAACACATGATCTAAGGTATCAGACAGCTTTAATTAATGGGAGAAAACTACAAAAAAAAAACATTTCAGAGGGAATTTATATTTTGTTATTGGACTAATGGTCAGCATCCTCCCCAAGTGAGTCGGGCCACATGGTCTGTCTTCTGCTTGGTGGACTTTATGAACCCCAAAAATTCCAGCTCTGACACAGCCCGGATGAACCGAGCACTGGAGCATTGTTAAGGAAGTCACCTTTGTACGTCATACCTTGCAAACCTGATTTATACCCTGAATTTTGAACATATAAACAACATGCTGGGAAAGGATACTGTTTGACATCATCCACTTTGCCAAAGTTGTCCGAATTTGGATCATTGCCCTCCGCTGCAGACACCACAGTAGAGAAGGCCTAAAAACATAAACACCATCACGCTGCAAATCCAAACCTTTGCATCAAAAGCATTGATTCACAAAACAACCAACATGGAGAAGGAAAAACAAAACATTAAGAACCATAAACCTATTCCAATTGTTTATATACAATGTTAATCAGGGCAAAGTTATTGTTAATGAGGCATTAAGGCGAATCAACTCACTTGCATCCAGTCGTAGAGATTGATGAGGCGGCCACACTCCGAGTGCAGCTTGTAAACGATGCAGATGTCAGGCGCCGCGTTGGAAACACTCCCGTCATCTGTTTTTAGGCTTTCATTCTGAAACAAGAAATCATTATTTTAAAAAGACATTCACAATGCACTTAAAATGATCCTCCCAAAAGTGGTTCAATTTGGAGTTCAACCAAAATGTCGGGGAAAAAAAATAATTACTTGGAAGTCAAACAACACTGCCGTTTAAACCATAATCATGAGTGAAGTCACGTTGCCAAACCTCAGGAGATTTATCTGATTTTTATTTATGGTGAGTGAAGGTTGCGGTAAAGTTTGATAAGTATAGAAATTGAGTGTCATCATAGCTCCTCCTTGTAATAGTTGATTTCCAATTAAACATCTCTAAACTTAAGTAGTTCTCAACGCTCTCTTTTGTCCAAACATTTTTTTGAATTAAAAAAAACATTTTTAAATGATTCTGTTGTAAAACAAAAAAAAACCATTGCAAATGTGTTTCTATAATGTGAAATAATCATTTCATAATAAGTACAATAGAATAACTTACTTATATAATTAATTTATATATTTACAACTTAATTGCAAGTACATAGTTTGGGTTTAAAATAGATTTTTTGTGACAAGTCCTAGAATCTTTCTGAGCCACCTCATATATTATGTACAGAATATCTTTTTTTAGCAATTTTTGGTTGCCCTTTTTTCCAATGAAGCTGTTTTAACATATGCTGACTTTTCATGCGATGGCCAGTCCTGCTTCTCAACAAGAGTCAGCTGGTGTAGTCTTGAGCACACCCGCGACGTGAACAAGGACAAATGGGATAGAAAACAGATCTTTAACATCACTGTCTAATGAAAAACACTACCTTTAAAGCATCAACTACATTAAAACAAAAAGAGGAGGGGAAAAAAAAACCTTGAAACTTCAACAGTATGTTTCTCTGTGTTTTAGAGAGAAGAAAAGCTTGAAAATATTTTGAGATAGACATAGTCCTTCATCAACATGTCATCTCCCAGTCCCACCATGTGTGTGCAACTGTACAAAAAGTATGACTTGAAAGTGTTTACATATAATGTTGACATACCCGAAGATAATAGTAGGGGCTGCTGAGTGCGGCCTGAATGGAGGTGCGGGGTGTGGCGTTAAGGTAGCGTCTCACAGACGACGAAGAGCTGTAGTAGCACACTTCATTCAGCGTCTGGGACTCTGGAGGAGACAGGTGACTCCTACAAAGCAAGTAAGTGTTCATAAACAGGAGACAGACGACCAGAAGATCCATTTGTCTCACTTTACGAGGTTGTCGATAAATGTGACCGCTTCACTTCGCAGATTCTCAAAGGGACTGCATTTCTTCCTTCTTCTAGACTCGTTCATCTCCAGAAGAGCCTGTTGACAACACGTGAAATGGGCGACAGCTATCACCACAAAGATTTGTAAGTAACCTCCCACAGTGGAGAGCGATAGTACCTTCTGCAGCTGGTACAGGTCAGTTTTCTTAAGGTTCTTCATAGGTGAAATCGGGATCTCATCGTCACATGTCATCACCTCACTGGCCCCTGCATGCAAAACACCAGCAAGCGATGCTTAATTCTTTTGTCGTAACAATCCTCAGGAAACGAGGCCATTTAAGTAAAGCCGACACTCAGCAGATGCTCCTCAGCACTCACCGTCCAACTGCTTAAATTTGCTGAGCATGTCTTCCAACTGGACTAGGGCGCTCTTCATCTTTGAGTTGGGGGGCTGCAGAATCTCCACGCATCTTTGGAGCAAAGCGATCAGTTCGTCTTTGGCCAACATCCTGGAGGAGGAACAACGGGAGGATCATAACAGTTCCAAGTTTTCAAAAAATTAAAAATCAGCAGCAGCACATTGAAACAGTGGTCAACATCTGCCTCACAGTTCTGAGGACCAGGGTTGAAATAGCAACCCGCCTGTGTGGAGTTAGCATTTTCTCCCTGACGTCCCTCCTAGCGAATGGGATGCTGGGAAGATGCGACGACGATAGCAAATTGGAGAGCAGCTCTATCGCACCAAAGAAACCAAGATCAGGGTGTTTAGATTTGGTGGAATTTCTGGGCTGCAAATACAGCACCTATTTTTGCCTTTCATATCCTTAATTTATCCTTCGTAACATGAGACAATATTTTTCCAAAAAGGTGTTTCATAACCTGAATTTTTAATTACTAGAGACATTCGTAAGTAGAGATACTACTTTAAAGTAGTTTTCTAGAAGCTGTGGGAATTTTGACCCGATATTTTCTGGTAACTATTTTTTTTTTTTTTTTAACATGTTGCTACATTTCTTCTCCCCCCCCCCCTCCCCTTGTAAAGTTTACTTTTTTTCTGGCAACATTACAATAGGGAAGCATGGTGGATCAGCTAATAAAGTGTTGGCCTCTCAGTTCTGAGGTCCCGGGTTCAATCCCGGACCCGCCTGTGTGGAAGTTTGCATGTTCTCCCTGTGCCTGCGTGGGTTTCCTCGGGGCACTCTGCTTTCCTCCCACATCCCAAAAACACGCAACATTAATTGGACACTCTAAATTGCCCCTAGGTGTGATTGTGAGTGTGACTGTTGTCTGTCTCCATGTGCCCTGCAATTGGCTGGCAACCAGTTCAGGGTGTACCCCGCCTCCTGCCCATTCACAGCTGGGATAGGCTCCAAGACTCCCCACAACCCTCGTGAGGATAAGCGGCAAAGAAAATAGATGGATGGATGGCATTACAATAGTGCTAACTGCAACCATGCAGGAAATTTCAAAGAGATGAGCGTATGTCCAGGTTCACCAAGTCTTACGGCCAGTGAGTGTATATTCTCATTTGCATTACAGCCAGTGCTTACGCTTGAGCCATTTAAATACCAAGACAAGAAAAATTAATTATCTCTGCTTACTTAAGAAGCTTCATGGCTGACTGATAATCCTCCGTCTCCCAAACATTCTTCTCCAGGCAAATTAAATGGAGCTCCCGGATCTGTGGGTAATCCAGTGTTACACCACAGCAACAATGACAGATTAGGGAAAAAAAGGAGGCTTTGTTGAGATAAACTCAATTCTTGCCTGTTTTCCAAGGGGATAGCGAGGCAGCGAGGAGGTCAAAGCATGAAGACACCTCAGGGTGGGATAATACTTCTTGTGGTATTCATGCAGTTCCTTTATCAGCTTTTGGCAAACCTCCTAATACAGTTGAAAGTCTCACTCATGGGTTCAAGTCAGCACAGGTAAGTGTTTTATAAAAAAAAAAGAAGAGAACATTGTACCTTTAAGTGAGCATCCTCTTTTAACAGTCCAACCTGCTCTTGGGATTCTTGCTTGTCAAGATACCTTTGAGAAAGCATGCAGATGCTGAGCCTACATTCTCACATAGTCCATTTGACGCTATCTTAAACATGAATCACACAGAGAATTGAGTCACACCTTATACTGTAAAACAGATGTTGGTACAAATAAGAATTTAAGTGTATGACAAATTAGCGACAATCAAGCGCTACTTTTTGGAGGTTTTGGTTCAGAATGCTGCTCAGTAATATTCAATTAGAGAAAAACGTGACAGAAGAATGCACACATTAAATTTCATAGAAAATAAAGGAGGCACACATTTTCTGATATTAAGACTCCATAGGTTTTATCTCGAGTCTTTGAATTTTTTTGATGTTTCAAAGGAATCAACTATTTTGACAGCTACTTCCGGCTGTGCAAAGTTAGGATGTTCAAAACCTTTTGAAACCAGCATTACGATTTTGCCATATATTAGTAGACTTTACCTGATCAGGATTTTTGGGATCAATCACCAAACAAAAAAAAAAAAAATAATTAACAGGCCACAAACCCGGTCAAGAGATGGTCTGTTTAAATAACCTGTTGATTTACTGTATGTATGTGTGTGTACTTTCCAAGTACTTTTGTCCACATGGAGTTCGTTTATATTTTGACCAGCGACTACCATACCTGCTGAACGAAGGCAGCTGCCTGATCCTCTCCAGGCTCTCGTGGTTGAGATGCGCAACATTACGCAGTGCTTCCTGCTTGCTGCAGCACAGGATGCTGAGAGGTTGTGAGTGGAAGTGCTCCAGGAGGGCCATCTTGAACAGAAAAAGTCTACTGCATGAGCTTCTTTTATGCAGTGATCCCCCCAAAACATTCCATTTTGCACAGACCCGGTGAAAGCAGCATATTGTCATAGCAAGAGTATGTGCGCTTCAAATCAGCAAAACACAATCATATTTCTCACGTATTATGACTTATGAATAATAACTAATTATTATTATACATAGGTACAGGGGAAAATAAGTCTCATTTGACAAATGTATGCTTCTATCTAGATGTTGCAAAAAAAGTGGGATACTTTCATTACAATATGCCACTGCCACCCAGAGCTTATGAGAAAGGTGTAGACTTTCATTGTAATATACCAACAACACCTGGAGGTAATGGAAAAAAATGTAGCCTAAACCTTTATTGAAATTTTCATTCTAATATGACAGGGACACATATGATTGCATAATATGTGCAATTGTGCTCATAAGATTATACCCTAGCAGAATTTGTGAAATATTGTATTTTTAAATATAACTGATGACTGAACAACAAGCATTATTTTCTTGATTGGTGGATGGCGGTGCGCACGGATGGAGCGGCTTATGTCTCTCCCAATCAATGCTTTTATCTGTATTTTGTTTTTTGCTCACATATACCTTGTCACTACACTGCAACAGCCGGCAAGAACTTCTGGACCTCAGGTACTGACATAAAATAACAGTTTCAAGCGACTTTCAGAACAAATATAACATTCCAGACGAGCAAGAGTCAAACTCATAGCCACTGGGGGTGGGGGCTCTTTCAGCCACATCGTTAAATACACCGCAGGGTTCACAGTTCCTGAAAAAAGTAGCGGCTTGTCAGCCGGAAAAAAAGGTAAGAGCAAATGAAAAAGCATTATGTGTTCAAATAAAGTGCTTAACTTCAGAATAATTCTTTTGTGTGTGTGTGAGGGGGGGGTGAACAAAATGCAGAAAATACTTCCATGTTTTGATCATATGGGGAGAAGTAAAATCATGCTTTGTAAAAATGGATCACACATAGGTAGAAGGGTTTTCTATAATTTGTGAGTCAACTTTGGAGTACGTATTACAATATACATGGGCCCGCATTATACATGACAAATTCCGGTAGATGTGTGATAACATCTGTGCTAGCATCTGGTGTGAAGTATGAAAGACTTGTTGGACACCTGCAACTGCTTTCAATGGATGTGTCTTAAATTTGAACATTTTTGGCAGACATTTCTGGCATTTCCTTAAACACAGCTGTCATCCCACCTCTTATAATACCTCAGAAGGTGAAAAAAAATGCAGGTTTGGTTCTTTTTATGTAGAACAGATAAGCAGAAGAGAAAGGGGCTATACACAATAGAACCCAGGATGAGACACGCAAAGCTGTCAGAAGCTATACCTGCACACCCTTGATGAAGTTTCGCACAGAGAAGTCGTGATAGAGGAAGAGGCTAATCAGCACCTGCATCACTCTGCCAGTCATCTTAAAAGGGAACTTTGATGTCAGGATCAACTATAAAATTAAATTGAGCAAAACAAATACTATAATTTAGTTAAAACAACAAAAAAATGTAAGTTTTGAGGTCTTCTGTGCTAAGTGAGCAAATGTGCACCTTATCCATGACAGTGGAAAGGTGCTGAGTGCACGACAGAGACTGGAAGAGCTCGATGCACAACAGTGACGACACTGAGTGGGGCAGCATGTGCTGGATGGTGCTCGGCGACGTGGCAATGCCGAATATGAACATGAGGGGAAGACACTCGATGTATCGACTGCAACACAGACAGGGTAGTCACCTTCACACACCTTAGTTATATTTTCACCAATTTTCCACTTATTACCCACACTACTACATTATTAATTACAGCAATATGTATGCTGTGAGTCACAGGTTGTTGACAATATCACGATAGTAAGACCTCTGTGTTACCTTTCCTTACTTGTCTGTCAGGTGTCTTCAAATAATAAGTCAGTTTACATTTTTGTTATTGCATACATTTACATTAGTATTGTATTTTTTTCTTTTATCATGCCGTGGCTAATGTATTCTGAAGAATGTTGCAAAATATCACTCAAAGCATCACCAGACAGATTTGGACTATGCAGCGTACTAATTAATTCAACTTCCATGTGAAAATCTGTTTTTAATGAACAACTTTAAAGTCAACCAGCAGAACACATTGTGTTTGACTATGATTGTCCTACTATACTGTATTCTAAAATAATATACGTTTTATATATATTTTAAAATCAGTTCACAAAGTAGGGACGTAAGTTATTAAAACATCTTTTGAACAGGTTGTAAAGCAAAAACGTTGAACCAAAATCGTAGCACTTTAAAACTTTGACATCATATATCCATTTTCATTCATTCAAGCCACCAGGGGAACCTTCCAAGAGAGTTCATTGTTACCTGCAGATGAGAATGAATTTCTGAAGAACTTTTTGGTTGAAGGCTTCAAAATCTTTGAAAATAATGACAACCGGGGGACGATGGTCTTTACTTGGAGAACTGCGCTTTTTCCCAGGAGTGCTGGATTTCTAAAAAGCAATGGCAGATGAATAATAGATGAGGAGAAAAAAACATGGCAAAAGAGAATAATTGGACATAAAGTGAGCTCTCAACCTTTGTTTGTGTGTTGTACCATTTGGAGAGCACACTCAGGGAGCAGTGCACGCTTTTGTGTAGCGGAGTCATGCCCTGCTTTATTGCAACCTCTTCCTGCTCTTCTTCTTCCTCATCATCAGCAGCAGTAGCAACCACCGTGTGCATCAATCGCTCCAATACCCTCTTCATCAAGTGCTTCAAAGCTTAAAAAAAATAAATACATTTCCTTAGACACAGGTGTCCAAACCTAAAAATTCCAAGTCTAACCAACTTTTTAGAGAAAAATATGGCTGTATGGCTACACAATACTGCAGACTCAGAAACAACATGCATCAACTCTGACTATACATCATTTATACATCGTGGCAGACTGGAGTGAAAAGTTTAGCTGATATCCTGGAACTAGTCACAGGTTGGCTGGCTAGCTGTATTCTATAAGTTTCTAAACAAATGTACATTGTTTTATTTCAAATATTATAGTGGTCAACCTTTTACTATCCTTGTGTGAGTTGAGAATCTCACAATATACATTGTCATTTGTATTTTTCTAAACGTAAGACTGTGTGGTTAACTTAAAGGGCCACTGTCATGAAATGCAAGATTTTTAATATGTTATTAATGAAAAAAATGGCAGCCGACATGGACCCATGCGTTTTTTCACCACAAAACATGATTTTGACATATACAGCTTTTTGTAACTCCTGCCATGAAAATTCTCTCGAGGGATTTGTTTTCAAGAACCAGGAAGTGACGTATATGGCAGGACCGCCCTCAAGAAGACTCATTTGTTTCTATTAATTTTACCTCCGAGAAGGTAGCTCATTGTTCCTTCGTGTTAGTCAAAGTGCCGACTCGTTGCATTGCTGGACATTGCTTGAACACTCAGGAGGATGGATTTACCCTTCATAAGTTTGCAAGGGACCCACTTTGTTGTGAAAAATAGATTGCATGAGAGCTTCATGGGTTCCAAATGACAGGAAGGTGTGTATACAATAGTTGGGGGTGCGTAACCCATAAATCAGGGTTGCTAAAGGCCGTGGCTTTGTTGACAAGGACGAGCCTGCCGCCGGCCTTGTTGGCTGGGGTGATTCCTGTCCGTTGCGGAAGTGGGCGTTTATCACCGCTGCAGAGGTGGATAGGGCGGGGAGGTGGTTTGGCCGTGAACCAAATGTCATCTAAATATGGCTCGAAACAAGAGGATAATATTGCCCCGGACATTTCACTCGGTTGTGAGATGTTTTCTTCGAAAAGAGCTTCCGTGTCTGGAGGGGCGTGTCCTACAGTAGGTGCAACAGCGTGTTTTCAATGGAGACTTTCCGAGGTGATCTCACGGATAGTAAATGCAGGCAATATGGCGACCACTTGGATGTTGAATGAGACTTCTGCAACTTTGCGCACGGATGACGCGCTCTCCGCTCATATTTATTTTTTCGTGTAGGCATTGAAGTGAATAATTTTAGATGTATTTTTCATTTCAATATCTATTTTAAAATATAAATAGGGATGACACCAGACCTTTAAGTATACACTATTATGGCAGTTATGAAACATAATATATGAATGAAAACATTGCCAGAAAAGTTAACTAATAATCGTGAAAGTTTGAACCCTGGAAATTTATCTCCAATGATAAAATTTGTTTCCAAAGACAAAAAAAAAAAAATCAAGTATCTTTTCAAAACTGTCACTATGTTTTTGACTTGAGTTCCATTGTAACTAGTTGTTTTAACTTTGTTCACAATGTGGAGTATTAACTTACCTGCACACTCTTTGGCTTGGACACAGGCCACGTGAGGTGTGACTGACTGCTGAAGCAGCTCAGACAGACTCTGGAAGGTCATATCGTGGTCAGGCATGTTCACCCCTAGTGAGAACAAGAGATGACAAAATATATATTTTGAAAGCGTACGATATTTACCTCAGATTCATTTTAGCTCTCGGTACGAAGACAGAAAGCTATAAACTCATCATTATCATCATACCAAGCATTAGCGCCGCTGTAGGAATCTCGCTGGCCCTCATCTGGGAAGCCCAGTGGTCGTCTTGGCGAGTGGAGGAGCACTTTCTGGTGAAGTCCAGCAAGCTGTCCAGGATTTGCCTGTTGAGCTCATCCTGCAAAAGCTGACAATGAAGACAGTACAATATTATACTTTTCCTACAATAATTGTTTAACTGTCCCCTGCCTTCGTGAACACATCAGGTTGTACCCCGCCTCTTGATTAGTAGTCTACAGCACAGTCTAAAATTTGGGGATGGGGGGGGGGGTCTTATCACTCACACAAAAACACATGCATTTAAAGGACTAAAGTCATGTCTAGACAACCCCTTGTAAATGTGTCAACCCCATCACAGAATATCACTGTATTAGATACCTCTGTATCCGTTTTAATCTTGTTCCATAGTTCATGAAAGAGTCTGAACCGTATGTCACTGGTCTCAGCATCTTCACAACCACGAGTGAAATAGTCGTCTGTAGGAAAAGCGTAGATTAAAAGTTTTAAAAACAGCTTCTTATCTTGTGGTGGAAGTAATGCTTTACCTAAACTGGGGGATGTTTTCTTCTTCTTCTTGGATTTTGGCTTGAAAACAAAACAACCCTGGAATGTGGAGTTAAGCGTCAGAAAGTGCGCAGACCCCCCTCCTCCCAGATATAAATCACATCATCTAATAATAAATAAGGGAAACATGAAGCCTTACCGTTGACACTGACGAGGTGGTGGACATTTCAGTATTGTTTTTGAACAATGCGTCCCGTCACACCGTAAAGTGACGCCACACCATTCACCGGTTCCTTCTTAGACTGCTTCCGGCAGTGACGAGCCTGCTACTTCCCGCCATAATGACGTTGCCGGAAAAGGGTTGCGTTCACAACTTCTAATCCTGCCTGCAACATCTCATAGAGCGTGTTCATCAAAAAAAAAAAAAAAAAGGGAAATTAATTAAAACGGCAAGCCGCATAAACGTTTTTCAGTTTTCATCAACTCCCGCGTTAATGACTACTTAAAATATCTGTGGTTTTGAACACTCATCCGCAGTTACCTTGTTGGCAGAAGAAAAGTCTTTCAACGTGTCCTAGTCGCTGATCTTGGGGGAAAAAAAAAAAAAAAAAAAGACTGGATAGTGCATACACGTGGAGTGCTATGTCGATTGATTGAAGCCAGGTGGCCGCCTTCTTGGTACTCCCAAACCGTGTGAAGGACACGGTTTACAGATTGGATTATGGTGGGGGGGGTTTCTCAGTTTGGCATGTAGAATTAAAACTGGTCGTGTCAACTGAACATTTTTTTTAAATTCTGGTAACATGAAGGATTTTGAATTCGACTTGGTAAGAGTAACTTTTCCCAAAATACGCTGTGAAGCATTATCATAACATAGCAAAAGACTAAGCATTTTTTTGGTCATAAAAACATTCAATTTTAAGTCAATCAGTATAATAATATAATTTTGGAAATAAGGACTCGTACTGGGGAAATACATGCTAAATGCATTGTTCATTTGTTGTCTCTGAGACGTCCTATTTTCGACAAACTTTAAACTTATTCCCTCGCATTTGAAAATAAAATTCAATTTGCAGAGTTCTGTATTATGAAATTAATCACAAATTTCACAGAAAATGTGTTTTCTTCCTTATCCACTCATGAAGTTTGGGAAAATATTTACATCGCTTTTTGCAAAATAAAACGTCGGCCTATAAAAGTGAAGCAGATAGTAAACAGGTAACATCCACAACCGTAAACAAAACTTTCTTCAAGTGAATTAAGATTGTCATAAAATAAAATAAAAACCTTTACAAACAAAGTTTAACAGTGTCAAAGTAAATCTTTCTAACTCACCAGCCACAAAACAGGCGATTAATTGCACAGGTCGGCATGGTTGTTGTGGGAGTATCAAGATGGCGGGTAGCGACTTCAGTTTTGGTGGCCAATGAGCCATCCAACTTTTTTTTTTTTTTTTAAACATCAGTGGTGTTCCCAGTACAGAACCTGTCCGCTATCAGCGTCAGCCAGGATTTATATTTGAGTTTAATAAAAGTCTACACATAGATATGATTGTCTAGTTTAATAGTACCCTTTGTTTTCCCCATTAAAATTGGGAAATCATATTTACTAAATTACATTCCAGAAGAGAATTATTTCAGTGGTTGAATGTTACGTTTCATTCATTAAATATGAATTAAATGTTGATCTTCTTTCCTGATCAAAATAGTAACACCTCTCAGAGCGCACTCTGAACAGGAACATTTCTCTCAAAGTGCCTCATGATTTTGTATAATTGGAGACAACTGGGGTGGTGGTGACGCTCGAAAGAAATATATAAATTGTAATTCATGGAATTTAAGAACTATAAACCATAACCTAAGGTGTGGCGCATTGTTGTATGCATACTGCATTGATTATATATCTATCCACACAATTCCAGAGATGCTTATCCTCACAAAGGTCATGGGGTGCTGGAGCCAATCCCACCCATTTTGAGTCAGGAGGTGGGGTACACCTTGAACTGGTTGCCAGCCAATTGCTGGGTACACGTAAACTACTCTTCACACAAACATCCACACCTACAGGCAATTTAGTCTTTAAATAACCTCTCATGCATGTTTTTGGGATGTGGGAAGAAACTAGAGTGCCTGGAGAAAACCTAAGGAGGCACGGGGAGAACATGCAAACTCCAAAAAACCAGGGCTGGGGATTTGAACCTCGGACCTCAAAACTGTGAGGCAGACTGTCTAACCGACCCGCCTTGATTATATATTAATACCAAAATAAAGCAAATGTACTGTATTCTTGCAGTTTAATTTTACCCATTTTTAAATGTTTTTATAAGCCTAATTGAGTGAGTTTTTTCAAGTCTTAATAAATTCAGTAACACGAAATTACTACTTATTGTATTCGCAAAGAATTTATCCTGCTGACAATATGCCATTCACACGAAGTTCACAGACAGTATTTTACAAAAAAAAAAAACAGTAACATTTTATTGAACACTTTGTGGAAGACATGTAAATATTACAGATAGGTCTACTAGTGTTGAAAAAAGGATGAAATAAATATAAACAAAACATTAAATCCCATAGGGATATATAAAAACATTTTTTCTTTAAAAGTATCCATTTAGCAAAAAAACATCTTCAGTACTAAGCATAAATACAAACATGAATCTAAAATCTATGCCCTATGGATTACCTGGTTATTAGGACTAACATACATAAAATCATCCAAGACATTTAACTTTATGATGTATAAAATAGGCCATATCATCATTAACTGTGACCATGACTGTTAAGAGTTGGGAATTTGATGCATTGTCAAACCATTCTGCAGCATACTTCTCAAATCCTGAGTGAGACGGAGTTGGAAATAAAACATGGGGCTATGATCCGCTGTAAAGCCACTTTTTTATCATGACCATGGGCTTCATGTATTGTAGCTGCTTGAGCAAAAGATCAGCACCGTTTGAAAACGTTTTATCCATGACTATCTTCACATTGCTCACTGATTTGAGATTATGTGGATTTCTAAAGTCTACCAGTTTCTCACAACCTCGAAAGTAATCGCTTGTTTTAGTTCTCAAAGCAGTCCTCTGTTTGTGAGTTGGGCGTCTTTTGGATGGCAACTCGACAGTGGGCTTGTCGTTCAGTTTGCGTTTGCAGGGGTGCGCCGATTCGGAAGTTTCCAAGAACTTGAGAAAAGAGTCCTCCAGTCCTAAAGGTTTGAAAGACGGCATGGTGTTCGCCTCCTCTTGTTGTTCTTGGGCTACAGGGGTGCCAGGATTTGAGTTCTCTCTTGAGCTGCTAACAGTCGTACGATTGCGAAGGGTTTGCATCCTCTCAGGACAAGCTGGTGTTGGATTGACGGGTTTTCTGGGACGCCCTCTTTTAACTCCGCCCTCTGTTCCAGTTGACACTTGAGACTCGACACTTTCGTCGTTCGAAAGCTTACTGTCCTCCGGGCCCATTTTTTCAACTTCCTCTTCTATGTTTAGCTCAGTGGATTTGTCGCCCTCTTCTGGCTCCGTCTCCTCTGAGGACGTGCACGATCCACCCTCGGGTTTGTCTGCATCTTTGAATCTGTACTTTTTGCAGAAAATGAACTGGCTCCTCTGGTCTTCGATGTATCTCTCGGTGAGGCCGTGTGTCACATAATGCTTAAAAATACTTTTTTCAGCTTCCTCAATTGTATCACAGCCTATGAGCATGCATGGATATTGCAATGGCCACTTCTTAATGCACATGGCTGACGCTTCATCGTGGGTTTTAAGAGTGGGCTTCCCAAAATTGGTCCAATGTTCAAAGATCTTCCCATCTTTCTTCTTTAGATTTTTCTTCTTCATTTTGAATTTGTTTTCCACATTTTCTTTTCCGTTGTTCATTGCTGGGAACAGCACTAAGGATCTATTCCTTCTTCCATCACTTGATTTTGGATTATAGACATATTCATGCTTTTTTATCAGGTGGCGAAGAAGATTAGACTTTGTGGAGTAAAAGCGTTCGCATCCCTCATACTCACACTTAAATGTGGTATCGACTGAGCCACTCTCCGAGATGGCAATTTCTTTGTGAAAATTTTTTATGTGCTCGATGTACTTGTCCACTGAGCTGAAGGGGAGCGCGCACTCAGGCCGATCACAGTTGAAGGTCCCTATGGCCATGCTGGCCATCATTGAGGTGGCTTTATCGCGGGTGAATTTGTGAAGCAAAAGGTAATGCTGCAATAACCTTGTGACTCCCATGAACACCCGTGAGCAGTTTTTCACTTGACATCTGACTTCGTGATCTTTACCTGTAATGTCATAGCTCTCTTGGCCATTTGGTACGCTCATCTTCTCGGGACTGCTCTCTCCTTTGCTCGGGGGTAGAGACGACTGATGCATGGCTCGGTAATGAAGGATCAAATTGTGCTGGATTGTGAATGCAGCAGTACATCCTTCGTGAACACAGCGATATGGTCTATAGGGACTGAAGGCGTTGTCAGCATCACACATTTTGAGCCCAATTCTTTTTTGAAGCTTTTTGTGGACTTCCTCTTGATTAGGTGTGCTTTTGGAGCTGCTTGGTTTTTCTGGGGACGATAAGGCAGAGCCAGTTGGAAGGCTGAATTTAGGTTCTCTTATTTTGCTGACTGTGGGATGTTCTCTTTGTTTCATGAGATCACAATTCTCTGTTAAACCAAATTTCTGTTGGCTATCTGGACATGCAACTGCCAGAGTCAGCTGCTCCTGGGACGTTTCAAGATCTGCCTGCATGCTCTCAACCAACGGTCTACCATCTAAATAACTTTCAGTCAATGGCAAACAGGTGACAGTTGATGTTGCATGTGGGAGGGCATCATTTACAGGATTTCCTGGTGGAGCAATTTGAGGAGCTTCTGATTTGTCTCCACTGTCAGTTTGAGGTTCAATTTCAATGTCGAGGGGCTCTTGTTTAATATACGGAAAGCTAACAGTGGGTTTGGTGACACCACTTGTGTCAGGATCAGCCTCCCTTGTGCACGAAATATCATTTGATTGAACAGCTTGTCGACCATTTCGAGCACTTATCTTGTACTTTTGTGCTTCTGCCTTTGATAATCGATGGACCTTCTCATAGTGAATTCTCAAGCCCGTTGTTCTTGTGAAGGTTTTGGAGCAAATCTGGCAAAAGTAAGGAGACAATTTGGATGGACTTCGTTTCAGTTCTTCAATCATACCAGCGGTGTAATCGTGCATTTTATTTAAATGTCTGAATAATGCCTCCTTTGTCATGAATGAGTACTCACAATCTTCCTTGACGCATTTAAAAGGTTTGGAAATTTTTGCCAAAACCTTGTCATCTTTCTTGGTTGGCATGGGTTTGCTTTTTTTACGGTCGGAGGTTGTATCACAACGGATGAGATTTTGCTCTAAGGACAAATTACCCCGCATCTTTTCTTGGGCAGCTTCAATTAAATCCAACCTTTGAAAGGCATTGGATATTTCCATCAAATGATCCTCTTGATGAGGAGGATCAGGAGCAGTGTAAGAAAGCCCTCCTGCTTTCTCTTGATTACTTTCAAGGTCAGCAGCAGAAATGTTTGAGAAGTCAGTTATATTTGTATGTTGGGGTTCTTGTTTCAATGCCATGGAAGAATTTAGAGGGGTCAAGGTACATGAATCCTGTGGGAAATCACCATTTGCCAAGTTAAAAATGGATCCATTAGTTTCTGGGAGATGTGGGTCATTGAGAAAATCAAGAAATGATGTCGGCAGATCTGCAGTCAGATCAATTTCATCTAAAGGCCTGCACTGTGACCGTTTGGACAGATGACCTCCGAGAGACTTTGTGCTTGTGAACTCTCTGAAGCACCTCCTACAAATGACTTTTCCGTCCTTTATAATTGCTGGCCATTTGGTTCGCTTGCTTAGCTTACCACGTTTTGCTTTTTGGCCCTCACCCTCATCTTTATCATCAGTAGCTTCGCATTCCACATTAGTACAGTCCCCTTCAAAATTGAAGTCAGTCGTGGTGATGGTTTGTGGGTTAAGCATGCCATCCACAGCGTTGTCCATATGTTCATATCCAGACACTGCTATGTTTTCTGTTTTAATTAATTTTGTTGACTCTTTCGATGTCTCTTGGGCCTCTGGACTCAGACATTTCATGGGAACGTCAACAGGTGAACTCTGACTCACTGACTTATCACTCTGAGGGTAGGGAATGTGGTAACTTCCTTCAGGTAGACTGTGAATTGTAGACACGCTGTCCCCATTATCTGACTGTCCTGCCAAGTTTCTATTTGTTTTCTTTCCATCCACTGAAACACTCCTGCCATCGGGAGGCATTAGTCCATATTGATTTACGCCATTGTGCATTTGCCCTCCATTGTCAAGCATCAATGAACTGGATAAGTATTGGGACATCAAACTTGAATCTGAAGGACCGTGAGACCCAACTGATCCTTGTAAAGCTGCCATTGAGGGCTCTCTTTCAGCTGGGAGTGAAGCTGTGGTTGGATAGGGATCAGGCTGCCACTGAGGATAGCTGCGGGAGGGGTACTCATTCATGTTGAAGGTATCTGGGTAGCAGCTGTTCATTGGGGGTGAAGACCAGGACTGGGACACATCGGGCTGACTGGGTTCCCCGGTATTGGTGGAACTCCCCCAGGATGCATACACTGTGGGGTTGACCATTGGAGTGATGGGCACAGGGTCCATTGACCCAGGATAACACTGAGAAGGTGAGGTTGAACATGCTGCGGGGTAATCGATTTGATCCATCCCAGGTTTGTTACAAAGAGGTCCTTGCTGATTTGGTGGCTGATTTGGAATCTTGCTGTCACCGTTGGGATACTGTTTGCGTGCAGCTACTCCAGTTGGTGCCTTTTTTGCTGTAATTTTGGCCACTTTGTTGTATTTCTTGGCTAACTTCCAGTCCTCGAAGATTTCAGGATGTTGCTTCTTCACATGTCTCGACAAACTTTTGTTGGTACTGTAAGCCCTTGTACACTCATTATGTGGGCAGCTGTGCAGGTTTTCCCCGTTACTGGATACAGCCGGCATTCTTGGTGTGTATCCAGGCAGTGAAGAAGGGATTTCTGTCGAAGGAATTTCTATCTTGATTTGGGTGGGAGAAATAATTTGCGGTGTTGCTTTCTGAAACTCATCGGCTTGTATGTTTTTATGACCTTCGCCCGGTGGACTTGCCATGAGAGTGATAGCACTGGGGACAGGGTAGAGGGGAATGTTTGCTTCCTCTACTATTTCCTGGTGAGCATGCGAAGTCTCAGGGGCTGCTTTCAAGTCAGCTGGTGCTGAGCTCGGATTTGTGAGTGGAGTGTAACATTTGTCTGGATCTTTCAGTTGGATATGCCCCACAGAATTCAACATGTTTTCAATCGAATGTTTGACTCTCACAGGAATGAGGTCTTTAGCAACTTCTGGGGAACTGCATGGCGATGTGTTTCCCTTTGATGCTTCTTTTGTGAACGCATGTGAATTACCTTTATCAAGGCAAACAACAGCAGAATGCGTGTCTTCTTGGGATGCCATATTCTCCTGTGGCATTTCAACTCTGGGAATGACGGGAGGGTTCTCATGTATGACTACCACATTGTTGACTGTATTGTTGGTATTGTGAACCTGTTGGTGAGATAAGAATTGAGCCTGCGAGTAGAATATTTTACCACAGTCATCTGTCGGGCAGGTGTAGGTAAGGTAATGTTGAGCCTCGTGATCGTACAAAAGGTAAGCCTCGCTGAAAATCTCCCCACAGTTCGGAAACATACACTGGGCCTTAAATTCTGAGTGTGTTTTCCTATGCATGTGAAGTTCGGAATTTGAATTAAAGTTGGCCTTGCAACCCAGTTGTATGCATATGTATGGTTTACTGCCGCAGTGCATTTGCAAATGATCATTTAGATGTCGGACATTGACAAACTGCCGCCTGCAATACTGGCACACCACTTTTTGTTTCTGTATCTCCAAAAACCTCATGGCCTCTTCGTCGTCTTTGTGCGACCTGACATGAGCCATGAGGTTGCGGAAAAACTTGAATGCTTTGGAGCAATTTTTAACGGGGCAGAAGCAATCTTGACTTATTTGTGGGACAGACGTAGTTTGTTCAACGTTCACTGATTGGACACCAGTTTGTGAGTCATTATTGACAGGAGTATTAATTGCTGTGGGAAAACATTTCATACTTTTAGGAGACTGCGGTAGTTTTATCCCCTTTCTTGCGGTTTTCATAGCAGCAAGTCGCTCTTTACAAGACTGCTTGACATGAGATGCTACATGTGGCTCTAAAACCTCCTTACTATCAAAGCTGTCTGCACAAATAGGACACAGATACACTCCATCCTTAAAATGCTTCTGAGCGTGCCGAACTATTCTGTGACCCAAGAACTCCTTGTCACACAGAACACAATACTGCATGTAGGCTCGCCAGTTTCGGAAACGAGCCGATACAAATCCTTGCTCCCGGAGTTTCTTTGCTTCTCTGTTTTTTTCTTTTTCATCTGTGATTTCGTTGAGTTCATTTGTAGTGTTTAATAGAAAGTCCTCCAGGTCTCTGTAGTCTGGGAGTTTTCCATGTGTACTTTCCACCTCTTGTTCATCTGTGTCGTTAAGCGTGTCAATAGATGACACGATCGCTGCTTCCTCACCCATCAGTGCCAAGCAATTGCATTTCAAGGTTTTCCAGTCCCAGAACTCTGGATCAAAAGGCCACTCTGTCTTTAAGGCCAGCAGTAACTCACAGCGTAAGGAATTGGGCACCGGCAGACTCCCATCCTCCTCAGGCTTTTGATCCGGTTCGTTGTAGAGTGACTCAACAGCGTAATAAGAGTCAACAGTAGGTTGGAGGAGGAATTCAGTCAGCTGGCATGCGCGCTTTACTTCAAGATCTGTTGGCAAGATGCAGGAAATAGTCTTGCAGATCGTCGACTTGCTATCCGTATGGTCACTTGAGGTCATTTTCAGAGCTTGAATGCACATTTCCACGCAAACCGGAAGCCCCACTTCACCAACCTAAGGACAGACAGAACAAAAGATTTGTAGAAGTTTGTTAAAGTGGATAGCTAAATTCACTTGACATACTAAATCAGTCATTACCTCATTCTGGATGACTTTAATAAGGAATAAAATGTGACAGACACTTCTGCAGAGAAGAGCCATTTCTTTGCTGTGGCTGAGGAAGGAGTCGGCCGAACACTCCAAACGCATGAGTAGCTTACTCCAGAACAATGTCAGTTCCCTGTAAAATGATTAAGTTGATTAAAAGAACTGAATTTGTCGAGAAAAACAACCAAACTATAGTAAAAAGTTACCCACAAACTGGTGTACCATAAAGATATGCATAGAAACACGCCAATGTAAAAATATGACAGTATTTGAAGTATTAACAATAATAAGTTATTTGGCTCTGCTCGAGAGAGTGTTTATACTGATGTTTCTGTTCCTCTGAAATAGAAAATCCCCCAGACAACTTTGAAAGTTCTTCAGCAAGAGTTCTAAGGGTATTTGTTCCAAACAAACATCAGCACTTACCAGGCACAATAAACGTCTCCTTGGAGAAGTTGTCGCTTAAGAAAGGCAGAACATAAGCACTGTGCTCCTTTCTCATCTCCTTCTGACTCCAAGTTACAGATCATTTCCAGAGCATCTTTGCAGTCTATTGATGATATCTATGTAAGCCAAAGAAACAGCAATTTCATGTATGTGGTATGGTGATTGTATGCAAAATGTTTAAGGGTTTGTTTAAAACTGAGGTGTCAAAACGCACTGAGGTTCATGAGCCACATTCACCCCAAATAGCTCTGCAGTGGGCCAGACCAGCATTCTGTGGCCATAACCAGATTTCTTGGATGTACACAAAACTACAATTTGGAAAGTACTCATCCATCCATCCATTTTCTGAGCCGCTTATCGTCACAAGGGTTGCGGGAGTGCTAGAGCCCATCACAACTGTCATCAGGCAGGAGGCAGGGTACTCCCTGAACTGGTTCCTAGCCAATCACAGGGCAGATGGAGACAGACCATTGTGGCACTCACAATCACAACTAGGGGCGATTTAGAGTCTCAATTAATGTACGTTTTAAGGATGTGGAAGGACACCAGGGTGCCCGGAGAAAAGCCGCGCAGGCACGGGGAGAACATGCAAACTCTACACAGGAGGAGCCATGTTTTTAACCCCGGTCCTCAGAACTGCGAGGCCAACGCTTTACAGCTGCGCCACCGTGAAGGATTATTGTTGCAAATTATGTTTCAAATCATAAAATTTGACCACGCTGAAGTCACTGTGGTTATCCATCACGGAGTTTGCTTTCTCAAAGTCAGCGGCGTCACTACAGCTGGTATTGGCCTAGGAAGCCACAGTGTGGAGTTTCCTCAGCACATTTTGGCCATTTCTGGTAGCAGTTTTTACTTTCCGTTCCATAATAAGGAACAAAGCAAGAGCAATGGTGACCATGGAAGTGTCTGCTTGACGAGATGGGCCTAAATAACCAAATGATACATCTAATAATATAATATTTACTGATTATTATTTTTAAAAAATAATTATTATCAATAAAGAAGGCAGCGACGTAGGGAGTATGTCGAGCTGGGAAGAACAGCGACTACGTCATCACAGCATGTGACTAAAATGGACCAATCACACGGCTTTTTCGGCGCAGAAACATTTTTTTGACGTGCGTGGCAAGCTATGCAGAGGTGCTGTGCAGGGGAATGCGTATGTCACTTGATGCAATGTGGGCGTTGTCGACCGCGCGAACATTGGAGTGTAAAGAGGGCTTAAAAGTTGTCTGACGAGCTGACTCTGGCCTGCAGTTTTAAAACATGGCCTGCCCCTACAAGAGAATTTTAATGAGGGGCTTTGACATGAACACAATGAATAAGTTTCTTGGGTAAAAGGTGGCTAGAATTGTTTGAAATACTGTTCTGCCAGATACAGTTGGGTCAAACATCTTTACTATCAAATATATGTTTTAAATTACTGAAGTATTTGACTTTAAAGCAGTCCATACAGAAACTCCAGAAACTCAAAGCGTCATTGAAGGGTACATCCAACAACATGGAGGAGGAAGAGTATTCATATTTACTGTATTTATTTCTCACCATGTGGCCATAGGCCACAGTCAGGAAACAAATTTCATATGGACTGGAAACTAAGAGCAGCAACAAATTATGTGCTGCAGCAAAGTGGAGATTGTGGAGTATAATACAGGCAGACTGTAAACTAAGGCACACCAATACGCTAAATTAACGATACAGTGTGTGTTTATGATTGACACTTCTACCAGAGTAGAATCAAAGGATACAATGACGCAATGGCGACATATACGCTCCAACTCTATGGTGTTGGCTGAACACATTTGGGAGCACAGGTGACCAGGTACGAGAAATGATATCTTTTAGGGAGCTCAAAATATTCGAGGTGTCGTGAAATTAAGTGTGCCTTGATGTCGTTGGGGTTTTGTCTCAGTTAAAAATGAGCCAATGGGCTTAAAGTTGAGATTTGGGCCAACTGTACAAAGCCACGCCAATCAAAGTAAATATGTGCCACTATGTGACGTCACATGACTTAAGAGAGCGTAACTGGATTGGCTGGGTGTTGGGTTCTGACATCCTTTGTTAATGTCTGTGACCTGAAGTAACCCGGCCTTTTTTACACTAAATTTAGCCATTGAATTTCAAACAGCGAATTTTAGCCAGTTGAATTTCAGACACAAAATTTTAGCCAGTTGAATCTCAGGAGACTGAAAATATTTTGAAAGGTTGATTTTTTTTTTAATCTGCTGAATTTGATAACATTGAAAAGTTAAACCGAAATACACCTATTGAAAATGTGATCACTTTGAAATAAAAATGTGAATTTTAAAATGTAGTAAAAATATGTATACAAAAATACAACATAACATTTTCAGTGGTATTTTTAATTCAAATCCTAGTGCCACATATTTACTTCCATACACACCGCTTAGCCAGGCAGCTGGCACGCTTTACTTCCTCTTGAGGGACCCCAATTAGACACTGTACTGATAGGACCATGTTGGTATGTCACTAGCAATCCACAGTTTGGCTGACCGGCCCACATGATGTGACCGGAAGGCTGGATTGGAAGGGATGCAAAAACTTTGCAACTTGCTATGGCATAGTACGCTTGTCAGAGCTGTGCTTCGCTATCAATTGTTCCATAGGTAACAGTGCTGAATAAAGCAATTTTCCCATTATAAGTCAAACATGGAGAATTTTTTTTTTTTTGCATCAGATCTTATGGATACCCAAACACCGTAAAATGTTTATTGCTGATGATGGGAAATGCAGGCTAATCGAGGAACAAAATGGTAGATGAGATGCTTCTTACCTCTTCCATGAGTTGCTCCTGACTTTTGGTCATGCAAATGCAGAGCAAGTAGGTTTGTTTGAAGTTCCCTTTTCCTTCATACCCTGGATACTCTGAGCACATCTTTGCTAGGGCTGCTGCTTTATCAGCACTGTCTACTTTGATAAGGTGCTTTATGCGCATGCTGAGAAGCGTGGGACCTTCCAACTCAAGATACTCGTGAACTAAACAATAAGAAAGAAGGTAGAGAAAAAATGAGAAACTACATGTGGAAGACATATAAACAATGTCCAATCAACTATGTGAGGGAATGGGCAAAAACCTTGCTCAGTTTGAGGGATCGTGTTGGACAAGATGCTGCTGAGTGTGGTGTTGGACCAGATGCCATCTTGCTGTGCCAGAGCAAAAAGAGGGCGAAGCTGTGCACTCCCACTTTCCTGCAAAAGGCTGTGTGCCAACTGTAATAGAACACAAATGAATATGAAGTCACTGACTATATACTTACGGTTTCCCACACAAAATAATAATTCTAATATACAGTTGAAACGAGAAGTTTACATACACTACATAAAAATACATCATCTTGCTATATGCTCTGCAAGCCCCCGCCCCTCACTGTCTGACATGGAATCAGACTTGAGCTTTTCCAAATGTATTCCGTTTTCTAAATACTAGAAGAGAGAAGGATTTTTCAGACATTACTTTTTTCAAAGACAGAAGTTGACACTGAGGACAATTATTATGCAGTGCTGGGAATCTGCAGAAATTCACTTCCGAAAAAAAAAAATTCTCCAAATATGTCTGAATTTTTATATTTTCAAAATTTTGTCAAGAATGATACAATGGGACAGTTATTGCAGTATATCATGTAGTAGGATAAAAATAATTTTGCATACGGTTCAATTGCACAACATAATCATTAGTCCATAATCTTATTCCTTGCTGAATTGTGATTTAAATATTTGTTACTTTTTTTTTATTGCATCAACCACGTATTGACAGACACATTTGCTGGCCCATTCAAAGTATATGAGATAGACATCTCGTCGTCAAAAATATCCATTTATAAATTAATATGCCTTTACCAATTCAACGTTTGGTAGAAAAAAAAGCAAGTCCCATTTTTTGAGCTGCGTATCCTCACATAAGTCATGGGAGTACTGGAGCCAATCACAGTAGTCATCGGGCAGGAGGCAGGGTACACCTTGAACTGGTTCCCAGCCAATCACAAGTGACAGAGACAATCGCACTCACAAAGACATCTCGGGTCAATTTAGAGTCTCCAATTAATGCATGTTTTTAGGATATGGGAGGAAACCCACACAGCCATGGAGAGAACGTGCAAACTCCACACAGGCGGGGCCGAGATTTGAAACCCGGTCCTCAGAACTGTGAGGCCAAAGCTCTACAGCTGCGCCACCGTGTCGCACGTTCTTAAAATAATTTTTAAAATATGGAAATTTGAACAAATTCTTCTGGAAGTGAATTTCTATAGACTGGCAGTTTTCAAGTTCTAGCCATAAATGCAATTGTACTAATAATTGGCACAATAATTTATTTCAGTCTTTCGGGCTTTTGTTTTGTCATTTTTGTTTCATCCAAGAATTTTCATCTCATTCTAACCTGCATCACTACTGGAGATGTAGGTACTCTGTTTCTATTTGTGCATATCAACTCAAGATGGAAAACTTAAAGATTATGCCTCAAAAAAAGTTAGTCCAGAAAATGAATGAATGATTATATTTTGGACCTTGTGGATGATGGTTTGAAATATACTGTTTAGAGCTTATGCACCTACGTCATAAAATCACATGACTTTAGTTTACCTTCCCATATTGCCAGTCTCACAAAGCATTGTTCAATGCTAAGTTGGTTGGAGACGACACGAAAATGTCTTTTAGCATGATGCCCAGAGTCTTGTCCGATACCGTTAGACATTTAGAAGGTGAAAATAATCGAAGGTACGTGGAAAGGTTTGATAAACCCGGCGTAGAGGACCCGTATTTAATGCCGAAGTCGATGTTTTCGCCGATAAGAAACTGGACTGTTAATTCACTTCCGCTCGTCTTGGATAACTGGATATACACATGGATCTAGTGAGTAAATCAAGATTTACACGGAAAAGTTTGAAAGCGTATGAAAGTCTGGATGCATACAAATACTTCGTTGCTTGGTCTGTTCTCGTCAGAAATAAATCCCACATAGTGATGAGCTGACGGCTCGTGAACACGGAAGCGTTCGGCCGCACATTAACCTTTGCCGGAATCCATCGATCTTTTCCGCTAGTATTCATTACAAATACCAATGTTTAAATAAATGACCCCTGGTTTTTCCCAAAACTTGCATTCATTAACTTTGATTGGACTGGCCATGGAACATACACAGAAGTGATTGCGGCCACACTTAACCTCCGCAAACTTCTGCGACAGTTTTTTTAATGTGCATTGTTCTCAAATGAGGCAACTTGGCATCATAAATACTTCTTGGTAATTTGAGATTGAGAAGAATAATCCCTACCTGAAATAAAGCGATTGCTACACAGACGTGTGTGTATTTTTATTGGGCACCATCCATCATGTTTAATTGCCGAAATCCATCAATATTTTCTGGTCTTTTCAGATGGTATTCCATAAAATGATCTCTTTGAATATCTGTCTCGTCTGTTGTGACAAGCAACAGCACAACAGGTCTCGGGTATTGTAAATATTCTCCTCCGGTTCAATGTCTCCCACAATATCGAGCAACTCAGTTTGACCGGCAATATGGCGCGGTGAAAACGGGACGTCACGTGCACGAGCTTTATACGATGGCGACATGGAGTAAATCTCTTTTGTGGTGACGATCAATGACGTGGACGATTACATTAAAGGTGATCAGCATCAAACACTAACTGTTGGCCCCGGTATCGCTCAAACCAATCAGATTGGTGTTAAGTCTAATTTTATTGAAGTTATTTTTAAGGATTTGCCTGTGTGTGTTTTCCTCCTGGTACTCTAGATGATCAGTAGGTTAATTGAAGACTGTAAATTGTCCGGAGGTATGAATGTGAGTGCGAATGGTTGTTTATTTATATATACCCTGAAATTTGCTGGCAACCAGTTCCGGGTGTACCCCCATCCGATCCCCCTCCTGCCCATAGTTGGCTGTGATAAGCTCCAGCATACCTGCGATCCTAGTGAGGATAAGTGGTGTAGAAAATCTATGGAAGAATGGTTTATTGCTGATATTGGATCAGACCGTTGTCACGGATAAAACAAAATTCAAAGCTGCAATGCTAGTAACGGATCAGAAGTGAAAAAGTTGGGATTGGGACATCCCTGGTTTTTAATCATGCCTCAAAAGCCCTCATTCTCTTTGACAATGGCCAGTAAAGCTTTAAATCCTTACCAACAAACTGTGACTGACACCATTATTACAGTTTCTCTCACCAAGTTGTGGGTGAGTTTTGGCTGCAAGAAGTCTCGGATCTCTGCCTCTTTGTCTGTCCTTGTGATAGCTGTGGTAGCCTCCTCCTTGCCTGTTTCCCCATGTCATCTCACGGAAGGGGTTTGGAGATTTGTAGTGCTACCAGTGTACTTTATCAGTTTCAGTCTTTGCAAGTGGTTATGCACTCCTCCATTATTCATGTAAAATCTAAATTTCTTCCGCACTTTAGACTTTAAACTTGCTGTGAGTGTTTTCAATCCTGTCTCTCTGAGTTTGATATTCCTCCATGCATTTCCCTAACATTTTCTCTTCAACAAACTGAAAGCACAGCACAAACTGAGGTAACCAAATAAAGTCTTTTTAGATCGAACCATCGACGTGTTCAAGCTGTACTTAAACATATCCATTACTCAGTGTAATCACATCTTTGTAATGAAAAACAATTTTTCAATTAAAATCGTTTTGTGTTATACCCCTAGTGTATATCCATGTATTTTCTCTAAGTCTAGCTAAACTCAGCTGCGTTGCCATTACTTCAGATTGGCCTATCTCTGCAAAGATAAGTGTCCAAGAAGCCCACTGACGGCTGAGAGGATACTGACCTTCATGGAGGACTGAAACTCCTCCCATAAGGCACCAGGGATGTGCTGGGGCAGTAAGAGTACCAGCTCCGCACAGCTCCTGCAAATCCAAACATTCAGAATTTGTTAAGACCACATTTAGGTCACATCACCACTGTCGCCTGCAAGTACAACCTCGTAAATGTAGAGCAGTGCTGTGATGTCATTTTTCATCCATGGTAAACAGGAAATATGGCGCAATAATGTGTGTGTGTGTGTGTGTGTGTGTGTGTGTGTGTGTGTGTGTATGACAACAGACGTTCTCTGTAGTTACAAAATGATGAAACGCTTGCATACTGCTTTTGTGTCTATATTTATATACAATTACTAGATTTATGAGGATTACTAGAATTACCACCTCACCGTTGCCACCTAATGAGCACCAATTCAGGAGCTATCTACATTTACAAAGATAATATTAAAGTTTTGATTGAAGCTATCAGAAAAGTATGAATTTAACAATGTTTCTTTTTGTGGTTCCATTACTAAGAAGTGTTCCCAATATTTTCCCCCTTGCAGTAAGATAAAATAAGGTAATAAAACTGAGTCCATATCTACGTCACTGAAAAAAAAAGTCAACCATATAGTAACAGTGTTTTACAGTTAAAATTTTGCTTTTGTTTTGTATAATTTGTAATTAATAGAATCAATCGGATCAGCATGATTTTTGTCAGGACAACAGAGCTTTAAACAAAGCTCTTGGATCGGGGTCTCAAAAACTTGTGGAAGCTCGGATTGTGAGTAGGGCGTATTTGTTCTGACCCATGAGGATTTGTTGTGTGTAAGCGTCAAGTTGTAAATGCAGCACTACTTCACATATTATTTCAATATATTTACAAGTGGATTTTGGTGCATGATTAACCTAGATGCACAACAAGGTCTCCTTGTTGTTGTCAAGCATACTGTCAATTCTTAAATGTTCTATCCGAATATCATCTGTTATCCAATTGTATAGGGCAGTGATTTTGAACCTTTATTGGGCCAAGGCACATATTTTATATGTGGAAAAAACTCACGGCACAACTAGAAACTAAAATGTTGCCAAAAATGGATCCAGCTGTGAACTATGTACTTTCTGCAATCTAATGGAAGAGCATTTAATTTTTCTATCTGTCATTCAACATCGCTGGCATGGATAGATGAACAAAGATCCATTATGTTTCATGAATAATTTTCTCATCAATTAAGTGAATTTTGATCGATGCACACCTTAAGAGTCCTCAGGGGACATTATCGTCCCACAGCAAACTGGTTGGGAATCACTGGTATAGAACACAAGTGTTAAAAGGGTCAGATGAAAAAGGGTTTAGTTAACATTCATATTTGGATTATTTATATGTTATGTAATACAAGCACATAGCTTCCAGCAAGTTGTCAACTATAATTTGGCTAAAAATGTGTTTTTTCGCAAGTGTATTGAGCACTCCCTGAACATATCTGAACCTAAAGACACTGAGCTGTGGTTATTCGATCCATCGCACGGGCTACCAGAAGTGACGTTGCAATTAACAAACACATCTACGCTCCACTCTATGCACAATGGTGAGCAATGTGTTAGAATAGAGGAAGATTTTGATGTACAGGAGTAGAAAACTGAAATTGGCATTGTCAAACCCTATGTTATAGCCAATCAGGCGGCTGGAACGTGAGAATGACAAGCAGTCAAGGAGCAGCTGTACAAAAGAAAGAGGGTCACTGGGTCAATGTAACAGTATGTCCAAAGCATGACTTTTTATAGAGTTGTGGCTACAAATAATGGCACTCCAGGTGTCCCAATATTTTTTCATACGACTATGAGTATTATATATTCATATGTTTCATTGACATGGCACACGCCTTTACTTGGTATGCAGTATTTCTATATATTGTGCTCCCCTCGCTCAAATAGCTTTATAACATGCTGCACAGAAAGTCTTCGGAATGTCTGTTGGCTTGTGATATAGGCAAAAGCACAGACTACATTACTGAAAAGTACCGCATGAGTATTTTTTACTAATTGCGAGAGTCCTAGGTAGATTCAAGGAAATCCTTACTTCTTGTCTGCGCCACGGAACTGTGGCAGCTCCAAGATTTATTTCTTGCTGAAGACTGATGTCCCGACTGTAATGGGATAAATAGTAGGCACAGGAACAGGTTTCAACCTCTGCCTCTGCATCCACCATCTGTATCCAATGCTTTCTACTAAGTCTTTCTCAAACTATGCCTGTTCAAATTGATCAGCAGAGTTTGGAATGCTTGCTAGGCCCCAATAGCTCGCCATGCTTCTTCCCCTATCAATTTACTTAGCCTATCCACTGGTCATGTATTCCTTTTATACTTGGAAAGCTAAAAAAAAATTTAAAAAACCCTCTCGACACTGCCTGAACCATTTGTACAACCAAATGCCACGCAATAAACAATGTTGACATTGCCAAATCATACTACAGCAAATATGCAAGGACAGGAACAACAGCATGGAATCTTCTTTTCTTTTCGGCTTGTCCCCTTAGATGGACGCTCATATTTGTTTTGCACAGTTTTACGCCGGATGCCATGCCTGACGCAACCCCTCTGCATTTATCCGGGGAGAGAAGCTTACAGCACCTGGTATTCCCAGGCGGTCTCCCATCCAAGTACTAGCCAGGGCAAACCCCACTTAGCTTCCGAGATCTGATGAGATAGGGCGTTCTCGGGGTAGCATGGCCATAAGCCCTAACAACAGCATAGAATAATAAGACACAAAGCCGAAAGAACAACCTGGCTCGTGTGACTTCACAGGGCTTGATAGAGCCGAAGACCGGAAGGGGCTGAAGGCAAAAAGCTGAAGGCGCATTCGCCATCATGTTTATCGATTTGACTGCTGTCCTGTATATCTATGTAATCACTTCGAAACAGCAGATGTGGTTTGTTAACATTTTGAACATCATACACGAACGCCTTGACAGCATTATTGTTTAATATTTTGCTGAAGTTCAAACTCGAAATATTAAAACACACCTCAATGTCTTGAGCAGTTAATCACTGCCTGTCTGAAAGTGTCAATCAAAACATTATCTTTGCAAAGGTTTTTTTTTTATTCAGATCTTGTGTCGGCGCTCACTAGATTGTGAAGATGTACGTAATGTTGTGCCAGGTTAGTGTATATCAAAAAATAAAAATGTAAACAGTGAATCAGTGACAAAATACTCAAAATGTAACACTTGAATGAGTACACCCCCATTGTAAAGTGATCTTTTAATCCATTTCTCAAGAAACAGTGACACATTTTAAGGAAAAATGAGGCTTTGAGTGTACTCGTATTTTCAACAAATTAATTTTCTGTGCACATTGACAAATCTCATTTGCAATCAATGGAAAAACAAGATTAATTCAGACAGTAAACGCAATGTTTTCAAGCAATCTGCTATATGCAGAACAGCACATGACCAATGGGAAAAATACGACAGCTGACTGTATGCCACTCTCTAGGGTTGATGACATTACTGTTTGTGACGGAACTTGCTAAAAGTTTTGTTTTCTTTAAGGCTGGTTTCTTCAGACGAAGGTTAAATTCCTGTACATCATATATTTATAAAAATATGATACATGTAAACATGAAGGAAGCTTAAACCATGGTTATTTTTCCTCTTTGATGGTTCTGTGGTGATATCTTGTTTAAATAAAAAAAATAAACTGTCCACATGTTGTGAAAATACTAAATGAAGACCATTTCCAGGCTTTGCACTTACAATGTTAACTTTTCAAGTAGGAGTGGCACATTTTCACATTCGGGGGAGAGACAGGAGGTGGCATTGGCGAAGCTGAGGACAGCCACAGTGTAGACCTCCAGCAAAGGCAGTGGATCCTCATCGGTTTTCCAACGGCCCGCATAATCCACCAGGGCCTGACCAGAAAGCACAAGGCAGTAAATTGGATAAAGCTGATAAAAGTACGCCATTCCCAACAGAAAAGTGCTTCAAAAGTTGTCATTGCTTTGATCAAGTTGTTTGATTCTAGTCATCGTACAGGTATGTGGCATTATATTTTTCTTATCCCATTTGGCTGGACCACATTCTGACCACTGCCATATTATACTAAAAATCCAACACAAGATCCGTATTAAAACGTCCACTTTTACAACAACAGACACTAGAAGTGGTGGGATAAATTGTGGTCGTCTACAATACTTTTCGCATATTACATGCATGGTGTATATCAGCCACATCTATTTTTCAACAAAACAATTTTGTAGCATTGAAAAGACAATTATGAAACCAAAATTATTTTGAACTACCCCTGCCTCCCAATACCTTTACTTTTACGTTACTTTACTACTGTGTGGTGTACACATACACTAAAACAAAAGTTATTACAAAGAGATTAACTAAGTTGGGTCATGCGCCATAGAGGGCACAATTTAGTATGAAGAGACTAGAATAGAAACTTTACTTTCACTGTCAGAGGAACAAAGAAAATCATACCAAAAGACTCCTGTGAAAAAGTATTTCTAAGAGTCTCCTTTTTTTTTTTTTGCTTAGTTTTTCCACTTAAATGTTTAAGATCATCGAACACGTAAATATCAGACAAAAAAAAGCCAAGTAAACATAAAATGCATTTTTTAGATGGTTATTTTATTATTATAAGAAAAAATACTATTCAAAGTAACCTAGACTTGCGTGAAAAAGTAATTGCTATCTAAACCTAAAAATTGGCTGCAGAAAAATGAGTTTGAAAGGGGGCAAATACTTTTACACAGCAGTGTATTTACAGAATTTTACATGAGTTTTATTATCACAACACATTCGATATTTTTGTGTGTCCAATCATTAAGTACTGGTCATACTATCTGGCAAATACAAATTGTGAATGATGAGGAGTATTTGTTCTTCAAGAATCACGTTTTTATCATTTTTTATAATGGAATAATTTCAAATGATAAAAAAAATTGCAATGTTATCCATGCTTATGTAATTACATCTTTGTTGGGATAACAAATCTTATGCATAGCAACAAAGCATATTTTGTTGTATTTTTTTATATGACATAGTACTGGTGTTTGATAGGCTCGACTACACTCATAGCAAAATAGTTACATAATTGAACAGAAATATTTTATTCCACAAGCATTTGAACCCATTTATTATACACAGCGTTACAAAAAGACGGACACAAAATGTTACGTACTTTACAATTCATCTATGACCAAGAATGTTCACTCTAAAGTTGCCCCAGCCCCAAAAGATCCCTCCACTTTATTTGGACGCTGAACGACTCTTTTATTTCTTTAATTTGTCTTAACTATTAAGAAACAACTCCTTCCAATAAGTTACACACAGGGCAAACTGCACTCTCCCTTGCACACAAAGAACTTCGCTTTAAGTTGCAGGAAATCCTCAATGGGAGCCACATCTTTGTTGACTACTACGCAACCATTACATCTTAAAAGAACTGTTTGGTCATCGAGCACGCCAACATATGATATATATATATATATATATATATATATATATATATGTGGTCGTGGAAAATAAATAAAAGAAAGGTGGGACAGTTTTGAAGTCGAAGGACCACTGCCGCTATACAAAATAACACCAAGCTGCAGTCAAATCACATGCTAATGTGGCGACTTTAAATAAGAATGTCATATGTGATTAGCTGGGTAAAAAAAAATGAGGGAATAAGGCCTGAGCTAACACCTTAGCAACATATAATTGATTTTTCCTGCCTTACAAAACTAGCCCATTTCCCCCAACCGATCAAATGCATCAAAAAGAAACGAATTGCTGTGGTTTGCACGGCTAGATTTCACATCGGCTCCCAGTGTAATAAGATAATTCTATGCATTTTTTTCGGCCAACATTCGCTCACGAAGCTCTCGCTAACGTAGCTATCCTTTTTTTTTTTTCCACAGCATGACCACTGCACAGGACAGTGGGACCCTGCATACCAGCTAGCAACATTGATCTCCTGCTAGCAATCTGGCCTGGAAAATGCGAGCAACACAAGGATAGTCCGCGCACACGAGCCCGACTTGCCGCTACCAAAATGGCTGGTCTTTATGAAGAATTAATAAACAACAGTGAAAACATCCCCGGACGAAGAGCGGAAAAGCGCACAGGAGACCCCCTCCTTGTTCCCCATCTCGGAGCTAGCAGCAAGCTAACAGTGCGGTTAGCTCCTTAGCTACATTGTTGTAGACGGGCATCCTCGGCCAGGAAGCCAAAGGGACGCACAGCAAAGAGTGGGCTAACCTGGCAAAACTCCTGGCAGAAAATCAGCGAAGCTTCGAGCGGCGACTGCGAGCTCTCCCTCAGGGCCACCGTTAAACCGTGGAAGCGGCCGCGGAGATCGTCGTTCGCTTTCCGTGTGTCATATTCCCTCTCCGTCTCCCCCTCCGCCATCTTCACAACAATCACGACCGCGTACGCACGCACAGATGTTACGCTGGCCAGAAAGGCACACACGCACGTGCACGCGAGGTGGGGGAGGGCGGGGTGAAAGGGTCGTCGGTGGGTGGGTCTCAGTCAGTGGGGTGAGGGGGGTTATCCTAAAGAGGTGCGCGTCGCACACTCACACACCGTAAAATGTAAACAAAGCGTTCACGACCTTATAAAGCAGAAGTGGGGATCTTTTTCATTCAGTATTGCAGGAATACAATTCTGTCCCCTTTATTTCTAAAAAGATTATGATGCAATTGATGTACAAACGTGATTGCTATTGTATACTTGTATTCTGACAAAGCCTATGTCATTCTAAATAAAACAGAAAATTATGAAACAATAATAGTTTCAATGTTGGTAATAAATAACACTTCGCTCGAATTGTGCAAACATATTGTTGATTTTCTGCTCCTTGACCTGTCACCTTATCGAGGCGGTGGCGTTTGGGTATTGATCCAAGGAGCGAAGTCATCTGGGGATTCACACCCCTGGTAGGGTCACCCACGGCAAACAGGTCCTAGATAAGGGAACAGACAAAGCATGGGTCCAAAAACCCCAATGGAAATGAAAGCAAATAGATGTAGGTTTCCCTTGCCCGAATGCGGGTCACCAGGCCGCCCCTGGAGCCAGGCCTGGAGGTGGAGCTTGAAGGCGAGCCCCTGGTGGCTGGGCCTCACCCATCAAACCTGGCTGGGACAGCTCGAAAGGGTAACATGTTTCCCCCGTCCCACGGGCTCACCACCAGAGGGAGGCGCCATATGGGTCGGGTGCAGTCTGAGCTGGCTGGTAGCCAAAGGCAATCCTTGGCAATCCAATCCCCCAGCTACAGAAGCTGCCTCTAGGGAAATGGAACGTCACATCTCTGGCAGGGAAGGAGCCAAAGTAGGTGTGTGAGGTTGAGAAGTTCTGACCATGTTCAAGCGTAAGGGTGTACACATCTGCACTTGGCACCAAGACACCCTGGGACGCACTTCGAAACTCGACTTTGTGGTTGTGTGATCAGACTTGTGTGGCTGCATGTCATGGACACTCGGGTGAAGAGACGGGCAGAGCTGTCAAATGATCCCCACCTAGTGGTGACTAGGCTAAGATGGTGGGGGAAGATGCTGGGCCAGGCACAGATGTTATGTGAGTGTCTGCTGGCAATGTCTGGCAGAATCCCCTGTGAGAAGGCGTTTCAACTCCCACCTCCAGCACGACTTCACCCTCGTCACGAAGGAGGTGGGGGACATTGAGTCCGAGTGGATCATGCTCCCCACCTCCATTGTCGAGGCATCCGACCAGAGCTGTGGCTGGAAAGTATTCGATGGGTGTCATGGTGGTAATCCTCAAACCTGTTGGTGGACACCAACGGTGAAGGACGCCATCAAGGGGTTTGTTGAGGCCATGGATAATGATCTCTGGGTGTCTTGAAGGAAATTCTGGTCGACCATCTGGCATCCCAGGAAAGGGAAGCGTAGCACCATCAACACTGTATTATGAAGTAGGGGTACTGCTGACCTCAACTCCCAAAGTCAGTGGGTAGAATAAAAAAGACCTCCTCCACCGACACGTTCCTATGAGGAAGAAGACTCTAGGGTCTCTATCCTATCTTTGGGGTTTCTCATTATGGAGTAAACAACATCTCTTGGCTGGCCTTGGAACGTCTCAGGACCCCCTCGAATGAGCTCGAGGAAGTGGCTAAGGAGAGGGTAGTCTGGGCTCCCTGCTAAAGCTACTGCCCCTGTGACCAGACCTGGGGATAAGCAGAAAAAAATGGATGGATGGATCTTGTTGATTTTAACAATCAATCCCCTGTTGGATTTAACAAATTGTACAGCAGAATTGACCGAAACACACAAAATGCAACACAAATCAACAATAAATGTGATGGTTAAATGAGGCACCGTTGCACACATTTAATGATCTATTTATTTGAAAAACACACACGAACGACAAACATTAATATCTTGCAATTATTCAGCATTGCATTGTGCAATGCTTCTGAGAACTGTGCGTTGGTTCGTTGCTAACTTGCCCCATCCATTTTCTACACTGCTTGTAATGGTTGCGGATGAGCTCGTGTCCATCCCAGCTGCCGCTTTAGAACCTGGACTGGTCAGGAGCTAACAGTCTGTAAATTTAGCCTTTTAACTATTTTAATTCAAATAAATTACAATGGGGCAGAAAAGATTGTCTGCCTCACAGTTCTGATGACTAGGGTTTGAATTTCGGTCCCGTCTGTATGGGGTTTCCATATTCTCCCTGTGCCCGCATGGGTTTACTCTGGGCACTCTGGTTTCATCCCACATCCAAAACAGGCAAGCTAAGTTAATTGGTGACTCTAAATTGCCCGTAGGTGTGAATGTGAGTGTAAAAGGTTGTTTGTTTATACTGTACATGTCCTGCTCCGGCTCAGAAAATGGATGAATGGATGAGAAAGGTACAATGGGGGTTAAATGAGTTTGCTAGATAAACATTATTTCCAATATAGAAAAGATTAGAGATCATCATGGTGACCTAGTGGTAAATGCGAGTCTCTCACTGTTCTAAAGTTTGGACAGGATGGTCTTCCTGTGAGCATTTTTCATGTTCTGCTCGTGCTTGCTTGTGCTTATTTTGGGCACTTCACCTTCCTCCCACACTCTCGAAACATGGATGCTAGGTTCATTGAAAGCTTAAAATTTCATCTGTAGGCATCAACATCAGTGTGAATGGTAATTTGTCCGTCAGTGATTCCTAACCAGTGTGCGTTGGCATAATAGTGATCTTCAGGTGTAGCATAGGAAATTAGCAAATTGTAGTGAATAAATAATCTATTTTTGTTCCTGCATTTAAGTCAGTGAGGTATAGTGATGGACAGAACAAATAAATGCTATTCTATTAGACGGCAGGAACTAACTATTGGGGATCACATTTTTGTGACATATTTGTTTGTTGGTGTCACAATGAGATTTTCCAAATGTAAAGTATGTGTCTTCGCTCCATAAAGATTGGAAATCACTCTTCTATTTGCCCTGAGATTGACTGGCAACCAGTCCAGGCAGTCCCTTCTCTCTTTCCCAAAATCAGCTGGGCAGAGGCTCCTGCTCATTTCTAATGAAGAAAAACCGGTGGAAGGATAGATATTTTATTCATTGAGGGGGTCTTATCTCCCTATATACTATATATATTTCAACATCGGGTGTTAATTGTTATTACTTTTCGATAAAGTAAAACAATTCTAAGATATGCATTAGTGTAATGTTACAGTACATTTAGCTTGCATATTTTGAACCACAAAAAGCTACTGGATTTGGTTTTTTTTTTGTTTTTTTACACATTTTTTTATATTTATCTGCCATACAGAACCATTGCAAATTATAAACAACACAATATTCATCAATACAGTATTACATACAATATTAATGTTGTATGTAATAATATGAATAATATTATGTGACAATATAAACTGTGGGTTCACGTTGTTTGGGTACTTGGGGCATTGTAAAGAGCATTCTTTCCTAAATAGAGTAAAGCTGGTGCACATTGAGGACAAGTCACGCTGTAGCAGAGGAACACTGGCTCACTCATTTCAATATTCCCATCGGTTAGATCTTGTGATATATGCAGGTCCCACAGGAGCACTCTGTGTGATTTCTCACCGGGAGGTTATCCACTCTTACCTGTGGGATAAAGAGACAAAAAAAAAACCTGAAGCTATATTCTTTTTAGAATATCACTGACGTACTCACTGATGGTGTTGTTGTACACTCCCCTGACTTAGTGCGGGGTCAGTCCCCACTCAGTCCCAATGTGAGTTTTATTGGTTGTCTGTTGTTCCTTGTGCTTGACTGGTTACCAGTTCAGGGTGTACCCTGCATCTTGCCCAAAGTCATCTAGTTTGTGACTGGGACTGAGTGGTCACCAGTCACCATTAGGGAACGGGTCCTTTTTGTTCCATTGGCCAGAACAACGGATACGATTGAGTCCATGGTTTTGAGAATTATGAGACACGTTTATATACTTCACAAGTTAACCCCTAATCCGTATTAAAATGTAATGAAATGAAAGCTCACACTCGCGGGGTTTATTACCCAGTGGCTGTTGTTTGCAATGCAGCATGCTGCCTCTGAGGTGATGTTCTTTGGGTTCATCATGACCTTCTTTTCTCTGAGAGGTGTCGGATAAGCCCTGGAGAAGCAGCAGCCCATGCACTGATAGACTGGCTGCCGATCCCGTGAGAAAAATTCATTTTTTTGCAGGTTGCACTCCTTACATCCAACTGTAGAAAAGTAATCAAAGTCGGAAAATTTGTGGTTAGTGTTCTCATAATAAACCCAAACACAAAGTGCACGATCTTTTCCAGTTTTTCCTGAAATAGCCACATTCCAACTTACTGTGTGAAAAGTCGAAGTCTGAATAAGAACTGGCCACATAGAGAACAGACATCAACAGGAGAAGAACTGGTCCAACTGATTTCATAGATCCCAACATGGTTGCAATCGCTGCCTGTAATTACACGAGAGAGACATAGAGACAAATGCATGTTTCAATAAAAACTGACCAATATATCCACCAGTTTTCTACTGCCCATCCTGTTCAGGGTCACAGGTGATCTGGAATCCACCCCAACACTTGAAAAAAAATGTGTAAGATGTTACATTACCATTGTAAGAGTTAAAGTTTTACCTTTGAAGTGTTTCTGCTCTGGACGACTTTCCAATGAGGACCCGTTACAAGCTGTTTTATACCTGTGGGCCTTTGTTTTCCACCCCTTCCTGGATTAAGTGAAGCCTGACAACCTTATCTATCATCTCTCTCTTCGTGCATGATGACCTCTTTAATAATCCCTTGAAAGCATCGAGAAATTTAGTAGGAGCAATCATGGAAAATCAACATCCTCCTTTCTTCCGTGATGGCTGTTGGAATGAATACTTTTTTTTAAATCTAGTTACTAATGAATACATTTAATTGTCATTACACAAAGACGGAGATTAACTGAAATGTATTACTTTTAATTTAAAGATTCTATTCTACTCTATTCTATTCTACACAGGCTCACTGCAGCGGCGAGTGACAGTTACTGAAGCTCAAAACGTGTATGGACAATGAGGTTATTTTTTTATTTGGTTTTTGCATTTAGACACTATGCACCACAATGGATTTGAGTGACACTATTCAACATAGTAATTATAGATGGTACCAGTCAATAATGTGATTTTTCATCTTTATTACTTAAAAATCTGGGATTTAACATTTAGGATAAATAGTCACTTTGTGTAGGAGTAATACAATTTTGAGGAATCCAAAGTATTTGGATATTGAAGAGAAATGTACTTTGCCTTCAATGTCTGCTGTTATTGGTCGTGTTTGAGTGGCTTGGCTGCTGAAAACATGGTGCAGGGTTTGGTGGGATAGAGGAACCTGTGAATAAACAGAAAGAAACCTGATAGTGTTTGAGAGGCCAGGTACATCTGCGCGCCCTCAGTATCTGAAATGTCAAGGATTAATATGAATTTATTTTGTTTCTTGTTACTAAAGCACCCTCATCTCGCATGCTTGGTTGTTCAGGTAATAAATCCCAAGGCTTTTAATTCAATTAAAGTGGAGGAGGAGGACTCCCATTGAAACAAATAGATTTATTTACAGTTTATATATTGCAACATTTGTATGTTTCTCTGAAACACCACATCCTAAAATATTGTCTGACAGCCACATCTCTTGAAGTGCTTACCATATTTACCGTGAAAATGTTTTTGTTTTTTTAAATAGTCCTAACATTAATGCATAGTGAAAAGTCTATCTTTCTCAGTCATAGCACATTTTTCCCCAGCAACAATATATTATAAGTATATGCATGCATTGGTTGTACTGAAGTGAAAAATTAATACTCACTCCAATTCCAATTACCGTATTTTCTGCACTATAAGGTGCAGCTAGAAGCCATTCATTTTCTCAAAAGCTGACAGTGCGCCTTATAATCAGGTGCGCCTTATATGAATCAATATTGAGCCTTTAGTGCAGCTCCATCAAATAGATGCATCACGTAACCCCAGCCTCTACTGTAGTGTCTATTCTATGCACCTTTATCATGCTGTGCGCCTTATATATGAAAAAAGTTTTGAAATAGGCCATTCATTGGAGGTGCGTCTTATAATGAGGTGCGCCTTATAGTGCGTAAATACGGTAAGTTATGACATTGTGTAAAATGTAAATAAAAAGAGAGTACAATGCTTGTTTTGCTTTACACTGTAAAGACAATATATGCTCATGTTTGGACCGATTAACATTAATTACACAGACCTGCCAGCAGCCCAGACCTGTCTCCTATTGTGTGGGACATTATGAAGTACGACAAGGGAGACCCCAGACTGTTTATCAACTGAAGAGTTACATCAAGCAAGATTGGTCAAGAATTCCACCTACAAAGCTTCAACAATAAGTCTTTTGTGGTCCCTTACACTTATTAATTGTTATGAAAAGGAGAGGAGATATAACACAGTCGTAAACAAGTCCATCACAGCTTTTTTAAGAACTGTCTGTGTTGCAGGCATCATACAGAGTAAATATTTTCTGAATAACTATAAAACGTATCAGTCTGAACCTTAAATATATTGTCTTTGTAGTGTATTCATTTTAATATAGGTTGAAAAGTAGTTGCATATCATTCTGTTTTTGTTTTCACAACATGCCCACTTCAGTGGAATTGGAGTTTGTACGTTAAAATATTGGTATGAATGTTTGTACTGTACATCAATAAAAAAAAAAGTCCCATGAGGAAGACCTGATTTTAAAACATTAAAGCGCAAAATTAAATGGATGTTGAGTATGCTACATGAAGGTCATAATTCACTCTCTTTGAAGGCAAGTAACATTGGAAGGTATCCTCATCAGTGTGAGCAAAAGAAAAAGACATATCGGTCAACAGCTTTGAACTTTGGCATCCCATATGGACAATAACCAGTTGTTGTTTTTTAATTTGTACTTGAATGGATAAAGATTTGCCATTGTAGTTGTTCTGCAAGGGTGAAAATGCAAAAATCACCAAACAATAATGGAAGCATTCCCCACAATAGGAACAAATAAATAGACTTGGGCAAACTAGCTGCATCTGCTCAAGCAAATAATCCTCTTGCTTTCCTTGGCAACCACCCTTATTACTCTTTTGTCAATGTTGATTTGTGTGAACTCCACGAGAAGAGTGACACAGTGTGGGAGAAACGGGAACCTACAGAAATAATAGTTCAGCAGTCACCAATTTTGTTCTTTGTGAAAGTGCATCGTTTACTATTCCAACTGTTATGTACACGTCATAACATCTCTGACATATTTAGGCTTAGCCTAATGGTTATTTTAATAACTGATAAATGTGTTAATGTTTTAAAAATGGTCAACGATTTGCATGAAAAAAAAGATAAAAAAAATGTCCATCCCTTTGTTTAAAACAGGACAATCTTTCAAATTGATTATGATTCACTTTGAGGTTTGGTACGTTCCATGTAAGAAAAGATGCAAAATTGTGAACAGTGTTTTCTAAAGTAAAAGCAGATAAGCAGATTTTAAAGTTCTTATTTTAATTAAACACAAAGATAATCCATCTGCTTTCATGGAGGGCTACAAAAACCTGAACACATTTACTATTGAGAGGCTAAGCATTGTGAAAATTGCAAGTTCAAGTTTTTTTTTTTTAAATAATCAACAATCAAAATAGCAGTCGATTGATTTGCTGATCCATTAGTTGTCGATAAATCGAATAATTACTGTTTAATTGATTACCTTGACCTTTTACCTTGACTATTAACCAAGATAGTAGCCGAGCCATTAACTACCGTTAATAACCTTCTTATAAATGTTTTTTTTTTTAACGTGAACTTTTATTTCACAATTCCATCTATTTATTTATGTTTTTGTTTCTTTTATGTATCCATTCTAATGGTCGTTTATTAAGTGCTAGGTACGTGGAGGGAAGAATAAGCACGACTAGTACGTTATTGTCCTTGATGTTTTGGCCCTAGCGGGCGGCCTCGCCGTGTCTCTAGCCTGACTAGTCGGTCTCTCGCCTACTGTACAAACGCTTACAAGGCAGAGCCCGTGCACAACTCTCCAAGAAACCCCATCGACGAGACAAAACTCGAGGCGTGAACGTGGCAGCCATTTTACATCATCAAGAGTGAATGACTGAGGCCGGACCCGTGCCGGGAGTTTTCCACTTTTTCCGTCTTTTAAACATAAACTCTATCTTCCACTTTACTCTACACCGTACACAGTGGTGAGCCAGCGGCAGGTAGGGCGATTGCAACTGTTTGGCCTCGTTGGTGTTGCCCGGTTTGTGTGTGAAAAGTCTTACTGGTGCGGCGCTGTTTGAAACAATGTGGAAACTGGTAGTGGCTGGGAACGAGTTCTCCTGACCGGCTTTTTGAAAATGGACTCTTCCTATGTGGCGGCACGTTGGCACCGCACGCGCCTAGCAAGCTAAATCATTAGCTTACCATACTTTTAACAATACGATAAAACTCTCATTTTGATATTTTCCCATTTAGTGAAATCCGTGCCGATCGTCGCCGTTCTAACAATGGCCTCACTGAAATTCCCTTCGACTTAGCATGCTAGCGTAAGCTAGCCTATTTTGACAGATCATGGAACTGACACGCTCATTGTCATCACATGCTAACTGAAGCTAACTGGCTATTGGTGCTGTCAATATTCTTAAACTAATTGGTTTGGGAGACGGATTGTCATTTTAAACACGAAATACAGACGTATTCTCGAAGACTTCACACAAGCGCGCTGTGTTATTGTCCACTAAATCCATGGCTAGTTAGAATAGCATTAGCCTTGCAAACTAGCCCACTAGCTTGACCAACGTGCGCGAGGCACACTCCTAACTAAATAATTTAAACCTGCGTCTAACTCCTGTAGGATTAACTTTTTTTTGGCGTACGTTACAATTCCCCTTTGCAATTTATAACCTTAAAATGAACGCCGTATAGATGTGGACATTTTCATCGAAAGCACGTGCTTACCGACATGACAGTAGACTGTTAATCACTTCAAGGCACATATCTTTGAAGTTCAGTTCAGCTTTGGCAGACGTTAAAATTAATGCGAGTTTACGCTCCTAAAGTGCACCCACCAGTTTGCAGAAACGACGTTACCGAATGCTGCAATGTGAGGAGACTGTTTGGCCTACCTAAGTATAGACTGTTAGAAGAAGCTAAAGTTAAAAAAAAAAGTTTAATTATAGCACCAATATCATAGTAATCATATGATAGCGTGAAGCCTAACGCTAAAAGGTGCACACTTTACATGTAAGTAAGTGGCATCTGCCGGAAACTGGAGTGCTAAGGGATGGAACACGTGTATGAGCTCTCTTGTCTGTGCTGAAGTCAGCACTCAGAAGGTAAGCTAACATGTAATTTGGAGACCAGAGCAGGCGAGGTTTTTGCACTAGAAGCACTAACTTTGTCTTAAGTAAATTTGGTGGAATTTTGTCACACTGACTTGGTACAGAGTTTTACAGGATGTCGTGTTATTCATAGTTGTGGAGAATTGGGTATGCACGTTGTCTGTTTTGGGCCCAAAAATCAGCCTGTGTAGCCCATGCAGGTTACTTGATGCAGTATAAATTTGGATAGGGAAAAGTGTATAGACTTGTGGAGACGACCCAGCTATAATAAATTCAGCACTCTTGGCCTCCGTGACGGACAAATGTGAAATGATCTGCCTGTCAAGTTTGAGACATTCCGTTATCCTAAACGCATCCCAAACCATGCCATTGCACCAGAATTAATTTGGCTCATTGCATTTACACAGATTTCTGGGGACATGGCCACAGAACATATTAATGGAAATGGTCCAGAAGAACCAATGGACATCTCTGCTGCAGTTACCCATTCTGAGCACTTCCAGACTTTATTAGAAGCTGGTTTACCACAGAAAGTTGCTGAAAAACTAGATGAAATTTACATAGCAGGTAAGACACTTAAACACATTTGCATATGCTAATATGCAACCTTTTTGTCGATAAATCTCTTGCATGTACTGTCACTTCATTACCGTTTTGAGTGGGGGAATTGGTATTCCGAAGCAACTTTTTGTGGTTCCTACCAAAATGGGTACTGCAGTGCTACATAATGTTATATTACACATCACAACAGTGAAAGTGTAAACGGTGGCAGCATTTGCATTCCCTACATGGTTGCTTGACCATTGGTGTGAGATCATCAGTTGTCCCCTCACTATTTGTATCATCGAGCATATCCAGTGTCCTATGCAGTATGAACCCGACCACGATTTGTTTCTCTTTGGAGCAGTTTTGAATTAGTTTTAACAAGTGTGTTTGTACTCGTAGGGCTACTGAGAAACTTTATCTGTAGCTTTTTTACTACTTGTTTGATCAGCCACATCACAAAAAGTACTAGTCTAGCCTTTTTTTTTTTAAAACTCTTTGAGCCAGATGGGTCCAGGGCAGAAACAATGGTGACAGCTGTCTGGTGACAGCCCTTTGGTAGAACTAAATGCACAGCAACTCATTAGCAACGTTTAGAGTGTGTATAGAGTTGCACTTTCTCATTTGGTGTGAATAGTTCTGCAGTATAATGCTCGTTGCAAAATAACCTGCAGCGACACAACACAGCTGTTTTTTATGTTGACCTGTGAAAACCCCTCAACAGGAGTTATCATTCTTCCTTTTATATGCACAGTGACTTCAGTTGTCCTATTTTTTCAATGCATAGGAATATATTGAAATTTTGGTACTCAGTCCTTTGCATGTTTACTCTCCCGCTACTGCAGGATTGGTGTCACACAGTGACTTGGATGATCGAGCAATTGAGGCTCTGAAGGAGTTCAACGACGAAGGTGCTCTCCAAGTCCTTTTGCAATTCAAGGACAGTGACCTCTCACATGTTCAGGTATGTTTGCCGTAACCGTAAGGTTTATAGGTTTTCAAACTAGCGTTAGTCCATAAATAACACCTTCGCTGGAATTCAGTTGCCGGTGCGGAATTGATTGCTGATTCATTTTCTTTAATCGCCTGAGACAAAATAAATGATACTTTGAGTGTAACCGGCAAAGGCTCTGTCAATTCATTCTTGAATAGTTTATTGTGCAAAAAAAAAAAAAAAGCTGTGAGAAGTAGAACTGTATCTGCAAAAACATTGACTGTGGGACCACACCTCCTGGCAGCGTTTATTTGTTCAGTTGTGTCATTGACATGGAAACTATTGTAGAACATTCATAGAGATTCCACTATCCCATTAAAATGTTAAAGGTTGACGGCTCAGTGGGCAATCAATCAATTTTTCAATTTGGGAAATTGCTGCTTCACACCATGTGGCGATAATGTTAATTTGTCATGACAAAATATCTTATGGTTGCCATTAGCCTCATCTACTGGATAGCAATTTGTCCTTTTTCCTTCATTTCCCCCCTTTCTTTCAGAACAAAAGTGCCTTTCTTTGTGGCGTGATGAAGACATACAGGCAAAGAGAGAAACAAGGGACCAAAGTCTCAGAAACCAACAAAGGACCAGATGAAGCCAAAATCAAAGTGAGTACCCATTTACAAAGTGCATTAAAGTTTGAATTATTCAAATGATAAAAGAATAAAACAAAACAGGGCAGTTCAAGTTAAACAAAAAGGTATTGTTTTGAGGACTCATGTATTCTATAACATCTCTACAACTATTGTCAGGCATTGCTGGAGAGGACTGGCTACACACTTGATGTCACTACAGGTCAGAGGAAGTATGGTGGTCCGCCACCTGAGTCAGCTCATTCAGGGGCTCAGCCGACTGTTGGGACAGAGGTACACAAAGTCATTGATTTATTTGCAGGTTATTGAGGCAACCTTAAGTTGTATAGAAGACTAGATATATTTAGATTTATACGGGGGAACCATCCATTCATTTTCTGAGCCCGCTTATCCTCTACAATGTTGAAACTTCCCACAAGAGGGGTTTGGTTTTTTTGAGGATTTGTTTTTGTCGGAACACACGAGCAAAAGTGTAATAACAGTCAAACCGGAAATGCAACTATTCAAACTTGGACTTTCTGCTGTAGTTTATAAAAATAGTTTATATAAATTTATAGTACAAGATGGTGAAGTGTTCACACAACAGTTTTTATTAATATGTTATAGTAACATCGGTCTGGATATTTACAACGAAGCACTGATAGAATACCTTAAATCAAGATTATTTTTGCTCATGGCTTTATCTTATTATTTTTTTTAAAGATTTACATGCTATCTTTTTTCTATCCTGGCAGATATTCGTTGGCAAAATCCCCAGAGACCTCTTTGAGGATGAGCTGGTTCCTTTGTTTGAAAAAGCTGGCCCTATCTGGGACCTGCGCTTGATGATGGATCCCCTCAGCGGCCTGAACAGAGGCTACGCCTTTGTCACTTTCTGCACTAAAGAGGCTGCACAACAGGCTGTCAAATTGGTATGTTCATTTTCCTACAATTTGGACCAAAGGTTGAGAGAGAGTGAAAGGAAAGGTTATGATATAATTGTCAAGAATTGTTTTGATGGGGGTCTAAAATAAAATATAATGTTCAAAGGTCCCCACTACACTGCAGAAACTTGTCTGGGTGATAGAAATAAAACGAGTTCCCTTTATGTTGATGACATTGTTCTTTTTGTCTCTATTCTTTCTTTGCGCTGCAGTGCAACAACAATGAAATCCGACCTGGCAAACTAATTGGCGTCTGCATCTCAGTGGCCAATAATCGGCTGTTTGTTGGCTCTATCCCCAAGAGTAAAACAAAAGAACAGATTGTTGAAGAATTTGCAAAAGTCACAGGTGATGTGCCACCTCTTTAACCTCCTTTATTTTAAGACAACTGTATACAAATTCACTGCTATTGCAATTTAAATTAGTGTAACGTGTTCCCCTTGCAAAGAAGCTAAGTTAGCAAAATACTTATAAACACCTCTCTTAGTTCTTATGGTATATTGAGCTTCGTATCAAGTATACCCGTTGATTTGCCGGTCAGTTTCCCCCCTAGACTACAAAACAGGTGGTGTATTTTTATTGAATTTTCTTTAATTTTTACCGTTACTCATATTCTAGGTTTTAAAAGTGAAACATTCTGGACTGTTAACATTGAAGATATTTTTAGTCGGTAAGAAATTATTACCGTGGATATAACTTCCTTTTCCACTTTTCTGATGCACAGAGGGCTTAAATGATGTCATATTGTACCACCAACCTGACGACAAGAAGAAGAACCGTGGCTTTTGCTTCCTGGAGTATGAAGACCACAAGACAGCGGCTCAGGCCCGCCGGCGTCTGATGAGTGGTAAGGTGAAGGTGTGGAGCAACGTGGTCACCGTGGAGTGGGCAGATCCCATTGAGGACCCAGACCCAGAGGTCATGGCTAAGGTAAGCTCAAGAGTGTAATTGGTCAGCCTTTTCGGGTACAGCCCAGCATAATTTTCGTCATGATGTTGTCTTCTGTTTACAGGTGAAAGTGTTGTTTGTGAGGAACTTAGCTAGCTCTGTAACTGAGGAAATTCTTGAAAAGGCCTTCAGTCAATTTGGTAAATTGGAGCGTGTGAAGAAATTGAAAGACTATGCATTTGTTCACTTTGAGGAAAGAGATGGTGCTGTCAAGGTACTGAAATAATGCTTGCCATGAGCAAGGTTTTGGTTGTGCTTGCACTGGGAACTAATTGCAGCTATTGTCTTGAACAATTACACAGGCTCTTGCTGATCTTAATGGAAAAGATCTGGAAGGAGAACATATTGAGATAGTGTTTGCCAAGCCTCCTGACCAGAAGAGGAAAGAGCGCAAAGCACAGAGGCAGGCAGCCAAAACACAAATGTAAGAGGAGTAAAAGCAAATGTTTTGGTATTAAACTTGATTGTAAAGCAGGCTTCCATGTTAGACATTTTTCCCCCTTTCCTAGGTATGATGAATACTATTACTATGCGCCTCCCCACATGCCGCCACCCACAAGAGGCCGCGGTAGAGGCGGGCGCGGAGGCTACTCTTACCCTCCCGAATACTACAGCTATGAAGACTATTATGATTACTATGGATATGACTACCACAACTATCGAGGTGGCTACGACGACCCTTTCTACAGCTACGACGATTTCCAGGGCTCTGGGAGAGGTCGAGGAGCGAGGGGTGGTGTCCGCGGCGGGGTTGGTCAGACCAGGGCCCGTGGTGGCATCACACCTAGGGGGAGATTGGGCTTCTCGCAGCGGGGTGGCCCTGGAACAAGCAGAGGTAATTCATTGTAATTATTGTTATTAGTATTTTTAAAGCCACATAGCGATGAATACAAACAAAGCTTGTAATTTGTCCCTTTTAAGTGAGGTAATTAAATGCATTACTTAATTTGAATCAATTCAATTACTTGTATTCAAAACGAGTTTGTATTCAATTCTGTCAGCTTGCCAAAAGCTACGTACTCCATGGTTTTATAAATGTAATTTGTTTTCACCTGTGATTGGTCCAGCAGGGAAGCGAGGCCGAGGGCGGTCTTGACCTGTCACTTACAGCGGATACTGACTTGACGTGTGGGATTACACCTTGAGCTGCAAAGGATGTCGAAACAAAAAGCGCGACAAAAAAGGTCCAATGATATTCCAGCCTTACAGAAGAAGCATCTCCCCTGCCCCAAATTTATTATTTTTTTTAATGAAACTGCCACCTTGAAAAAGATGACCACACAATTAATGTATTCGCCTAAGCCTCTTTCGCCCATGAATTCCTATAGCTTGCCCTGATACAGGGTTCAATTTTTTTGCCCTAACAATCTCCCCCTGTTCCCTGTTCCTGAGAATGCCATCTTGTTTTTTAATAATTATTGAAGAATTTGCACTTTTTAAGTTTCTTAGGTTTGAAGTGGCTCGAAGGAGCTTGATGCTATTGTATATTTTTGTGCTAATCGCAATTTTCAATGTTGGAATATCCATGTTAATCGTTTTGATGTGGATGTTTGAAAGAGAACATTTGCAGGTTTTTATTTAGGGTGTACCCACCTGGCATGGATAAGTCAGGCATTCCAGGAAAGTGGTTCTTTTCAGAACTTGTCTTTAAAGGGTTGGTTGACTACCTCAGTACAGAGGACTAAACTACCCGGCCTGTACTGTAAATAGGGAAACTATATTGATGAAAACAGGGCTTGTTCTCTTAAAAAAATATGCACAAGAGCTGCAGTGCACAACAATGTACTTAATGTAATATAGTCATTTTCACTGCAGCTCTGACACTGCAAACAGTCAAACTGGGCATGCAAAACAAACTCATAAGATGAGTCGGAATAAGCCCTGCTTTTATCCTATTTTAAACTGAATTAGCTGCCTTGCTTCTTCAGCGTATGTAGTTACTGTTTGTATAGTTTTTTTTTTTTGTTTTTTTTTGGGATAAAATGTTACTTTTGTAAAGGCTTCAATGTCACGGGCAACAGACTGCCTTTGATTTTAACCGATAACAAAAATAAAAGCCCTGCAGTGTCCCTTTTGTGCCACTGTCAATCCGATGGCTTTGTTTTTAGGTGAACATAAACATTGTTTAACATCGGACAGGTCCCTTGTGCATCTCCTAAACCCACTGACTGGTAAAATGTGTTCGAGCTAGTTGCCCAGACAAAGAAAGCATGTCTAAAGTGATGGTTTTGGTGTAGGATCGTCAACATCACATGGTAGAAGGGATGCTGCAGTGAATACATCCTATTTCCAGGTATAGCTTCACGGAAACTGTTAATCAATTACAGTTTTCTATACAGTTAACTCCCTCAGTAAAATCATTACCACCTTTTGAGAAAAAAAAAAACATGTTAGCAGTTTTAAACTATTGTTGGTGGCCAACAACGTTTTTGCATTCCTGCAAATAAATTGTTTTATACTGTAAAATGGAGGTGAGTGTAACTTATTTTTGTAATAAAGTTTTTGATTTCTATGTGTGTCTTAAATCATTTGATTGATCAAATGACTACCAGCGTGCGGAGGTTGGCTTGTGATGGACCAGAAAAACGTAAGTTTATGGACAATTATACGATTAGGTAATGTAAATGTCTGGATTGATATTTGGTCTCGTGAACGAAATTAGACATACGGAAATATTAAGTGTTGGAAAACAACTTGTTAAAATCATAACCGTACTACGTTGAGCTGGTGCATTTTAAATGGCAGCTAATCACTCACGTGCTGGAGTTAAAGATTAACTCGTTTAAATTTCGCATCAAGTCACGAGTACCATGCTAGCAAACGGACGGGAACGCAAAGCGTGTCAATACCAAAAAAATTAAGACACTTTAAGGGAACCGTTGACTTTTTTTTTAAAATTTTTGTCCCGTGCCAAACCTTTTAAAATTTAGTACATTCTCATTCTAAAATAACTGCTTCCAAGCCTCACAAACGCCACTTTACTGCCCATTTTTATCAAGATGGCCACGTCGACTTGGCAAATAAGCTGACACCATACACCCGCTATCTTTTCACGCGTAAATTTATTTAAAAAATAGCGACGATTCGACCGATAACCGCAGACAACTGAAAGTACCGTACGCGGTTTCATTGTTTAAATACATATGTGATGTTTTTAATAAAGCGTTGTACGTCGAACGCTTTCTGCCCTGCGTAGCTGAGGTGACATCACGCAGCCCCCACCCCCAAACTCTTTTGACGCCCCTCGACCAACCTCAAATGATTGCACAGAATGGTGGTAACGGTTAGCTCAACACTGCTCGATCGGCTGGACTTGATGTTTACGCCTTTCCCTCTCCATTCATCGGCACACTAACATCTGCGAAGGACTACACCGAAACGTGAACCCACACCTACACCCGCGACCAAATTGACATGTAAGGTAAGATTTCATAGAACACGTACGATTCCGACAGTTAGTGCAAAACGTCACTTTAAAGTGCGATTCAGATTGTCACTGACTTATTGATACAGTTATTGTAACGCGTTCTCTTTTTGATAGCATTTTCCCGTATGGGTGAGGGTGCAACGATGGGAAGCATCAGGTTTTGTTTACAACGGATACGACGCAAAATGAAGCTGGACCTACTCAGAGATTTTGGTCGACAGTATCCCGTCTTCTGCTTCTTTCTACTGATCCTGCTACTGTCCACCGTCCTGTTAAACAGGTAACAGTAGTAGGGTCGCATCAACCGGTTTCCTGTTTACAGTTCCAGCCTCCCATTTTCACTGCAGGTACATTCACATCATCATGGTGGTCTGGTCTTTTCTGGCTGGTGTTGTTACTTTCTACTGCTCACTGGGACCCGAGTCTCTGCTGCCAAACATCCTGGTCAACATCAAGCCAAAGATCAAGGTACCTGTAAATGACTGACCGCAAAAAGTGCTAGTATACTAAACTTAACAACTAATTAATATATTTCTGGCACAATGTAATGGCAGTTAATTAAAAAATAAATAAAACAAAAAATATATATATTTATAATTGCATGGCATGGTGGATTAGATGGAAAGCGTTGGCCTCACAGTTCTGAGGTCCCGGGTTCAATCCCGGACTTGCCTGTGTGGAGTTTGCATGTTCTCCCCGTGCCTGCGTGGGTTTTCTCCGGGCACTCCAGTTTCCTCATACATCCCAAAAACGTGCAACATTAATTGGGCACTCTAAATTGCTCCTCGGTGTGATTGTGACTGCGGCTGTTTGTCTCAAATTGCCCTGCGATTGGCTGGCGACCAGTTCAGGGTGTACCCCGCCTCCTGCCCGCTGACAGCTGGGATGGGCTGCAGCACTTCCCGTGACCCTCGTGAGGATAAGCGGCACAGAAAATGAATGAATTAATATATATAATAGCCATTGTAAAGATGCCCACTATCGTTTAATGTGAGTGGCAATAATTCAACAATGTTTGTGTTGTGCACTGCACTTTCTCATGAAGGTGAAATGTTAAAATGTTTCTTAGCTTTTGTTTATCACTCCATATAGCAGGCCTTCCTGTAAACTTGAGCTTTACAGATGCCATGTCTGTTGTGGTTTCTGTCATACTGCAAGCATCTATGGTTGCACCTGGTTTTATTTCATTTTCATTTTTTCCAAAGGCATATATTTAGATACCACAATTAATTGAGTTACAGGATCATTGCAGAGGCCACTGTTTGAGTTAATATGATAGTACAGTAATTGTTAATTGAAACATTTAATCTTATTATGCAGTCTGGATCCAGTTGCATTCATGCATTAGTTTTTTTTTGTTTTGTTTTTGTTTTGACAGTCCTACCAGCAGGAGTTGTTTCCGCTAGGCCACAGCTGTGCTGTTTGTGGGAAGATCAGATGCAAAAGACACAGGTGAGTTATCTGCTCAAGTTACCGTTGCGAAGTACAAGTACGTTTCACTGTCACATCTAATTTTGTTCTTAACAACTGGTAATGACTGTGATGCGACTCATCGTGTGAATAATTGTACATTTGCTACTTTCTAAAATACTGTACAGCACAGGTGTCAAACTCAGGGCCCAGGGGCCAGATCCGGCCTGCCACGTGATTTTATGTGGCCTGGGGAGGCGAATCATGTGTAACAACTTCCACGTTTTTTGCTAAAATCTGCACCAAAATTTCTGATTGACATATCCTAAATGATAATATTGAGATATTGCAAGTATTTTTGTGTTGCCAAACTTCAAACAATATTTGGAAAAACCCTTCCCTTGATTTATGTTTCCAAAACTACTTCATAAATTCCACATGTGAATATGATTAGGCAGTCAGTGATTTTCATGATTTCACAAGTCATAACGGCCCTCTGAGGGAAACCGTAACTACATTGTGGCCCCCGAGTTTGACACCCCTGCTGTACAGCAATTAATTAATGTTTCTCAAACGTGTTTGGCTTGTTATGGTTTATCGCCAAATCATTTGCAATGTTCCACCGCCCCCTAATGGAAACTGAAAAGGTACAGTGGCCTGGGAGTGGCCAAACATTACAAATTGTGGAACACTTTTTCGGAAAACAAATTAACAGAAACCGGAACACCATTACATTAGATTTTACAATTTACAAGAAATGTGATCAAGTACAATAAATAGCATATACATCGAATTCCAATGCAAGCTCCCTATTCTGGGTGAAATTTTATTTGCGCTCTCATCTCTAAGCACTTAATAAAAAAAAAAAAAAAAAAGTGAAAACCAGTACATCGCATGTTGTTACTAATCTCGAAATCGTCAAACATTACAATTATAAACTGAAGACCCTGTATCATTTATATGTTTTTGTTCACAATCTCATTTATTTTAGACCTACATTGTTACTGGAAAACTATCAGCCATGGCTTGACCTGAAAGTGTCCTCTAAGGTGGATGCTTCCTTTTCGGAGGTGAAGTATAAAATATTACATATATTTTCTACTTTTTAATAAATATTCAGCATAAATCTTGTAAATCTTCTTTTTTTTCCCCCCTTCACCTAGATTCTGGAGCTTGTTCTTGAAAACTTTGTGTATCCTTGGTATAGGTAGGATTGAGAGTTATCACATACGAATCACACACTTGTTTAGATATGCCTTTGGGTATGATACAGTGCATTTATACAACACTTCATTGTTAAACGACTGCTTCTGTATAATGTTGTGGGGATGGTAACCAGGCGCTCCCCCCCACCCCCAGAGATGTCACAGATGATGAGGCGTTTGTCGATGAGCTGAGGGTGACTCTACGTTTTTTCGCTGCTGTGTTGGTTCGCCGGATCCAAAAGGTGACTAGTCATGTTGAAAACTGGAATTCAGAATACATGAGGAGCACATTATTGTAATTTGTTTTATCCAATTATGGCTCAGGTTGACGTGGCGTCTCTCATTACGCGAAAGCTTCTGAAAGCCTCCATGAAGCACATTGAAATAATTGCGAAAGCTCGGCAGAGAGGTACTGTCGAAATAGTCATCTTCATCATAATCGTCTGTATCCTTCATAAAAAAAAAAAAAAAAAAAAAAAAGGAAACGTTTCTTCTCTCCTCTTTAGTGAATAGAACTGAGTTTCTTCAACAAGCTGCCCTGGAGGAGTATGGCCCTGACCTTCACGTTGCCCTCCGCAGTCGCAGAGATGAGCTTCTCTACCTCAGGAAGTTGACTGAGATGCTTTTTCCTTATATCTTGCCACCTAAGGCTACTGACTGCAGGTAATCCATGTGCCGCAAAATATATTCATGCATTCGATGACCCCCTAAAAGTCAATTTATTCAATGTATTTGATTGCTCCTTAAAAGTTGTCAAGCCAATATTGGCTTTTAAAATTCCTTAATATCTAATTTTCTTGTCCTTAAATGCTATCAGATCTCTCACTTTGCTGATAAGAGAGGTCCTGGCTGGTTCTGTCTTCCTTCCTTCAATGGACTTCTTGGCTGATCCTGTGAGTGTAGTCAGATTGACTCTTAAAGTCTCAAAGTGGATTGACGGTTCCAAATCATCAGCGTAGGACAGTGCTTGCAGCAATTGACATTTGTGTATGCTGCTTTACATTTTAGGATACGGTGAACCATTTGCTTTTGCTCTTCATCGACAATTCTCCGGTAAGGAACTCTTGAAGTGGATTAACACGAACGTTGAATACACTTTGGATATTTAAATTAGTTATAACTAATTCATAGGTAAAAATACATATTTATTTATTTATTTTATCTTTCTCCATAAGCCCGAAGAAGCCACAGAGCCAACGTCAGCTCTGGTTCCTTTCCTTCAAAAATATTCTGATCCACGTAGCAGAAAGCCATCAGTAAGCACTTGCACTAATGTGTGTCTTGACAACGACAATAAACAGAACTTTTCACTACACTTGACCAATTAAAGTCAGATTTTCATTGTAGTCTAAAAAACATTATTTGCTAGGTTCTAAAACTGGAGTTAAAGGAAATTCGAGAGCAGCAAGATCTACTCTTCCGTTTCATGAACTTTTTGAAGCAAGAGGGAGCTGTCCACGTGCTTCAGTTCTGTCTTGCAGTGGGTAAGTGTGTCCCTTTCCTGTCAAATACAGTTTTTGTAAATGTATACTGTACTATTTAAAGGTATTAAACGACAAACTATTGTGAAGTGAGATTATTTGAAAGTTTGTTTTTGTAGATCATGCAAGCACCGTTTACCTACCTGATTTTTCCTCAATTCTAAATCATAAGTTACGCTTTCAATTCTAATGTCTCAGAGGAGTTCAACGACAGGATACTGTGCCCAGAGCTGCCCGATTCCGAAAAGATGATGCTTCACGAGGAGGTGAAGAAGATATACGAGACCTACTGTTTAGACGAGAGTATTGACAAAATCCGCTTCGATCCCTTTATTGTGGAAGAGATACGCAACAGTGTGTGAAATACTTCAATTCCCATTTGTAACATATCATCCTATCATATGCTTTACATGAATTCAGTTGCTGTGTGTTCTGTGCATCCCCAGTTGCTGAGGGTCCTTATGAGGAGGTGGTGAAACTTCAGACTATGAGATGTTTGTTTGAAGCATATGAGCATGTCCTATCCCTCCTGGAGAACGTTTTCACGCCCATGTTCTGCCACAGTGATGAGGTTAGCTCTCGGCCCAAAAAGAAAATCCTCATACAGACACACACACGCGCGTAAACAAAATACACATTATTGTACTTTTAGGTTAATCACTGCTTGTCGCAGGGTGGCGCACACAAAAGTACAGTGAAGCACTTTCCACTCTGGGATACTGTTCAAACTCTGATAGATTAAATAGACTCTACTAAGCTCAGGGTTGAGATGTTACAGCCACGGCTACTTAGAGATTTTTAATTTTTATGTGCAGATTTCCACACTATATTGCAGGTTCCTATGCCTTTGCATTGAATTTCATAATGGTCTGTTTCTAAGATGGTAATAAAGTAGTCAGTAGTCCTTTTTTTTTTTAGTCTCCAGAGCAGTTGGAAAAAAATAACTATGTATACCATCCATTTTCGACTGAAAAGCTGTAAATCAGGTGTCTCAAACTGGCAACATGCGGGCTGGAAATGGTCCGTCAGATGAAATGTTGTTCCTCCAACCTTAATATGAAAGTTTTTAAAGTGCAGTTCTCAAGTTTTATTCGAATGGCGCTTTTGCAGTGGTGTGTGTGTGGAGCTTACGACCCTGCCAATCACAATGGGGCATTTGGCTCTCAGGGGCGTGACATCGACTTGGCTTAATGCAAGCAGAGAAACATTTTTCAATCAGTGGAAGTTACAGCAGCATTGCCATGGAGTTTTATTAGTAGTTTTGCACATAAATTGTTTACATCAGCGTCCTTGTTTATCTTATTTTATGTTAAAAAATAAAAGACGTTTGAGAATGATGGATTTAAAAAAAAAACCTTTAATTGTGTGAGCGTACATGTGCGCCAAACTGTGCTTTCAGCGTCGCCAAATTGAGTTTGAGACCCCTGCTGTAAACGCTCCCGATTTACTGCACAAGCAGAGCAAGGGTGCCCAGCACACCGAACAGCCACTGCTAGCAACCGTAACACAAATCACAGTACCCTTAAAAAAAAAAAAAAAAAAAATATATATATATATATATATAAATAATTTTTTTTAAAACTGGTGTTGGATATTTTCACTTTTCCTGGGTCTTTTTGGATGATAAACCCCCTAGAAAAATGCGGATTTACAGTACTTCATGGAGTTGTATCCCAATGGAAATAATGAAAATGGATCAAATTTTTGTACATAAGCAAGACTTGAACCAATGACTGGTTAGCACATCTGCCCAACAGTTCCGAGGACCGGGATTCAAATCCCGGCCCCACCTGTGTGGAGTTTCCATGTTCTCCCCGTGCCTGCGTGGGTTTTCTCCGTGCAGCCCGGTTTTCCTCCCACATCCCAAAAACATACATTAATTGAAGACTAAATTGCCCGTAGGTGTGAATATGAATTTGTTTGTATGTGCCCTGCGGTTGCCTGGCGACCCTAACACTATAACTGGGATGGAAGATGAAATGGACCATAACACTCCATTACCAAAGCCCGAGTCCTTCTTGATGAGCTAATCATGCTCCCCTAGCTCTTTATTAAATGAACTGAGTCTTTTGAGTAACGTTTTTAACATTCATTAACGTGCAGTCATACATTTGTACGAATAAGATCGAAACTGTTAATAGTTCTTGATGACTCACAATGGATCCCATTTCTAATCACTTCACAGCTGTCTTATTGTTAAAATCATATTTTGCTGGTTTCAGGAAATTCTGGAACTGGCGATAATTTGAGTCAATTATTCTATGGCCAATCTGTAACTTAGTGCCACCTATACGAGACGCACAACTGTGGCCAATGAGGCGATGCTGGTATTAAGATCAGCTGCCGAAACCAATTTCACCCCTAATATGTCGTCTCGATGGGCACAGTTTGGGAGCGGTGCAGGCAACCCATTGTGCACAGCATGCTATCGTTCTGCTTGAGTCGAGTGGTTAGAAAATAAAATATGTGATGCCACATTTTCATGAATGGCTCTACTAGAAACCCACAGTACATGAGCGCTACTAGTATTACAGTATTTAAGCCTCCAAACGCAAAGCATTGTGTAGTCTGATTAAGCTGTCGGTATGAATATTTACTATGATGATGACTCATGCATTTTTCTTTTTCTTCCCCCCGTTCTGTAGTACTTTCGCCAGCTTTTGAGGGGGGCCGAATCCCCTGCCAGGAACTCCAAAATGAGCAGGTAGGTATCATTCTATTACGTGTGTGTGCCCCCAAAAGAAAAACGATGAACGCGACAAAATTGAGCTAGTTGTATGTTTGCCAAGTCAGCAACGTGACTTGAGTGATGGGTTCTGTCTGTCATGACGTGGGGTACGCATGTAGCCCAGAGCCCTGCCACTAACTCATTATGCATATTGTTCTAGAAATAGCGTCAGTATGGATGACATCCGGTGAGTACAAGGCATCAGTGTCCTGATCTGAACAGTGGCTGGCTGACATGCCATTCTCGCTTGACTCTTCTACATGAGGAGGCTGCCTTTTTAACAATTCCGTCATTGCCTGACCTTCCAAAAGCAAGCCAATTAGCATTTTTGTCATACTACAATAATGCCTTTTCTGCTAATCAAACTCCTAAATGTGGTATTTGTGCTGAAAGTATAAATAGGAGCGCCTGTAAGCAAAGCTTATTCAGCTCAATCAAGAGTCTGGCTAATTAAAATATTTTATTTACGCTTTCTTGACTTCTAATTACGTACGCCATTGTAACTGAATGAACGCTTAAAACAAAAAGGTGTCTCGGAAATGCAAAGAATTTTATTATTCTGATTGACATTTGGAAATGTAATGGTTACGACTTAAAGGTCAAGTGTCATCCCTATAAACATTCTAAAATAGATATTGAAATGAAAATTACATATAACATTATTCACTTCAATGCCTATACGAAAAAATAAATACAAGCGTGGAGCACGTTATCCATGCGCAAAGTTGCAGGACCCTCATTCGACATCCAAGTGGTCGCCATATTGGCTATATCTACTGTCCGTGATGTCACCCCCCACATTTGCCATTGAAAAGACGCTTTGGCCCCTACTATGGGACACGCCCCTTCAGACACGGAAGCTCTTTTCGAAGAAGAGAACATCTCACAATCGAGTGACGTGTCCAGGGCAATATTACCCTATTGTTTTGAGCCATATTTAGATGATATGCGGATTACTTCTAACAACAGACTCCTGGACAGTATGTATGAACCAGCCCGGCTGAAGCCGTGCCCCTCGTCTGCTTGGCCGGCAGCTTGGCCGGCGGGTCGTCTGCCCATCTTCTATGAGACATGGAAGCTCTTTGCAAAGAAGAGAACACCTTACAATCGAGTGAAGTGTCCGGGGCAATATTACCCTATTGTTTCAAGCCATATTTAGATGATAAGGGGATCACTTCTAACTAACAACAGACTCCCAGTATGTATGAGCCAGCCCGGCCGAAGCCGTGCTCGTCCGCGAGGCACAACGCGGAAGCCTTCGCCGGCGAGCCAGATGCGGCAGCCTTCGCTGGCTAGCCTGACGCGGCAGCCGTCCGGCACGCGCATTGACAGATTTAGCACCCCAGTCATACGTACGAAAGTCTTTTGTTACGCTATGAGAGACAGATTATGTGGTCTTCCCCCAAACTATTTAGCTGTATACACACCGACCTGTCATTTGGAACCCACAAAGGTGTCGTCCTTTGCACACGTGCAATCCATATTTCACGACGAACCGGGCCTCTTGGAAACATATGAAGGGTTAATCCATCCTCACGAGTGTTTGAGCAATATCCAGCAATACAACGAGCTGGCATTTTGGCTAACACGAAGGAACAACGAGCTATCTTCCCGCAGGTAAAACTCATAGAAACAAACGAGTCCGCTTGAGCGTGCTACTACCTCCAACGTCACTTCCTACTTCTTGTTGAATACAAATTCCTAGAGAGGATTTTCATGGCGGGAGTTACAAAAAGCCATATATGTCAAAATCATGTTTTGTGGTGAAAAAACGGATGGATCCATACCGGCTGCCGTTTTTACATTAATAACATACTAAAAATCATCCATTTCATGACACTTGACCTTTAAACTAGAATGTATTTGTTTTAGTTTGCAGGTATGTAGAACTGCACTGCAGTATTTAAATAATATAGGTGAATAATGCAACTCCAAAAAATCTAAAAACCTATATGATGTTTCATTTTTTTATACATTAAATTTGTACAAACCACAACCAGAATAATAAACATATTCTTAAATTAATAGTTAATAAAATGCAGCTGTATGGATCGCGTTAGATTGTACAAGTAAAATGTCAGTTTTGATGATTTTTGAAGTTGAGTTTTTCAATCTGTAGTTTGATCACTTCAGAAAATAGTTTGAAAAATATGATTAGAATATGGAAACTGTCAGATGCTTGTTGTGTTTCGTGTTATGTTTTGGTCCTTTGTTACGAAGGCAGTTTTCAAAACAGAAGAGAGAGACACTCACATTTCATTTTAACACGGAAGCATGAATGAGACTGAACTAACATCATCATCATCTTCATCCACTCAGGCTCGCTGTCCTAACATTGTTCCATTAAGTGTATCATGTACGGACTCCTATCGCCACGCAGTGTCGTGTTGTGTGTGTGTGTGGTGTGTGTGTGTGCACTCTTGATTCTGTCACGGCCATGCTTCCTGCCTTGGTATGATCCATCCTCTCCTCTTTTCTTGTCCATGGGGACATAACCCTGTTCTGCTTATAGTTCCTGGGACTGGGGCCCCGAGTCCCCCTCTTCACAGTTCACCACCTCCGGCAGCTCTTCACCTGCTTCTTTTAACTCCCTCCATACCCAGCCCGCGTTAACAACTTTTCCATACGGCTCACTATCCCACCGCCTCTCCTTGTCACCCAAGTAAGTCAGGGTCCATCCATACCTCCCGGTGTGGTTCAGTGTGATGTCATACTGTCCACTTTGCCTTCCCAGTGTAGCAACCCCCACACCGACCCTGACCCAAACACCAGCATGCAGCTAACCTTCTTACTTGTATCCTTACTATTAATTTATTGTCATTTCCTATAAAGTTTACTCCCAAAATGTTGTGTTTCTGTGCTACAGATACAACTTGAATATGGTCATTGTGGTCCGGATTAAAACGATAGGATTACTTGGCATTAGAAGACTTGTGTGTTCAGTTTTTGGTATATTTTCAGCACGCTACACGTCACAAATTCTTCGTGATGTTCTTCAAACGTTTCGGGTTTATTGTGCTTTCCAAGATATACACCCCTTGTCAGATATTTTGGGACATTTTCCTTTACTACTCTCTGCTGTGTAGTGCCTCAAAGCAATAACCCCACTAATTTAAAGAATGCTGTGTGGTGGCAGCCAAATGTCACATTCTGAACGTTCAGAATTAATATTTCTGTCAAAGGAAGAACGAGCATGACCGCTCAAGTTTCGTAAGAATAAGGACACACAACAACGCTCTCACGGAGACATCTTTAAACTGAATTTTAACTTTCAGGATTATTTGCTGGGCTTTGTTAATCCAAGAAAATATTTTTAAATAAATTAAAATATTTTAACGAATCTTACACCCTTAGGGGTGTTTGCTTTTTTTTAATCGCCACGTTTCTTGGTAAAGCTTTAATCATGTTTTTAACGACGGTAGTGCTCTCCAGAGTGCTGTGATAAATCGATTTTCTTCATCTTCACAGCATTTTGGTCTCAAAGTGAGATCCTATTTGATTGTAATTAACAACCCAGGATGGCTGACCTCGCTGAGGTCAGAGGTCCGATCCATTGATACATTTTTTTATCTTCACGATTTACAAGTACAAAACTGTCTCATTTCATAACAAGAAATGTTAACTTTGAATTCTGTCTTGAGTATCTTTCAATATTAAATAAAAAAATCTCTCCCGGTCAGATATTTTTTAACAAGAAATGTTCATAGCAAGATGTCTAACTGATTTAAAAAAAAAAAAAAAAAAAAAAACCTTTTCAAGATGCTTGATGTAGCCAAACACAAAGATCTTACTGATGTGTTTGTCAGCTCTCTGTCAGCAATTGGCGATTGCCCGTGTGCTGTTTTCTAGTTGACCCAAGACCTCCGCTGATGAATTGCTTATTTGCTTTATTTGCTTTTGTTCCCATGGTAACTGATTAAGACGATACATTCCATGAATGTCCTGTGGCTTTGGTTTGGCGTCCTCTTCTTTTTCTCCCAGATGTGCAGTAATAATAGGCTGCAGTGTGCAAGCGCTTCCCTCCCTCGCTTTGTGCTACAATTGCTTCTCTGTCATTTTCTTAAGATCGCTGGGCTTTTTTTTTCTCGTCCCCCTCTGAAGCCAAGCACATCTCTTCAATTAAGCACAGTTTAATAACCCCCCTCCCCCTTTGGCCATCGCAGGAGCACGTCAAAGAGAGGCGAGTCCTTTGGGATCAGCCGCATTGGCAGCAAGATCAAGGGCGTTTTCAAGAGCACAACCATGGAGGGAGCCATGTTGCCAGCTTACGGGCTGGTGGAGGGAGAGGATGATTTGGTGAGGCAAAGCCAAACATACACGCACATCTTTAGATAATTGAGTAAAGATTGAAGTAAATGTGGTCTGATTCGTCCCTGTTCAGCCTTATTGTCATAAACATGGGTTGCACATATGTATTGCTCATGCATTAAAGTCAACAGTATGCTTGTATTAAATATGAACGTCTCATCAGCACTGTTCTGGACGGTCACAAAAGCATTGCCACAAGAGGGGGCCAGTGAGTCAGGAACGCATGGTTAAACATTCATTACGCGTTCTCCTTAGTTTTCGCAACCTTTATAGAGGCATGACATACATTTTACATCAGAAATATTTCACAGCACACCACTAAATAAGAATGCCATAAAAATAAGTAGTGCAGCCTACTGAAATAATGATTATCATGTTTAAAAAAAAAATTGTTGTATGAATGGTAACAGGAATCTAGACAGGTAATTGTTCTTTCTGCCATAATTAATTCTTTTGCCTATCACTATACATTACTATCATAACAAATGCACAAATGTACCTCATGCAAATTATAATTTCCACATGACACCCCGATGAACTCTCAGGGCACACGAATGTGCTGCAGCACAGTGGTTGGGAATCATACAAGTCATTTCACAATACTACATCTGAGTCCCCTATTAGACAGGTCATTAGGTGTATCATTACAATGCTGACCATGCATTTCAGAGCAAATTTGTGAAAGAACTGACTAATAAAGCCAAATTAGAAATCACCCTTGAACAAAACCATTAAAGCTAAAGGTAGATGACTAACACAAATCTATTTCATACAGTTGTGAAATAGATGTTGAACTTCAACATGCCGACTGCATTTGTAAAGTGTATAAAACTCAGAAAATGTAATCTCATATCAAACATTTGGATTTCTGTCTCCTTTTACTTGCAATGTACAAATAGTTTAAACACCACTAGTCGTATTTATGCTTGTGGTTTGGGTGGCAACAAGCACTTGTCGCAACGGCAATTTTTTAGGCTGAATCACTCACATTTCCAGTGAATACGTTTCAAAATCGAAATACAACAATTAATGCATGTTAAATCATGTGGTATTTCCTTTTTTTTTTACTCTTTGTGACCCACCCAGAAAAGGTTTTCAACAGGCTACTTGAGAAATGCTCCTTCACGTATAATCTTCCTATCATTGCAGTCAAGGGATATCCTGTTTTCCATTAAACTTCCTTTATTTGCTGTCAAGTGTTGCCAAAAAGATCCCCGCTTTTTGTTCCGTGATTTAAGATTAGCTAGATGGTTGAACACGTGGAATATTTATTAGTTTTTATTTTAATAAACAGAAACTAAGATGAAGTGAATAAGTTAAAATAGAATCGTAGCATACAGTATACGGCAGATATTGGCATAATTTCCATTTTATTTTTTTTCTTCACACCGTAAAATGTATGAGGGCGACAGAACAGCAGCGGGATGTGCCGTTGGTATGTCAGAAGAAATTAAGGTGGAGGTGAGACTGCATCAGGGTTCCGCGCTGAGCCCCTTCCTGTTTCCGGTAGTAATAGATAGGCTGACAGACGAGGTTAGACTGGATTCCCCTTGGACCATGATGTTCGCAGATGATATTGTGATCTGCACTGAAAGCAGGGAACAGGTGGAAGAACAGTTAGAAAGATCTAGGTATGCACTGGAAAGGAGAGGAATGAAGATTATCTGAAGTAAAACAGAATATGTGTGTGAAAGAGAGGGGCGGAGGAGGAAGAGTGAAGCTCCAGGGAGAAGAGATAGCAAAGGTGGATGACTTCAAATATTTGGGGTCAACAATACAGAGCAATAGAGAGTGTGGTAAGGAAGTGAAGAAATGGGTCCAAGCTGGATGGAACAGTTGGCGGAAGGTGTCTGGTGTTCTATGTGACAGAAGAGACTCCGCCAGGATGAAGGGCAACGTTTATAAAACAGTGGTAAGGCTGACCATGATGTACGGATTAGAGACGGTGGTTCTGAAGAAACAACAGGAAGCAGAACTTGAGGTGACAGAAATGAAGATGTTGAGGTTATCGCTCGGAGTGAGCAGGTTGGATAGGATTAGAAATGAGCTCATTAGAGGGACAGCCAAAGTTGGATGTTTTGGAGACAAGGTTAGAGAGAGCAGACTTTGATGGTTTGAACATGTTCAGAGGTGCGAGAGTGAGTATGTTGGTAGAAGGGTGCTGACGATGGAGCTGCCAGGCAAAAGAACGACAGGAAGACCAAAGAAAAGGTTGATGGATTTTGTGAGGGAAGACATGAGGGTAGTTGGGGTTCGAGAGGAAGATGCATGAGATAGGCTTAGATGGAAAAAGATGACACACTGGCGACCCCTAACAGGACAAGCCGAAAGAAAAACAAGAAAAAGAACACATTGTAAAATGAACAAACTGACATGATGTGGATGAGACTGAAACCTCTGCCACTTCCTTTCAACCTAGGTGGAGGAAGCCATGATGGTGCTGGAGGATGACTCCCCGATGGAGGCGGCTTCCACTCCCAGCACCCCACGGAACCTGTCCGCCTGGAACATCACCATCCCTTACATTGATTTCTATGATGACGACGTGAAGAGGGAGAGGATTCCGGTGTTCTGCATTGACGTAGAGCGGAATGACCGGAAAGCAGGTAAAGCGCTGTCTCCCTGATGTTTCAACACAAATTTCCAGTGTATTGGAAAAATCTATGCTGCACCCTATGAAACAACTTCAAGTCTTGCTCAGATATATAACAGTAATTACTGATAGTCTGAACATTCAGCAAAGGTTGTGGCGATAAATGACAATTTACATAATTGACAATGACATTTGACTTGTCACTACTCACATGGACCTCCTAAGCAGTGGCGTAATTTATCGGATGAACCCCCTGAATCGTATTTCTTCATTTAAACTAAAAAGCTTTGGCAGTTTTGTGTCAGCAGTTTGGGAAAGATGTGTCATGATACGTACAGTAAGGCATTCTTGATTTTAGTCTGGATGAACTAGAACATCAATGGCGAGCCAGCAGGTCCCAGTCATCCAAGATTATTATCCAAGAATACTTCTGTGCATGTCTGAAACAATGATTTCCCACATGCAATACACCAATATCTTGTAAAAATTATTCCCCGAAAAGTGGAAGCTACAGCTGCAAAGGGGAGGGGTACAACTCCTTTCAGTGTTAAACTGCGCATGAGTTTGTAGCTTGTTGAAATCTTGGGCCCTGATTTCCTCAGATCCCAAACAGTGGGTGCTAAATTACATGTTCCCTCTAACAGACTGCACATATTTACAAGAGGTTTATGTCTTTTAGGTCATGCTGGTTTTCAATCTGGAACATTTGGTTAGAATAAAGTTTGAAGTGATGGAATTGGAGGTGTCATTGGAAGACATATTACTGACTGACGCAAAAGAAATGCGTTTCGTTCAATAATTTTGGTGAAGCATGCAAACATGTAGAAGCCATGTTTTGTTTGGTTTATCTCGCTCCTATCGCTCAACTGCTTTGGGAGAGGCTAGCATCATACAATCATCACGGCATGCTGACATAACCCACATGTCAGGAAATGGAGAGTTGAAAGGAGTTTTGTCAGAGGCAACTTGCTCCAAGTCAGCCGTTAGATTATTCAGAAGCTCTGAATCTGCAGGCTAAATAGATGACGTGTCGCAATAGTCTTTGTTTAGAGTATTTCCAAAATATTTACTCAAGCGGGGAAGATCTCTTCTCCGTCCACCTTCCATTTTCCCTCTGCCCTTCAGTCATGCTTACGTAGAGTGGTGTCGTTTGTTCCTGTCTTTCAGGCGCTATATTTTGAAGACCCCAAATCAGCCATTGGAATTTATCTCAGGTTTCACAAATGAAATTATGCGTTCTCAATGAAGTTATTTGGAAATACTCTCCCCCTCCCCCCCCCACACACAATGTGCTAGTAGAAAATTGATTGCAAGAGCAATTGAGTGTGCTTTTTTTTTTTTTTGTTGGGGCGTGCGCAGACCTTTTATTTTTGTGTTTTACCACAGTGGGTCACGAGACTGAGCACTGGTCTGTATACAGGAGATATCTGGAGTTCTATGTTCTTGAGTCAAAGCTAACCGAATTCCACGGTAGGTTGTTCTTTGTAGAGCTGCAATATGCATCATGCAATATGAATAGTATTGGTGACACGTAATCATGACTTTCAACTATTCTTTCTGTTGGAATTTCTCTTGAAATTCTGAATATGTAGGTTCATTTCCTGACGCACAGTTGCCTTCCAAGCGAATCATCGGCCCCAAAAATTATGAATTCCTCACATCCAAGAGAGAGGAGTTTCAGGAGTATCTTCAGGTGGGTCTTTTAAGCTATCAGCTGATGAATTCCATTAGATGGGATCAAAAAAAGCTTGCCCAATGTGGACTCTACTCGTGTCAAGTAAATGCAATGCTTTGTAGTATTTCCCACTGTCAAGCCAAGCACTATTTCACAATTTCCTCACTCTGAGCCAACCTAATTTTGGGAATGCAGGGTGACAATGACATGCAGATGCAGGAGTCATTTCTGTTGATTCCACTGTCACCCTCTCCACACGCAGCTAAATCTGCTTGGTACTACTGTAATTGGTATTTTAAGTGGGGGTCACTGTGGACTGTCAGAGGGCCGTGTTGTTTTGGAAGCTCTCAGGTTTGAACCTCTTTACGGCAAGCCACAAGGACGGATTTGTGAATAATTTGAGAGTGCTTTTCTTATTTTTTCTTTTCTTTTTTTTTTATTTTTTTTATTTTAAGGGGACCAAATTCACATCCCCACTTGTCCATGGCCTTTCAACACTTAACCTCACTCACTAATGCCAGATGTGTTGGACAAGAAATGATTTTTGTTAAAGAGAAAACATAACAAGGTCACCCATTGTTATTCAAACTCATTCACACTTCCTGCAATTGATTAAGGAGTATTTGAGAGCAGTGTTGGATGAGCAATAGTTTGTTGGCAGGGATTTTGACCTTTTTTATTTTTTTTTATTTTTCTGATGAGTAAAAGTGGACACCTCACTATAAAGGCAGTAAAACCACGCCAACCGTTCCCAATTACGGCTCAAAACACTGGAAATATATTACTGAAAAGTACAGTGAACTTCCAAAGTTAGTCACTATTTATGATGTAAGTCAACTTCAAAGTTGTTTTTATTTCAAAACAATTAGAAGATAGGAAACAGAACAGAAAGGGAATTATTCATCTGATCAGCCTCATCTAAAAACAAAAACAAACTAAAAACAATGACTCCACAGGAAGTGCCTCGTTCACTTCAAAATTATCATTTCATTTTAGCTGTCATACAAGTATTCAAGTAATTTCACCACCATGTATTGAAAATAAACAAAAGGTCAATCGAGTCACTGTGTGAAGATGCCTCATAGACATTTATAAATAAATATGTCGTGGATAAATGTATCTTCTTAAACAGTTACAGTAATCCAACTCTACTTTGCGGATCACCTGTCGCGGATTCAGTGCATGACGGATTTCTGCCCCCCCCCAAAAAAATGTTAAAAAAGACAGATCGCTACATACTAATGCGCCCTTTGCCAGCGTACATTAGTACAGTACTGTAGTGGGAAGCCACATTGATGTGATGTGATGCGGCATCCCCAGCAAGACGACAAGGACCTATGAAGCAAAAAAAAAAGACATTTACCCCTACTTTAAGGTTTTTCACTTTTCGCTGGTAGGTCTGGTACCAATTAACTGCGAAAAACGAGGGATTACTGTACTATTTTGTAAATGATAATGAAGTAATTGTACTGATTGTATTGTACTGAAGAGATACATTCTCTTCGGTTCTATTATTCGATTCTAATTCTGTTTCTACTCATCATTACACCTTTCCTCCTTCCCATGACCACACGCTCTTGTGGTGGCATCACAAAAACATGTGAATTATTATCCTTTCGATGCGCACTGATCTTAGGTTTCGAGGGATACACTGGCATCTCATTTGAAAACTCACAATATAATGGTATGAACCTCGCCATATTTTTTTTGTGAATGTTGAAAATGTTGCGTTTTTATAGTTATTTCTTAGTATTTCAACCACAATTTGTGTCACGGTGACAAAATTTGGTTATCATCTGTTATGCGTTTCCTTTGAAATTTCCTGTAGCATCCTACTTGAAGTTTAATTTATGGTATTGCTCATGCTTTTACTGACGTTTACCTTTCACGTGTTTACTGTACAGAAGCTCCTGCAACACCCTGAGCTGAGCAACAGCCAACTTCTTGCCGACTTCCTGTCTCCGCACAGTGTGGAGTCTCAGTTCTTGGACAAGATGCTGCCTGACGTGAACCTCGGTACAGTATGAGACCGACTGTGCATGTGGACAAGAAGAAAGGAATGTGACTGAGTGAAGTTCAGTGAAAGGGATTGTTTGGGGACTTTGTTAGAAACACGTTTGATTAACCTGACATTGATTTATGTTGAAAAGATGTTTGTGACTGTGGATAACAGCCAAATCATTCATCATAATCATTCCTCACTAAAAAAAAAAATCATGCTTGTTTTATAGGGAAAATCATTAAGTCAGTCCCCAGCAAACTCATAAAAGAGGTGAGTGATACATTCCTAGTAGTGTACGTGTGTGTGCAATTTGTTCTCATGAGATTTAAAACAGTGCTTCTGAACATTGTTGGAAAAATTGAATCCCGCAAATTTCATATTCACATTCACCAAACCCTGGGACGTCACAACGTGGTGTGGTATAAACCAGTGCGGAACAGTGTGGTGAGTTTGTTTCAGTGTCCAGATTTTATTTTCTATGGCTTCAGCTGGGACAACAGTGCAAGCTTGCCCAAATTGGGAAGTACTTTAAGTTGTTTAGCGGCCTCCTAGAGAGTAATGTAAATACAGTAACTATAGTTTATTGAAATCTATCCATCCAGCATTCCATCCATTAGCTGAGCTGTTTAACCTCACAAGGGTCACGGGAGTGCTGGAGTCTATCCCTGCTGTCTTCGGGAAGGAGACTGGGTATACCTTGAACTGGTTCCCAGCCAATCGCAGTTGCAATGCATGATTGTTTAAAACATAAGTGGGAAGAGAGTTAACACTTATCACAGTATAAGGGGCATATAAGAATCAATACAAATAGAAAAGTCACTGAAGAAAAAGATTAACAAATGAAGAAAGGGAAAGGAAGACAAAGAAGGGAAACATAACAAAAGCTAAAAAGGTTATGCTACATACACTATTATGCTTGGGGTGTGAGGGTTTGTTAAGCAATGTAATAGTTTTCATTGAAAGACTGTTCTCGCAATTTGTTTTGGAACGCAGTGAAGCATGGCTTGCTTTCAAGGTATTTACGACAATGAATGTGAATGCTTACATTGAGATTGGCAATAAAAGATTAGTTAAAGTACCAAATGTGATCTTTAAAAAAAAACATCTACAAAGAGGCTAAAGAATACATTCTTCCAAGCGAGCAGAACATTCCTTTCAATGTTATTGTCGATAAAATCACAATTCCTGCAAAGACCAATTAGAAGATGGACAGTGCAAAAACAAGTAAACAACAATTTTAGGGCATTCATCACAAAAGCTACAGATGACATCAATATGTTTCTTATTACATCTCTTTTTTTGTATTTAAGTTTTTATGTTTCTTTTTTATTTTCATTTTTGATAAACACGCAATAAATAACACTGGTCGAAACTACTGCGGCGACTCTTCTGCTGTGTCGTATGTTCTCACAGCGACCTTGAGTTGAATAATGTTCAACTCCGAAGCGGCACGGCAATGGTGAACAGTTCTGTCGTCCCCCCCCTCCTGCCCCCAACGCAGATACAAAATGAATGGGCTCCTTTAGCCCATGCTGGGCCCCACTAAGTGTGGTGTGAAAAGGCTTTTATAGACGGACACAGGCACACACAATGTGTGGCGTGACCTTCACCGGACCCCTGGGGTATGAGCAAAGCCGGGTTAAGAACCACTGGTTTTGAAGATAAAGGAACTGAGAATATTGCTGACAAAAGCACCCCCCCAAAGTTTAAGATAGCTGAAGGCGAAATGAGTGAGTCATGCATAGGTCACATAAAATTTATTTCAAGAAGGGGTCTTTGTTAAATTGTTACAAAATAGGTGTTTACGGTTCATTGCTTTTCAAGCGTGCTCCGAGATACTATTAAACTCTTGGAAAACTCTCGGAAGTATGTATTTTGATCACATTTTAACAGTCACTTGAGTTGCGCTTACCTTATGTTTGACTGCTAACATTTAATAGTGCATACAAAACACGTAATACTGTAATACCTGTGCGTATATAATAAGTTTTAATTTAAAAAAAAAAATACAATTACGGGATTTGAAATCTATCTCCGCCTTTTAAACTTTCAATGTAATCTGTGTATGTTTTAAGATGATTCATATTAAGACTTTCTTCTTTATGTCAAAGGGTCGAACTTGACCCATGTTTGGCTTCCTAAATTTTTGGATTGTGAGTTAAGAGGCCCTGAATTCTTTCTTTGTTACCATCATGACTCATTTTTCAAACAATTCAGACTTGAGATTTACTTGATTTATTTTCCACCATTAACATGAAGCATCATCATGTCCACACTACTGCTAGGAATTTTGTTGTGCATGTCTGTGTGGACTGCAAAAAAAAAAAAAAAAAAATCAAGTCTCAACATTAATTAGTCAAAACATGAATGTTTGTCATAATCACCAAAGAAGAATTAATGTTGTAACTGTTTGCTTTTTACCCATTAGAAAGGACAGCATCTTGAGCCGTTCATCCAGTCCTACTTCAACTCTTGTGAGTCCCCCAAACCCAAACCCAGCCGCCCTGAGCTCACCATCCTGAGCCCCACCTCAGAAAATGATAAGAAGGTTTGCAACATTTTCTTTCAATTCAGGTAGAGTCAAAGCACTTTGAGAGAAGACCCTGTCATACAGTACATACATGTGGATTACTGTCTAGTTTGTTTAGTTTTTTAAATTGTCATTTCATCATGAAAGTGTACATGCACATGTGGGACGCACATGTCATGGGAACAAGAATAGCAGCCTGGGAACAATTAGTCCATGCACTTTATCATCACAGAATACAGATACAGTAATACTCAGCAGTATCACAGTTTGTGCATTGTGATCCCGCTCTATTGCAGATTTTTAGTACAGTATTGAGATTTTTTTTAACAATATTTTTGTTATCCATTGCAGCCTCAGCACAAGGTTATGTCACATGCCCGATAGCCATCTGCCCCACCGGGATTGGTCTGTTCCGCACACAACACTATAAAAGTGCCATCCATATAAAACTCAAGGGCCGCACTACCATTATACTTTCATATTAAGGTGGGGGCCACAAAATATCATCGCGCGGGCCACAAATGGCCTGTGGGCCGCATGTTTGAGACCCCTGATGTACAGATTACTGACAGTGGCACTGAGAAGACAGGAAGAAAAGCTGTATGTGGCGGAAATGAACATGATGAGGTTTGCTTTTTATTGTTATTTTTTCTTTAGCTCTTCAACGAACTCTTCAAAAACAATGCAAACAGGTCTGAAATGGCAGAAAAGAGGCACAACCAGAACTACTTCATGGAAATCCTCACTGTGGAGGGGGTGTATGACTATTTAATGTATGTAGGTAAGTATATGTATTCCCAGAATCCACATGTAAGGGAAAATTTCAACGGTACTTGCGCGATACATTTACTTCCCCTGTTATTTGGCAGGCCGAGTCGTCTTCCACATTCCTGACTGGTTACACCACTTGTTGATGGGTGGAAGGATCCTGTTCAAGAACACACTGGAGGCCTATACTGATTACTACCTTCAACACAAACTGAACCACGTGGTGGAAGAGCACCGCCTGGTCTCCCTCATCACCCTGCTCAGAGGTGCGCTGCAGTGACATCTCCTATTGGCCATTGACAAAATAGTTTGCGCTTATTTCGCATTTTAAATAAATAGTACGTGACCAAGCAGAAAATGATACACATAGAGGTGGGGTATATCCTGAACTGGTCGCCAGAAAATCGCAGGGTGCATAAAAACAAATGACCATTCACACTCACATTCACACCAATGGGTAATTTGGAGTTTAAATTCCAGTTTTCATCAACACGTGGTCAAAATAATTTTTTTTGGCATCTGTTATAATTAGATAAATTCTGAACACTCCAAATAAATACCTATGTCTCTACACACATAAAAATGGAAATCCATCGATCCATTCATCCATTTTCTGAGCTGCTTATCCGCACAAGTGTCATTATTCCATTTTCTGAGCCGCTTATCCTCACAAGTTTCGTGGAAGCGCTGGAGCCTATCCCAGGTGTCATCGGCCAGGAGGTGGGGTGCACCCTGAACTGGTTGTCAGCCAATCACATTTATAATCACACCTACGGGCAATTTAGAGTCTCCAATTAATGCATGTTTTTGGGATGTGGGAGGAACGCAGAGTGCCCGGAGAAAACCCACACAGGCACAGGGAGAACATGCAAACTCCACACAGACGTAGCTGGGATTTGAACCCCATTCCCCAGAACAGTGAGGCCAATGCTCTAACCAGCTGCTCCACTGTTCTGCCTGAAAATTGAAATGTTGGAGGAATTATAAAGGAAAAGGCAAAATGTACTTTAAGCCCCAAAACATCTGGAAGAAACACCTGTGACAAAAAAAAAGGAAATGGAAAAATGTAAGTGTAAGATTTCATAAGTGTTTTAAAATATTACATTTTTTATTAAGTAAAAAGAAAAATAAATATATATCCTATATTAGTGCAGAGGTCAAAATCATAGTGGTCGCAACGCTGTTGTGAAGACCATAATACCTCAATTTGTCACAATGTCAGTCAAAATGGGACATAGTGATTTCCTAGAAATGTCGGTTATCATTTGAAAACGTGAACATTTGTAGAGAATTATAGAAATACAAACTTTCATATTCATATTTGAGTCATACTTTGCTGTTTCATAGTTTAGAATTATTGTCATCAATCATGAACATGATCAGTGTTCTCATCAATGAATATCATTTATTTTAAACATTTATATATAATTAAAGGTCTTTAGAGCAAATTTGTTGTTTTAGATGTGTATCAAAGTGCCTTTGTTTTAATCAGTGAATAAGTAGTTTTGTTTCAGATGGATATGGTGTGAATACATTTAAAAAAGAAGAAAAAAAATCATGGAAAAATGACTGCCTGTTCCCACAGATGCTGTTTTCTGTGAGAGCAGTCCACCTCGCTCAGCTCAAGATAAGCAGAGGAGAGCAAAAAGGACGTTTGCAGAGATGATGAGATACATTCCTGGTAATTTCCTGTCAGCGTTTTCCCCCTCACAAGACACAAAGATGTTTAAAAGGCTGGCTGCCAATTCAAAAGCCGTTTATCTGCAGACCTGCTGGGGAAATGCATCGGCGAAGAGGCCAAGTATGAAGGCTTATGTCTCCTCTTTGATGGGCTCCAGCAGCCCGTTGTCAACAAGCAGGTAACAACACTCGCCCACGCCATCACATGCATGCCTCGCGTCCTCTTCTTCCGCCTACTCCACTCTTGAATAGCCTGTCCTGTTCAGGTGAAATATGAACTTCGCTTAGCTGTGGCAAATACTGTCTGTTATAACATGGATGTGATTGTTTCAGTAAAATGGAATGTCTGCATTTAATGGAGCGAACCATAATAATCCGAATTTAGTCCGCGCTCCAGTGTCAAACACAAAAATATCCTCACCATGTCCTGGTTTTTATTTATTTTATTTATTGGTTCATTCATTATATGCCAATTGTAAGTGTGTGTTTCTTTCGGCTTGTCCCTTTTGGGGTCGCCACAGCGTGCCATCTCAGATGAACGCATATATATGTCTGGCACAATTTTTACGCCGGATGCCCTTCCTGACGCAACCCTTCTCAGGGAGTGGAGGCCCCAGTGGGATACGAACCCACAACCCCTGGTTTACCAAACCAGTGCTCTAACCACTGAGCTACGGGGCCTCATACGTCGATTGTAAGTAATGGGATAAAAATGAGTGAATTATTTTATTACACATCGTTTAATATTCTTTTACATCTTACATGTATTACATACCTACAACAATGAAACTTTAAATGTAAATGTTGCATGGGGCTGACGTGCTACCTCCTGTGAAGGAAGGACAGGACAATGACAGGAAAAGGAGCACGCAAGACAAGGATCGTGAACCCGGCTGCACGACTGAAGTGTGGTGGGATTGACTGAGTGAATTATAAACTCATGGGACGAGCTCATAAGTGAGCGGATACACAAGCGATTCGCATATACATGAGGTATTTATCGCAATAAGTGAGCAGCTTCACACCCAGTGAAAGACTCCCAAGGATGTGTGGCTGTGGGCACATGCCAGTGAATTGACACCATTTTACATGCAGAAAGACTGCCAGAAGTGTCCTGTAATTGCTGTGCCTGCACCGTGGAAGCCCCCCCCCCCCCCTTTTTACACACGCACACCTCCATTTCAGCTCACTGGCCTCTCCAGATTTTAATGCACCGCACCACTGTGGGAGGGCAGGGCACCGATACACGGGATAGGGCCATTGACTGCCAGTCAGGGACCTGGCAGTAAGAGAGAGTTGGTGGGTGCTCACTTAGCTGGATGCCTTTAGCTCAGGGCGCAGCAACCTTTTTGAGGCTGAGGACTACTTCGTGAGCTCCGATCGTATGAAGGGCTATGTGACCTGTTTGCGGCAAATTTCAGACTCCGTTCATCACATGTACATGAAATATTTTTGTTTTAATTTATTGTAGTCAATGACATTACAGGAATTTTCAAATTTTAATTTGCGTAAGCAAGTCAGATTCAGAATTTAAAGCACAAATAATAGTAACAATTTATGGGCTTTGGTATTTTTAGAACATACCTCGCAGGCGTCTTATATGGTCCTCGTGGGCTACCATTCGCCCGTGGCTACAGCGTTGGTGACCCCCTCCCTTAGCTCCTGAGGCCGGAACTCCCCGAGTTAGATGCTTGCTTGGCATTGGGGCTCCCTTTTCATGACCTACGGCAGGCGTGCCCAGACTTTTTTTTACCCCAAGATCTATTTCTTAAGCATCCAGTCTCTCGCAATCGAAGGGGCGGGTGGGTGACGATGACCAATGATGAAATACAATCACGAAGTCACAAAGATCTACCCACTACAAAAATGCAAAACATAATTACTTTAAAGTATAGTGAGGATTCTTTATGTGTATATGTATGTTTGTGTGCCTTGCATAACCGCATAAGTCGATTTTACAGAACATAATTAACTTTAAACATTTTTTGTAACTATCTGAGTTCATGTTAATGATCACTAAACACCATACGAATGAAAATGCACATCTGGGCTGTTTCACTCACGTCAGTGGATTCGTCCAACTGACGTCCATCCAAGAAACACAATCTCCGATGTCCTTCCACACTTCAGCCATGGCTTCACAGCGCCATGTAACTGTACTCCTTTACAGCTGCAAAGATTTTATTGAAGATAATATTCCCGCCTTATTTTTAAACAACGAGTCAGCTATGCCCCTTTATGTGTGATGTGACGAACTCGGAAACGATGCTTCGGTGACTGCTGTGCAGCCAATTGGGATTTTAGTTCGTTCACTTTTCTCATTCTCACCTTGCTTTTTGGCGGAATGTCGGTGTCGTATTTTCCATAAACAGTTTGAAAATGCTGTTCCACATTTCACTACGCTGGCAGATGAGGCAAAGGCACTTCGAAAAGACATTGTGAAAAAAAAGTCCACCTCCCATTCCGTATGAAAGTGATACGTTTTTGGCTTCTTTACTGCAGCATCCATACTCATGTTTGTCAAGATTACTTATGCGAGAGCTTAAAATGGGGGTGGGGGGGGGGACTCACTGACACCGTATCTTCCTGTACTGTCATTGTTTGCACATGCGCAGTGAGCTAAAGTTGAAAAAAACTACAGCTGGCCAACTTCCCTGCCTCCCTCGGTGTGGGACGTCTTCCGTCCAGTGGGTAGCTCTTGGGTTGACCTTTGGGCCCGATCCTGTCCTTTGATTGATTGGGTGGGGTTCTGAGCCTTTTAATGATTTGGAGATCAGTAGGAGAACTTTAAAGTCTATTGTAAAACTGAATGGGAACCAATGTAGAGGCTATATAATTGGAATAATATGTTCAGACGTCTTTTTTTTCTGGTCCCGAGCTGCAGCATTCTGAATGAGTTCCAGCTGTTTTTGTGGCAGTCCAGTCATAAGACCATTGCAATAGTCAAGGGTATTTGAGATGAAAGCATGGATGAGCATCTGGTCAGAGGCAAGCATTCACTCTGGATATGTTCAGTTGGTAGAAAGGGCTTTTAGTAATTGATTATATATGACTCTTGAAAGCCAGGTCTGAATCTGTTTTTTCATTTTTCAAAGTTTTTGAAAAAGAAAACTGGTAACATGAATCACACTTGTGTTTTTGAGCGAATAACTCCTGGTATTTACCACCACCAAACCTCTTTTACTGTCAAGAGCAGTTGCCTCCATTTTGTTGTGGTTTAACTAGAGGAAGTTTTGGTTCATCCTTTTATTTGTTTTAGACTGCGATACAACACATCAATCGATCTGTGGTCATACGGAGACATCAAGATCATCAGCCTCAATGTTTACGTTTTGTTGTTTTTGCCATTTCAGCTAACCTATGTTCTTTTGGATATTGTTGTTCAAGAAGTTTTTCCTGAGCTGAACAAGGTAACCATGTCATACTTAATTAACAATTTTTTTTACACCATCAACCCCAAAAAGTGTGTGTTTATATATATATATATATATATATATGTGTGTGTGTGTGTGTGTGTGTGTGTGTAATCAGTCGAATCATTAACATAATGAATATCATTCATTTTGAATATTTAAACATGGAAAATGTTTATTCTTTTCAGTGTTGATCATTTCATATCCTCTCAGCAGGTGCAGAAAGAGTCTTCAATCAATGCTCCTTGGATGTGACTTGGTCCAACTGACAGAAACTAACAATTTTAATGCACATTTAATGCACTTTTATGTCTACGGAGACATTTTTTTTCCTCTTCTGCTGTAACTTGGACTTTAATTTGTAAAGTAAAGCACTGGCAATACAGAAATGTTGAATGATTATTCTTCACTGCAAAAGTAAACCAGTACATGAGAAAATGAAAGAATTGAGCTGCTACAAAATAAATGAATAAACCAAAGAAATCACGCACCAAAATCTTGAATTCAAATTCAAATTATACTGTCAAATGTTTTCAACACTATTTTTAGTTTGTGGTTTATTTCAATTGGGTTCTGATGGCAGTTTAGAAATCTAGTTACCTTTCGGAGAGGATGAAATAGGATTGCTACATTTCATTGGAACAAATCAATTTTTACAAGAACAAATGAAAAATTCAGACGCAAAAACGGATGGATCAATTTTTGTTGTTTCTGTAGATTCTTTGATTTTGAAACAACAAAAATGGATATATCTGCTTTTGCGTCTGAACTCTTACATATATGTTTGGAATCATTCAAAATCAGTTCTGAGTAACAAGGATTACAAAATTGAACGATTTCTTTTGAACTATGTCAGTATTAGGTTCGGTAAATACTGGATATTTGAACATGGTTAAGTCAGAGAATTGGACACACTCAAACAAGTTCTAGTAAAATACAACTTGCCCATTTTCTATCTGACATGGCATCCTTTTTAATGACAGTACATGGAAATAAGTATCATACATCAAGTCATCATAGTCACTGTGAAATAAAACCAGTACTGTTTACTAACGCAACAGTTAAATCAAGTTTTTAAGTTACCAGTAAGAGAATCAACGGAGCCAAATATTTACTTCTCTGTACATTTGAGAACATTTAGTGCGATGCTAAAATGAAGGCTATGGCAGTCAACGCTATGATCTATATCTGTTACAATCACTGCAAGAGTTATTTTGATGCGTGTTTGTTAATTTTGGGAAAATGTTATATGGCTTGTCAGACAATGGAAGCTTGTAATAACAAATATTACAAACAAAATGTGTTTTGCATAAATATAGAGCAAAGTAATGCTAAATACTTTCGTGACTAAAGATTCGTTTGCAAGGGTACACTGAATGCATATAATATAAGCTACAGGACACCTGATTTTCCCCTAAGGGAGATTATGAAAGTACATTTAAATAGCTATAGCTTTTCAATTACTGTATATTTTTATAAAACAATATACACACATTTTTTAAAGCGTTTTAAACAAAATACACTACCTCAATTCAATTTATGTACTTGTCATTGATAGATCTTATGAAAAACACTACTACTACTACTACTACTGGCAGATAACGCATGCATATAATATAATATAATGCATATAAAGCAATAGATATTCTTGTAATAGGACATGGTTTGTTTTGAGTGAATGGATATTTTCAAGGTTGATGTGCGCCATAATGTGAGTCGAAAATGTAGCAATATTTGCCAAAGCTGTCTCGGTATGTACAAACTAGCAGCAGGCAGGCACTTTTGTGGAAATAATTTTACTCCAGAAAAAACAGAACAAAACAAAAAAAAAGGCATTTATTGGGGTTGGTGTGTCAGCTTTTAAATCCGCCCATTTCATTAAATATTTTTAGGTTTATGGGACATATCGTGCTTGCTATTCAATCTCCCCTGAGAAGAAACCTAGCTGTTTTTTTCTGATCCGAATTTCCAATCAGAGTGTCAGAGAAAAAATTAAACACAACAACAGCAGGGTGAGGCTTTGGGCCAATAAGGGTGCAGAATTATTATTTGTTGAAGTGCCCCTGAACTTGATCCGTCCTTCCACAGCTGGGTAGACGCGCTTCATGTTGGAGATGTATTTGGACAAAACCAAAATGTCCATATCACCTGCAAGAGGCAGAAATGATTAAAAAAAAAAAAACATTAATTTGCAAGGGAACTTTTGGGATTTTTGAAGCCCACAGAAAAATATTTTTTGTCCAGAGCTGATTCACATGTTTGTTTTTAAATAATTCTGTTTAACCACAATTAAAAACCAATGTCTGATTTTCATATTTTAATTTTGTATTTTTTCAAGGTATTATTTCTGTGACTACTGTGGATTTTTCTTTCATTAACAGAGGGGTACCAACAATTTTGTCCACATATGTGTATTTAATGCATTGGAAACCATTTTGTTCCCTTCTCCTGACTTATACCATCCGACATCCATCCGTCCATCCGTTTTCTTTGCAGCTTATCCTCACAAGGGCTGGGGGGCATGGAGGTGCCTATCCCAGCTGTCAACAGGCAGGAGGCGGGGTACACCCTGAACTGGTTGCCAGCCAATCGCAGGGCACATCGAGACAAACAGCCGTACTCACAATCACACCAAGGGGCAATTTCGAGTGTCCAATTAATGTTGCATGTTTTTGGAATGTGGGAGGAAACCGGAGTGCCTGGAAAAAACCCACGCCGACACGGGGAGAACATGCAAACTCCACACAGGCAGGTCCGGGATCGAACGCGGCACCTCAGAACTGTGAGGCCAACGCTTTCCAGCTGCCCTGTACCATGAGCAATGAGAGGAAAATCCCACTAGAGCATCTGAACTTTTGTTCCTCATAGGCACTTAAAGGGTGGCAGGTACTTACTTATTTTTACTTCCCATCTATTAAAGATGTCTAGTTACAGTTTATAGGTCACTTTATGGGTAATTATTGATCTAGGTTTCATTTTTAATGTCACTAATATTGAACAGGGGTAAGTATACTTGGTATATGTATTGCATGTGCTATGCTATGTCTTATTCTAAACAACCAAGCAAATTTTGGGCGAATTTTGACTAATCACCAGTCTCGCATTTTTATATGGACCATTACTTAGCGGGCATTTGCACTTCATCATAAGGTCCTTTTTCTCATTTTGATGGATCGTCCTCCCCGTTATCTATGTAGCTTTTAAAACTGTTTTAATTTAGATGGCCATTGACTCAAATCTGATGAGGCAGGAGAAATGGGTTTGCAAATTGTCTCTTTAGAGGATTCAAAGTCTGGACAGTCTTTGTAACATAGGAAATAAACGCAGTAGTGAGAGAATCCGCTGAAACGTCCCTCTACTCGCCTGTATTGTGCTTGAGCATCTCCTTTTTGAACATTGTGTAGCCGTCACCTCCGGCCACGAGGTAGGAAGGCATGACCACCGTGTAAGTCTTCTCCATGTCCAGCGGTTCGTACTTTGGCACTCTGCAGCGGGTGCAGAGCACAGACAAGGATACGACCCGCTGATTTACTGGCTTTGAGAGGTCATACTCTACATGGATGCCTAACAAAAACAGAAAAAAATGGGAGGTTTGGTAAGAAAAACAGAAGTAGATTTATACGTAGTGCGATGCAGACCCCAAGGCTGTGCTTTTTTGTGCAGTTAGTAGGTTATTTCCTTGTTTATTACAGAATAATTTTTAAATGAAACAGCAGTTTTGATTGTGGGCTGGAAATGACAAGTGTTTGGTACTTCGCTTACACAACAACCTTACACAAATTTCTACTTTTTGTGCAATCTAACTGGCCAACCTCGGCGCTAACAAACTGCGATCAATGATTGATACTGAGATCGTAAAGCAACGTTAGTTGATGAGAAACCAGACCTGCCACTTGCAGGAATTCTCCGTGCATGCCTCCATATCTGTGAACTGAGTGCTCAAAAGCCTTTTTCATGGTTGAGCCCTTTATCTGGATCAAGTCCACTGTTTGTTGAAATGGTAAGACGGTGAGGATCTCCTCCATTGTTATGGTGCCTGAGAGGAAGGAATCACACAGAAACACAACACAAATATAAGATATACTGCACTGTTTTCTACTGACTTGATTTGCCATAGTGTTCCTCATTATTGGCACGTGTCAAAACAGGTCCGTTTTCTACTACTTATGATGATTTCATACCAAATGGGTGACGTAAACAACTGCAGGTCACTCGTTCGTCAAGTCGATTGATCCTAACATTTGAGGATACATACTGTAGCTTGAAATGCTAAAAGCATTTATGCTAGTTGACCCTGTTGTGTCACACTCCACAGTTTCCGCTTTGTTGGAGTGGTCAGTTTCACATCTTGAATACCGTAATTTTCGGACTATAAACTGCGACTATTTTTCCGCACGCTTTCAACCCCGCGGCTTATGGAGTGATGCGGCTAATTTGTAATTTTTTTTTCTAACGGCTGCAAGGGGGCACTCGAGCGCAAAAGGTAAAAGTGAGACCGCTGGAATATATGTGCTGAGGAAGTGACTTTTACCGGTATATATATTTTTTTAACCGCCCCTGTTAGCGCTGCGCTAGCACTGTTCTAGCGTGTTGCTGCTGTGTTACTGCCACGTCTCAGTGATTTTTACCGGTATGTTTTTTTAACTGGCCCTGTTAGTGGTGTGCTAGCGTTAGCGCTGTGCTAGCGTGTTGCTACTGTGTTACTGCTGCGTCACAGACACTGTTTGGAAAGAAAAGCTAAGGTATATTATTAAAACTTTGAAAACTCTTTCTGTGCATCGTCTTTCTTAGTAAATATCTCATGTTTCAATGTGGGCACATGCCATTTAATCAGGTGCGGCTCGTGTGTGTACAAAATGCTTTTTCCTTTAAAAATGTAGTGGGTGAGGCTTATAATCAGGTGCGCTCTATAGTCCAGAATTTATGGTAATTTGCTTCCCTACTACAGCCTGTGGCCACATGCCATGAAGTACAGTGCATACAGTGGTAAAGCATCAAAAAAAGTGTCCGCTTAATAGATTACCATTTTTATAGCGCTCGTCAATTGCTGTGCGAATGGCTCCGCTGTTCAATATGCACACGCCCACGTGGTTCCACTGCAGCTCGTTCGCTTCTTTTAAATTGTGGTTAACCTAACGCCACAAAAGAAAAGAACAATTTGAGGTATGGTAACTCTGCTTTTCAACTCTGATGTAAGTGCTTATGCTTCATGTCTGCAGCCATTTAAAACCTAAAAGCCCACAAGAGCTGACAGGCTGAACGTGCACATGGGAGGAACCAAGGTTAGTGTCAAAGCTGGTGTACTAAACGTGCTGTCTCGTGGTTAACTGCGCAGTTTATTTCGGCTCATGCGTGACAGAAGTTCTGACGTATTACCATGGCGTCACAAATCAAGTTTCCAAGGTTGCATTCCCGAAAACGGCACTCCTCAAAGGTCCCGTTGAGGTAAACTAATGTCTGGCCGACATATTGTCGCGAGTACTGATCCAGGTTCTTCTTCCACTTATGGACATCAGCAAGGATGTTGGGATCTGGAGGTTGGGGGAAAAAAAAAAAAAAAGGAAATGAAAACATGAAGTAAGATTTTTTTTGTGGGACACACACAGCCAGACATGTCTGGGTCAAGTACTGCAGTCTACCTTGAGGTATGCTACTGTCCAACAAGATCGGGTTTCCAACTGCCTTTATGACATTTCCAGCCTGGTCAAAGGTCACCTTCAGGTAGCCCAGGTATTTTCCAAAGGCATACGCCTGAACCACCGGCACATTTCTGCCATCATCCGACCTCACCATGAATGGGTACGGACCTACTGGCACTTCAATAGATGGAGCGGATCCTGTAGGGCGGAACAATAAAATCTTTATTACTCAGTTACTAACCCTTGTGCTGGATGGATCGATCCAAATATCTATAAAGATGTTGTGATTTATATAGATGGGTATCAGTATCATGAGAACGATACTTGAGTTATGGTTTCTCTTCCGCAGTATGCACTGGTGCAGTTTTGATCAGAGAGGTGTAACTTCGCTGACACGGTACCGCCAAGTTAAATGCAGCTTCAGGCAGCCCATCCCTCTTTTATTTTGATTTTGTGTCACCCGTCATGTGAATCAGCGGCACCGGGTAAACAAGAGAATAAGCGTGGCCGGCGTGATCCTGCCAGCAGAATGCACGCAAACAAGTAGTGCAGAAAAAACAGTTGAGGGATGCAGAGAGGAAGAGGAGCGCCGTGTAATCTGTAAAATATAATCTGTAAAAAGCAGGGTAAAATATTATGAAAACGGATACACTTACAAATCACAGGTACAGTTTACTATTAGACTTTTAATTTGGCAGTAGTGGTGAAACAACCCCAATTTCATGATGCATCATATTAAAGTGTGAAAAAGTATCAATATCATGCCGGTATGTTGTCGACCGGTCAGCACATCTGCCTCACAGTTCTGAGGATCTGGGTCCAAATCCAGCCTCATCTGTGTGGAGTTTGCATGCTCTCTGTAGATCTGTGGTTATAACCTAGCAACAACGTGTAAATTCGGGATAAATTCCAGTCTATGTTGGATTTACCGTCATTTCCGGCCTATAAAACGCGACTTTTTTCACACGCTTTGAACCTGGTGGTGATGCGGCTAATTTGTGATGGAATATATGTGCCGAGGAAGGGACTTTTATCGGTTTAGCCCTGTTAGCGCTGCGCTAGTGTGTTACTGCCGTGTCTAAGTGATTTCTACCAGCATGTTTTTTTGAACCGGCCCTGTTAGCGCGGCGCTAGCGTTAGCGGGGCGGCGCTAGCGTTAAACTCTCTGTGTACCGATTTTCTTTGTAAATATCTCCTGTTTCAATGTGGGCACTTGCGGCTTTTACACAGGTCCGGCTTATGTATGTACCACATGGTATTTCCTTTACAAATGTGCTGGGTGAGGCTTATAACTGGGTGCACTCTGTAGCAGGGAATTATGGCATGTAAATTTAAGACTGCCGGCACATTGACTGAAGAAAGACGAAAAATGCGTACCTGAATATAGGAAGGTGTTTGTGTGTCCTCCGATGACCACATCGACTCCTCTAACTCGCTTGGCAATGATTTGATCCACATCGAAACCCGAGTGTCCCAGGGCGATTATCTTGTTGTAGCCAAGTGTGAGCAGCTTGTCAACTTCAACCTGCAGGGATGTGACTTCATCCTCAAACTTCAGGTGTGGTCCTAATTTGCAAACACAAAAAAAGGAAGGAAAGGCTCAGCAACAAGTTAGTTCAACTCTAAATGTAAATATACAAACAGCCCTTGAGCAATGAACTTTAAAAAAAAGCCATATTGATGGCCATTAGCACATTAGACAATGACAATAAATGTGTTAAGGGACATGTAAATGTTCAATGTTATTTGTGACTGCAGCACTATTTAAAACAATGTATTGTAATTACATTCATAGTGGAGATGCACACTTATAAAAGGGAACACTTCATTGCTTTTGAATTTAACAATATATTTTTTTAGCATGATATCACGGCGCTTAAGTTTTTATACTTTTATGACAGCTAAGAACGTTAAAAAGTGCTAAGCATTAAAAAATATTTTATTTTCAGCTAGCTAGAGCGTCTCAACCTATTCTGGGGATAAGTAAGTACTCCAGGCCTGGCCATGAATAGCTACTCTAAGAAAATTGGGAGTAATTGATGCAACCCAAAAAGTTTTATAATTGTATATTTTTTCTGAAAATGTTTTAAATTTAGTTTGTGCTGTCAAGGGTGTGGTGCTGAAGTTCTTTTTTTTTTGTTTTTGTTTGATTATAAACAGACAAACGGCTTCTAAGAGTGAAGGGGGCACACATTTTTGCTTTGGACTGAGCAAACAGCAAACAGTTGAGTTTTTAAGCAAAAATCTCAGGCAAGTAAGCCCACCCTGATCCCAATCACATACTCCCGGCCGGGCCAATGGTATGTATCAATTTCATTAGCATGACGACTCGGGGCAAGCGAAGGCTGGCTGCACATTGTGGCCCGAATATTAAAAAAGTAATTGCGAACTGAAGCTGGTGTGTGAGCCCTCACAAAGACTGCGCCGATTTGATTTCCTCCTTTAGTCATTGCTTGAAAGTGGCTCTAATCTGGAGCTTTAGCCAGCCTAGCTATCCAAGTCATGGGCAAACAGCGTGTGAGAGGTTATGGTGGAAATCAGAACGCTTCACTTCTAAACACGGTTTCCGAAATCGGCGGATAACAGTTGACTTTGTTGTTTGATTTCTCACAGGTGGCCAAGTAATCCAAGTACTAGTATTTGTATACAAGCGCTTAAAAACTCCATCAATCTATTTTCTTTAGGTTTTGTCCTCATGAGAATTGTGGATGAAATGGGGCCTGTTTTAGCTGACTCGGCGAGGGGGGCTGGGGGCATTCAGTATTTTTTACACTTGGCCGCCACTTGAGAATATTTAATAGTTAGTTTGCATTCAATTTCATTATCTCTGAGTGAAATGATTGTGTAATCAAACAAATTAAATGTTGATCATTGCTTTGGATCTGAGACACGTTTGGCTCTTTTGAGCAGTGTTCTGAATTAATTTTTAGTGTGATATTTCCAGCAGTGCGAAATAACGCGCAAACGCTTCATTAATCCACTTAAATAGATTTTTATCCTGAATCTGCACTTTGAGTATTTATTTTTCTGGTGAGTTTGTGCTTCAGGGATGAGAATGACCAATTTGAAAAAACACTGAAAATGCCTGCCTTCGGGGAGAGCTTCAATGGGGGGTGCCCCCCCTCCCCTTGGACACGAACATTTTTTATAAAACACACTGTTAAATGGTGAACTCTGGTTAGTTCTAACAGTGTAAAAACAGGGCAATCATAATATTTTGAAAACTTAAAATATGAGTCCAAACAACCAAAATAATTTTGCCAAACTTGCCAGACATAAAAATGTAGACTGAGTGAAATTTATATAAATAGGCTACTGCACTTAGAAGTTATACTTCAGAAATAAGTACAGAAGTTATATATATATATATATATATATATATATGAGAGAGAGAATGAAATATAAAAGTGAGCAATAAAATGCATGATCTACAGGGTCAGTGCTACAGATAGGCCTCATCGTATTAACAGTAGTCAATTATATAATATTTGAGAAATTTACATCCAACTTACCTTTGTGTTTCCTGGTTTGGATATGCTCCTGGATATTTTTTGCTCCTGTCGGAACACAGAGTGCACGGCACTTTGCCGGGAACGTCCACTTTTTGTATGTGTTCGGTTAGACATGTTGATACCGTTTTCATCCCTATCTGCACGGTTACACTTTTTTCACGCCGTGCCCATCTGAAACAGTTTTTTTTAATCCGTGGTTTTTATCAATTTCCCTAGCACGATTTTCATTGTTTCGCTCCAAGACTTTCGCTATACTGGAAAACGTGGAGACCGCTCGATAACATATGTATACGTATGTCTGTAAGTTATATCTATGCCGTAGTAAACAGAATGCTTCTCTAAGAAATATTCACATCAGAGTGGAAATACCGACGACATACCACCAAAATGTTGCCGGAAATCGAAATGTTGGTGTTATTATAAACACCAAATTTAATGCAAACAGATAGCAATGCCGTAAACGGATAGCAATGCCGTTTTCCGCGACCACAGCGTTGACTAATTTCACGACGAGCGTTGCCGATAAATGCTGGCGGCCGGTCTTGATCACAGCCTCGCCCTGCGTCAAGCCATAACCTACACCCCCCCCCCCCCCAAGAAAAAACAATTCTCAACGGATTTACATGTTTCACAAAAATGTCAATTTCAGGTGAAAAAACTCGGAATTCTGCGAATCCGCGGAAAATTCTCATCCCTGGTGCTTTTACGCTCTACATTTGAAAATTAGTATCGGGCATTTTTACTCCTTTTGTCAAAAAAAAAAAAAAAAAACACAAACCCACGACCGTCTAATCTGGTAAAAACAAAACACAATACAGGTGCTCGATGATGGGTAGGTTAGGACCCTGCACTCCCGCAACCCTTGTGAGGATAAGCAGCTCAGAAAATTGATGGATGGGTGAATTTTACCTCAGCAAAGAGTTGAAAGTAATTCCACTAGAGCATTTTTAGAATCTGTACTTCTGTTTAACGAGCGGGTTTGAGTGCTCTAGCCGGCTCTTGATATTTCAGATTTCACGCTGTGCTCTGTGTGAGATGTACTTCACTTTCCTTTTCCTAATATGGAAGACACTAAAGTCTTACAGAGATGAGAGAAAAGAGTGGCCTTAAAACGCCAAAGGCATTGACTCGACCCGAAATGACCGGCGAGACTCTACTTGGGACCGTTTTTACCTGGCATGGACAAGAAGGGGGTCTCTACGGTGGTGTATCCCACCACGGCCACCTTCTCCGAGCCCACGCTCAGTATCGCGTGAGGCCGGTAATAGCGGCTCAAGTTCGGGGCCAGTGTCTGGTCCGGTCTGATGTTGGAACTCACCACTGAGCAATTAACATTCTGCAGGAAAGGAGCGATAAGACCCTCCACTCCATTGTCGAACTCGTGGTTCCCGAAAGCCTGCGACCATGGAGGAGGAGAAAAGAGGGGGGAAAAGTTGTTTCCACTTGCAAGATTTTCCATTTGCAATTTCTGAAAAGACATTTACCATCGCGTCATAGCCAATTTTGTTCATAAAATAAGATGCTTCCGCGCCCTTGTAGTAGTTAAACCAGACGGTGCCTTGGAACTGGTCGCCGGCGTCCAGCAGCAGGACGTTCTGCTCGTCCCTGCGGATCTGCGACACTTTGGTGAAGCGTCGCGCCACCCCGGCGAAGCAGCGACCCCCGGCCGGGCACTTGGCCGAGTCCACGCTGGTCTCCTCGATGCGCGCGTGGTTGTCGTTGGTGTGCAGCAGGGTCAGCTCGAAGCTCCAAGCCCGGTGGCACGTACCGAGGAGCAGAAAGTGCAGGAAAGGCCAGACGAGCCTCCACGAGACGCTCATTTTTTTTTTTTTTTGCTCGTGAGCTGCTTGGGTGACAGCGACAAGTGGGAGAGAAGAAAAAGAGGCGTGGGCTTTACTTACAGTTGTGGGTTGAGTCTTGACACTTTCATTCCCATCTTTTGAGGAGTTCTTTTCCGTACGTCATCACCATGACGATTTGTTTGGACCACAGGCGTAAAAAAACATATTTCCAAAATGGGAGGTATTTCTTCGGTAGCCTGAGTATAGCGCTCTACCAGTTTCACACACAAATACCTTTTTTAAAAATGTTCATAATAATATCCATTGCGTGCAGGCACTGATTATGTTAATGATTTCTCACAATAAATTGTACATATTCGTATTTCAATAAATCACTACAACCGTTTATATGGAGGCGGGACGGTGGATCGGCTGGTAAAGCGTTGGCCTCACAGTTCTGAGGTCCCGGGTTTGATCCCGGACCCGCCTGTGTGGAGTTTGCATGTTCTCCCCGTACCTGCGTGGGTTTTCTCGGGGCACCCCGGTTTCCTCCCACGTCCCAAAAACATGCAACATTAATTGGAGACTCAAAATTGCCCCGAGGTGTGATTGTGAGTGCGGCTGTTTGTCTCTTATGTGCCCTGCGATTGACTGGCAACCAGTTTAGGGTGTACCCTGCCTCCTGCCCTTTGACAGCGTGGAAAGGCTCTGGCACTCCCCGCGACCCTCGTGAGGATAAGCGGCAAAAGAAAATGGATGGATGGATGTTTATATGCATAGGTTTCCCATGATGTAACCACAGCCCTAATCGGATAAATTAACAATAGAAAAAAACTTCAAACTTCACCTATCACCTGTGCTCATTATGACACACAAGATGGTGTAATTGGAAACCTATCCATAGTCAAATGATCACTTTTACACTATCCATCCACCCATTTGCTTCACTGCTTATCCTCACCAGGGTCGCGGGTATGCTGGGGCCTATTGCAGCTATCTTCGGGGACTCTGAACCGGTTGTCAGGCCATTGCAGGCCAAATTGAAACTAATCAACAATCACACCTATGGATAATTTAAAGTCTTCAATTAACCCGCTGTGCACGTTTTTAGGATGTGGAAGGTAACTGGAGTACCAAAAGAACCCCCCCCCCCAAAAAAAAAAAATTAAATATACGAGAGAATATGCCAACCTCACACACGCAAGGTCAGATTTGAACCTGAATCCTCAGAACTTTTACAACACATCCATTCACTTTCCAAGCCGCTAAACCTTACAAGGGTCGCGGGACTGCTGGAGCCAATCCCAGCCAACTTCGGGGGGAATACAGATTACTAGACCTTGAACTGCTCGCCAGTTAGTACCAGGGCACACACTTTTACAATAGTCCAAGAAAACCACAATGTCCCATCACTGGTCATCTAATTTTAGACCACGCCCGTCTGCTACTTATTGTGGTTTCTGGGGGCGACCTTGTGCCATGCTCCTGACGTCTGGTTTAGACAAGGTTACACAATATGTCTGTCGTGTTGCACAAGACGTTACTGCTCCACTAACTTTTTCAATGTTTTATATTTAAAACATAGAAAGTGTTTTTCATACAAATACAGTAATTACTGTAAGGAGTACGTGGCCAACTAGTTAGTACATCCGCCTCACAATTCAGAGCTTGTGGGTTCAGTTCTGGGTTCCAACCTTCCCGTGTGGTGTTTGCATTCTCTCCGGGTGTCTGTGTGCACAGACTACCCGGAGACAACCCACACCGGTTGTTGTCGGTGTTCTCTGGGGACTCCAGTTTCCTCCCACAACCCCCAAAAAAGCATACAAGCGGGAGAAAGAATTAAGTCTACTGGTGCACTGAGGAGCTAAAGAGTGATTCGTTCAGTGAACTGGTGGACGGAGGAAGCTTTTTTTAATTTGAATTATTATTTTTAGTAGTCGTAGTAGGGGATTGGAGGCCTTATCGTTTGCTGTTGTTTTGGCTGTGGATGTGGCAAAATGAACAAAATGCACGTGCACGCAAAATCACTGAGTCTGTTCAGCAAAAAAGCTTCTTCGTGAGGTCATTGAAGTGAAGAAAGCAGATCGTTTTTAAATTGGAAGTTAAAAACAGCAATGGTGGCAGGTGTGTGTCAACTCCCATATCTTAATTTGTTTTTTAATTTGATGCTCATGCTCTGATCTTGAAAAAAAATCTGAAGTTACTCACAAATGACTCTTTTACTTTCTTACACTTATTCAAGTAAATACTTAATAAGTAAAAGTAACAGTACTCTTATTTGAGTACGAACAGGACAATATTTGGCTACTCTCGCCACCTGTGCTCAAGATCAACTCTCTGTGCTTGAACGGCGACCCACAGTGGACACAGTGAGGTGTCGCACAAGCGAGATCACGACGATAAAGTCATTTGCAAGCTTGAATCACGTATGAGCCATTTGAAGCCCACGTGAACGAAAATAACATTAATATTGAATTTCAATTGTATATAGGTTATGTATGTTTAAAATTCCTGATTAAAGTGATATTTGAGCGACCAAAATATTAATTGAACATCAATTCCTCCCTTGTCCAGATAATTGACGGTTAATTGTTGAGGTGGGAAATGAATAAACCTGTTGAGATTCATTTTTTAAAATCCATTTTTACATTTTTAAAAAATTGTTAAAATGTTGACTCAATATTTTTCTGACCAGTGTTGTATTTGTATTGTCATCTTTTGACAGTATAAATTTAATATTTGAGTATATTCATTGAGCATAATTTTAATGTCTTTATTTGGAAAACTAAATAAGTATAAATCCAAGTAGGGCATAGGAGAGGTTTGAAACACTGGTTGTCTGTATAAATATGATATTTGAGGAACATAATTTTAACCTTTTTGTTGTTTATTGTTAAAATCGACATAGTATAGCTTAGATGTGTGTTTTAAATCCAAGTTTTGGCCATAAAAATGCTACAGAGGAAAAATAATTCATTTAACACTTGAACCCTTTTCCAGGGAAAATTTAATTGGTAAAGTCAAATTATATCTTTGATGTGTTTAGATAAAATTAAAATATTATTGAACTCGTATTTGAGGGAAATTATTCATTTTGCATAATTTACTGTGAAAACATTTGTAAAAGTGGGAGTATATTTCAATAGTGTATCTAAATACATTTGTTGGTTGTGAAATATAACATTTGAGATAAAAAAAAATAAATGTGATGACATTTTAACACAAAGTGCTTCATAAATAAAGTTGAATTGGGCCTTTAATGAGAAACAACTTTAGTCAGATTCAGATAACAGCTCTGAAGTGAGTTTAGTTCAAAAGACGTGGAAAGAGTATTGATCAAACATTCTTTCAACCTTTAAATATCATCAGAAAAAGCCAAAGTAGAGCTTGAATGTGTATTTCAAATCAGCTATTGTCAATACAAATAAAATAATGGGGAGTGGGGGGGCGATCCACATCCATCTGTCTCGAGACTTTGCGGCGCGAGACATCACCGCAGTCACAAATGAATTGTGCGATGATAACACAACAAACAGCGTTGGGGTTGGAAAAACACAAAGCGGGAGAGCCGGCGCTCAGCTGTCAGGGAGCGAAATGGAAAGCAATAAAAGTTGACAATATAATACTTGCACACAGGAGGTGCGGAACAACGATAAGTGACAAGTGAAAACACTTGTGTGCAATCAAGTTGGCATGCATCACTGCACCCAGAGCCTGCGCCTCAATTCTCTAACAAATCTCATTGGTGGCAAAAGGCTGCAGTGATAAACTGAAATGCCTTTATATATTTATAAAGAGGACAATTTGTTTGTCCCTGGCTGGTTTTTGGTCTGCACGTTCATTCTCGAGGCTTATGCGTACACCCTAGACAATGAATATAATGCCCATCAATTTTGTATTTCATGAATACATTTTCAAATTTAAATCAAAGCGTTCAAGGCTGGAATACCGCAGTCGTCAATTTAATAAGAAAATCTAATAACCCTAAACATAAAGAGGCGGCACGGTGACTCAGCAGGTAAAGCGTGGGCCTCACAGTTCTGAGGACCTGGGTTCAACCCCACGTGCCTGCGTGGGTTTCCTCTGGGCACTCCGGTTTCCTCCCACCTCCCAAAAACATGCAACATTAATTAGACACTAAATTGTCCCTAGGTGTGATTGTGAGTGCAGCTGTTTGTCTCAATGTGCCCTGCGATTGGCTGGCAACCAGTTCAGGGTGTACCCTGCCTCCTCCCCAATGACAGCTGGGATAGGCTCCAGCACTCCTGCCGCGACCCTTGTGAGGATAAGCGGCTAAGAAAATGGATCGATGGATTTACATTTTTATGTGAAGAGACATTAGTATTTATTTGAAGTAATTTATCTAAATATAACAGATGCCCAAAAAATGTATTTTTGATAATATGTACGTAAGAAAATGGATGGATATTCAAACGTGCTCTTACAAGTGACTCCTCTACATGGAGGCCAACAATCAGAGGAAAGGAGGCGGTCTTTGCCAAATATGGATTAAAAACTGGGCCAAACAAAAAAAAAAAAGTTGTCAGAGCCCCCTTTTCCTGAAACATGTATGACAAAACCAAGGTGTTTTCTTATCTTTTTTTTAATATAATTGACAATTTTATACTTAATCCATGTTATCGAGTCACTCTATGGAGGCTCTTTGAGTAATCGTTGGGTTTTTCTTTTTAGATGAAAAAAAAGGTTTTTGGATCTGATAACTCGTCTCACAAAAAAGATAGTTGGCTAGAGATTGAGCAAGTTCCAATCGCAAAAGACCCCCCCAAAAAAAACCCACCTAAATTAATTTTTGAGCATTCCCTGGGATCAAATGGTCGCTGGTCTGGCCTCAGTCTGGCCTGCAGAGGCTGAATTCTGTCATGTCTGGATTCGTTGTTGGACTAGTATACTAATTAGTCTGGTTGAGTCATGTCCAACTGCGGGTGCTTAATTTGTGTTATTTCCCGGCGACTCACCCTGCACCCACGTCTGGTTAATGTGTGGGCTACTGCACTTATACTACATACTTCACTTTCTCCCCGGCATGTGTTGAGAAGGTTTTAATTAAGGTCCTGGCTGTTTGTGGAATCTGTCTTTTTTTTTTTTTTTTTTTTTTTTTTTTACTGGGTCTACTGTGAACGGTGGCTACTTGCAGCAGCCTGTTCTTTTCATCTCATTCTTCAATGTGACCTAATCTGATTCAGTGCCAGACTTCTTAGGTTGAAGTTCAGACAACTTGAGGGTAAATTGCAAAGTCTGATCGCAGTAGAGTGCCATCATTTTTGTGGACATCATCATTATTTGCAGATCTAGCTGGAAAATACACAGAAAAGACAGAAGTGAGAAGCCAAGCGGGCAAACTCTTAGCTAACAATGTGGTAAGGTTTGTGGGAAGCCTCTAAGACAGGGGTGTGAAACTTAATTTTCTCACGGGCCACGTTGCAGTCACGGTTTTCCTCACAGGGCCTCTTATGAAAAATCTTTAATCACCTCATCATATTTGCACGTGGAATTTATAGATTTTGGATTGAGAAATCAACTATTGTTAATGTTTGCTTACACAAAAATGGTTGGAATATCTCTATGTTTTTATTTATGATATGACAATTTAAATTTGGGTACAAATTTGAACAAAAATCTTGGAAGTTGATAAAGATGATTTGCCTTCACGGGCCACATAACATCGTGTGGTGGGCCGGATGTGGCCCCCGGGCCTTGAGTTTGGCACCAGTGCTCTAAGAGTACATGATGAAAAAAAAATCCCGTCTAAGTGCAGTTTAGTTGTACTTAACTTTATTGTTCAATACATTTGAACTGAATCAATATTTCAGTACATTTTTCTCCTACTGATATTTAAGTGACATATCAATGATCAAACTGCATGATACCATCATGGCTTAAAATATTATTATATTATTATATATACTCCTTAGAAATAACATCTCTGTTGTGTTCTTATTGAACTCGCTTGTGTATTTCTTAATGTTGTTATTATGATGGTACAAAAATGCAGTTTTACCTATAATATTTGACTCCTAATCTTTTCATTTGACTTTAATTACATATTTTCAATTAGTTTAATAAGCTCTAATAAAAGGGCTTTACAATATAAATAACGAGCCTTTGCAAACACAATGAAAATCACTTTTAGATATTTATTATGACGGTTGCAGATACTGAGAGCTGTTTGTTTACCTTTCCGTTGGAGGGGCGCAATATGAAAAACCTCTCAATATGATGCCCTCTTATTCTTCTCCATGGCAACTACAATAATAGATCCACAGGTTTTTTTTTTTTTTTCCCGACGGTGTCACATATGCAATTCAATGCATAAGAAATGACCAGAGGAAAGGCCGGCTCGCTCGCATGCGGAGGACGCCGCACCGGTGTTGTCAGTCGATGATGCGCAGTGCACAAAGCGTCCTTTTACCCGGCAGGCAAGCTGGAGACACACATGGCAGCTTTGTCGCCATGGAGACCTGCGGGCTTTAGTAACTCGCGGGTAAGGAGCCAAAGCCTATTGAGCGGGAGCCGTGCCTCTCTGAAATACCGAGTGCACCCAAAAACAAACAAAGTTGTCGTTCACTTCCTCTTTGCGTTAATACATCTTGACAAGCTTTGGATGCCTCCATCCATCCTTTTCAAAAACACTATTGTGCGTCTGTGAGTGTGTACAAGGTGCGTTTGCGGCATCATCAAGGCTGCAAAATACTGGAACGCTTATCACAGCAGAATGTGCATTTACAGGTGCACCTTAATGAATTGGAATATTGTACAAGGTGTTTTGGGTATATTTTAGTAGTTCAATTAAGGCGGCACGGTGGATCAGATGGAAAACGCTGGCCTCACAGTTCTGCGGTCCAAGGTTCAATCCCAGACCGGCCTGTGTGGAATTTGCATGTTCTCCCTGTCCCTGTGTGGGTTTTCTCCACGCACCCTGGTTTCCTCTCACTTCCCCAAAACATGCAACATTAATTGGACACTCTAAATTGCCCCTGGGTGTGGTTGTGAGTGCGACTGTTTGTCTCCATGTGCCCTGTGATTGGCTGGGAACCAGTTCAGGGTGTACCCCGCCTCCTGCCCGTTGACAGCTGGGATAGATTGCAGCACTCCCGCGACCCTCGTGAGGATAAGCGGCTAAGAAAATGGATGGATGGATCGATGGATTTCCATTTTTATATGTGTAGAGACATTAGTATTTATTTGGAGTGTTCAGAATTTATGTAATTATAACAGATGCCCCCAAAATTATTTAGATAATTAAACTAATTTAGACACTAAATTGGCTGTAGGTGTAATATGCCGTATACTATACAGATTAATTAAAGGAAGGATCAAGGACCCCCTGTATTAATGTTGCAGGCAATTTATTAAAGTAGGTCTTATTTTTAATATTCTTAAAGTGCTTGTAAACTATTTTTTCCCCGAATACATTAAAATTGTTGGAAGTGTTGAAAAATGACAACATGTCAGGTTCAACACCGAACTGCTGATCTTATATGCAAATAACAAGGTCTTCAATTGGTTGATGAGGAGGACGGGTTCGGCTGACCAGCTGCACCTCCGAACTACATTCTGAGTCAGCCTCACCGTTGTACCTCTTTTTATTACTTTCTCAGGGAAAGGTTACATGGTTTCAAGTTCACTCAGTACAAATGGTGAAATACATGGCTACACAGATACTAACCAAAACACAAAGATAAATGTTTCTTTAGGGCTGCAACAGTGTCCTGATAAACCCACTAGATATTAGCACGGCATAATTTGAAGAGATGTTTTTGGTGTTCGGGAGTATCCGCCTGAGGTTAGAAGGTTAACATCGCCTCCCAGTGTTGGGGAGTATCTGCCTGAGGTCAGGAGGGAGACATCGCTTCCCAGTGTTCGCTGGGTCACACTCTGGGTCACACATCTGCTCAAAAAGAGAATAATTCAGAGCAAGACTAATAGAAACAAATGCACGATAAAACAATAATTCTAACATTTGCTTAGCTATGATTTTTTTGGGGGGATCAGGGGGTGATGGGCCCTGTTGGTGTCTGGGCTCCCCATGATGTCCGGAGGTGGTGGGGGCGTTGCCGGCAATGGGCTTACTGGGTGGGGGGTGCAGGGCAGACATGGGGGGTGGTGGTCCGGTGACCTTGGTCCTCCCCTTTGGGACTGGTCGGGCGCTTCGGTCGGGCTTGAGACCTCCCCGGGTCCTTGGTGGTCTTTGGCATCCCCTCGGTTGGAGCCTCTAGCGGACAGAATATGTATATTTCTTGTACAAAATCTGTCAAATTTCTGTTTTTGTCATCTTAAATTATTATTCAGTATGTATGAAAAAGCGATGTAAAAATCAAATAAATATTCTTCTTTTAACAGCTCTGGGTGAGGTTGCTCCTTCATTTCGAATAATTATCACCAACAAAAAAAAAGAAAAGCCTTTAAAGAAAGGCCTTTTGCCTACTTTTGTTTCCTTGTTCATACTAAAGAGGCTGACATTTCACTTACAAAATATTAAGTTAAAAGCAATGTGGTCTTTCTGGGAAAATCATTTTACGACCAAACACAAATGAACAGTATAAAGGCCAGGATTCTTCTCCGTTGTAGTTTGACCACGTCTGCATTATTTTTAACGTCTCAGCAGCCAGAAAAACAAACTGCATGCAGAATCCAATGGAGAAACTGCCAGGAAATTCTAATTTTAGTAACCCAAAGTAGCCGACCCACTCTTGTGGAATTATGTGGAGGAAGTAGAAAAGCTATATTTGCACTTTTGTTTACAAAAACGGTTACCAGCGGTGTCAAATGTATGGCTACTGGGCCTGGACCAGGCCCGTCAGGTGATCTAATCTGGCCAGCAAGCATTGCTCTTCCTGTCAAGGAGGTTTGACCTCATTTATACACATAGACTCTTTTTTTTAAAACTGGCTTTTATTGTGACTCAGTCACCATAGAACCCTAAGTTCTCTGACTCACGTGATGTGACATGCATGTAGCTAAGGGTGAAAAAAATAAAAGATCAGCAGGGATGGACGGTGAATATATATATTTTTTCCATCACAATACAGACCACCTCCAGGTTTCGATACCCCTGTTATATACTGTAAGGTCAAGTTGTGTTCATCCCGTTTTACAAGGGCTGACTAGGTTTATCATTAGCACCCTAACTGCCATGGCAAATGTTTTGACACTTTAAAGAGCTTGCCGGGCATCCACGGCAATCTCCGCCTACGTTTGCCCACCCTGTCCTCCCACTTTGTCACGATCATCGCGTTTTGTACACAGCGGCCGAAACGAGGCAGCGGTGGCCGTTGGGAACGCAGTGTAAACGGAGCCCAAGCAGCAGCATTGAGGCTTGTAAACAATCCCTCATCTGATCCAGACATCTGCCCGGCATTTCTCAAATAAAGCCTTTGGTACATTAACGGCTAAGATACTGTAAATGTATCTTATTTATCGTTTCTTGGAGAGCACGCTTGGGGAATATTTATTATTTATAAAAAGATGTAATCACCGGTTATGAATGTTTTTCATCCAATTGCAACTGCGTGTTACAGATGTCCCTTTATGAATTTGATTCTGTTAAATGGCCTCCTAAAAAATATCCCCCCAAAACGCACGATTTGGTTTCGTGGACCACAATATGACACGCATCTTTACAGAAACTACAGGATTAAGGATGGTAGACATCCACCGTCACATCCGTCAATTTGTTCACGCCATGAGAAATTCATGGAGAGGAGGACAGTGTTGGATAACAGCAGCCATGGAGGGCCAAATTTAAAAAAAAGGACCAAACAAGCAAATTAAAAACTTGTACTACTACTCATTTTGAAATCATTTCCAACGATTTCTCAATTTATTTTTCGCTCATAATATATGTATTAAAGCCTAAAGAGATTTGATTCACACTCTGTACATTAAAAGTCACATATTTTGGCGATTTAGACCTCGAAAGAGTGACATTCTAACATGGACTGGTCAATTTAATTTAAAAAAAACACCTTGGTTTTGCCATACGGGTGTCCAGAAAAAAATCCTCTGATAGCCACTTCTGTTTGACCGAGTTTTGTTTTCGCTTTGCCCATCTTTGACTTAGACTGGCCCCTTTCCTCCAATTGGTCACCCGCATGTAGAAGACCGACTTCACTAATGATATAAGCTTGATAAAGTCGAAAAACAGCTATAACTCGGGAATTTGAGGATGATTTTAATTCTTATTTCACATTTTTAGTGGAGTACCACAGAGCCAGTATACATCCCAAATACTACAAAACGTTGGTTTAGTAAAATATGGCACTTTGATGTAAAAAAAAAAAAAAACGTGTTGCAACAATCAAACAAATTTTCAAAGTCTGGTCACCAATTGCAGGACACAGGACAGGACAGCATAGGACATACTTGTATAAGACTACACACCAATGGACGACTGAGTGTTTACTTTGTTTATTTGTATTGGAATGTGGAAGGAAGCTTGAATACGCAGAGTAATTAAGAAAGAATGTGCAAATTCCACAGAGGAAGCCCAGAGATGAAATCCCAATCCCGAGCCTCAGTACTCAGGCAGACTTGATAACCACTATTCCATCATGCATGAAAAAAATAACAGCTAAATAATTTGAAATAATATAATGAATTTGGGTGGCACGGTGGCTCAACTGGTAAATCGTTGGCCTCACAATTCTGAAGTCCCGGGTACAAACCTGGACCCGCCTTTGTGGAGTTTGCATGTTCTCCCCGTGCCTGCGTGGGTTACCTCCGGACACTCCAGTTTCCTCCCACATCCCAAAAACGTGCAACATTAATCGGACACTCAAAATTGCCCCTAGGTGTGATTGTGAGTGCGGCTGTTTGTCTCCATGTGCCCGACGATTGGCTGGGAACCAGTTCTGGGTGTAACCCCTCTCCTGCCCGTTGACAGCTCGGGTAGGCTCCAGCACTCCCCACGAAGCTTGTGAGGATAAGCGGTTTAGAAAATGGAAAAAAAATAATGAATTTGAAAAAAGTTAGACTTGGAATCCCACACTAGCTTCTTCTATGACCAAAAAAAAAAAATAATAAATAAATAATAATCACGGCTACAAATATGTGTTCCTGGCTTTTGTTAGCTAATTTCAAGCAACAGAACAAAATTGACTAACTTTTTTTTTTTTTAATTTACCAGCTGACCAGCCAGCCAATAAGAGAGCACATACAGACAAAAACAAACAAACAAACAAACAAACAAACAAAAAAATCCCAACTACAGTGCTACAATCACACATGGTCAATTTAGTCTTTCATAAAGTCAACAGGCATGTTTTTGGAATGTGGAAGGAAAAAAAAAATAATCCAAGCACCAGGATTTGAACCATGAATCTCAAAATGTGAGTCTGATGTGCCCACCGCTCATCCACCATACTGCCCTCTTCAAATGGTTTGCTTGATGAAACATAATGCTTCTATTGAATTAGTAGCCATTCCTGTAAAGTGTGTGTTTGGGGGTGCGTAAAACCTTTGGCGATACTGAAGCAGGTGCGTGGCTTCAAAACTTTGGCAAAGGCTGAACAACGAGTTGACTTTTCAGGTGTAAACGCCAACCTTATTCCTCACCTTCTGGCCCAGCACTGACGCGTGATTAGCACACGCCTGCACATTCTGCGTCAGTGGCCTCGTGTGTGTCAACACACACCGAGTGCACACGTCTTTCACCCCCCCCCCCCGCCCCTCGCTGCCATTCTTGCGGGAGGCTGCAAATCAAGCCTCATCTCACCCCGCTCAAATAATTGTGTCTAATTTCGCTCATACCTCATCGTGATGTGCCATTTACACTCTTTGCAGGCTGGGCCGTTGGGGAATCTCCTATTAATTGCTTAGAGGAATCCATCTGTGGTGCTATGGTTGATTTCTGGGAATGTTTAGACCTCAAAAATGCATAATGCAAGCAATCCTTGTTGATTGCCACAATGGCACCGGTACAACAACAGGGCCACAGCTTTGATAAATCAATTTCATGCTTTTGACTCGCTCTCTCTCCTCGAGATCATGCAAACAACCGCCAGTCGGTTCCCCATCTGACCATTGTGCTACCAAATGGACTTGGCTTTTCCCGCACTAGCCGTAACGGGCCGGAACATGGTAACACGCCTCATTTCCCGTCTCGTATTCCCCAAACGGGGATGGAGTTGCGCATCACGCTTGGCTTGTTAGATGGGCTTTTGACCTTCCTCTTATTAGGTTGGCCACTAAAAAGTAACACAAGTGCTAATCTACCACTGGCAGATGGTCAGCAAGGCCTTCTGTGTTGGCCTAAACATTATATGAAGCAGTGACCAACATTCCCAACCTAAACTCCAATATTTTCTTTCACTCATTGTTTCATAATAATTTATTCCCAACAGTCTTTTCTCTTTATTTTGTATATTTCTCGGCTGCACTGCTCCTAGCACCTGTGCGTGGATGTTGGATTTTCATTTTTTTCTTTTCAGCCTCTCTGTTGTCATGTCAATCTAATCCGCTCAAGGCCTTCAGAATCTGTAGCGTGAAACCCCGGCAATGTCGCAGTTTAGTATTTAAAAGAGTCACTTTTTCGCTGAGTTCTTGGCATTTGGTGGCACCTTGCTACCAAATACTCAGGTTGTACTTGGGGGGAAGCGTCATTTGTCAGGTGATAGCATTCTCTAATTGAAAAATAAGTGCATTAGCACCATTAGGCAATTGTTTTTGCTATTTGTGGCAATACCCCCGCATAATCGTAAACCCAATGAATCACATGCGTTCACAGTAGTGCTGGCTATTGTAACAAAGTCCTACCACTATGTATGGCATAATATTTAGTGTGTTTTTAATAGACACATCAATTTTTTCACCACACGTCATGATGTTGTTGTCGTATATGGATTTTTGTATGTCCTGCCATGAAAATCCTCTCGAGGGATTCGTTTTGGAGAAGAAGCAGGAAATGATGTTTTTTCCAGATGCCCACATTGGTGGTTTCATGTGTTTATACCAGTTTTACTGGCACGAAAGTAGCAGTTTTTTCCCTGCGTGTTAGCCAAAATGCCGTCTCATTGTATTGTTGGATATTGCATGAACACTCGGGAGGATTGATTCACGCTTTACACGTTTCCAAAACACCTGAATCATCATGAAAATTGGAAAAATGGATTGCACAGGCGCAAAGGACGAGAGCTTTGTGTGTTCCAAATGACCGGTAGGTGTGTATACAGCTATTAAAAAAATAATAGTTGGGGGAGACGACATAATCCTCTCAGAAGTAACAAAAGATGTGGGTCATAATAACTTAATAAAATATGTAAGTCACGGGTGTTAAATGTGTCGGTGTGCATGGCCGCGGCATTCGTTGTCGTTACTCGCCAGCGTTGTTCATCGCCACCGCGGAGGTGGATTGTGCCATTTGGCTGCGTGCTTTTTTTTAGTGTTTTTTTTTTCTTTAACTGCGATGTGCTCGTGATTGTTTTAAGAAGTTGTTTAAGTCGGGTAAGTCCCCACTGGAGTGGTCACTTACCAAATATACTACTCGCTGCTGTTACCTACGTACAAGGGGTCGTCTGAAAATTGGGGCAGGGCCACCGCAAAAAAGTGGCACACGGGCCCTTCTTACTCAATCATGTGAAAACTTCGACCCCAACCCTCACACACACACACAGACACACACACAAAATAATGGTTCACTTCTGAAGCGGTTATCTTTCTTGTGACACACTTTCAGCAGGCGGATTGGCGGAGTGCAAGGCGCCATATGCGACCAGACCAGAGCTGGGCCACGCTGCACTGGGGCAGCTCCTGGAACTCAACACGTGGCCTACATTGGTGCCTGACATGGTGACTTGAACCCGTCAGAGAGCGCCCCCTCACACACATCATAACATGGCAATCCTAGACCGACTTATTGAATATTGTCTCACAGACAATGACATAACCAGTTTTGTTTTGTTTTGTTTCCCCTCCAGATTTCCCAAAGTCAACGCGGCTGACCTAGCTGCTCAGCGTGGTCGCCTCCCCAATGTGTCGTGTCGTCCCTTTATCGCTTGGACAAGATAAAGACATTTCCTGCGGTGGTGATTTTTGGGTAGGCAGCGGGGGGAGACGTGACAACCAAGGGATCTGCCCTCATTTTCGATTTGTCCTATTTGGTCCCAAGTCACCAACGCTGGCCGTTGGCAATGATAGATATACTGCAGATAGAAGACCGCAGGAGCTCAAAGCTGACCAGTGAAAATGAAATAAGTGTTATGAGGGCTGTTGTCGTATTGAAAAAATGTTAACAATTCAGAATCGATTAATACATTTTGATTATCGTTGATGATTAAGACATAAACACATTATTAACACAGCTCCTCCTTTTTCCTCCTCTTGCTAGCACAATAAATACAAACTGTATATTTAAAGGGGATTTGATGAAAACTGTGATTGGTTGACAACCATTTTGGGAAAACCGGGCCTCTTCACCTGAAGTCAGCTGAGCCAGGGGGCAGGGCAACCGAGATCCTTGTGAGGATAAGCAATTCAGAAAATGGAAGGATGGATGTTAAGAAAATTTTATTTTTTAATTGCCTGGATACAAACAACTCCTTTGAGTGCTTTCCCACCATCCATCCATCCATTTTCTTTGGCTGCTTATCCTCACTAGGGTCGTGGGACTGCCAGCCAATCGCAGGGCACATAGAGACAAACAGCCGCACTCACAATCAAACCTAGGAGCAATTTAGAGTGTCCAATTAATGTTGCATGATTTTGGGATGTGAGAGGAAACCGGAGTGCCCCGAGGAAACCCACGCAGGCATGCGGAGAACATGCAAACTCCACACAGGCGGGTCCGGGATTGAACAAAACTGTGAGGACAACGCTTTACCAGCTGCTGCACCATGCCGCCTGCTTTTCCCACCATGTGAACTTAAAAAAAAAAAAAGTGAATCATCCTATTTCTGTAAATGTGTCTGTTCAGAATTTTTCCGACATTGTGACATCACAACGGCATACCTTGTTTTTCATCATGTGTAATGAAAATATAAACTTGTTTCGGGTTTTGAGCTATAACTGATGGTTGGGAGAAAAGAGATTAATTTTTGTACGGACACAGAAGCGCAGACTAAGGGAATGTTGTGAGGCTTACTTGAGACCTTGGTGAAATTATCGATATGAGTTGTCGGAGATGTCTTGGTATGTATTTGGCAATATGTCGGCCGCATGCGCCACATCTATAAACTCACACACTAATTAAAAAAAAAAAAACGGGTTTTCCTCCATGCTTGCCTCATTCAACCTCCCAGCTCTGCCCCCAGTTGTCATGGTAACGAAAGCCATTCTCGACATTGGCCCCAAAGTAGAGGCGGCGGGGTGACGGTGGCTCGTGCGTTGTAGCCCTCGAAATCATAATGGAATCGTGATGTGTCGAGATTCCCACCTTCTCGTAGAATCTCCCCTTACTTTAAAAGCTAGATTTATGACTCATTGTGATGTGAACCTGTGGAGAATCACAGCCCGACTGAAACGACTTCTCATTTCTTTTTTTTTTTTTTTGTGGTTCATCAGTTTCACTTTGTAGCAGATGCAGTGTGTAGCTGCACAGAATGTGAATGATGCTCTAAAAACAGCCACCTCATGGCAGGTGGTCTGAAAGTGTGTTTTCAAATGAATGCTATCATGATCCCATTTGCGCTGTTCGTGAAGGTTTGTGATCGGATAGGCAGGCACAGAGCAACTCATTAGCTAAACCTGCACAATGTAACACGTTTTGATTGAGACTGTCTTGAGCCGTCCATCTGTCCGTCTGTCCATCCATTCATTCATACATACAGTACATCCATTCATACACATATCATTCATCCATCCAAATGTCAATCTTTCACTTGCTTACTAACAACTTTTGTCCCCCCGTCTCATCATGGTAGTTAACACGGCAAGGATATGCCGCAGCAGGGCAGACACATAGAGTTCGTGCATGTGACGTGACCATTTCCACGGCGCCATATTGGTGGTCAAAAAGAGCTGCTCGACAGTGTGGTGGACATTGAACCGGAGCAGAATATTCACAATGCCCGAGACTTGTTGTGCTGTTGGTTGTTACAACAGACAAGACAGATATTAAAAGAGATCATTCTATGGAATATGGGCTGAAAAGACCAGAAAAGATCGATGGATTTCGGCAATTAAACATGATGGATGGTGCCCAACCAAATACACACGACTGGGTAGCGATCACTTCACTTCAGGTAGGAATTGTTCTTCTCAATCTCAAATTCCCAAGAAGTATTTATAACGGCAAGTTGGCTGATTTGAGAACAACGCGTTAAAAAAAAATTGACAGGGAGTCGTCTCCAACATACACGGCAACATGTTGTGGCCACATATTAAATTTTGGTAAACCTCTCCCCGACAGATGCGTTTTTTTTTTTTTGATATGCATTGTTCTCAAATGAGTCCAATGCATATTTAAAAAAAGAAAATAAACCGTCGGTCACAGTGATGTTTATGTAGCTGAATCCTATCCCAGCGATTTATTATCTTTTTTTAAATACGCATTGGACTCATTTGAAAACAATGCATATTTAAAAAAAAAAAACGTCTGTCACGGAGAGGTTTACCAAAGTTTAACGTGTGGCCGCAACACACTTCGTATACAGAGGAGCCGACTGTCTGTCTTTTTGTTCTCTTCCAATTATAGTTAATGAATGTGAGTTTGTGTAAAAGCAGGGGTCATTTACAGTATTTAAATCTTGGTATTTGTATTGAAAAAATCTGAGAGGCTCCATCACTATGTGGGATTTATTCTTGATTGAGAACAGATCCAGCAACAAAGTATTTGTATGCGTCCAGACTTTTCTACCCTTTCTAACTCTTCCATGTAAATGTCGACGACTTACTCACCAGATCCATGTGTAGATCCAGTTGTTCAAACGGGTTAATGCTCCACTTTCTTATCGGCAAAAACATCGAATTCAGCATTAAATATGGGTCCTCTATGTCAAGTGTTTCTCATTTTCCCACGTACCTTCGTTTATTATCACCTGCGAAATGTTTAACGGTATCGGACAAAACTCTAGGCGTCGTGCTATAAAATATATTTTCGTGCCATCACCAACTGACTTAGCATTGAAGAATGCTTTGCTAGACTGTCAACATGGACTTCAGTGATGTAGGTGCACGAGCTGTATTGCCTGGGGCCGGCAGTTTTTGGGATGTAAGTTGGGAACTCCAGGGTGACTTGTCTGTTTTATGCTTAGTGAAATACTGCAATGTGGATCGCAAATATTATCCCACTAGCCAGTGGACCTGAACATCCTTGTCCTCTTTTGTTGATATTCTGATTTTTTTTTCCCCAGCCACTGTAGTAAAAGTGTATCAAAACAAAGCAGGGTTAGATCGCATTGTCACAAGTCACCTTCCGTTTGTTTGTCATTCTGAGATGGAAAAACTGCAAATGCGGTCTGAACTTGGAATACCTCCTAGTTGCTTATAACCATGACCAACGTAGATTCTTAAATGGGTCGGGGGAGCGGGGTGCGAAGAGGAGCGCGGTGAGCATCAGCAGTGGATTTTCGATTGCGCTTGTCATCATTCGGTTCACGGTTCAGCTGAGCCCATGCCATCTGAATTTAAGCGAGCGATACACTCTGGAATATTTGCCAGTCAAACGCAGGGCACATATAGAAAAAAAAACCCCAACCATTTCATGAGCAATTTATAATCTTCAATGTTTTCAACTTGCAAGGAAAGTGAAAGAAAGCCAAAATACCCTAAGAAGGTTTGTGTCAAATTTAACCACACAAGTTATTTTTCCAGGAAAAAAATCCAATACAGCCCCCCCCCCCCCTACTAATCAAGACATATACTGGGGGGATGCTACATCACTACGGGATACATTCATCAATTAATTGGTGAGGCATTTAGAATAAATATGTTAATATTTACCTTTCCAACATGTTTTGGCCAACTGCATGCTTCAACGGATTTGAAAAGTTCATTTTGCGTGTTCCGGGTATGTGCAGATCAATGTCTATAATGGCATGATTGGATCGATTTGGTGTTGAAGAATTTGAACTCTGACCTTGAGTGCATCAAATGCTTTTAGAGAGAAGAGTCGGGCGCTTCTTGTGTCCATCATAGAGGCGAATGGTTCCAATTTCACTACTCGTTATTGTAGTCTAATTGCGTTGTACAGTAAAAGCTTTGTACATACGTCAAACTTTGGAACTGTAGGAAAGAAGCAAGCGCTTCGTACTCTATCTATAAAATAGTATTCCTTGGAAAAATGTTGTGGAGGTTTACAAAACTAAAAATAAGCCTTTCGGAATCAGCGGGAGATGGGATAGATAGCATATGTAGTCTGCGACTGTGCTTTGCCCAAATGTGCCCAGAGATGAGATGAGATTACACAGAGGGGTGCGCGTTATCTGAGAAAATGCTGCTGCTGCTGCTGCTACTGCTGCTGCTGCTGAACTGGGTCGCACACAATAAATTGTAACCTAAAAAAACAATAATTGGTAACAAGACATCATCGAATGCAAATAAAGGAACACGCTGGGAGCTTTGGTGTAAACCTAATATTTGTTTATCTGAATTTTCATTGGAGAGGGAACAGAGTTAGAGTAAAAAGGGTGGCAGAGGTACATGGGCAGAACAAAGTAGGACATTGCAGTTTTTTTTGGGTGTCGGAATAAAGGTGTGAAAACAGAAAGTGGATGCTGGAAGAGTGGCTGCGCCGCACAGCCCCGGCGGGTCGAGGACTACAATCGCGAACTCGCAGGAGGGTGCGCTGACTGTTTTGCGGCATAATAATGCGCAAGGGAGCTCATTCATAGGTGCTCCATGCAAATCATTCTTTGCAACCAAATCTTCAGCTTTTACTGTTTCTGTCTGTGACTCTTATCTTCTCATTGACATGCAAACATGGCCCTCTTCTCTTGTCATCATTCTACACGAGCACCAATTTCCAACCCTCTCCCATTACCATAGATTTCATTCTCAGCCATTCGGCCATCTGTCTGCTTCTGGCAGCTCTGACTTGTCACCATCTTTTTGTAATAGCCCTTTTTGTTTGACCGCGAAACACGTATGGTTACTTCGAGCCTTCACTGCAAGGCGGCAGAATAGTACGATTCACATCGGCCAAGTCACATAGCATAACAGAGTTAATGATGATAATAGCAAAGTCATCATAAAAGCAATATCATGAAATAGAGGTGGGATTGTTCATTTGTCCCTTCTTTAGAGCAAAAATCTCATCTACATAAACATACAGAAATATTACGTACTGTCATTTCCCTCCTACTGAGCGCACCTGATTATAAGCCTCACCCAGTACATTTGAAAAGGAAATACCTTTTGGTACTTACATAAGCCGCAGCTGTGTAAAAGCCGCAAGTGCCCACATTTAAACCCACATTAAAACATGAAATATTTACAAAGAAAGACGATACACAGAAAAAGTGTTCAAAGTTTCAATATCCTAATTTAGCTTAACATAGCAACAACACGTAGCATAAACAGGGCTGTTTAAAAAAAAAAAACATACCGGTAAAAAAAAAAAAAAAACAGCAGCGGCAGCTACACAGTAGCAACACTGTAGAACAGCTCTAACAGAGCCGGTAAAAAAAAAAAAAGAAAAGATATCTTTTCCGTTTGACTGCCCTCTTGCGGCAGTTAGAAAAAATGTACAAATTATCCGCATCACCGCATAAGCTGCAGGGTTGAAAGCGTGTGAAAAAAGTCACGGTTTATAGACCGGAAATTATGTACATTGAAAGTTGTACTTCTTGTTTTTGATTAAAACTGCTTTTTCAGTAGAATGTGGATTTTCCCCCTAAAAAAAAAAAAAAAATGAAAGAGGTGCTTTTAAATAGCTGCCAACAAGACGCCAGGGTTCCTGACTTATCAACATTGCGTATGCACGGAATGATTAAGGCAATTTTTAGGGGTCGTACGCCATTGTAAGCTTTTGTGCCTACGTAGACTTTAGCAAGAATCCTGGCCCCGCATAATGAGTGAGGCACCAGGAATGCAAAGCACATCTTTTTTTACAAAGTCCAGACATTTCATTAGGTACACCTACACACTTGAACCCGAGCCAATACATTGCGTTGTCTTCGAGGGTATTGTACATCTGATGCCTTTTCTCCAGAGTTGAAAACCGCTCCATATGTCTTAATAACTTATGCATAGCATTCTTTAGTGAAGGCCCCAAGGATCAAGTCTTATAGTACACTCAACACCCCAGAATTTTTTGCCTCACTGAGACTGTTTGGAAATGCTCAGGAAATAGGCAGCTGAGTCTTTGTTTACTTTGTTGTTTCATTTCACACTTGATGGTTACGTTGGCATTCCAGGGATATATTTTAACCATTTTTTTAAATGCAAACAATAATAAGTACATTTTTCATAATACTGAATGTCCTATTTTACGGAAATAACACCCAATTAAATATTATACAGTATAAACAAAAACCTAACTAAAACGTTAGGAAAATTAATACCTCTCAGTGTCATGCAAGGCAAATTGCATTAATAATAGACATTTAGGTATCAGTCAAAATTTAGAATTATTTTTGTGAAAACAACTTTTTTTTTTATCCAGCTCTTGGACAGGTATACTTAATGTTTTGTCCACTGAGTATATAAAACACAACGTCCTGCACACGTGTTTCATCTGAGCCTGCCACTTAACTCGTAGATGCTTTCCGCCGAAACAGCACAATTTCCAGCCGTGCCCTCGCAGCCTGGTGCCGCCGAGCCGTTACCAACATCACCTCGAGCCGTTTAGGTGCCAAAAGCAGCCAAACTTAAATGTGTGAGCAGTAGCTCCTAAATTCACCATGCACGTGTGGGAATGGAAAAGCCAGAAGGGTGATTCAAGGCTACATGGTGACAGCCGACATGCGTTGTGATTGGCTCTTACTTGTGGCTTTATTATCATGGTGTTTTTTTTTTTTTTTATAACAAGCTGAGGAGTGACTTTTTCTTGTGGAAGCCCTTTATACTACCAAACCAAAACAAAAGTGTCTTAAAAACTGCTATCACAATTCAATATCTGTGGTTCTCGTGCTTTCTTGTAGATACACTTGGAACTTTTTTTTCCTGAAAACTGAGTCTGGCAGATCTGCCCGTCCACCTGACCGGCTGTCCATCCAATAACCAATGTAGCCATCTAAATTCAAGTGATGACTGAGCAATGCATTCATCCATAACCAAAGACCAATGAACCAACTCGCCCTCCTGACTCTCAATTTGATGACCTACCTGTCCAAACTAACCAACAGAATGAGCAACCATCCAGCCGTTAGAAAGAAGCAACATGTCCCAAGTCCCAACCACATACCCAACCAATCATCTGTTCTTGCCATGTACACAAACACACACACCTACGTGACTGGCGGCCTGTGATCTGGTCTGGGATTCGGGGTTTCCTCACCCGGATGCTCTGTACCCAGCCTCAGATCCTTTGGTCATTGCATCATTATTTTTAACCTGAATGTGTACGCCAGTGTGCCTGTGTCCTTCAAGATTAGTGGCGGGATCGATTTTAATACATGTAAAGCAGTTTGAATTTTATGGTTAAAGTGTGGGAGTCACTGATGGTGGAGTGGTACTCGTGCCCGCCTTCCGTGTAGGTAGCGTGGGATCGATTCCTGCTCAGTGATTGTGTCAATATCTGACCCGTGACTGACTAGGGACCAGTTCAGGGTGTCATCCGCCTTTCGCCTGAAGCTAGCTGGGTTAGGCTCCAGCTTTCCTGCAACCCATGTGAGGATAAGCGGCTTGGTTAATGTCAGGACAATAAAGTGTGACTTGATTTAAACCAACCATCCATTTAATAATTACAGCAATGACCCTTGAACTTTATTACTTTTGTCAACGTGTGGCATAGGATATATTTAAAAACAATCAAAATTTTTCATAGACAGTGGATATGCACCAAACACTTGAGAGTTTGAAACACACTGCAAATAATCATAATAATAATAAAACAACCTGGAGACTATGGATCAAATTTAAGCATTGAAACAGTTATTTTTTTCCCATCATCGTGAATGATTTTTGTGCTTTAAAAAATTTCATGTTGCACGACAAGGCTCTGCTAAGCGTTTCTCAAGATGCGGATACCTCGTTGGAGGTGTGATTGGCATACCAAAGTGACAAGATTCGCGGGCGCTATGACCCAGCGGACAGTCTGGCCCTTGGTGGAGCCATCAGTTGATGTCACAGAACGTATAAAAAGCCGCAATTTGAGGCTCGCCTCGTCAGTCACCCTCCGCGGGCGTCCAAGGAGGTGCGCGTCTGGAGAACTTTTCACCTTCCATGCGGATTATGTGCCTCGCGCGCTGGAGCTGCAGCACATCAGAGGGGCGCGCAGGCACGATGAAGACTGCAGAACTTTTCTCCTCGCGGCGGGTAGTGGATTACAAGTAAAAAGCAGAACGATTCGTGCCATGGCGTTCGGGAGGCGACTTTGTGTGGATTTCCCCCCCGCAGCGTGAGAGATCGGGCAGAGAATATGAGCCAAGAGTGACCGGAGAAGTAATGGAGGGCGTCTTGGCGGTCAACGCCTCCAACATCAGCCAGCCCGAGGACGCGTCTGAGGCGGGCTGGGGCGCGCACAGCCTCGCCTACCAGATCGGGCTGGCCTCGCTCCTTTCCGCCATCACGTTGGCCACCAGCCTGTCCAACGCCTTCGTCATCGCCACCATCTCCCAGTCCAAGAAGCTCCAGACGCCCGCCAACTTCCTCATCGCCTCGCTGGCCGTCACCGACCTGCTGGTGTCCATCCTGGTCATGCCCGTGTGCGTCCTGTACACGGTGATCCACGAGTGGACGCTCGGCCAGGTGGTGTGCGACGTGTGGCTGTCGTCGGACATAACCTGCTGCACGGCGTCCATCCTCCACCTGTGCGTCATCGCCCTGGACCGCTACTGGGCCATCACGGACGCGGTGGAGTACTCGAAAAAGCGCACGCCGGGGCGCGCGGCCGGCATGGTGGCCACCGCCTGGGTGATCGCCATCTCCATCTCTCTGCCGCCGCTCTTCTGGAGGCAGGTCAAGGCGGACGAGCTGACCAGCTGCAGCGTCAACACGGACCACATCTTCTACACCATCTACTCCACCTTCGGCGCCTTTTACATCCCCACCCTGCTGCTCATCGTCCTCTACGGGCGCATCTACGTGGAGGCGCGCAAACGCATTCTCAAGCAGTCCCCCAAGAAGAAGAAGAAGGCGGCGGGCAAGAGGCTCACCACCGCGTACCTGCAGGCCACGGGCTCCCCCGGCTCCAACGCCTCCACAAGCCCCTTGCAGGGCGGCAGGCACGACGCGCCGTCCTGCAGCGACACCAACTCGTCGACCAGCGACAACCAGGTGAAGGTGACTCTGTCGGACGCGGCACTGGAGAAGAAGCGCATCTCGGCGGCGAGAGAGAGGAAGGCCACCAAGACGCTCGGCATCATCCTGGGGGCCTACATCGTGTGCTGGCTGCCCTTCTTCATCTACACGCTCGTGGTGGCCGCATGCGACGCCTGCGTCATCCAGGAGCTCTTTGACTTCTTCACCTGGCTGGGCTACCTGAACTCGCTCATCAACCCCATCATTTACACCATGTCCAACGAGGACTTCAAGAAAGCTTTCCACAAACTGGTGCTCTTCAGATGCTGCAGAGGGTGACCCTTCAAATTATTATTATTATTTTTTTTTGTCAATACAAGCAGAGGCCATAAATAACAATTCAAAGCCATGGCGGGTGGAGAGGATGAGAAAAAAAAGAGACATTCTTGTCAGAGGGAATCCACGGATTCATTTATTATACTGGATATGACATTGCTGCTATCACGCACTTGGAAAAAGTAGATTCATGTACTAAAAAAAAAACAAAAAAAAAACCCGACATCCATTGCAGGGTGACTGTTGTCGTCAAGCATAAAAATACACCAAAAAGCCACCCCCCCTCCCCAAAAAATGCAGAATCTAATAGATCCATATAAAAAAAAAACTGCCTTAAAAAGATAGTAAAGTGCAGCTTTGTGTGTTAATTTCACACTTTTTAAATTTAATATATTATTTTATTTATTAATTTTATTTTTAAATTGAGTATATTCTTTTATTTATTTTGCTGTCTTTAATCATTGAGGGGCAGATTCTATTTCCACTTAATGTGAAATAGTAATTGTATTTATTTATTGTTGAGGTTTGCATTGCAGTGTGGCGGGTGTACGCATATGTTTTGTCGTACACAACCACAATAATACGCACTTAGTCAAAAAAAGGAGTTTGCATCATTTTTTTTTCTAAAAAGGCAGAATTATTAGTATACCTCTTGTATTGGATTGTATTAAAATCAGGGGTGGGAAACCTATAACTCGTGGGCCACATGTGGCCCGCAAAAGCATTCCATCCAGTCTGCCGTGCAATTCTAAAAACAACTTAAACCTCAGCTGAACCATTTTATACATACATGTATGAGTATAATATATATATATATATATATATATTATAAAAAATATTAAAATATATGATGAAGATAAACATTTGTTGGAGTGTTGTATCAGACTTCAGTCAATGAAAAGGCTGTTCCCTGATAGGAAGGAGGTTCTCCACCCCTGCATTCGATCGTGCGGTGCATCCTCATTGTGAAACCGTCTCAAGCTTTGCACAGTTGTGAGTCAGATTGTCTATGTGTGCGTATTTTCTGATCACTTTTGATATCATGCTTCTTATGGTTTCAAATGTAACACAGATAAGATGTGTGGGCTGCTATCGTGTGTGTCTGGCATTGTGATGTTTGACCTCCACAAACACACACACACACACACACGGATTGATCTCTTTCTTCTCAGAAATGCTGTGCAATAAAGATGAGTATTTCTTTGGCCTGTTCCATGAGTTGTTCTGGGTACGCAGCTAATTTCTGAGTTAGCGCGCCAGACAGACGGAATGCATTTTTCTTTATTTCTATTGACATTGTGATGCTTTATTATCAATGGCGCAACCTCATTAAACTTTCCAGAGCCCCTCATTTGCTTGTGGTATTCACAAAACCTTGTAGTCTGTTCCATCGGAGAAACAGTATCACATGACAGCTTACAACTTTGCGATAGTAACTTAGATCATCTAGAAAAGGCTGCTCATGATGTCAACACACACACACACACACACACACACACACACACACACACACACACACCACACACACACACACACACACACACACACAGTTGACCATTTTGGGAGATTCACTTCAAAATCACACTTATATACAGTTTGCAATCTGGTTTTGGATAGGATAGGGTCTTATGTATGTCATATGAATTTATGCTCAAAGACCGCCATACAAGCAATAAACAAAAATATGCCTCTTAAATTTTCATCCTTAGATCGTGGACAAACTAAGCTATTTCACTAAATATCAGATTTTGTAGGGTTGCATTTCAAATATGAATTGGTCAGTAGAAACTGAATGAAACAATATACTGTACTGTGATGTCATTTTTATTATGGGTGAACGGTATGACAAGCAACCCATGTGAACATGTGATTTCCATCATGTTCAGTTTTAGAATAAAAGGTGTAAACACTTATGGAGCACCAATTCTGCAGTTTTGCAGCTTGCTGATGCGTCGAGCTAACATCATGCTGCGTCCGCCCTGCAGCGTTGCACCAAGGTCTTCAAGCCTATCCCGGCCCTAAACGGAGCAAACCGCCAGGACAGCGCAGCCAAGGTTATATCTGCCAATCTGGGATTTGGTAAGTGCGACTGAACTGGAAAGTAGTAATTATACGGGCGGTGAGCCGAGGGTGAACGTGCCTTTGGGCCCATCCAACCTAGAATCCTTGCGGTGTGCCTGAGTGCTTTGCCTCTAGCGGGTAGGTGTGGTGGAGGGACTTCTGGGCCTCTGGTGATTTCTTGGCACTGGGGTCGGGTCTTGTGAGGACATCACAAGAAATAAACATGAACATGCATGATAAACTGAGTGAAACCTTAAATATGTTTGATGATATCAAACTATAATTGGAACTTACCAATTACTTCAACATTTTTTCCCGCCACTAAATACTGATATTCAAAGAGGACTCCCTTATACTTTAACTTTTTGGCTATTCTACTCAGCTCTCTCTCTATCACTACACTGTTAACGCTGTTAGCTAATGATTTTGATATGATAGCGCTTTTGTGAAACTGGCAGGTCTACAACATCCTACAGCTGCTTAGTCATGGCCAGGGAAACTTGGTGCTGGGGCTGTCTCGTGTAAATAAGACCAAAGGATACTTCAAAATCCGACAACGCTTGCTCATGGAAAGGTTTTGCAGAAATAGAAAACAAAGCTTAAAGGGGAATTCCAGTGGTTTGCATTAACAATGTATCCAATAGATCATGTAATACAGTATGTACTCTATCTTGACAATGTGATGTTAAATCCTCTCCCATTTAATAGTGTTTTGAGAAGATTTTTACCGACAATTACGAATTTTCATGGGTGCTGCCATTTTCGTGAGACACATGAGCTACGTGGGTGGATGTGACGTGTTACATGCAGTTCCAAACACTCGATTAAATGGGACGCCATTATGCCCAGCGCTGATTTCTCGGATTTATCCCCATCCGATGAAGAAATAGCAGTATCGATTGATCGGGAAGATGGACGAAAACTTCAATACAGAGCGGCGGAGCCGTGAGCTTGCTCCCCGCCGAGCCTTGGAGCTCGCACGGCCGGGGAGCTGGCTCACGGCTCCGCCGCTCGGTGGAGCAAGCACATCAGACTCGCCCGAAGAACCAATCCGAATATTCAACAGTATTTACAGCCGAGCAGCGGAGCTCGCTCGCTCCCCCGCGAGCTCACGGCTCCGCCGCTCGGCGTAGCTCAGCTCACGCCTCGGTGGAATTATTTACAGCCACAGGTTCAAATCTGTATGGAAGTATTCCTCCATCTTCCTGATCAACCAATACTGCTATTTCTTCATCAGATCAGGATAAATCTGAGAACTCAGCGCTGGGCACAAGGGCGTCCCATGTAATCGAGCGTTTGGAACGGCATGTAACACGTCACATACGGCCACGTAGGTCATGTTAATGCAAACCACCGGAATTCCCTTTTAAATTATTTTAAAAAAATTTGTAGGATCTTGTGCACATATGCTTGGAATCCATTTGATTCTGTTTGACACTTGATATTATTTTGCATATCCAAAGGAATTCCTCCTTTGGCTTGTGCACCTTTATGTGCCTCCGCCGGCAAACACAGCGTGATTGCGTACCGAGAACAAATAGATTAACAACAGTGGCTTCTTCCTCTTAGCCCAATGGGCTGCTTGGCTGCTTTGCATGGAGTGAAGGACGGAGGCCGATGTTAATGGCCACAACACATGGCTAATGGAGTCATAAACTATGTCAGCACTCAATGCAGTTTTGGTTAACGGCTTTATAGTTTTACCCGACGGTGGTGGCAGGAAGGCCCGGTGGCTTTCATCACCAGAAATTGAAAACACGCGGGCCCATCTGCTATAAATAAATTGCTCCACCAAGGTGAGAACAATTGACCTTGACGTGCGGCGGAATCAGTCAGCAGGTTATCTATTAAGCGAACCAAGAAGGGAAGAAGATTGAACCATTTAGGGCTGTCAAACTAACTTTTTTTTCTCATCAATGCTCTCATTTGTTTGCGCCGGATTCAATCTGGTGCATGTTTTTGTGGTGATTGATCAGCTCGTTTCCACGCATAAAGCCTTCTCCCTGGGAAATGAATAATAAAATAAAAGACTAATTGAAATCAATGCGTATAAACAGAAGCCCTAATATCTTCTCTGCTTTGTCAAACAGTATGTAGCCACAACGGGGGCTAACATGTACGATGGATGGCACCCATAATGCACATTTTATCTTATTAATCATCATGTTTATGCAGCGCGTGCTCCAATGCACACGTGTGCTCCAAAGGTGCTTTTAAAAGACCCCCGGCACTTCACATTAGCGCTACTTGTCGCCCACGAAGACAATATATTATATTCCGCTGCCTGTTTGAATCATGCAATTGGACACGCTGTATGGGGCTTGCTGTAAAGGAACACAGTAATAATAATAATTAACGAAAAAAAACCTCTCAGCTTCCTTGACCTACTCGACAGGCCATTGCCCGTGTTTCCGCTTGCAGTGGCGCCTACGCTGCACTACAAGGAGCTCGCCGTTGAAATGTATCACATTTCACAGCCACTCACACGTCCAAAGGCACAATGCCATAAAATTACTTATATGGATTTGTGTGGCATTGTAGAGGAGCAGCCATGATGGCCACCTTGAGAGGAAAAAGCAGATTCTGCTTGGTCGCATTGGTCAAACAACCCTAGCCGTATCTTTATCATCAGTACACACACACATGCACACACACATGCACACATATATATTTTATGTTTAGCAAACACAGAAAAGTTATATTGTAATTCAATAACTTTAGTTTTACCTGGTTTCAAGAAAACAGTAACCGAGTTGTATTGTGAAGATAGTGTCTTCTTTTCCTTTCGGCTTGTCCCGTTAGGGGTCGCCACAGCGTGTCATCTTTTGCCATCTTAGCCTATCTCCTGCATCTTCCTCTCTAACCCGAACTGCCCTTCATGTCTTCCCTCACCACATCCATAAACCTTCTCTTTGGTCTTCCTCTCGTTCTTTTGCCTGGCAGCTCCATCCTCAGCATCCTTCTACCAATATACTCACTCTCTCGCCTCTGAACATGTCCGAACCATCGAAGTCTGCTCTCTCGAATCTTGTCTCCAAAACATACAGCTTTGGCCGTCCCTCTAATGAGCGCATTTCTAATCCTATCCAACCTGGTCACTCCGAGCGAGAACCTCAACATCTTCATTTCTGCCACCTCCAGTTCAGCTTCCTGTTGTTTCTTCAGTGCCACCGTCTCTAATCCGTACATCATGGCTGGCCTCACCACTGTTTTGTAAACTTTGCCCTTCATCCTAGCAGAGACTCTTCTGTCACATAACACACCAGACACCTTCCGCCAGCTGTTCCAACCTGCTTGGACCCGTTTCTTCACTTCCTGACCACACTCTCCATTGCTCTGTATTGTTGACCCCAAGTATTTGAAGTCGTCCACCCTCGCTATCTCTTCTCCCTGTAGCCTCACTCTTCCCCCTCTACTTTTCTCATTCACGCACATATATTCTGTTTTACTTCGGCTAATCTTCATTCCTCTCCTTTCCAGTGCATGTCTCCATCTTTCCAATTGTTCCTCTGCATGCTCCCTGCTTTCACTGCATATGACAATATCATCTGCGAACATCATGGTCCAAGGGGATTCCAGTCTAACCTCATTTGTCAGCCTATCCATTACCACTGCAAACAGGAAGGGGCTCAGAGCTGATCCCTGATGCAGTCCCACCTCCACCTTAAATTCCTCTGTCACACCTAAGGCACACCTCACCATTGTTCTGCTGCCATCATACATGTCCTGTACTATTTTAACATACTTCTCTGCCACACTAGACTTACGCATGCAGTACCACAGTTCCTCTCTTGGTACTCTGTCATAGGCTTTCTCTAGATCCACAAAGACACAATGTAGCTCCTTCTGACCTTCTCTGTACTTTTCCACGAGCATCCTCAAGGCAAATAATGCATCTGTGGTACTCTTTCTAGGCATGAAACCACACTGTTGCTCGCAGATACTTACTTCTGTCCTGAGTCTAGCCTCCACTACTCTTTCCCATAACTTCATTGTGTGGCTCATCAACTTTATTCCTCTATAGTTCCCACAGCTCTGAACATCCCCTTTGTTCTTAAAAATGGGAACTAGAACACTTTTCCTCCATTCTTCAGGCATCTTTTCGCCCGCTAGTATTCTGTTGAATAAGTTGGTCAAAAACTCCACAGCCATCTCTCCAAATTGCTTCCATACCTCTACCGGTATGTCATCAGGACCAACTGCCTTTCCATTTTTCATCCTTTGTAGTGCCTTTCTGACTTCCCCCTTAGTAATCATTTCCACTTCCTGGTCCTTCACTCTTGCCTCTTCAACTCTTCCTTCTCTCTCATTTTCTTCATTCATCAACTTCTCAAAGTATTCTTTCCATCTATTTAGTACACTACCGGCACCAGTCAACACATTTCTATCTCTATCCTTAATCACCCTGACCTCCTGCACATCCTTCCCATCTCTATCCCTCTGTCTGGCCAACCTGTAGAGATCCTTTTCTCCTTCTTTCGTGTCCAACCTGATGTATATGTCTTCATATGCCTCTTGTTTAGCCTTTGCCACCTCTACCTTTGCCCTACGTCGCATCTCGATGTACTCCTTTCGCCTCTCCTCAGTCCTCTCAGTATCCCTGTATTTTGGGGTTCCACCACCAAGTCTCCTTCTCCCCTTTCCTACCAGATGACACACCAAGTACTCTCCTGCCTGTCTCTCTGATCACCTTGGCTGTCGTCGTCCAGTATTCCGGGAGCTTCGGTTGTCCATCGAGAGCCTGTCTCACCTGTTTCCGGAAGGGCGCACAACATTCTTCCTTTCTCAGCTTCCACCACATGGTTCTCTGCTCTACCTTTGTCTTCTTAATCCTCCTACCCACCACCAGAATCATCCTACATACTACCATCCTATGCTGTCGAGCTACACTCTCCCCTACCACTACTTTACAGTCAGTAACCTCCTTCAGATTACATCGTCTGCACAAAATATAATCTACCTGCGTGGTTGTACCTCCGCTCTTGTAGGTCACTATATGTTCCTCCCTCTTCTGGAAATAAGTGTTCACTACAGCCATCTCCATCCTTTTTGAAAAGTCCACCACCATCTGCCCTTCAAAGTTCCTTTCCTGGATGCCGTACTTACCCATCACTTCTTCATCGCCCCTGTTTCCTTTACCAATATGTCCATTACAATCTGCACCAATCACAACTCTCTCCCTGTCTGGGATGCTCAGAACTACTTCATCTAGTTCCTTCCAGAATTTCTCTTTCAACTCTAGGTCACATCCTACCTGTGGTGCATAGCCGCTAACCACATTATACATAACACCCTCAATTTCAAATTTTAGTTTCATCACTCGATCTGATACTCTTTTCACCTCCAAGACATTCTTAGCCAGCTCTTCCTTTAAAATAACCCCTACTCCATTTCTCTTCCCATCTACTCCGTGGTAGAATAATTTAAACCCTGCTCCCAAACTTCTAGCCTTACTACCTTTCCACCTGCTCTCTTGGATGCACAGAATATCAACCTTTCTCCTAATCATCATGTCAACCAACTCCTGTGCTTTTCCTGTCATAGTCCCAACATTCAAAGTCCCTACACTCAGTTGTAGGCTCTGTGCATTCCTCTTTTTCTTCTGACGCTGCATCCGGTTTCCTCCTCTTCTTTGTCTTCGACCCACAGTAGCTGAATTTCCACCGACGCCCTGCAGGTTAGCAGTGCCGGGGGCGGGCGTTGTTAACCCGGGCCACGACCGATCCGGTATGGGATTCTTTAGATGAACGCTCATATTTGTTTGGCACAGTTTTTACGCCGGATGCCCTTCCTGACGCAACCCTCTGCATTTATCCGGGCTTGGGACCGGCCTACAGATTGCACTGGTTTGTGCCCCCATAGGGCTGCATTATTGTGAAGATAGTGTACCGTAATTTTTCCAGCCTATAAACTGCGACTGTTTTCACACGCTTCCCACCCTGCGGTTTATGCAGTGATGCGGCTAATTTGTGCATTTTTTTCTAACGGCCGCAAGGGGGCACTCGAGCGGAAAAGGTAAGAGTGAGACCGGTGGAATATATGTGCGGAGGAAGTGACTTTTACTGGTCCGGCTCTGTTAGAGCTGCGCTAGCGTGTTACTGCCATGTCTCATGATTTTTACTGATATGTTTTTTTTTGTAACCGGCCCTGTTAACGCGGCGCTAGCATTAGCGTTAGCATGGCGGCGCTAGCATTAAAGTTCCTTTGTACCGTCTTTCTTTGTAAATATCTCGTGTTTCAATGTGGGCACTTGCGGCTTTTACACAGCTGCGGCTTGTGTATGTACCAAATGGTATTTCCTTTACAAATGTACTGGGTGAGGCTTATAACCAGGTGTGCTCTGTAGGCCGGGAATTATGGTATTTGATTACTTTCCTTTTGAATGGATAGAAAGAGTGGGGCGGTGGAAGAATGGTTGGCACATCTGACTCACAGTTTGGAGGAATGGAGTTCAAATCCTGGCCCTCCCTGTGTGTAGCTTGCATGTTCTCTGTTTGCCTGGGTGGGCACTCTGGTTCCTTCCCACTTTATAAATAAAACAACATGCATTGTAGGTTAATTGACATGAGGGGGAGCAGTACAGAAAATGGATGCGTGGATAGAAAGAAAAATATTTTCTTTATTAGTAAAACCCTGTAACAACCATGTGTTGCTAGACATCAACAGCAATGCAAGATATGACCAGACATCCAGCACCATCATTTTTATTGTCTGATTGTGCGACTACTTTAACTTGTGGCTCTTTACTTACACTACTGACAAAAAGTTGGTTGTAATTCCGGGATGAATCTAAGATGATTTACAACAATTAAGGCACACTATCAACATAGCTTTATCCAAATTGATAACTTGATATTGGCGACTCTTCACCGCTCACCAACTCATTAAGTGAAGCCCAGATCCATCCGTATAGTGTAAAGGAAAAACTGTGACCCTGTATCGGGTTTTAATGCTCCTCATGTGGTATTCTGTACTGTATTATTTCATATTAAACCACAAAGTATGGTTTTGGTTGTCAAGGATGAAAATGATGGGCACTAACTGTATATACTGCATTGGTACAGCTTCGTGGTCCTGTTGCGGCTACTAACTGGGTCTCGCATATGCTTAGAATCTGGAAATATTATTATTATTTTGTGAACGCTCATGTGCATTTTTGATGGACGATTATATCTTTGATATTCATTCGAATTTTGAATTGCCAGAAAACCTCTGGCCTCTCATAAAAACTACATTACGGAACACCGCCCACTGAACTATGGTGGCCTGAAAGTGCAACGCTTTCATTCGCATCGCTCGATGTGCGGCGAGACTCACAGCTGAACTTAATTCCAATGGACCTTTCCGACCTGTCAATCTCTCATACGATAATAGCCAATCGGATAGCCGCATTGTCTTAACCCCTGGCTTGACACGCCCCTCTCGGCGTATTGTCCCACAAGCAATGCTGGTTGTCAGCAGCGTGTGCTTGGAAAAGTTAATATTACGAAGAAAATGGTCCTCAGATGCGCTTGGGGAACGTGCAATTCTGATGAACAATATCCTGCTAGGTTACAAGGGGCCCAGTTGATTCATTTTCCAAAACCCAAAACACAGTTGATGAAGTCGTTACAATGGATTAAGACTCGCGGAAGAGCGCATGTACAACTAAATGCGGACAATATCAACAAATACAAGAGTGTATGTTCGAAGCTAAGTGAAGAAGTATCTTCTCTGAGTATGATTTAATTATTATCAGTGCTTTATACATTGCAGGAAAACAACTTTCACTTTGTTGGTTTATCACTGACCTGCCGAATGAAGTGTTTCATGTTTTATGCCGACGGGTTGGGTTAGTGATACGTAAATGCGCGATGTCAGGCAAGAGAAATGTCTATTTGCCTATTTGTCTCACATCGGACTTTTAAGACAGAGAACTTGGTTCGATTATAAGCCAAGTCAAACTTTTTCATCTGATGACTTTGGTGCTGACTGAGTTAATCACCATTGTTTACATGTAGAAAATCGAAACTAACTCGCTTATAAAGACTACAATGATATTACTCATGATCTTTCCAAGTAAAATGTACTCACCCTGCTTTACATGTGCAGTACAATTCCACTATTTTATCCTGTTGGATTTCAATATGAAGTTTGTGAGGCGTCAAACTTTTTTTGCATCGATCGCCAACGTGTCGCTGTAACTCTGACATTACATCCTGCTCCGTCAAAAATCTTAATTCCACGTACATATCCTTGCATGAAATAGTTTAGACCTCTCTTTCCAAACTCTCTTTCTACAAGTCTGACGCATTAGCCAAAAAACATACCGCAATATTATCTGTAATACGCGATAAAGAATCAACTTCAAACCTGTTCTGTTCAGTCAGCATTTTGGCAGCTTGTGGGACAATACAAATGTAGCTTTGGGGGCGGAGCTTAAGATTACCAGTCGGAAAGGTTCTCTAACATTTTGAAGGCACAGGTCCAACTGGTCAATGTTTCAATAATTCTTTGCCCAGCTTATTATTATGAAGAGCCACATTATTCTTATTTTAATAGACCCCAAAAGAGACATTTATTCCATTTAATTTGTTTACACATGCATTTACGATGTCTTTTGTTTGTGTTCGACTGACATCGTGTTCATCCTGCCTCGCGCTGTCCTTTCTCTGATGGGCTTTGCAGTGGCTTTGTAGGAATAAGGCTCCTTTTAGTTTCACTTGGACCTTCACAGAGGAAAAAAGAATATATTATATACAAAAGAAACAATGAGCTGTCTTGTTCTTTTCTGCCACTGAAGGCCCCCCCACTGAGGGGTCAAGCTCACAGTTTCCTCCCAAACTGCTTTAAAATGCAGAGTGTACAAGCCACGCCACGCGGAAGACAGCGCGTCAAGAACTTGCCCTTTCTCACAATGCAGAATAGATTGGGATTTAGATGCTAGAAGTTAAAAGGAGGATAGAACAGTGTGGCAAACTTTAAAGTGGGATTGGGCTGTCACACACTTGCATACAAGTACATTATTTGCTCAACAAATCCCTAGTATGTATTATATGCGCATTGCATTTGGAAAAAGATCAAAATAAAACACCACACGGGTGGACTTGGACTTGGCGGCGAGCCTGCAGGAATATCAATGAGGGCTTTCCCTGCACCTTGAGGCTCCATTTACATATTGTCTATTAACCTTTCGATATTAAGCGTGAGAAGGTGCATCGAGACGGAAACCCGACGACGGCGTTTGTAATTTCTCAATTTCACATGCAATAACAACACCAAATGTCACAGCGGCTATTAGCGCGAAATTTGCCTGACGTGGGCCTAATTCGGCGTTCTCCTCATCGGCCTCCAGAAGCCTCCAGCTTGTTGTCGGCGCGCATTTCCCCATGCTGCCCGCAGACGTACCACCGCTGTCAGATGCTTTGACACAGGTTTGGTATTTGGAACAGCTTTAGGGGTCGCTTCACCAAGAACGCCCTACATTTGACCTTCATAATCCTCTGCATCCGCATCCATTGTTGCCTTCATTGATTAAAAATCACATTGATGCCTCCTCTGAATCCTCTCACGGCGTTCATTCCTTGCACCTTCCATCATTGTGACTTGCTCAAGGTTCGCTTCATGTCTGCTAACGCTTCTTGAAAGCAGTTGTCATGGTGACGATAAAACAACCCGTGCTCACAGCACGATAAAGCAATCAAGACTCGGGCGAGCAGGGGAAAATCATTTGATAGATGCACGCAGGGGCGTGTGAGTCATGAAAAGCCCGCTAATAGCTTCAAAAATGATGAACTTCTTTTATGTGACAAAGTCATCGCTGAAAATTGGATGAGGATCAGAAGCGACAAGTGGGCTAGTGAGCATACGCAGCGTGGATGAAAGTATTGGGACAAAAGACGGTTTCTACACACACTGGAATGTCCAAGGTCAAACACCATCTGTTACAGTTCTTCTTATGATGAAATCATTTCCCCTTAGGAAATAATGGAAATTCTTCTGGTCCAGGGTCAAATTTCCATAAATTAAACTGGGTTGTAATTTTTTTTTTCAGGGTGGTGGGGGGTTTTCAACCGATTTAGGACAGTTTAGCACTGGTGAATCTGAAAATGACATCAGCTTCTCTTTAGGTTATCTATCCACCCATCCATTTTCTTCACCGCTTATCCTCATGAGCGTCGCGGCTATCCCAGCTGTCGACGGGCAGGAGGCAGGGTAAACCCTGAACTGGTTGCAGGGCACATAGAGACAAACAGCCACACTCACACCTAGGGACAATTTAGAGTGTCCAATTAAAGGGGAAATCCAGAGGTTTGCATGAACAATGTATCTAATAGGTCATGTAATATGTACTCTATTTTGACAATGTGATGTTAAATCCTCTCTCATTCAATAGTGTTTTGAGAAGCTTTTTATCGACAATTCCAAATTTTCAGGGGCGCTGCCATTTTCGCTAGTCACATGACTTACATGCGCGGATGTGAAGTGGAAGGTGCCGCACGGAAGGCTTGATTACATTGTGCCCAGCGCTGATTTCTCGGATTTATCCTCATCTGATGAAGAAATAGCAGTATCGGTTGATCGGGAAGACGGAGAAATACTTCCATACAAATTTGAACCTGTGGCTGTAAATAATGTTGAATATTCGGATGGTTCTTCGGGCGGAATGACGCCGGAGTCTGACTACTGGAAGGCCGACACGCGGTACGTAAGTGCGTAAACAAAGGTCCCCGGGCCGGCAGACGCAATGTTTCTTTGGATGGGAATGACGCGGAGCCTGATAAGCGAGCTCCTGCGGCAGGCCACAAGCTGTGCTTAGGCATCCGGCGGAGGCTACGAGCCGAGCTTCGGCGTCTGAGCTTCGGCTCGCAGCCTCCGCCAGACACCATCTTCCCGATCAACCGGTACTGCTATTTCTTCATCAGATGGGGATAAATCCGAGAAATCAGCGCTGGGCACAATGTAATCGAGCCTTTGGTCACGCGCATGTAAGTTATGTGACTTGCGAAAATGGCAGCACCCCTGAAAATTCTTAATTGTCGATAAAAATCTTCTCAAAACACTATTAAATGAACATGACATTGTCAAAATAGAGAACATATTACATGACCTACTGGATACATTGTTCATGCAAAGCACTGGATTTCCCCTTTAATGTTGCATGTTTTGGGAATGTGAGAGTAAACTGGAGTGCCTGAGGAAAACCCACACAGGTATGGGGAGAACATGCAAACTCCACACAGGGGGGTCCGGGACCTCAGAACTGTGAGGCCAACGCTTTACCAACTGAGCCACCATGCTGCCCTCTTTAGGTTATTAGATTTTCTGAATCAATTGATGACATTTATGTAACATTAATGTCTGATTTTTGGTCAGATTTCTCATCTAAGAAAAATAGATAAGCACAAATATACAACTATAAGCAAGCTGTTTATGCAGCAAGCAATGGAACATGGTATTATGTATTGTACTATGTTACTATATTGTATTTGATTGAGTTAAGTAGTCGCCACACCGATGGAGCTCATCCTCACTGCAGTCACAGTCACCTTTGATAAGCTGCCACTTTGTTCGACCTCTTTCTCCACTTCCTGTGCTCGGCGTCCTCGCTCCACGTTATTACTTTTCCCATCCTCCCCTGCGCTTTTTATGTGTCTGCCTCCCTTTCACGACATCCTGCTTCACCACTTTTTCCTCCTCCGTTGGCCCATTGTCCTTCACTTGCTTCTTATCGCCGCCACACACATCAACTTCGCTCGACTCCCCGGTCCTGCTTGATGAAATGAACCCAGCCCACTGGGGATATTACACACCGGATAGCACGATTCATGGCTCCATCTTCCCTCTACCTGCACAACTTTGCCTGCTCCTCCTCCTCCAGCTTCTCCTTCAATAGATGCTGGAATCCCTTCAGGGCCCAAACGTGAGCGTTTCATCCACCTGTGGTCTGTATTATAAGCAAGGAAGGTTATGATTCCTCACGTGAGCCCCATTCAGGCTCCCATGTGACACCTTTGGGCCACTTACTTCCTCATCATAAAGCATCTTGTCACTGAAGCGTCTTAATCAGAGTGTCTCCAGGAGAAATTTCCCCGGCGTCACAATTAATGTCATCTCTGGGATAACGGCTTCAATATTTAATCTCATCTTTCTGCTCAAACAATTGTGCCTCTTATCAGGTTACCTTGACATACGCTCGCATGTTGCTTTGCATACGCTCTATAAGGTTGACGTACATTAGAATGAAGATCTCTAAAATTCATGCTGTTTGGATTTTATTTGGTTTTAGGCTCTGTGTGTGTATTTTTTTTCTTTTTTTTTTTTTTTTTTTGCAAGGCAAGCTCAAAGTACACAGTGTTGACATCATCACCCATCTGTCTTCATAGTAGATGCCAGGAAAGCCAATCTCCCAGTACATGTCACTAAATGTATGCCATTCATGCCAAGTGCATGTATCATCCCTGCTCACCCCTTGTCGGGGGTCTTTTTTTTTTTTTGTAAACGTGGGGTGTGCACACACTGATAATTAGGCCCAATTAATTTAAAACAGTGATTACAAACCAGGCTGCCAGGTGAGATATTCTGAAGGAACTTGTCAAAAGTTTGTCCTAAAATTATTTAGTAATTATAAATAGTATACCGTAATAACCCTACTAGCCGCAACATTTTTTCACACCCTTTCAACTTTCCGGTTTATGCAGTGATATGGCTAATTTGTGCATTTTTTTTCTATTATGCTGCACATAAATTGAATATTATGCTGTACACAAATGGAATAAGTTGCCAACAGAGGTGTGGTCAGCCCCAAGTGTGAATGTTTTTAAATCCAAGTTGAAAACTTTTTTCTCATGCGTGATAGAATATATCCATCCACTTTTTGATCATATTACTTGTACTGTATGCGGTTTTAATATAAATATTTTGTTTGTCATTTTTGTTGTTTCTATTGCGTTTTAAATGTTTTATCTCTTTGTTTTCAAATGCCTTTAATCATGTAAAGCACATTGAGTTACCTCGTGTATGAAATGTGCGATACAAATAAATTTGCTTTGCTTTAACAGCCGCAAGGGAACACGCGATAGGAAAAGGTAAGAATAAGACCGGTGGAAAATATATGCTGAGGAAGTGACTTTTACCTGCCCTGTTAGCGATGTGCTAGCGTTAGCGCTGTGCTAGCGTGTTGCTGGCGTGTCTCAGTGATATTTATCGGCACGTTTGATTTTAACTGGCCCTGTTAGCGTTAGGGCTAGCCCTGCGCTAGCGTTTGCATATGCATCGCTAGCATTAGCGCTAACTTTAGCGCTGCACTCGCGTGAAACTCTTTCCGTGTAACGTCTTTCTTTGGATAGATCTCATCATGTTTCAATGTCGGTCTCAATGTGGGCACTTGCCCCTTTTACACAGCTGCGGTGTATGTACCAAATGGTATTTCCTTTACAAATGTACTCGGTGAGGCTTGTAACCAGCTGCGCTCTGTAGGCCGGGAATTACGCTATGTTTGTTTAGCTTTCTATGCCAGTGACGTACATTATAGTGACATGGAAAACAAACAAACCCCGCTGCGTGACATGGGAGCAGATATGATAACAACGTGGATATTATTTGTTGTCATTCCACCTGTTGCCATATTACAAGTCATAGCCTTGGCTTCTGGTAGTTCATTGGCGCACTGTTTAATTAAATAGACCCAGACCCCAAATGAAGTCAGTTTGTAAGTAAATTGTGATGAAATTATCATTATATCGGTATTCATACTTTTTGTGACATTCTTTCTGATGGGGTGCCATGAGATTTTTCTCATCTAAAACAGATGCCGTTACTCAATAAAGGATGGGAAACACTGAGCAATTATCTTTTGATGTGCAGTTTGTTAAAACATTTTTTTTAAGGCTTTGGTTCCATGGACAGCTCCTAAAAATCGGAATGTAATTTCTCTTTCTTTACAGTGCAGTAGTTGACTTTTTTTTTTTTTTACATTTGCATGATCAAAAGAAATTGGAAAAACTGCTAGTGCAGTTGACAAAATTTTGTGATGACAAGTTTAAATGTAGAACAGATCATTTACTATGGAAGAAACATATCTGACCAAATTTGTTTGACTGTATTTGTAAACAACAACAATTGGGTGGAAAGGTGGATGACTGGTTAATCGTCAGCTTCACAGTTCTGAGGACTGGGGGTCAAATACCCCCCACCCCCTTGTTTAGCTTGCATGTTCTCCCTGTGTTTCCAAATAACTGACTGAAATGCTTAGGGCTGAAGTGACAAGGATTTTATTTATGACCCCCTTTCGAGCCACTCAAGCACACAAGCATAGTTAAAAGTAATCAAACGATCCAATAAAAAAGATAAAACATAAACCACGAATGCGATGGCAAACATTAAAGTGAATAGGTGTGTCTTGAATTTGGATTTGAAGAGCGTGAATTAAGAATGTTGCTCAGAGGTCAATTGGTAGCGATCAGCAAAATATGGCAGAGTGAGGTAATTGATGGCCTTGAAGGTGGAGATCTGCATTTTATATTCAATGCAGCACCGGACAGGGAGCCAGTGGAGTTACTGCAAGGCTGCAGCAATGTCGTGAGTAGAAGGGGTCCTTGTGATCATATGCGTGACAAAGTTCTGCAGAAGCTGTCGTTTTTGTAGGGACTTGTGGGGGAGACCAAAAAGGGATGCATGGAGGTGATTTATGTTTTAGAAGTGAAAGCTTGCAGAATGGGTAATGTTGTTTAGGTGTGCTTGGAAGGGGAGTGTGCTGATGAGGATGACATCGCGACTCTTGACCTCATGAATAGAAGACATTGTCAAGAGATAGGATGGAGGTGACAAAGAGCAGGGGAGCTGAGAGAGAGCCCTGCGGGACACTAGAAGAAATGGGACAGATACAATTTGAATGATTTCTCTGGAACAAAATGGTTAAAACTGCAGGTGTGTGTGTGTATAATGCAAACAATTTTATAGTCAACATTTTCCTACAAAGCACGAGAAGTAATGTCTATGATCCATACATATTTTACTTTTTACTTATCTTATGTTACTCATGTTAATCAACAATTTGTAATGGATGCCTCTCGTGTTAAAGTGCCTTAACTGGATTTGATCCGATTTCTGTGTGAGGCAGCAGAACAATCTGCTCCAAAAGTGTTTTTGCCCGGTGAATGATTCGTCAGAGAAAAATATTGTACTTTTATGCTTCCAACCCTTGGGTTGGTTTTGTTCTAATTAGTTATGAGAATAAAGTTCTAAGAAAAGTCACCCCCCCAAACAAAAAGAAATACATTTACTGTAATATGTTATGTTTTTTTTTTTGAAAGAAAAACTTCAAATCTTGTGAAAAAGTTGTAATCAGAACAATTTTTTTTTATAGAAAATAGTCAAAACCCAGTAGAGAAAATCTTATTAGAATAAAGTTGTTCATTTTCAACATACCTTTTGGGTGAAGGTTTCATGTTTTTAGAGCATGATAGTACAATTTGATATGATTATTCGGTGGGGCAAACAAAGACAAAAAGGCTAGTGCACAAGGGTAGTACACCACAAGATATATTAACAGTTGTCTTTATTTTCTTCATGAATAGACATAAATAATATTATAATATATATAATGTATATATTCTTACAGGTTGTTCCGTTAGGGGTCGCCATAGCGTGTCATCTTTTTCCATCTAAGCCTATCTCGTGCATCTTCCTTTCTAACCCCAACTGCCCTCATGTCTTCCCTCACAACATCCATCAACCTTTTCTTTGCTCTTCCTTTTGCTCTTTTGCCTGGCAGCTCCATCCTTAGCACCCTTGTACCAATATACTCACTCTCTCGCCTCTGGACATGTCTAAACCATCGAAGTCTGCTCTCACGAACCTTGTCTCCAAAACATCCAACTTTGGCTGTCCCTCTAATGAGCTCATTTCTAATCCTATCCAACCTACTCACTCCGAGCGAGAACCTCGGCATCTTCATTTCTGCTACCTCCAGTTCTGCTTCCTGTTGTTGTTTCTTCAGAGCCACTGTCTCTAATCCGTTCATCATGGCTGGCCTCACCACTGTTTTATAAACTTTGCCCTTCATCCCGGCGGAGACTCTTCTGTCACATAGAACACCAGACACCTTCTGCCAACTGTTCCAACCCGCTTGGATCCGTTTCTTCACTTCCTTAACACACTCTCCATTGCTCTTTATTGTTGACCCCAAGTATTTCAAGTCAGCCACTCTCGCTATCTCTTCTCCCTGGAGCTTCACTCTTCCCCCTCCACTTCTCTCATTCACGCACATATATTCTGTTTTACTTCAACTAATCTTCATTCCTCTCCTTTCCATTGCACGTCTCCATCTTTCTAATTTTCTAACCCTTTCTAACCCTCCACCTGCTCCCTGCTTTCACTGCATATCACAATATCATCTGCAAACATCACGGTCCAAGGGGATTCCCGTCTAACCTCATCTGTCAGCCTATCCAGTACCACTGCAAACAGGAAGGGGCTCAGAGCTGAATATACTGAAGATAGTAGAATACTAATATTCAAATTAAGTTTCTGTCCAAGATCACAAGTATTCTGCTACAAGTAAACCACTGAAGATTTGTTGAACGATGCAGCACATGAAAATATGTGCAGGTTTCATGATATTCCTTTAATCAAAAGATACGACATAATCAAAGGCAAATTAATGGGGATCCTTTTTTTTTGGAAGGATGTCAAACTCTCACCCTGAGAACATCTGTCCCAAAAAAAAATCTCATCATGAGTTGCCACTCATGCACTCTGCTTGATTCAGGTGAAAGGAAAACTCCAGAGTTTTGATATCAGCATAATTATTTCCTTTTTTTAAAACAAACTAATCGACAACAGGCCGGAAAAGAACCTTAAGCAAATGACTGCCTCCACTTTGCTTGCTTTGTGGCCTTCCAGGTGGGGAGCAGGCCAGCAGAAGCACGATTAAACCATTTAATTGCCTCCTGCTTCCTGATGGTGGGCCATTGATGCACACTTCCACTTTTGATGCTTATCATCCACTTAGCCACTTGGGGGCCGATTGACCAAACAGTTACTAGATCGTCAGCACAGGTTAAGGCAGATTCGGACAATCGTCGCGTACAAAATAAAGTTGCTATTGCCACTCTAACGCCACATGGTTTATACTGCAAATGGACTTTCCCAAAGGGAAGCGTTACGCCAATCGCGGCTTTATTTGGGCTTTAGCCTCCCCTTCTCCAATTTGGATGACTGTCACATCACTGCAACGCCATCGTAAACAATACAAGGGTAGACAGACGGTATGTAAGCACACATGTTGACGATTATTTGAAGGTGCATTGAGTACTGTAATACAGAGTACTTATGTGATATTCTTACATAAAATGTCTAGAAAAGGGTAACATTTTAGAAAACCGTCACACCTTTGCTACTCAAATGAAAGGACAGGGAAAGTTTGAGGAAAGTGTTGAACCCTGAACTGCAGAATTGTGCGACAAGCATTATTCCACCATGCAGCACTGATAAATTAAATCAAATTCAATTAAATGTGTACCTCAGGTCTAACATTTCCACGTTGCCACTGCTGCAACAAATAAATAAAAGGAAATCAATCACACAAACTACCCCCAAAGTGCCCGAGGGCACACCCCCATCACTCTTCCCTGCCTACACTGCCTCTTCCCTTGTTCTCATTGTGGAGGAATTCAGGCAATAAGTTTTCGTTATCAAGACAATTTCTCCTTTGGAATGGATAAAGTACAACAAATCGAATAAAATCCAAATGCAAAGCTACAGTTGAGGGATGTAAGCACTTCAAGAATAATAGAATAGCGTTTGGATGCATTTGCAACACGAGTCCTTCTGACAGATGGCAAGTGGACCTTTCCGCCCTTGCTGCATAATTTAAAGTGACCTGTAATTGCACGATGATTCAAGTCATCATCCCGCATGAGAAGGTCATGCTTGTTGGCATCAAATCCTGGTTCAGCCACGCGTTTTTTTTCTTTTTCTTTTCAATGGCAAAATGAATCCACCGCAATTGGGTTGTGTTCATGCAAAGTCGAATGAAGTACAAACGTCGATGGCGCACAAGCGAAGTTGATATTGTTAATGCTAATCTTACTTAATCTTAGACTCTATTTTGAGAGATGAGAGTCACTTTATGTAAGTGATGTACAGGCTGGACTAACTGGGTGATGCGCTCTCAAGCAGGAATGCAGCAAGGAAGGAAGTACTGTACTTCAGTTTGGTGCCCAGGTATTTAAATCATCCATCCATCTATCCATTTTCTGAGCTGCTTATGCTCATGAGTGTCGCAGGAGGGCTGTCATCCCAGCTATCACTGGGCAGAATTTTCTCGATACTGTACAGTATTTGTGGTCCCCCGGGAGGTGGGCACCTGTTGCGTGGACATTCAACAATATGTTTTCCTTCCCTCTGTATTTTAGTTGAGTCAGCACATTTTATAGTAGGACTTGTCTCCATGACAACACTATTCAGACCGGCTGTTAGTGGGTCACCGAGTTCACTGCTGTGACTTTCACTGACACTTTTTCAGGTGGAGGAGCCTAAATTGCACAAGGACGACACTTTTAGGAGAACGGTGCCCAGTGACAATCGATAATTCAAAGAAAAATGGACTGAAACATTTGCATTCTTTGTGCTTAAGATTCCAGGAGACTGCAGTGGTGGTGACGAGTTTGAAATTGAATTCTGAAATGGAGCATTGACGTTTACTCCACATTCAAAGGTAAGAACAAGAAAAATAAATGCACTTAAATTGTAGCATCACGTCAGACTGCAAGCAGCTAGAACAAAAAGTAGCAGAGTGGTCGCTTGTGGGGAAGTACAAAAAGCCAATTTCAGATTCAGAAAAAAAATATGTGGGACATATGATGGACAAATTGGCTGAAGGCAAACAGAAAAATGACAGCAAAGAAAATTAAGAAACTCCCCCTCTCAGATTTCACAGCAACCAGACACACTCAAGTATTGACTGGTGAGAGACTAACAATATTGGCAAAATATCAAAATGTTTGATGGATGACCTAATGACCCATGACATCATCACTTGGCAAGCGGCCAGTGATTTGGACAGGTGAAATCATGTGTCTGAGATGTTAGGGGTCATCACCAGAGGTCACACAGCAATGTCATAGAATGGGGACACTCGAGTGACTTGGGCAGGTGAAATCGTGTGTCCGAGATGAGAGAAGATCTGAAAAAAATAAAGTATTTAGCCAAGACGATGTATTTTTTCTGTTCTCATTCTCAAAGCTCTTATCAAAAACAAGTGCAGTTGTAATGGCCCCGTCACACCATGACGTTCTTGTCAGTGTTCTATATCGTTTGAGGAAATGTTGGTAGTCGCCCATGGTCGCCATAGCACCAGAAGAGCACTGTTTGAACGCTAGTGAACGTCAATAATCGCTGGGAATCGGCGGAGAACGGCGGTCCGGAAAAAAAGTTTTGAACATGCACAAAAGTTCTCACCGAGACCAGCGTTCATCAACGTTTAATTTTAAACGCTGCAGAACGTTCAAGAACGTTCGTGGAACGTTTAACTCAGGTTCGACGAGCGTTGCACGCGTTTGGCTATCGTTAGTCAGTCGTAACCCGAGCTTTACTTGGTTGTTACTTAATCGTTTGCTTTGCAGTGAACGACTCACTGGCGACCTGTCAACGACCACTGAACAATCTCCTAGCGCACACAGCGTGTAACTAAAGTCAAACGAACGTCCTTTGGCGTCCATCCCGAATGTCCATGCATATGGGTATATAAACCGATGCTTTGCATTCTTACTTGCAGCGCTAGTTGCTGAAGTTTGCACCCCACCTTTTTTTCATCTAGGCGGCATGATGCTGACTGTTCAAACTCACTGAAGTGAGTATGAAATTTCCAACGTTTTCGTTCCCGTTCCACTGTAAAAATTACACGCCAGCAAAACGCTATTCTGTCGTTATTCACCCTTATAGTCACACGCTCAACACGCTCGTCTAACATTGACAAATCGCTCGTCGCGCGCCAGTGACACGTTAGTAGACGCTAATGATTTTTAGGGGTATCTTATTTGGTCGCTTTTACACGCTTCTCGTGCGTTAGACACACGTTAGTCAGGCGTTAGACACATGTTAATCACACGCCAGATGTGTCATCCTCGTTTGAGAACGCTGAAAAATAGAACGATTGAAATGTTCAGAGAACGTTGACCAGAACGTCATGGTGTGATGGGGCCATAATGCATTAAAATACCGTGTGACCTCTGGACATGACATGATTTCACCTGCCCAGGTCACATGATGACCTTTCTTTGCAGTGGTCTCATTGAAGCCTTCAGAAGGCGGTTACATGAACCGTTGACGTGACGTTGACATGTATGATCACAAATGACCTTTTTATTGCCCATACGACCCCCCGCCCCTCTTATTTTCCTTTGTTCCAAACAGGTGTCCCTGAACATGATTTCATGTGACAAAATAATACGTGGGAACATGATCTCATGTTGTTTTCATCGAATGTGAGCCCTGCGTGGCCACCGGACGTCATTGCGTACGTGCGCTGGCACCATGACATCATAGGTCATTAGGTCATCCATCAAACGTTTTGACATTTTCCCAACTCTCTCTGGTGAGGTATTTGAGCAGCTGTGTGTTGGAATACAAAATGCAAAGTGCATTTCCCTTGCTTGCTCAGTCCACAGACACCACTGATTATGCTCACTTGATGGGGATTATGAAGGACAGTAGACTCCCGCTATTTGTAGGGGATTGAGACCCCGGCTGCACCATGAATAGAGAAAATCCACGGATAATTGATGCCCATTAAAATTGTGTTCAAAAACCTTGAATAAACAGGGATTAAACGCCAATTAGCATTTTGTGGGTGGTTACACCCTAAAAAAAAAAAGAAAAATAGAAAAGAAATAGAAATATAGAAGGGACAAATGTTTGAAAACTTCTGAATCGCTGAATCTGTGGGTGCCGAACTCAGTATGGTAATGTAGTAGTTAGCACTTTTATGTCACAGTTGAAATATTCTGGGTTGAATTTTTACAGGTACTCCAGCTTCCTTCTGCATTCAAATTTGATGACAAAAAACCCCGCAACTTAGTTTCATAGAAGATTCAAAATTTTCAGTAGGTTTTTATGTTTGCCCTGCGAATGGCTACGAATGGCTTCAGGGTGTACTTTGTTTCTCGAGGACAGTCACCCGGGTTTGGGTCCAGCTCACTTCCAACGCCCACATCCAAATTCACAACTAGTACAATAAAAGATGCACGTACAGTCATGCACGTATGCACACATATATTCGGCACACCAGCTATTGAATATTGCTTCACAATGTGTCACGCATCAGACCTTGCCGGTTCCAAATTGAGATTAGTGTGTCAGAAAAGTGCCAGGAGGGATTAGGCTGCTCTTGAAGAGGCTTATTTACAGCAGCAATTTGTTAGCAACTAACATGAGCAGCTAATCCTCTTCACAGCAGGAGATGAAGGCGGAGACTTGCCACACGGAGACTTCCCGCCCTGATACGCCCCAAACGACATATGAGGACGCAGGTCAACACGTTTGCGTCACTCTGCCAAAACCGTGGAGGGAGCGATGACGTTCCACAATCTTGTTGTCCTGTGACGTTACAAGTAAAGCGATGACGGATGGTTGGATGTATTTAACTGAAGATTGATGAAAGGGCCACTTTTGGGAATTATGAGAAGGAACTGCCATTCATTCATTCATTTTCTATACCACTTATCCTCTGATGGTTTGCGGTTATATTGGAACCTATCCCAACTATCTTTGGGCGAGGAAGGGGTGGCACACCCTGAACTGGTCAAATCACACGCCACATTTAAACAACCATTCGCACTCACATTCTATGAGCATTTTAGTGTATTCAATTGACCTATAATGCACATTTTGGGGATGAGAGGAAAACAGAGTACCTGGAGAAAAGCCACGCAGGCACGGGGAGAATATGCAAACTTCACAGAGGTGATGGCAGATTTGAACCCAGGGCCTCAGAACTGTGTGGCAGATGTGCTAATCAGTTGTCTACCATGCCACAGAGAGGGGAGATACTTAGATAAAAGAGATAACAACAAAAAAAATAGCAAAAGAAAACAACAGCTGCTAGTATATAGTTTTGAAGAATAAAATAAAATAGACAAAATGACAACAAAACACAACAGTAACAGCTGTTGATGGAGAGGCTTGAGAAGGGACAGATAGGCTCTCTGAATACCTCGGCATTAGGATGTCATTTTAAATTGGACTGGCACAGAGAAAAGATAAAAAATAGCATAAGAAAACATAGCGATGCTAATTACACCTGAAGGGGTGAGAAAAGAGCCTAAAACAACAAAAAAAAAGATAATCATTAGATTCAAGGTGGAAAGTGCAAGAATCTGTTTTCAATTGACATCATCCAGCAGAGGTTCCAGCATGCAGCACCTTGTAGCGCACATGTTTGGTTGTGTAAGGAGTAAAGCTCATTGGGTGCCTGCATAAAAAGAGGCCTTCCCTCCTACTTTGCTCCACAGTTCGTCTCAGCAGGACCAGGGGACATTGCCAGGCCGGGACGGGCCAGAGTGGAGTGGGCAGTGCCATTGAGCAGGTTGTTTGGAACTGGCCCAAACGTGGCCTCAGATGACAGTGCTCGTTCGTGTCCAGAAGGTGGCTAACGGGATGAGGCTCGGTGGGCACGTGGTGGATTACGAGCCGCGAGAAGAAGGTAAAGAGATTAGACCCTAAACAGAATCTGTTATTTTAACCTCACTGTTGCCGCTCTGACGGGAAGCGGCCCGAGCTCCAGTTGGGATTCCGAGCGTGTCCCACCCCGTCTCTCCTCTTTTCCTCCCTTTTGCTGCCTCTACTTGTCCATCCATGCGGCCGCCTCTGCTGTCCACGGGGATCCCCCCACGGCGCCCCGAAACTTAGACGGCACTAATGAGGACACGTACACGCTCTGCAAGAGAAGACCCCCTCGGAAATTAACCCACCATGCTTTTTAAATTAGGACTATTCTTCTTCATTTGGTGTCCACTCGGCCTCCAAACAAGTCAGGTTAAAGGTAAGACAGCAATCAGAGTTCACGCTTGCTTGTCTTTAGCAAATAGAACCTACACAATATAATTAAACTACACTTTATCAAGACATCCATGTTTTGATTCCAAGAGGTAGGGATCCATCTTCCTTGGTGTTTTTAATTCAGAATTGTGTCACTATCACGAAAAAGTGCATTTGTTGAATCACTCAGTCATCCTGAAAATGTAGTCAGAATAATAAAACTCTAAGGTCTTATTGGAAGTGGACATTTTGACATATACTGGTAAAAAGGTTTTCCCTTAATTGCTTGCTTTAAAATGTTTTAATTATGTTTTCTAATTAGGATGAGCTTTTTGTCTTCAGTTGAGCCTGAAACAGTGATTAGATGGATTTATTTACTCCCATGTTTGGAAATTTTCATCACATTGTGGGATATTTTTTCAAGCTTAACATTCAAGATTCTGCCATTGCGAAATGAAAATTGATTTAAAAACTTTTCATATTTCCAAAACAGTACAGGGCCAGTTTGGTAATAGAATCGTGCTGCCAAGAATTGTCCACCCTGTCGCCGAGCTCACATATTGTGCTGTTTGGGGTTTGTCTGATTGTAGTTCAAATATAGTTTCATCATTTTTAACAGCATAACACTTACATAATTCCATGAAATTGAAGTTCAGTGGAAAAGCTAAACCTGTTGGGGGTGACGTGGGGAGGTCATGTCGAATGCCCTTCCTGACGTAACCCATACGTCTTGTGACTGCCAATGGCTTAAAATTGATGCACTATATTAAACATTTTAAGGCTTTTAAAAAACTTGTACACATTCCAGAACAGGTAAAAAAAAAAAAAAACAACAACAACAGATAAACTATGAAAAAAAGATAATTAAATAGAGCCTGCCAATATTAAAAAAATACATTGCAAATATTTATTTAATGACAGGGGAGGAGCAAAATATCAGAAATGTTATAGGCAAATGCAATGACGTCATTGACGTTGCAATGCCAATCAATGCTGTGCATAATATTTGATATCACTCATATGTGGAGAGGTTGCAGGTGTACCTAATGTTTGGGCAGTGGTTTTTCTAGCATGATCAAAGGCCGACACTGCGGAATAAAATGAGAATTTTTTTTTTTAATGACAGCACAAAAGCCAGTTGAAGCCCACAAGTATTCTGCATAAACAAAACAGGTGGCTGTGTGTGCGTGGATAGTATAATGTGATAACATCTAGTGTCTTGATTGGTGTGATGTGCCCGCTTGAGCTCATTACGCTGAAGGAAACAAAAGCCATTCTGTTCCCCGCGTCACAGGACGCTAATCTTTTCTGGCTTGTAACTTCGCCAGGCAGCCTCATGCGCCTGCGTTCGCCGTTAAGGCCTCTCGTCCCCCCTCCCCACTCTCATCCCCGTGGCTGTGCATGTGCACGATAAAACAACAACGACAAAAAAACACCCTTATTTGAAGGCTGTCTTATCAAAAAAAAAAAAAAAAAAAAAGAAATTATGCCAGACCACTTTTAATGCTAATGTTTCGTCAAAGTAACGAGTTTTGCCCGAAAGGCAAGAAACAAGGGCTAGTGGCCCAGATGAGAATCCAGTCGTCATTTTTTGTGGCATCTTTTTCGTGACAGTTTGTGTTCTTATTAGGGCTACGGGTGACCTGGAGCCCGTCCAAACCGACTTGAGGCGAGAGGTGGGGAACACCCTGAAATGGTCACCAGCCAATCGCAGGCTGCTAATAGAAATTAAAACTAATTCAATCAAATGTGAAGTTTCGGTCTATCATTCCGGCAGGCACAAATAAACGGAACTCCACACAAAGATGTTCCACCAGGAATTCAATGCACGATCATCTGACTGTGAGACCGAGTCGCAAACCACAACTTCACTGCACTGAATGTCAAGATGATGTTTTCTTAAAACAAGGCTATAAACTGTGATTGCAGAAAACAAAATGAGAATGATAACGATTGTTTGCAAATTCTCATCTTGAAACCATTTCTAATTTGAGATCGTGAGTCAATGTTTGTGCAAGGCAAAGTAATCACAATTGCCCATCGCCTTTCAAAGATGATGTCAAGGACGTCACCGCAACACAATACAGCGGGCTCATGGAAAAACAAAGAAAGAATTGAACGAAAAGACGCAATGGGCGTCACAAAAGTTGAGTTCATTGGCCAATGTCTCCTCGCACGAGAGATCAGATATCACTCAGATGCTGCTCATTCACGTGGAAATCTAAAGGACGTGCTATGGCGTGTCGATCTCCAAGGCTGATGTCGGGGGTGGGGGCGAGGGGGCAACACACCCACGCGACACCCTTTCTCTCAAAATCACATTCTGAACATTTTTCATCAGCTTTCCTTTTCACTGACAAATTAGCAGAACGATGCGTAGGGAGCACATTGTCAGTACCAGAATCATCTTTGTGACCTTGTGTCATGTCAGAACTCTTAGGCAGACTTATTTTCCTTTTTTCTCTTTACATTTTTTTTAGCAATGCTGCAAGGCTGTGCTTATACACAGTACACATAATTATTTCCTAGTGTAGAAATGCAATCAGAAAACAGTAAATTACTCAAATGCAAAAATTACACATACTGTAGTTGCTGTATATTTGTACTCTATATATTCCTACGAATCTGCATGACAAAATGAACGAGTGTCTAATAAATACACACAATGAAGAACAGTCCAAGGTGTAACTCGACTCCCGCGTAGTCAATTTGGCCATGCTCCAACTCAACAGCGACCCTAATGAGGATAAGCGCTATAGGATGGAGGAAGGCAAAATGCCAAATGAACAAATTGGGTATTGGCTGCGATGGTTGCGGGTCATATTTTTTAACAATTTGTCCCTTAGAACATGATGGAATGTTATATTTGATAGGATAAAAATAATCTATTCCAAGTTCAAACTGTGGACACCCTTAAGAAAAACAACAATACAGTATACCTGACAATGTGTCTGGCTGTACAGTATATTAAACCTTGTATCAGTCCATTTCCTTGAGCTGCGTCCAGTCTCATGTCAAAGTGAGTCCTGGGAAGGAGGCCGTTGAAACAACAAAGCGAGTGTTCATCTCAGACATTTGCACAGCAACACCATCCGAGTGCTCTGTGCTGCACGCTGTTTGTCCACCTTCTGCACACAGCGTGCGTGATTCCATCTCGCTTGCCAGATTCTGAAGAGGATCACGTTGCACAATTGATCTCTGTTTTTTTTCTTCCTCCCCCAAAAAACAACAAAGAACAACAACATAAAAATGTTGTGTTTCCTCCAAGCTTGTTTGATAATCCAGAGGAGGCCCGTTTTTTATTTGGGGGCTGATGACTTCCTGTCTGTGTTTGGAGGCTCATAAATCCTGGCTTATTGTCTTAAGGATCACTCTGAGGGTTGCCACCTGGCATCACAATGCTGGCTTTTCTTCTCAAATAGTTCTGGTGCAATACTGACGACTTGTGTGCCGGCTTGTGTAACAGCAGCGAATTAGCTCCTGCCTGTACTCGCCGCGCGAGCCGAGGTCTCCTGCTCGTGGGCAGTGTGCCGCACTTCGCCCGTGCCCACATGGCCGCCCGTGTTAGTGTTCTGAGTCATATTTCTTGATCTTCAATAATCTCTCTTGGGCACCTGTCGTGATGTAATCCAGGTCTAATTTAGCCGCACGCTGTCGACAGGATATTCCGGAGACATTTGACATTCATCATGATGATTGACATGTACGCTGGCTAGCGAAGAAGTACTCCTGCTAATGAATGACAATTACAGCGGTCAATGACATGAAAGTGTTGTAGAAGGTGCGTGCTCAAAGACATCTTAATTTGGATCCTTATTAGCGCAACGTTTGACAAGTGGCCTTTGCCGTTGAAACGTTAATGACATGACTGTTTTTGTGAGTTTTAAGACTACGCAGTAAGGCAGGGGTGATCAATGCGTCGATGCAGTCTTGGTCGATCGCGGAACTGAGTGCCAAAAAAAAAAAACCAAAAAGTCGTCAGCCAATGTTCCCTCTAAGCTGCGCGTGTGCGCAATTGTGCACTGCTGATGTAGTCTCTTTGCAGATATTCTGGGTTGCACGCAAAAAAAGAAATAATCCAATGCAAATTGAAAGTAGAACATACAGCTATTCAATTTTTCATTTTGCAATGTGATTCAATGAGTGAAGGATGACTGGTTGATACAGCCAATGGCACAATTCCCATACGTACTGTAAAAAATGAAAACAAGAAGCCACTGGTTTCTTTTTGGCAGCACATGGAACTTTCTCTATCAACAACTACTGCTCCACCACACTCTCTTTTTCCTAGTTTACTTTACCCCCCCCCCCATGCTCTTAAAGACGTACACTCATAATTACAAATGTTACAGTAATTACACAACCCATCAATATGTTTTATAATGACAGCGTCCACTACCGCTGCTTTAGTTTGCAACACAGTCTGGGCAACGTAGAGCAAGGACTAGCTAGACATGCTGTTTATGTTTACTTTCGACATTAATGGAGAAAGTTAAAAAATAAATGGTGTTGTTTTAAGATGCAATGACTGTCGGACTATGTGAATAATCAAAGAAAATGTGGTTAAACTGGACGAGATTTTCACTTTTGTGTGTGGGAAAGGTCTGGTCTGAAGCCAAAGTAGAAAGTGCAGGATGAAATGGTGTGTAATTTTAAAATTACACCTTGGCACAGCCTGATCCAGGATGAAAGCACAGAGAATACAGTGCACAAAGAGCTAATTCTCTATTTTAAATATATGAGGCAACATAAGATTAACCTTAAAACGGTTTGGGAGCATCATCATCCCCCCGTCGTTGGTAGCTCGCGAGAGGCTGGCTGCTTGTGGTAAAAAAGTCTGGGCACCCCTGAAGTAAGGTGTTGAAGAAATGCTGAAAGAACCAGAATAAGATTGTGTTTGTCTGCCTTTTGTAGAAGCACTGCATTGGAAAACAGTAATAAACAAAATAAAGAGCAGAAGCGCAGCAATAAAAGTTGGAAGGGGAAAACATGCAAGGCTGATAATCACCTTGCACTTATACAAGGATACATTAATGTACAGAATAAATTACCAAAGAGAGAGGAAAAGAAATTCCTAGGCTTGCAACACCTGACATAAAGATACAGTGCGAGAATGAAACTCTCAGCAAAACAAGAGCTGGAGCATTTAATAGAATAGGAACGCTTGCCTGAAGGGAGAAGAACAAAAAGGCTGCCAGCAGGAAGACCTGTGGGGTCATTTACGATACTTAAGGCATGACACAAAAGCCTGGCACAGTATAAATTGTTCGGTTCAGGCGAGGCACACAACTCTCATAAGGGATTTCTTCCTTTACAGAAGCTCCCAAACCACTCGTTTTTTTAGCCGGACAGGATCCTCTCAATTACACATGAATAAGCGTTGCAAAATATGACGATTCAGATTGCATGTCTTCACTCTGCGTTGGGGGGAAAAAACAGCCATTTTGTGTTTTTAACAATGATTAATTTGCTTTAACGGCTAAATATTAAAGATTCAGGCAGAACAATTACAAGTACAGAAAGAAAAAACGCATTCGTACTGATAAAATACTGAGTGAAGTGTAGGGTGGTCAGTGAAGAGTGAATGACATATCTAACTGATACCTCATGCTACCTTGACTGACTGACAATTAGACCAGCAAAGGTTGTTCTGGACTGTAAGAGACCATCTAAGGTGATCAAGGATGCGGTCGCATGGCTGATGGCTTGAATGCATTTGATTGCTGGAAGTTTTACAACTTGTATCAAGAGAATGCAGCTTTCCAGTACTTGAGGAAATATTAAATGCTGCCCCCAACAACTTGGCTCCTAAAGTTGCCAGCTGTTCATGATTACTTTCTAAAAATGTGCACTTCTGCTTATGAAACATTGGCGTCATAGACAATCCGGTCCATTGGTGTCATAGACAATCCGGTCATACGTTAAAAAAAAAAAAAAACAACACACATTAAAATTGTAACCCTTTCTTATTATTCTTACTTCAAAATGTTTCTAAATGTTCATGTTCACGTCAAGACTATTGCAGTTCTTTCTTTACCTATTCCAACAAAGCCAGAATCCAGAATGCTGCAACTAAGCTTTTACTGTAGAGACGAGACCAGGTTTTGATTTTTATAAAATATTATCAGATTGATGAGATTTTTTTGTATGCATATTTTCTGTCCGTCCTCCTTGCAGACATCCAGGACCATGGGATTTCCGGACTCAGGGATGTGAGGTACCGGCACTTTTTAGAAGCTTCTAGAACAACTAAATACAACAGTCACAAAATAGGAGCCGATGAGGATGGACATCGGAGAAAGAGGTCATCCATTCTCACGACTGGTGTCAAAGTATGTCCCCAGGAGTCTGTAAAAGCGGTCATCGGCAGCCATCGGGCGTACTACAAGCTCCGAGGTATATGCGCTCATGTTTTTTTTTTTTTTTTTGCTTGAAGTGAACCTTACTCACATGCTCAAATGTGTTTTATTTTTTTACGATTTTTACTGTATTTTGACAACATAGCTGTATATAAGCTTTTCAATGATGAATTCTTTATTACTTTGATTTCATTTCATGTATTTATTTTTAACATGATCATTGCCATTAATATATATATTTTTTGCAAATTGGTGCTTTTCTTTTTGTCCGTGTTGCCTTTCAACTATTGACCTTTACAAACCCTTTGAACAAGCAATCATATTGCAGATTGCCCTTCCAAACGGTGTCCCTGCCCTGAGTTCTTGTTTCGCTTCAAGAGGGGTGTCACCACAAGCCTGTCTTGTCTTTTAGTTGAGTCGTTTTTATCTAGATGTGCTCGTGGCACCTTTCACCTAAATCTTGAAAAAATATCTTTTATTTGACAATACAGATTGTCAGCTTCTGTGTCGTACCTGTCTGATCGTGACGCATAGCTGTTTTTTCTGCCTGTCACAATTCTCATGAAAAACCTTGAAAATGCTGTACTAGACTAAAAAAATTGCAGGGGGTGGGGGTGGAGGGGGGATACAAAAAATCGACACGTTCATAACACACAAAGAATGTCTTGATATTGAGCATTTATATGCAAATGGTTAGTGTCGACAATGGCGGCTGGTGTTTGATTCGAGCAGTGCATTAAAATGGCCACCTTGGCTGTTCCAATGCAATCGTTGACAACGCTCCTATGAGCCATTTAAAAAAAGAAGAAAGATGACTTTGCTGTTGTGGCCGTAATTGCTGCGCGCAGAAATTAATTTGCCAGAGAATAAAGATGCCGTTGGACAATTTGGATCTTGTGGCCACAAGAAGTTGCCATCGTGTTTGGGATATTTATATTCATAAAGATATGCAAATGGGGGAAATTAAAAACGTGAAGAAGTCGACCTTTGTAGAATTTGGACTTTTAGTATTTTATTTATATTATTGTATTTTGTTTGGGATCATTGTCAAACAGTATTAGGAGGAGTTCCAGTCTGTTCTGTGAATTTACAGATTAGTTTAATGAATATATGAATATTGATCAGAATGCAATAATTAACCCAAAGTAATTAATCCTCTTTTTTCTCGTAAAATGTATGCAAATTGCATACATTTTTTCAGTGCTATAATTTTCTGATGAAAAAAAAACAGTAAGAAGGTATGAGAGTATTTGTTACAAATTTACAGGTGTTACTGAATGTCAGTAAAGATTGGAAAACAAACGCGTGCAAAGAAGTTAACATAATTGGTCATTTGTGTGAAAATGGTCCCCTTTCTGCCCATCCCACAAATATTCACACAAATTTACACCTGCTCTTTCTTTCCAGTTTGTCAGGAAGCCATTTGGGAAGCCTTTCGTATCTTCTTGGACAGGGTGCCAAACACAGAGGAGTACCGATCGTGGGTTCACGTCTGCCAACACGAAAACCTCTGTATGGACGACCTGGCTCAGAATTTCAGTAGTTCTCAGGAGCATCTGGAGATGGTGGCTCGAGTGAGTTCTATTTTTTTTTTCATGTATATATGACGATTTATGGCGGCATGGTAGCTCAGCTGGAAAGCGTTGGCCTCACAGTTCGGAGGTCCAAGGTTCGATCCTGGCCATGCTTGTGTGGAGTTTGCATGTTCTCCCCTGTACCTGCGTCAGTTTTCTCCGGCTTCCTTCCACATTGCAAAAACATGTAACATTAATTGGACACTCTAAATTGCCCCTACGTGTGATTGTAAGTGCGACTGTTGTCTGTCTCCATGTGCCCTGTGATTGGCTGACAACCATTTCAGGTGTACCCCGCCTCCTGCCCGTTGACAGCTGGGATAGGCTCCAGCACTCCCGCAACACTCATGAGGATAAGCGGCAAAGAAAAAGGCTGGATGACCATTTATGACAGTTACACAGTGATAGTGGACAAGAAGGCTCAACTCTCGTTCTTCACTTCAATTCATCCAAAAGTGTTCTATAGGGTTGAGGTCAGGATTCCGCAGGCTAGCCAAGTTCCTCGCATTAAATTCACTCATCCGTGTCTTTATACATTTAGATTTGTGCACTGATGAACAGTCATGTTAGAACAAGACAGTGCCTCATCTCCATACGGTTCTCTCAAAGTAGGAAATGTCTGCTGTAGCTCAAAGGCTAATATTTTGCATGCATTTAATACACATAGCAGACTTTGAGAACCACTGATTGAACATTTGTTTGTCTTTCAGAGAGTAGCTGAGGAGGCTGAACTTGAAGGGTATGTCTCATCTTCTTTAGTATTGTTTAATGTCTGTTTGGTGTCAGTTTTTAAAGGTTACATTTGTGTACTTGTACATTGACCAAGTAAGGCCCAGATGCATTTTTTAAAAAGTACAGTTTCTACAATATTATAAGAATATGTACATGAATTTATGTTGCTGGTTGTGTCATCAAATGTTTTATCTCTTAACCTATACAATTCAACACTTGTTAAATAACAAAAAAAAATGTAACTTCCAATCTATTTGTTCATTATCAAGTAAGATATAAAAAAAATATGAAGCATACAGTGTCTGCTGTTTTTAGAACTTCTTTGGTAAAATGCTCATGTTCTAATGACTATTGTCTCATGGTTTTACCAGTGTTGTAATGGAAACGCCAGAACCGGGAGTGGAATGCGAGTTAAAAACAAGTGAGTTGATGATTTACCAATACGTTTTTAACATTGGTTGACTAACTGTATGTTGTGTTAATTTAATTTGGTCTCAGGTACCTGGACACCACCGGTGATTCTCATTCCGACAGAAAATGATATGGTATTAAAACAAAGTTTCAGCTTTATTTTTTAAAATAAAAACAGTTGCCCTGAATAATAACTTCCTCTTTACCAGACAAAAGAAGAGACTACCTTGACAAAAAACAACTTTGGGGAGTACATTGTGGAGTTTAACGCCACCATTGTGGAGCCATCATACATCGAGCTGATGCGCGACCCACAGGCAGGGGATGCTGATGACATCACCGGAGAAATAACCGCAAAGGTACGACCTCATGAGGGATCCACAGATTTGAAAACTTTAGTCTACCTATTAAACTATTTCCATAAATTACATTCTTGCAAATATCAAACAGTTGCAGCCTGTTCTAAGTAAATGTCAGTTGATCATCAGGTTGTATTGGCATTGCTTTGTAGACTGAGCTACTCTATGATCTGGACTGAATCCAACTAGGTATTTTCCCTGACAGATGGCTGAGTGTGTCCACTTTACTCTTGGCCCAAACACAGTCATGAATTTATGTCCACAGGGGGTCCTGTAGCTTACGAGCCAGAAGGTTAGGTGTCGGGCTAATTAGTTGAATAAGTACAGTACTCCAATGTCACCTGACACTCTCACTTGTTAGCGAAGACTACCATCTCTGATATGATTCAATACCCTATCAACTTAGATTTTCAGCCTTTGGCAGTGCAGAGCTTCGAATGGACTGAAAACTCATTGCTGCATTTGGGCCACAGATCTCTTGGCGAGTCCAGCGTTGCTATGGAAATGAAAGCAATCTATTAGAGGCATTGACACGGTAGTGATAGTTCCCATGCTGGGAGTTCAGATTTGGGAGGGCAATAGGGGAGTTGGATTATTGACATTTCTGAATAAATGTGTTTTTAATAGCGTTTTAAATCAGTGGAGTGGTTTAGAGCTGGAGATGTTGTCTTGATTGGAGTTCCAGAGGGTTGGGGCAGCAATCGCAAAGGCAACGTTATCCCCGAGTTGGTGTGTTTGGTCCTAGTGATAAGGATCAGAAGGTTTATATCTGATGGTGCTGAGGTGGGCTGTCACATTGAAGGAAGTCCTTGAGGTATTGGGGCAGAAGCTTATATGATCCTGTGCTGTACAAAGAGCAAGTGAATGTGTTGGAAGATGGTTGTAATGTGTTCTTGGATTTGACAGTAGTGCAATTAAAGGTACTTTATTTTGTAATAGGGACAGTAACATTTTTTGTCTTTATTTAACTCATCCATGAGGTTTAGTGGGGGTAATGCAGATGCTGTGTCATCATCAGCACTTTGTTTCATGGCTAGAAGTGAATCCAAACTGTTGTTAGTTGTGCCCAGCAATTGACTGGCGACCAGGGAGTAATCCACCTCTCGCCATAGTTCGATGGGAAAGGTTACCTGCGACCGTAATAAGTGCAAGTGCCTTAGAAAATGGATGATTGTAAAATTAAGAGCACCCACATTGGCACAGGGAGACATGATGCAGAACATTCCCTACAAAGTAGGGTTTTAAGCAGGGTTGAAGCAAGAGTTGAACCAGGTGAGGCAGCAGGGCTAACTTTTGCAACTGGGTGACCACCGATTCTGAGATGTCATCAGGGGAGGTTTGCAGCCTGGATGATCACTTCTTTTATGACGGTTCACTTTCAAGTTCCTGGCCATACAGCGGTTGTTTTTGAGTGTGGGACAGATGTTAGAGTCCATGATTTTAACAGAGCTGGAAATCTTGGGATCATCAGTATCATAGCCCAGTGTATGAGATGTCCAAGAGGTAGCATATACTTGAAGAACAGAGGTGGCCCAAGAATCAAAGCTTATGGAAACTGTGAGTGACTCAGGCTGAGTAAGATGTGCAATGACTGATGGAAAGTTGAATCTGTCTCAGATATAGGATAAGTTAGCCAAATTAAACACGCTTTTGATAAAACTAGTAAGGAGTAAATTTTAAAACATTGAACTGGCTTGTAGTTGACTTTATGCCTGTTCTTGTTTTTGTAGATGCTTCATGTGCTTAAAAAAATTCCAGGATTCAAAGAAATTCGCATGTTGGGATTCAGGTGAGTTCACAGTTTTTAAAAATGTTAAATAGTATCAAGCTCGCATTGTAACTAATGATTAGTAGAAAACAATGAATAAAACAGAATTGCTGCACACATACAGTTTGATATGTTCCCGAAATACTACGTTGTGGGGGTGTTTTGTTAAATTATGAATGTAGCCCATTATCCTACGACAGTCCATCTTATACGATGAGTGGAACATACGGAAGGACTACCTTGTTTCCAAGAGGCCATTGTTACAAAGAACAACCCCCCAAAATAAACAAACAAACAAACAAACAAAAACCTCAAACAAACCATAAAACATCCATTCATACACGCTTTGCTGTTTGAGGCTTGCGGCTTTGTGACTTGTTTTGTTGTGTGCATCAGCTCAGAGGATGTGATTGTGCACTACGCGGCGGTTTTTGATGGCGATACTGAGCTCAGTGATGACCCACAGACTCCAGATGGCCATACAAATGTGGATCCTCCTAAACTGAGGCACATGATCGTGAAAGCTTTACAAAAAGAGCCATCGCTTTTGCTGGATATACAGAATCTAACATTTCAAGCTGGTGAGCACAGTTTTTACATTGTTCAAGTAAACCTGTTGAAGAGAAAGTTAAACATGTTTTTTTTACGTCTTTCTTCTCAGTATCAACAGCTTACCCAGATGCAGAACTCACCATGTACACCACTGGGAGCGGGGATGTAGTCAAGGTCATGGAAGGGGACGCGACCTCAAAATTCTTGCCCACAGTCGCAGCAACTGAAAATACCTTTGAAAGTACCAAAATCCAACCTCAAGTACACACCTCTGTGCCTTCCGAACTGACCAACCTTCCAGAACCCACCTCTGAACCCACACTCTTCATTGAGGCGCCAGTTGCACCAGCAGTGGAGGACGCGTCTTCAGGTGATCCTTCAGGGGAGATGAGTGATGTCACCACTCCAACTACAGCAGCAGAAGCTATCCCAGAGCAGGAACAAGAGGTGGATGTCAAGGAAACAAGTTCATTGGATATGAACAGTGGAGGTAAGCCCTTAAGTTCACAATTACTCTTTGGGTAAACACTTAATGAAAGTCTTTTTCTTTTGCTAGAATCTGAAGCACCAAACACAGGACAGAACGATTACTTAACCACGTCACCATCAGACTCCCATCCTGAAATAGTGATCATTGATGAAGCTCACCTCCCTGACACAGAATCTCCATCGCTGTTTCATGAGGATGCAATTATAGGCATGGAGCCAGAGCTCGACATGCAGCCAATATCTTCACCTCCAGACAAAGGCGATTTCCTAATAGAAGCCACAAATGAATTATCAAGCATTGCTTCCACTAAAGCCCCAACTGAAGTCTCCAGTGGCGCCAACAGCAACTTTCCCAATGAAGTTTCTATTGAATTAATGAGCAAAACCCTTAATGAAGCCCCCAGTGAGGCTTCGAACGAAGTTTCTAATGAAGTCTTCAGTGAAACTCCCAGCGACGTTCCTACCAAAATCTTCAGTAAAGACCTTAGTGATTTTCCTAGCGTTGTCCCCAACAAGGTCTCCAGTCAAGCCCCCAGTGAAGCCTTCATCAAGCCCTCCAGTATAGCCCATAACAAAATCCCCAGTGAATTATCTAGTGAAACCCCCATGGAAGTCCCCAGTGCAGTCCCTAGCAGTGTGCCCAACAAGGTCTCCAGTGAAGCTCCTAGTAATCTCAGCACTGAGCTCCCAAATGAAGTCTCCAGTGAGGCCCCTTGGGAGCTTCAGAACAAAGTCTCCATTGAAGCCCCCGATGAAGTAATTAGTGAATCTCCAGGTGACGTCTCCACTGCATCCACCAGGGAAGACCCCGCAATTGTCCCCAGTGCAGCCTCCATTGAAGTTCCCAGTGAAGGCCTCAGTGAATCTGCCAGCATTGTGCCCACTGAAGTCTTCAGCGGGGTCCACTCCGGGCCCCCAGTTGAACTCTCTAATGATGTAACCACAGGAGATCCCATTATTACCCACAACAAAGCTAGCAGTGAACCCCACAGTGAAGTCTTCAGTGAAGGTCCAAGCGAGGACCCCAATAAAGCCGCCAACACAGTGTCCAGTGAAGCCCCCAACAATGTCCCCACTGAACTTCCTAATGAAGCCTCCAGCAAAATCTCAAGTGACAGGCCCATCGAGGTCCCCATCGCAGTCCCAACAGAAGCCCCCACCATTGTCTCCAGTGAAGCAAGCAGTGAAGTATCCAGTGGGATCCCCAGCCCAGTCCCCAGTGAAAGAGAAGGAGCTGATTCCAGTGGAGGACACAACGGTGTCACTCCACCCTTGACGAACCTTCCTTCAGAAAACTCTAACATCCAGGATGACGTGGAGCCGAAACAGGGTGGGACAGAACTGAATGAGCCTCTGGAGATGGAAAGCAGTAGTGTTATATACCCGTCAGAGGCTGACGAGCGGTCCACAGCTGCCCCAGCCTCAAAACAAGCCAGCACACCCATTATGGCCGCAGTGCAGCAGAGCAGAGAGTTGGTGGTTTTCTTTAGCTTGAGGGTGACAAACATGATGTTTTCTGACGACCTGTTCAACAAGACCTCCCCAGAATATAGATCACTGGAGAATACCTTTCTTGAGCTGGTAGGTACACAAGCTTTTGTGCTGGATGTAATATTGATGCATGCTAGCTTTGGGTATTTTCTTTTATGAACACATCAGTGTGATGAAAATGTTTATTTGCATTTGATGAGGTCATTGGAGCTCAATACAGACTTTGTGAGGATGCACTTTGTAGCAAGCCTTATCCTCACAGCTGCCAATCGTACCAAACATATTGTAACACATTTAAATATTGTCCTCAAACTATATGTATATACTGTATATTTCTTTTATAAAATTTGTATTTGCAAGTATTATATGGTTTTCAGCAAAGGCCAAATTCATAATAGCGTGCTGTTGCCACTAAATCGTATAAAAATTGAGCACTGGACCTTAACAGTGATTTGCAGTAGGACAAAATGCACAGAACTCATTGAAAAACACGTTTATTTTCATTTTGTCTTTTTACTTCGTGGCTGCCCCTACAGTTGTGAAGTATATCCACTTTTTTTCTACTGTATTGAAACGGAAATTGACTGTGGCTATCATTTATTTGCTGATAAAGACCGAGTCCAGATCTGAAAGAAGCTAAAGAAAGCCAAGCCAATGAATGTACGTGCTAAACACTAACAAAACTGACAAATATTGTGATTATATCATCATGGATATCAAAATACCACCACAACTCATCACAGTGACGTTAGCACCGACGCTAGCGCTAACACAGTTGGAGCAGTGTCCTGGCTGTTTCAGAATATTTTAGACCACTACCGTAGATGAATCAGGGTTGGTTCTGTCTTGTCATCTCATTACAAGCTAGCATTTCAGCACAAACGACTTTATAATTTTTATTTTAAGCTCAAACGATGGCTTACGTCAAGTCAAGGGTTGACAAAGAGGAATGAAAAAGGTCTTCATATAATTGTGTTTCACTCAGACTCAACATTCTGGGCCTAGAAAGCTGCCAAATCCTGGAGCATCCAGTAAATCTGGGCCTAGGAGACAGACAACTTTAGCCTCCATACCGGTATTTTTTTTCCATATTGGAACTCACTTGTGTGACGTCTCAGAGAGAGCGCAAACTTTCTACCTAACCATTTCCTAACACATCTTTCCTAACTCACTATGACAAATTAAAGGCACGCTAACACACTTTTAATCGTAGACGTCACCGTAGCTGCTGACACGTTTGTGTTTTTTTTCTGCCTTAATTCTGTCTTCATCATATAGAAATGTTTGATTATTTGCATTCTTTATATGTAATATAAATATTTTAATAAAACTGTGCAAATGAGAATGAACAACAAATGTTCAAACATGCTGACTTTTAATAATTTGCAAATTTCTATTCACATTCCAAACCAAATAGGGGGCAGCACACATTTTGTTGCAAGACAAAATAATGAGAAATATTCTATAAATGCATGTTCCAGGATAAACTATGAGATTAAAAAAATATTCAAGCTAATCTTCCCCACAGATAACGCACGCTTAAAACATTATAAATATTTCAATACAAATGAATTTACCTTGTTATGCTAACGTTTTAGCTTAAATATAACTAACCAATATTTCATCAAACCGGAAGCTCAAATGAGCAGAATTAAATTTAACGGTTAAGGGCCAATCTCTTATATGAAATAAATCTAAGCTTTGCAGTTGAATTCAATGTAATGCAGTACAGTGATTTGTTTATTTTTTGGGGCTGGGGTGGGGGGTGGATGGAGTGAAACATGCTCCGATTCGTTCAGTGTTACATAACTTTGATGTGTTGGGGCCTTATTAATGATAAAGAGTCATGTTCTTGCGACAGATTAGTAGGACTATTTATAAACAGTAGTACATAGTAATTCCATACATGTAAATTTTGTACATTGTGTAAAAACTTTAGAAATGTAAAACAAAATAAATTGTATTCCTATTCATAAGACCATAACCATTTACAAAAGATGGAAAAAATACAGCGCTGCTTGTCTGTTCTTTAGAATAAATTGTACATTACTCCCATATTTCCTTAAATAGAATCCGCTCATTTACCTGACTGCATATTTTTCTAGATATTCCTTCTTATTTTTAAACTCCATGACACAGATCTGCATCTCCATCTGTAGTTGAACAAATGCACTAATGCCGCTATCAGTACAAATACATTATTAATACTGAATAGTTATGGGAGAAAAATGGTGCTCGAGATTTATTGTTATTATTATTATGGTTATTATAATAACCATTAGGAGTGAGGATTCCCATCCTTGATGCGTTTTTAGGGGTGCTACAGGTGTGTTGTTTGCTGCTGTTTGGGGTTGCAAAGCGGCCCACGCACTGTAGTCTGAATCATGAGACCTTGGCTTGCCTTAGTCACTGTGGAGGTTTGTCATTTGTGCATGCTAAGAAGCTTTCTGTTATTCAGGTCAGTTCCTGCCCTACACACATACTGTATAAACACACACACACACACACACACACACACACACACACACACATTACAAGCTGCTTTTGTGCCATGTGTGGACATATGCATGCATGTTGGGACATTAACCCGTGAGTGCTCGTTTGGATATAAAGACAACCTTGATGTAAGTTCTAATGTAAATAAAGGTGAACAATTGGTACTGGTTGAGGTTTTTGGCTGGTGGAGCATTTGTTGAGTCACTCCTGTGGGAGAATATACAGTACGCTGTATCTATAGTAGCCAGCACTACCGGCGAGCGTAAACCTCTAAGACCCACGCAATCCAATTTGTTTGCATTGAGAAGCAATACTACGGCGTCATGAATAATTGAAATCATCTGACAAACCATCTTGAAAGATTGATTAACCACACAACCGTAAAGAAAATTCATTGACCAATGCAAGTTAAGAAAGTCTTGTGCAAATGTTTTCTATTTTTCGGATTCCTTTCTGTCATCCAATAGCAAATGAAAGTACCGTTTTTATTGAGGAAGGGAAGATGGGATGGTGAGTTTCCCGTTGAATCAAACTTTGACATTCTCAACTGTCCTAAATATGAAAACAACTTAACTGCAGGTGAATGTAAAAATAAAAACAAAACGGCGCCGCTCACGGCTGTGTATGGAAGTATTCCTCCGTCTTCCTGATCAACCGATACTGCTATTTTTTCATCAGATGCGGATAAATACGAGAAATCACCACTGGGCATAATGGTGTCCCATGTAATTGAGTGTTTGGAACCCCACGTAACACGTTACATGCGCGCACGTAGGTCATGTGCCTCACAAAAATGGCAGCGCCCCTGAAAATTCGTAATTGTCGATAAAAATCTTCTCAAAACACTATTAAATGAGAGAGGATTTAACATCACATTGTCAAAATACATTGTTAATGCAAACCATTGGAAAGTGGAATTCCCCTTTAAAGCATTTTTAATGACGACATAATACGTATGAATCACATCATTTCACTGTTTAATATTTTTGACAAACAAATTTTGAGAAGTTAATAGGTAGGACTGTTCATAGCCACGGTTCTCAGAAAAATATAAAACAATAAATAATGAAATCCATGATTAAGGCATAATGTTGAAGGAAATGGCATCGCTTAATACATTTTACGTCTTCATATTCTTACTTCTAATCAGTTATAAAAAAGAGCTCACCTGTAATAACTTAAATTTGATGTAAAGTTTTATGATGATTTCAGGCTTTTCTTCTCCCCCAAGAATTCAACCCAATTTCAAATTGTATGACCTCCGGTGTGTTAGACGTTCGAGGCAGCGTTGTTTGAGGGGTTTACCATTTTGTCAAGTTGTGCGAAAGCAAAGGAGCAGAAATTTAATTGAAGTGTTTTTTCAGTCTCAGGTGAGCTTTTAGTCTTTGCAGCTGATTCCTTCTCAAAACAGCCGTTTTCCTCTTAGTTTCTCTCTGAAAAGAACTCATCTTGTTGACAATGTTGATTTATCTTGAAAGAAAGAAGCAATCCCATTCCTGAATGTCTGACATCACATGATCAAATTGCTAAAGTAAAATGATAAGTATTGATGAACAAATGTGTGGAAAAAAAAGAAAGGCCTCTCCATCTCCAATCTTTAATGGTTGCCCCAAAAAAGGTTTGTGCAGTTCTCCTCATCATTCCTTGCTTACTGGAAGCACAAACCATAATGTGGTCAGACGATTGAGATGGTAAGTATTTACTGTCTTTAATCAGCAATAGCCCATTAGAATAGTCCTTTAAATGGGCTATTTGTAAAAAAGAAGGGACCATTTGAAAGTGACATAAAACAGCCCATTTAAATGGTTTTGTCAGACCCCCATTAGTGATGCTGCACTCCCAGTTTGACATGTATAGATTTGTATACATGAAGCTTCCCCTTCTTTTTTTTTTGAACTCCTTCATTCCTGTACTCCCGTACCTACTGGTTTGTGAAGCAACCACTAAAAACTGGATATGGAGGTTGGAATGACTCATGGACAATGTTGCAATTTGTGGAAAGCCAGGTTCCTATTCCTTGTGACGTTTGGCCTTGTGACACCAGAGAAGGGATGTTTCACTGGGAACCAGTAGATACAACCAGTAGTAGTTTCTCCCGCCTAGATGGCCACGCGCCTGTAGTGGGGGTTTTGCGATAAAACGGGTACTTCGATCTTACGCAGGCTAGGCTGCAGAGGCGCTGATTGCTCTCTAATCCATTGTTCATGGATAATTTATACATCGGCGCTCGGAGTCCAACAGTTGGGAATGTTGGATAACATCCTCTCTGTTCCTGCCGAAGACTATTACCCGCAGGGGAGTGGCTGTCACTAACGTGTCGGCCGGCGAAGATGTGAAGTAACCCCATCAGAGACGAGCGATTTAAGGGCCTTCTTATCTGCCGCTCCACAACCCATCCAGCTAAGGCCTAATCTCCCCCCGCTTGGTGTTTGCCTTCGTCTGCAGCCCAACATGAAGCAGCTCGGGACTGGCAGTGCGATCGATTCCCATTGAGGGGGCCAGTACTTGAGCCGGTTGACTTCCTCCTCCGCTAAATATCGCCAGCGTCATCGGTCTCTATAGTCTTAATAGGTTCTTTTTTTTTCCCTCACTTCCTCGTATCACAGCTTCAGGCCCGAGCCACTGGGGCTCCTTCAAATGAAAGCAATGTTTGTGGTCTGCAGTGTGTGTGTTAGCTTTTTTTTTTACCTTTGCATGCAAGGTCTTGCTTGTTATGAACATCTTTTGCTAAGTGGATGATCTCTCTCCTCTCTATTCCGTGAATACAATTAGCACATTCTGTGCCGTGCGACTAATGCAAACCCTAATTTCGCCTCTCGATCTTATTATGCTGAGTGCCGTCATGGCAGGATTTCATGCTCGCATTAAAAATTCAATCAGAAACTATTCATAGCCATCAAACTGTAAAATGTGACCCAAATAGTTTATGGATCGGACGATGCAGTGACAATCTCAACCTTCAGACGATTCAAAATAGATCCTGTTGCTGTGGTCTTCTTCTTAGGTGGGGAAAGTAGATGTTAAATGTGTCTTTTCTTCTCAGGATCTAGACAGACTTTCTTTTTGTTATGATATTACCTTGCAACCCCTTTTTCCACATTCAGTCCCCCCCCCCGAGTACTAACCGAGATATTAGCCACATAGCTAAGAAAATCAAATCATATTTCGACTTTTGTCAGGAGAAATTAAACAAAATCTAATTTGCATCCTCGTCTCCCTGCAGCTTTTACCTTACCTTGAGTCCAATCTGACCGGATTTAAAGAGCTGGAAATCCTCAACTTCCGTAACGGCAGCGTGGTGGTGAACAGCAGGCTGAAGCTGGACAAGGAGGTGCCGTACAACGTGACCGAGGCGGTGCACTGCGTGCTCGAAGACTTCTGTAGCGCCGCGTCCAAGCGGCTTGACATTGAGATTGATAGCCGCTCCCTGGAGATAGAACAAGGTGAGATGTCTTTACTGATAAGAGTCGCTGCTACACACCCTGAAAACACATTTTATTTTGTATTCTCTCCCTATTCAGGAGTACAAACATAAAAACTAGAAAAATCCATAAAAGAAAAAGGTTCACTCAGTTGGATCTTAATGCTGAAATGTCTTGAGAAATTTGTACTTAGGATGTATTAAGGCTGTTGTTTGTCAGTCTCTGCTCATCTGCAGGTGAATGCTAATGGGCCTTTCCGATGGCGATCTTAAGCTCCGCCCCCTTAGCCATGTCTCACAAGCTTACAAAATGGCGATTGAACAAAACAGATTTGAAGTTGATTCTCTATCATGTATTCCAGATAATATTGGGTTATGCTTTTTGCCTACTGCGTCCGACTTGTCCAAGAGAGGTCTACAGAGAGGTCTCAACTATTTCACATAAAGATATGTAAACAGAATTAAGATTTTGGACAGAGCAGGACAAAATGTCAGAGTTATAACGAAATGTTGGCGATCGATGCAAAAAAAGTTTGACGCCTCATAAACTTCATAGTATATAGTGGAATCGTACACCGCATGTAAAGCAGGGTGAGTACTTTTTACTTGGAAAGATCACGAGTAATATCAGTGTAGTTTTTATAAGTGAGTGGGTGTATTTATTTGACTTGGCTTGTAATGGAACGCAATGCTCTGTCTTAAAAGTCCGATGTGATACAAAGAGGCAAATAGACATTTCTCTTGCATGACATGGCGCATTTACGTATCACTAACCCAACTCTTCGGCATAAAACATGACACACGTCATTCAGCAGGTCAGTGATACACTAACAAAGTGACAGTTGTACTCCTGCAATGTATAAAGTACTGATAATCATGAAATCAAACTCAGAGAAGATACTTCTCCCTCACTTACCTTCGAACATACAGCCTTGTGTTTGTTGATATTGTCCACACTTAGCTGTACGTGCGCACTTACGCAAGCCTTAATCCATCATAGACACTTCAATTGTGTTTTAGGCTTTGGAAAAGAATCAACCTGGCCTCTTGTAACCTAGCAGGATGTCGTTCATCAGAATTGCACGTTCCCCAAGCGCATCTGAGGACCATTTTCTTCCTAATATTAACTTTTCCAAGCGCACGCTACTGATGACCAGCATTGCTTTTGGGACAATACGGCGAGAGGGGCCTGTCAAGCCAGGGGTTAAGACAATGGGGCTTTCTGATTGACTATTATTGTATGAGTGATTGACAGGTCAGAAAGGTCCATTGCATGATAGACATGTCCACCCAACTTTGTGTCGACTGCCCAGGGGCCCCTACTGAGTGAATGTCACGGGTTCTGTTCGGGTCACATTGAAATGCATACAATTTTTACCGGGCTATGTGCAATTACAAAAAAAGGCTTTTCTTCGGCTCTTAAAAAGGCGATCGATTTGTCTGAAAAATTACAATAAACACTCCAATACCTTCACATTGCTTGGTGATTGAGGTACATCACAAGTTGCGGTTCCCGACAAGAATGGACTTTATGGATGGAGGACTTCCACATTGGAGGTTCATATGGCCATGTGTTAACTTCCGGTTGCCAGGCAAACACACATCAATAGCAATAATCAGGCATGATCTGCTGGAATTATAAAAAAAGTTATCCAAGTATCAATGAAGCAATCTTGCCCCATTCAATGAGCCATTCACAGTTTCACTGTATGAATACTGTAGGTCTGTGCTCACTTGGATTTCCATGGTTTAATCTTTGAGACACTCAACTGAACTTTTGTTTCTAGAACAAGAACAAGAACAACCGCAGCTATAAATAAAGATTGAACACAAATAGCCTTAATTGTCATTGCAACAAATTTCTGAAAACAAAAAACAACCAAGAGCATAAATATTTACTACTGGTAGAATCAATGTTCTCACTGCTGAAGAGTTTCTGGATCCTTCGTGAGTGGGCCTTCACGAAGGGGGGCGGCAGGCATCAGCTCGGCTAGCTGCAGGCAGGCAGCACCGAGGAGGGTGGTGGAGGGAAATGGAGACGGAGCTTTGACAACCCCTGACCCGAGATGCTGTGATGGTGAAATTGTCTCGGCAGGGAATAGCTTTTCATCTCCTTTGTAGCACCGGGTCACTGTTCAACGTTTTGAGTGACCAAGATTAGTTTGACACCCCCAATTTAAAGTCTTCGCTTAGATTGACATGCAGGTTCTTCAAAAGTGGAAGGAAGCTGGACTACCTGGAGAAAACCCATGCAAGCACATGGACGACATGCAAAATTCAGAATCAGATCAGAATCTTCAACCTCAAAACTGAGAGGCAGATGTGCTATAAACTAGGCATTTGGTGTTTGGACTGAGAAAAGTTCTAGCTCACACATTACGCTCTTGCATTGACTTCACAGGCGATGGCGCGGTTATGAATAATAATGGGAAATTTACGGAGCTTGACTTGTTCTTCTCTAATGAAGTTTGGTCGGTTCTGGACTCACGTCATATGCTCATTCATGCCACAAGGTCAAAGTCCCCAGCCCCAGCATAAAGGTGATGCATCTTGTTTGCATGCACGAGTTCCCAACTGTATATCTTATTAAAAGTCGACGCCTCGCTGCTCATCGATCAAAGCGCCCTTTCATTTCTTCTCTGAACCTAGAGATGGCCGCTGCCTGGCTGGCTAGTTGGCTGACTGGCTGGCTCTGCACACCGCACTCATGTTAATGTCACTCTCCTGCTTTTTCCCGCAGCTGACGAAGCGGACCCGTGCAAGTTCCTTGCCTGTAATGAGTTTTCACGTTGCGTGGAGAACAGTTGGAACAGCGAGGCCGAGTGTCTGTGCGAGCCGGGCTACAGCGCTGTGGATGGCCTTCCGTGTCAGAGCGCATGCGACCTGCAGCCGGACTACTGCCATAATGGAGGCCTGTGTGAAATCATTCCGGGACATGGAGCCACATGCAGGTGCAATACTCAGTAAAAAGCACCAGCTAACTTCGGGACACGTATATACAAACATCAAACAGCAACTATTTATAACTCACATTCACACCTAAGACAATGGGCTTTTTCCACATAGCGGCGTGATGTCATATCCGTTGCGGGTGATAAGATTCACACTCTTCCGGTTTGGTGAGCTACGACAGCCTTGTATTCATAATCTTGAGTAAAATGACGAGTCTGAGCCTCATAAAAGATTTTTTTTTAATTTCAAAAGCAGCACAGTCTACACCATGAAGATTGTTGTGTTCCAATGTGCACATTGCCATCCAAATTTGACAGCATTTTAAGCAGCCAAATATTTCCAAGCAATGTTGACTTGATGACTTGATTGTGATTACATGTCTCAGAACTGTTTTTCCTGGATACTGCAGTACATGCAAGCATTACAATTAATAGGAGAAATACACTGGTTCCATCCATCCATCCGTCCATCCATCCATTTTCTTTGCCGCTTATCCTCATGAGGGTTGTGGGTAGCGCAGGAGCCTATCCCAACTGTCAACGGGTTGGAGGGGGTGGACACCTTGAACTGGTTGCCAGCCAATTTCAGGGCACATAGTGACAAACAGCCGCACTCACAATCACACCTAGGGGCTATTTAGAATGTCCAATTATTGTTGCATGTTTTTGAGATGTGGGAGGAAACACAGGATCAATGCCGGACCTCATAACTGTGAGGCCAACGTGTTTAGACCAGTTCCAGGAACTAAAAATTACCTCTACATTTGGAATACAAATTTATTTTGTACTATACCGGTGTTTTTAGGCCACAAAAAAGTGCTTCAATTTTACAGACAATACGATTTAATGGACGGCCGCTCCTCCTTATTAGTCTCTTAAATTGAGATTAAAGTGTACTTAAATATGATTGGAACACAGTGGTCGATATATTCTGCTTAAATAACTGGAAAAATTCAGACTAACATTAATACAATACTACACGCATACACTATAACTAACTAGGACTGCTCACTAGATTATTGATGACATATCTAACATAACCACTATGTTAGGAAGTGTATGGATTGAAAACTTCATGTCCATGGATGTAAAATGAGGGATGCATACGGTACAGCTTGTAGCCCTTTTCTAAACTGCTGCTCTGTGATTTGGAGGAGGACCTAAAACGTCCTGTGGGAGTAAGATGGAGTACCCGCAAAAAAAAAAAAAAAATATGCATGCATGCATGGATGGGGAGAAACATGCAAACTCCACACAGGAAGGCACCCCTCGTATTTGATACCCCGGGGTCATAATAGTGAAGCGGCTGTGCTAACCACTTGCCCCTTCTATATATTCATTAATTTTTATGACACGGCCCCTGAACTTGGCAGGATGTCAGATGTCTGACTTTTCCTAAATGCACCAGTGGATCAACAAAACCATCCATTCGTCCATTTTCCATCCCGCATGTCCTCATTCGGACCTCGGATGAGCTGGAGCCTGTCTCAGATAGTCAATAAACAGTTAAGAGTCCTCAACTAGATGAAAGATGGTCTGGATTGAGATTCAGACACGGGTCCTCTTGGCTTTGAGGATAATCACAACTCCAGTATGATGCCTCAAGCAAAAGAGCTGTTTAAGATTTTAGCATGAAAATGCACGTTTAATCTACGTGCTTTTTCATTGGCTTGAAGTTACTCGTAAGTGTCAGACTAATTCAAGAGATTATTATTTCGCTTTCATGTGGTGGGAATGTTGGAAAAGTCCGATCAAATGCAAATTCCTCAACATTCAAAGAAAAAGCTTTTTTTTTGCTGTTGATGTAAAAAACATCATTTGGAGATACATGCTATTAATTAGACATCACTATTATGTAATTTTACACCTCATTGGGATAAGTGGCTCTCTCTAGTGAAGTCAAACATTTCTGTTGTTTATCTCCTTGGTGTCAGTTTTCCAAAAATGCCAACGAAAAAGTAAAACTAATTGTTTTGTTAATTAAGGGTCATTATTGGGAGAACACACTAATTGGGGAGGAATAAGAGTGAATGCTTTTCATTTCTTTCAATACATATTTACAGACTGGTGCTTTAGTTAAAAAAATCAATTTCTTTCGGGCGCGTATGCCCGATCTCCTCCTTCTGCTGACAGCATCGGCGGCTATTAGTTCACCACTCAAACAGCGTGATGTTTCAGCCTTAGTTTGCCTAGCAACAAGTGGCTGGACCAATGTGTGACAGAAATGTAAAAAAAAGATTCAGAGCCATTTTGTTGATTTATCTTTCTGCATCTGTAAAATGTACACCAGCTGTGTAGTTCGGAAGGAGCTACAGACATTTGTGTCTTGACTGTGAAGAAAAACTGGAATTGAAGAAAATATAGCCATGACATGCATACAGATAATTTTTTCTTGATTTGAACTCATATTTTTTCCTCTCCCAAAGTGATTTGTTGCATACGTGCCCTACTCTCCCTAACCCACATAATTTCCAGATGCCCTGTTGGCAAATACTGGCACTACCACGGAGAGCGCTGCAGCGAGCTGGTGTCGTTGCCGCTTGACCCGTCACTAATTATAACCTGCCTCGTGGGGAGCCTCTGCCTCGTGTGCGCCATCATCGGCATTCTGGTGTTCATTAACAAGAAGTGCGCGGCGACGAGGAAGGCGGTGACTTTGGTGTAAGTCGGCAACACTTTAGCGCTCTTATTTATGTGATGTGAGGCTTTTACACAAAAACAAAACATCTTCCCACCCCCCCTGTAGGCAAAGCCTCCCTCCTTATGCCTCTGAAAATACTTTGAGGGTGAACCCAGTATATGAGAATGACGATGGCATCTTAAGCCAGGTGTCCACATTGCCGTGTCCCTCCAGTGCGGCCTCACTCCACTCTCACCGGTCTGAGCAGGAAGTGTACGCCTCAGTTGAAAACATACATCTCAGTATTGAGGTACACAGCGCTGGGCGGCACAGCCACTCGAACTAACCGCCACGCTACTGACCTCTCAAGTAGCCGACTCACTGCTCTAACATGCTCTCAGGATTTTTTTTTTTTCTATTACACCAGAACCTCTAACTCCCAATTGGTTTGAAATAGCCCCCCCCCCCCCCCATAGGAAATAAAGGAAACAAAACAACCCATTGTTGGGCAAATGAAGACGTATTGTACAATAATCTGAGCTCTCAAGGGAAGTTCTGGATGTCAGTCCATCTTTTTTGGGGAAAAAATAGGTTGGAAAAAAAACAAAAGCCACGAAAATCCAAATAAAACAGCAAAAGCATTGTGAAAAGCGATCAATGAATACATAGTGTATGTAGATAACATCTTTTGATGCTTTCTTGTTATGGAACGTAACTCTCATGACGAAATTGAAGGATGAGAGCAGTCCAAATCAGAAAGTCACAAAAAAAAAGAAAGTTAATCACTGAAAGTGGCTAATTTTGCCTTATTTCTAATCGTGTTCCGACATGCCATTTTAGTTTAATCCTAATTTGTTATTCAAACAGCCAATTGGATGTGACTGCTACTTGACGTTTTTTTTTCCCCCAAATGCTGCCGAGCAACCAAAGACAAACGCGTGATGAGAACACAAACAGGAACGCGAGCAATTATGTCAGCCTATGTTACTGAAAAAATTATGGCTCGGACTCACTCTCTATATCCCGATTTGTTATTTGTGTTGACAGCAACAAATGACTTTGAAATCAGAATCAAATTGTTACTCCGTGTACTATTCAGGAACAAACATGTCATATTCTAACTAATGACATTTCCATTTTGATGTATAGTTCTGCATATCAAATCTCCAAAATATAATATCAGCTCTATTGAACCAGAAAGAGAGTACACTGGTGCATTTTGGCTCCCGCCTCTCCAGAAAAGTTTCTGTCTTCAATCAGGATGCCTCGTGGTCCCATTACCAAAGGTGGAAGCCGGGTTGATTTTGTGCCGTAAATCCTGCCTGGGGGAGACCTGCCTCTTTTCTATTCTCGCTCGCTTGCAATTTTTCACAAAGAATACCAATCCTGACTTTAGAGGTTCCACTGTACATGCATTAAAGTGTGTAAGGACCTGCTCTGAGGATGCCAAACACAGATGAGGCTCCCCACAATATCGCAAAACGTTCAAATCTGCTGTGCAAAACCCTCCAACGGTGACATCTGCTGTGTAGTTATAGCTGTAGGTCAAAATGCTTGTTGTACTGTAGTGCTCGTCACTTTTTATTTACTCTCCATCTGCTTCCGTGCTCTCCAGGCGCCACTGCTGGCACCAGCAATTAATGAAGTGTGTTGTAAACACAGCAGGTGTCCACTTTGAGCGCATGTGTGCGTTTCTTTCCCCACAGATCCCCAGACAACTCTACACCACAAGATCCGAAAAGTTAGTGTCGGAGCTGGTGGATTTCCATCAATGCATCCCGCACAACGAGGTGAGAAACCGCAGACTGTCAAATGACACCCGGGCGGGGATGGGAGAGCAGGACTGGGAACGAGATGGATTCATGATTAAACATTGCTTTGCTCCCTTCAGGTTAAATATGCACTTTATCTTCAAGTGAGTGTAAATATTTGATCATGTTTGCATGGAATATTGTATAGCTCTTTAAGACATGCAAAGCTAAATGTGGGTATGAGACGAACTCAACCCTTCCCAACAAAACGTGCATTCCTGAATTGTTTTGTTGCTTCGCAGTCTGCTCAGGACAAAGAAATTGTTGTCAGACCATTTGATACATTTTCAACTGGATCTGGATTTGGGCACGGCCTCATACAGTGATGCCTCAGTTCTTGACCAAAATCCGTTCCAGAAAATAGTTCGAGAAGTGATTTGTCCCAAAACCGAATCGATGTTTCCCATTACAATGAATGTAAAAAGAAATAATGCGTTCTTAGCCTAAAGAAATTAGCCTTTTTAAAGCAGTTTTTCCTGATAATAAACGGCATAGTAGAAATACATGTATAGTTCAAACAATTAAAGAAATATATTTATTTTTTGCTTAAAATGTATGCTTTAGTAGTAGAGTACTCTAGGCTGGGAGTGCATTGCCGTATATGTAACGACTCGGCCCCCAGACTGGTAAACTTTTTTTATTAACAAAAGTGCAGAATAACTTTAAACAAGCAACTTGCCTTCTTTGGGACCATGATTGGGGGTTAATATGGTAGTCCTCGATAAGAAGAAAATCAACAGCTACTACCGGGACACGTCTGTGTACAGAGGCTGCGTTATACCGAATAACAAAAGTGCGCTGGATGCGCCGTGTGTGTTATGTCATTTCTGAGTTTCTTTTTGGGGGGCCTTTTAATTGACAATAACAAAACGTGTCGTGGATTGGTCAACTTGCTTGCGCCACACGTGATGTTATTTTCGTTTTTTTTTTTTGGGGGGGGGCGTTCGAATAGACAATAACAAAAGGCGTTGTGGGTGGGTCAACTGTTTGCGCCGCATTATTGTGCATTATGTTGTTTTCGGGTTTTTCGGGAGGGGGGGACGTTCGAATTGACAATAACAAAGCGTGTCATGGGTGGGTGAACTGCTTGCGACACGTGCATTATTTTATTTCCGGGTTTTTTCGGCGCCACGGGAATTCATTACGAAGCGTGTCATGGGTCTGCTGGTCTGGCCGCCTGCGATATGTTATTTACAGGTTTTGTTGGGAGCATTCGAGTACCAATTTTCATTCGAAAACGGGGACGTTCGAGAACTGAGGCTTTACTGTATCTGTTTTCATTAATTTTATCCTGACTTGGATGTTTTCCGACTCGACCCCATCATTCAGACTGCAGACTTGCTGTCATATACAATATTGGACACAAGCAGTACTTGTCAGAAATACCTGCAACTCCTTTAATGTTGCTGTCAGCCTTTTCATAGCCTTCCTGATCAGATTTCTCTAATCCACAAAAAGCCACCCGGCCGCAAAGAGAGGACAAATAAAATCCCAGATAGATGACAAAAAGGAGATTGTTGTCAGTCAACATGTTGGAAAAAGCCAAGAGCTGAAAAAAGCAATTCTTCCAGCTTCTTTGATGTTGCTGTAGGCCTCCTTGCAGCCTCCCTGACCAATTGTGTTGCACAATGTGACAAAAATGACCCCCCCCAAAAAAACGCTCAGATTTATGACATGTAGGATAAAACCAATACCTGCCGGAAATTTCTGTAGGCCTTCTCATAGCCTCCCTAAATAGTAATCAATTTTCCGGGTGAAGTCCAATTTTCAGTAACAACGTGTCCCATTGTACAGCATATGTACTACATCGGAAATTGCTTTGTACCTTTGTCCCGACTGATACCTTGAAAAAATGAGATCTCTGTGTTGCTTTGGAAGCTCTCTGCAGACCTCCTCGCTTTTGGAAATGGAAGGAAAATCCCACAACAACAGTAGAACTTTGTCTGGGGTTAATCAGACGCTGCACATTGTCCATAGTTGCATTGACTGTGGATAGAATGCTAAATGACACCGGAACCAGAGAGTGTGCGGACTTCTTTTTATATTTTGTATCTCTCCTTTCTTGTCTTAGACATGGCGACTGCCAGATGAATACAGACCGTGTTTTCTTCTGTGGACATCAGACAGCGAAGGCGGCGAGGCCACCGCGGTGTGACAGCGCGGTGGCGTCCTGGGCCCGAGTTGCCGCGGCAACAAACCGAGCGAAGGATCTGCGCTTAACTGTATCTTTGATGCCACGCCCCCCCCCCACCGAAGCCCTCGTAGAGTGTTAGGTCATGAATTGTTCATAGTGATGAAAGTGTCTTGCTAGACTGAGCGCTATGGATATTGCAATATGTGCGCATTGATGTTGTTTTTCATGAGGAATCGAATATTTATTACACATGATGAATGGTAGGAAAATTTCCTGTACGGCAGTTCTTTCCTCACAATGAGGTATTTATTATTTACAAAATGACACACTTGGTGGTACCTCACTTTAGACATTTATGCGCCACTGTCGCATCCCAAAAATAAGAGAATGTATGAGCTGATAATATTTTCAAACAAATTAGGAGTTTAGTTTAAAGCTTCTCTCAGTCTGATCATTCATCTTTGAGGATTTGGGCTTTTTTGTACACATTTTACTATTACAATACAGAATAAAATGCTTTTGCAAAAAGTTTTTTTTTTTAATGGCAGCTGAAAGGGTAGCAATACATCCTGTATATTGCATCTCTAATAATAAATGTCATGCCTTCAAATCATCATTGGGTGCATCGTCCACAGAAACAACAACAACAAAAAAAAAAGTCTCCTTTTTTTTTTCCCGTCAGGTAAAAATATTCCTTGAAGCAGGCGCCATGTCACAACTTCATGTTTCAAAAGCTGTCATCCATTGAAGAAAAAAAAAAAAAAAATCCCCAATCAGAATAAAATATTCCTGCTAACAGACGCCATGCCTTAAATGCTCACAAGTTTTGCCGTGCACTGAAACAAACTCTTCTCCAATAGATGGCTCTTTTTATTTTTGTGGGAAAAATGTAACTGCTAAGAGAGGCCATGCTTCAAATAATCCCTCGCTGTTTCTTCCATCAAAACAAATAAATGCCTCAACGTCATATCTATATATTTTTCCCCCCAACAGGATGTTTTTTTCCCCTAGCAAGAATATATTTCTACTAATGGATGCAATACAAAAATCTCAGGGTGTGTCGTCTATTGAAGCAAATAAAAGCCTCAAGTCAAATAAAACCCAATTTTTTCCCCTCCCATCAGGAAATGCACTGACATTTGCCTCAAATAATCAATTTTTCCTCCAAGGAAAAAATAAACCACTTCAATAGATGACACCTTTTTTTTTTTCTTCTTTCCAGATGAGGAAACAAATCTTTCCACTAACAAATGCATCGTCCCAATTGCCTGTTGGTCATGTTGTCCTCTCAAACAAGTAAATATCTTATCCTTGTTATAAGACCCTCATAATAGCCTTTTTTTTCCCAACCAGGAAAAAAAACAGCAGCTATTTCTTGAACAATCTCCCTTAAAACAAACACATCACCTTCAATTGTAATAAAAAACGAGTTTCATCCCCCACATAACAGATGCCCCGCATCAAATTACAGGAAAGTAACAATTCACTTTGCAAATAACCAGACGCCAAGCATTTGTAAATAGCTTAATTGAGACAAATTGTTGTTTTGATGAGATAATTTACCATTTAGCTTGTTGAGGCGCACGAAAGGCGCAAGTTGAAGAACAAACGCCTGGAGTGAACCTTTAATCTGCTTTAATGCCGCTGATCACCTGCGTGCGTGCAAGCGAGCATCGGATGAACGGCGGCCGTACGTTCGCCTCCCTTTGAAATAATCAGTACGTTAATCTCGTTTGCCGCAATGCCCATCAGGGCGTCAGGTCCAGTTAGGAGTTACTTGCGAGTAAATGCTCCGCTACTCGCGAGTCTTCATATTTTGACTTTGATGAGCTCAGGGGCTATAGGATGAGGAATAAAAACGTACAATGAAGGATATTGTACTGTGTATTTTATTCTCTACAGTGTTCGGTGAAAGTACAAAGAAAACTGCCACGATGATGTGTTCTGAAGAAGCAAACAAACACACTGCAAACGTGAAAAGAAAAAAAAAAGTCCTCCCGCATATCAAGTGGGCATCAATACAAAAAAAAAAGGTCAAAAGATGAGATAAAAAGATGAAAGAAGAATGTTAAAGAAACAACATAAGACGCTTTCCACACATAATTCAAACAACAATTCATGTCGTTCATTAAGGTGTCAGGTTGAACTTTTTTGGTGAGGTGCAATTTTAAGGCCTCTTCAAAAGGTGGTGAGCACAAACATCTACAAACAACACAGCATGAAAGGAAACCGGTTAGATTGCGTCATCGAGCACATCCCGCTTGCCTTTTGACACGTGTTGCATTTGCACGAGTTCACTTGAGGAGATTCTGCAGCATGGCAGTGGCGTACGTGGGCCGCGCCTGCTTGTTTTCAATGGCTTTCTTCAGGTATTGGATTCCATCGCAGCGCTCCCAGATTTCCTCGAACTGTCTGGGCAGGATCTCGGCACCCCTCTTCCGGGTCAGACCCGTCTCTTCGAGACTCAGCTCGCACATCTCCATATCATCTTTCCCTGGGGTGGGAGGCAATTCCAAACAGTGAACGTTCTAATTCCCTCAAGAAAGCGGGTGTGACGAAATGTGAAAGAAAGGAAGGAAGAAAGGGCACACAGCATATTATAAATATGGCAATCCCAAGGCTTTTGAACATGTTGATCACTTTGCTTCTCTGTCCATAACTTTGATATTTCTGTAGTAAAATCCTATTTGGGAACTATAAGTAGGTTGAGGAAAATGGGTCCACTCATACAGTCGCTCACATTTGAAAAATGTACAGGTGTGGTCAGTCATGTTTGCAGATAAAGTTGCGGGTGTGATTAGGGATGGAATCTCAAGACCTTAAAATAATTGACTTATGTTATTAATATAACATAACTGTAAATTAAAAATACATAACTAAAATACAAAACGAAAATTTCAAACTCAGAAATGATAATTTCTAATTTCAACTAATATTAGTAGAACATGATATAAAACGGTATTTAAAAATTTTCAACAGTAAAAATTCTTGATCTGAAAAAGCTTTATCTGAAAAAAAGTTCAATGCACTGGCCTGTCAAGGAATAAACACGAACGAAGTTTAGTTAACCATAAACGTTAGTGGTGACAAGCTAGCAATACAATGGGGGGGGGGGGGGTCCACCATAAAAAAAGTTGCTTGACGAACAGCAGCCATTTTTCAGGTTGTAGTAATGGTATTTGATTGACAGTTGATGGGGAAAAGAAAAGAAAAGAAAATAAAGAAAAGAAAAAAAGAGAAATATCTTGAGTTTTCATGACTTAAAAGCCCCGTTTTTTTTTTCTTCACACAATCCTGCTCGTCAACTGTTGCCACTTGTTTTTGGAGATATCTTTTTGAAACGGTTTTCATCTCTACGTACAACATTTTAAACACCCAAATTCCTGTCTTAATTCCGATCTTTTAGTGAAAATGAACTCTCGACTCACCCGCCACCAACACAATGGGCCGTTTGTCCGGGTGCAGCTCCATCTGCCGGGCGATCCACGGCCCGTCAAAGTGGGCATACCACCACCCCTTCTTCTTATTCTGGGGGTCCTTGTACTGGTCGGCCGGTCGGATGAAAGGAATGCGAAAGTAGCGCTGCTGTCGGTTCATGGCCACTTCTTGGTGCTGGGACATCATGGCGGGGGCTGGGTTCTGCTGTGCTGCAATGAGATGGAACCACAGAGCACAAAGTGTCAGCGAATTCAGTGCAAAAGGATCCTCTCGGTACCCCATACTCCCAAACAACCCCCTACAGGACTTCCCAAGGGACACGGTCGAATGCCTTCACCAAGTCTACAAAACACTTGTAGGATGGTTGGGCAAACTCCCATGCAGCCACCTCCGAAAGAACTTTACTCACGTCCCAGAGGAGGCAGGGGACATTGAGTCTTAGTAGATAATCTACCGTTATGTAATGTTATGTACATATATGTGTATTATACACCGTGACCCGACCCAGAAAAGCGGCAGAAAATGGACGGATGCATGGAGGATCCCGTCACTTCACCTCACAAGCGAATGTTTAAGTCTTATGGTAGTCGGAGATGATGAGCAGTCATGCGACTGCCTGAGCAGAAATGAGGAATGTTTCTCAGTTTCTAATTCTCGTTTTTGCCAGAATTAAACTAAATAAAAAGGGAACATAAATTCTGGATTTGCTGTGACTCGTATTGTGCCTTTGAGTCCATCTGTTTGCGATAGGGACTGAGTGAAGTCTAGCTCACTACCATATGCCTGCCATCAAAATTTTAAACGCGTTTCATTGGACTTTGCACTCGTGGTTAAAGTGTATTTTTTATTTGTGTGACAGAAAATTAGATGTGTGATGCTTATAACCCCCAAAATGTATCATTATATCAAAGGTCATTTTAATGGCATTTTGTCCTTTCTAACAGATTAATATTAGGCTAGCTAACGTTTCATTATAGTTGACAATGAAAATGTTGGCATGGTACTGAACAACATAGTCAGTACTGGTTTGATGACCCTGATAATTTAGCTTTGAAGAAATAATTTCAAATACCGTACAATTGATCTCAAAATGATGGATTGGATTTTTAATACAAATGATAAATACAAGAGTAAATTCTTCTGAAAAGAGTCTCCTGAGAATTGAGAATTATCATAAAATAGTAAACAGGCGAAAAGGAACAGGAAAGGGTCAAACATGTCCCTTTTCATTATCAGCATCAACAATCATCAACATTTTTGTCATGTAAGATGCCAAAATGGAAATCAGCAGTCTGCTTTCATGCAGCTAAACAATTTGAGCGCGCGTTTGCGCGCACTCACTTGTGGCGCAAGAGCAAAGCAGTCAACTGTCACATTAGCGTCTGCTGAACCTGACAAAGCATGACCGGCAGTTACTTGTTAATTACAATAAATATTTTTCAGCACATAGGAGGTGGCAGCATTTTCTGGGCGCTGTATTTTAGAGACTAATTGAATTTTCCCAAGCACAGACAGCCCATTTACAGACAGGTCATTAATCTCTGCCAAAGAAGAAAACGGGGAAAACCCTGCTCATGAAGTATCCAAATGCATTGGAATGAAGATGGACAGAAACATTTCCAGAACCGACCGTAGTCAGTGACAGACTTCGGAGCCCTCTGATCGCTTCCGTCATCGTTGCGTTTCCGATTCTTGGACTTCCATGCGTGGTAGACCTTCAGGCGCCGGTGGAACTCCTCTCTACAGGCCGCCAACAGGTCAATGTCTGTCCAAACAAAATATTCCGTTATACATAAAATAGATCAGGGATTACCATTTTTTGAAAGTACAGATTAATGCCAAAGGTTACCAGAGTTTACAAATTAGCTCAAATCCCTTTTACTTTTGTTATTCGTAAGTAATGATATTCTTCTATGTAGAGACACTGATCATGAAAATTGTTTCTCACAACCGTTATTAACAATGTTTCAAATCATTTTTATAATATAGGGGGGTTCAATTTCACTGATATTTATAGACCTGCATGCGACTTGTGTGTCTTGGTGACCTCGCTTGTGGGATAATGCAAATTTTATAGGCACCACTAAGGAAAAAAGCACTTTGGTGAACATCTGGATAAAGGTGCCAATATAGGAAGGTATGAAAGTTCATTATTTTGAATGACGAATTGAGCCTCCACAATGAAGTTAGTCATCGATCATAAACTGGAAAGCAGCCGACAAACAGATGGATAAATGAACATAAACATAACGCTTGATGACAATGAACGGGTCTGCACTCCACTGAGTGACATTTTAGTTCTACATGGTCATTAAAGAATTGCTTAAGCAGCAAATGTAATGGAGCATCTAATCAAAGGGAGTTTTGCGCAGTACTGTATATTATGTACCATAAAGGTTGCTCAATGGATCAATCTAAACTGGAATCAAAGGGAACTTTCTGAATGTCACTGAATCCATGAGGGACAAAAAGTATAGCTGCGTTTGACGTAAGTTGAGGTCTTATACTGTTACAAAAGCTGTACTTTTAAACATGACGTTTGACAGACAAAAACTTGGTGTTAATGTAAAGCAGGGTTGCTCAATGCGTCAATAGCGGGACTGCATGCCAAAAAAAAAAAAAAAAAAAAAAAAACATCAGCCAACGTTCCCTCTAAACTGCGCATGTGCGCAATTGTGCACCGCTGATGCAGATATTAGCAGATATTCTTTGTTGGCACACTCTCTTTTACCTACTTTACCTTACACCCGCCCCGCCTCCACCGCTCTTAAAGACGTACACTCATAATTACAAATGTAATAGTACTTATGCAGCACATCAATGTGTTTTATAATGACAGCGTCCAATACCGCTGCTTTAGTTCGCAATGCAGTCTGGGCAATGTAGAGCAAAGACGAGCTATACATGTCGCTTATGTTTACTTTCGATATTAATGGAGAACGTTTAAAAAGAAATGCAGTTGTTTTATGATGCAATGACTGTCGGAGTATGTGAATAATCAAAGAAAAGTGTGGTTAAACTGGCCGAGATTTTCTCTTTTCCGAGTGGGAAAGGTCTGGTCTGAAGCCAAAGTAGAAAGTGCAGGATGAATGGTGTGTCATTTTAAAATTCCAACTTGGCACAGCCTGATCCAGGATGAAAACACAGACAATACAGTGCAGAAAAAGCTAATTCTGTATTTTAAATATAGGAGGCAACATCACATTAACCTTAAAACGGTTTGGAAGCACCGTCACCGCCCCGTAGTTAGCGAGAGGCTGGCTGCTTGAAAAGTAGATCTTGGGGTAAAAAAGTCTGGGCCCCCCTGATGTAAAGGGATGACAATGAATCCAAGGGTTGCTCTAGGGGGGAAATTCTTCAGAAGCAAAACACAAATTGATCTGATTATACCGGACAAAGCTATGAATGCTGAATGAATTGATGAAAAATGGGCAAATCAGATGGAACTTGAATAAACATGAATTAAAATTCATTATTTATCAGGAAAGTTCTCAGAACAAAAAAAGCAGGTAGATACGTATGCTCGAAATTTTGAGTTGAACACAAATATTCCCCTTGGTGGAGGTAATCAACTTTTCACGCATGATGAGAAAATATTGGATGAGAAAATATTGGGCCCGCATGAATTAGCCTTCGAGAAGTGATTTATGTAAACAGCAGCATTACATGAAATGGCTTTCACAGATGATCCAGATTGTCCTTGGGATCTCACAGCCAGTATCCGAGTTGCTCAACTTAACAGTATCCCCATAAAGGCAGAAGCTGTGCAGCCAGTGGAAAGTCATCTGCTCTTCATGCTGACTAAGTAGAAGTTGGCTCAGAATGAGTCGGAAGGGCAGAGGTCCGTCGTCCTCCATAATGGTGATAACTTCCTTTCTGTGCCACTTATTAAAAAAAAAAGCCAGCCTAAAGAGCAGCAGCAGCTGTGGAAGCACCAACTGATCGGTCTTTTCATTTGCTGGGCGCAAGATCTCTGCCCGCATGCTCCATGCAGCTGCAGGCTCAGCTTTCTTGGCAACCGCGCTACATACTTTAAAGAAATGAGTGCGGCAAATGATACACACAAATAAGCGAGCCGTGTTTCCTCACCACAGGAAGTGTTGATAACATCTCGCAGCTCAGCGTACTTCCACTTGCTGAGGTCGTACTTTTTCACTCCGGCGGCGGCTTTGGTCGCCTGCACCTGAGGGCCCCTGTGGGTAAAGACCAGGTGATGATGGGTGTGCGTACAACGCATACAGATGGAGACAATGACAGTGCACAAAAGGGACACAGTCGGTCTCCCGACGTGGAGGAAATACGAGCTCATGCTGTGGGGTTGTTACTAAAGTACATATTTCACAAGCAGGAGTCTTATTCTTTAAGACCGATATAAACATCAGCTCTGCAATGATTTTAGCCGAAGCACTTTAAAGTATATTTAAGGATTTATTCAGGCACCATAAGTGGTAGTGCAGTTTTTAGATGAAAATGCATGGGAGTGACAGAGAGTAAGACAGGATGACTTGCTTTCTATTACAACATTCGTGTGCCGCTTTAAGATTGGACTTATTAATAGGACGGACAGCAGGGTAAGGATGTAGTGAGCACATCTGCCGCACAATCGAGAGGTTTGTAATTCAAATTCTGGTTCCGGCCTTCCAGGTTGGAGTTTAAATGTTTTCCCTCGATTGTGTGGGTTTTCACCAGCTGCTCTGGCTTCTTCTTAGATCACAAAAACGTGCAGTTTGGATTAATTGAAGAGCCTAAACCATGTCAAATGTGAGTATGAATGTTTTTGACTAGATATCTCATTGCCCACCCTAACAGGAACGAGCGGTACAAGAGGAGATGGATCAATAATTAATGCTAGACACATTAGCAGGGTAATAAAGTCGTACTTTACCACAAATGCTACAATGGCGCTGCAGTGAGTCATTGTTGTGGTCACAGCAATGGCTTCGACTTCTGGGCTTGTAACAACAAACACTACGTTTTTATTTGTTTTCAATGAAACAGAAAGAACAATCCGGTGTCAACTGTCATTTAGAATTTTCCAACCCCAAAATCTTTGAGGACCCTACTGACAGCCTCTTGATTCATTGGACAGTTACCAGAAGTCCTCAGGAGGGCAGCCACCCCGTGCCTGCAGTCGATGAAGCTATAAAGACGTCCCGCAAAGTGGGAACTAATGTTTCACGTGTTGGCTAACACACATTTTAGGCATGCTCAATTCATTTCATGGCTTCTTTGGTGGATGTTTGCTGCATCAATACAATCCTCAGGATACATCTAACCCTTTGCACGGGTTTCAATCCACATTACAAGCATATAGGCTGGAGGGGAAGACGCAGCAATTTGCCCCCACCTTTCCCGCTGACTGTTTCAGTGTGTTTACAACCTGCTCAGCGACGGCATGGATGTGCTGGCATTGCGCTCTGTCGCGTAATTTATGAATCAAATGGGAGGGACAGACCTTCAGACAGTTAACAGCAGGTCTGAGCTCACATCCCCAAGCTTTCCCGCAGTGATGAGGCTGCTAATTCAATAATACTGAGGAATTAAGTCCTCTATTTACAGCTGCTAATGTCTAAGAGAAGAGGATCTCTGCTCTAATCATCCAGATTACCGCTTATAATTGATGCTGACTAAAATGGTGAAACAGAGTGAAAAACATCATTGTCATCATCATCATTCTATCTGAAACACGGGGAAGAGCATGATGAGTAGGATTGTGCAGGCAGGAAACGAGCAGTGGGAGTAAAGCGATGGGCTGTTGCTAATAGGAAATGCTTGGTTGGTGCAGCAAGGGAACGGAGAGAATCTAAATGATTATTTTGTTCAATTATAAGACTCTGTGAGAATACACCAGCAAAGCCAAGAAGTGGGTATACTGTAGGTGAACTGCATGCATGTAAAATTAAGTGTGCTTGAGTTTTCTGTGCTATATGCGGAAGCACATGGGATATTTGTGGGTACACTCCTTCCGTTAGATGAACAATAGTCTCCTTTACATCCATGATTGTGTATGTTTTCATACGCGAGGAAACTGAGGGGAGTAAGAAAATGGAACCCAGCAGCAAAGTGGAGACTGTGGAGTGTCATATTGCAGCATACAGATCTTAAGGATCAGTGGATGTTAGATATTTTCTCATTCCAGGATGTGTATACAGTCTTCTCCTTTTCTTTTCGGCTTGTCCCGTTAGGGATCGCCACAGCGTGTCATGTTTTTCCATCTAAGCCTATCTCGTGCATCTTCTTCTCTAACACTGTCATGGTCCTGCTGGTCCCAACCCTGGCTGTGCAGGTCCCCTACACACGTGCGTTGATTAGGAGGCGCACATGATAATTAACCCCAGTATATATATATATATATATAGGACCCAGCGGATGGTCTGGCTTTGCCAGACCGTTGCCATCCATGCCTCGTTCCGGCACGTCCTCGTTTCCTGATCCTGAACCCTTGTGTAGCGACCTTCGCCTGTCCTCCGACCAACCCCGTAAGCTTGACACCCTTGAGACTGCTGCTCTCCCTGACTGATCTCCAGTGTACCGATCCCTGCTTGCCCGCTGACCTGCCTTCTACGCCTGATGTCCTGGCTAAAGCTGCTCCAGTTGACTGTCTGCCTGATCCCCGACCTTGGAACGAAATAACACTTTTTCCAAACTGCCTCTGCGTCTCCGGAGTCCTGCATTTGGGTCTTCTCCTGCATCGATGGGTCATGGCAAACACCCACTGTCCTCCTGTCCTCCCTCACAACATCCATCAACCTTTTCTTTGGTCTTCCTCTCGCTCTTGCCTGGCAGCTCCATCCTCAGAACCCTTTTACCAATATACTCACTCTCTCGCCTCTGGACATGTCCAAACCCTCGAAGTCTACTCTCGAGGACCTTGTCTCCAAAACATCCAACTTTGGCTGTCCCTCTATTGAGCTCATTTCTAATCCCAACCCATCTTTTGACTCCAAGCGAGAACCTCAGCATCTTCATTTCTGGTACCTCCAGTACTGTTTCCTGTTGTTTTTTCAGTGCCACCATCTCTAATCTGTACATTATGGATATGTATACAGTAATAATAATAATAACAATAACAATATAATGACAATAATAAATGTAACCCCTAATCATCCTTGAGGACTAGCACGCTGCCAGAATTAAGACAAGAACACTTAAAATTCTATTGGCCCGTCCACATCCTGATCGCCAGCTCTTCCAGTTTCTTCCCTCGAAGTAGGCGCTACCAAACAATGCAAACGTAGACTAGCAGACATTACATTATTGTATATATAAATATACACACTGTATATTATTATCATTACAATCTTTGTCAAATAGTGTCAAAAGCAATCAAAAATTATAAATAATTGTTCCGCCAATGCAAGATTACTACCAACCTTTTATTGCTCCGTGACTGTTCTCACAATGTCTTTCTATTTCTGAAATGTATTCTGCCAATCGACAAATGCCATGTGTTTTTATATATTTGGCAAAATAGAGATTCTAATTAAAAATATCTCAAAGGTGTAATTAAAACATTATACTGTATTAAGGGTACCATGTTAACGAAGGAATAGCTAGCGTCAAAGCCACGAGTTGATAACTGGCCAGCGTGACACTGCGGATGACTGAAGTCCAAGTTAGACAAGAAGGGGAGGCTTTGTGTGGGCTTAACATACTACTATATTTACAGTACTTAAAAAAAAACAAAACAAAAGAGTATATCCATCTATGACTGAGTTGGTATTTTTACCGGTCGCTAAGCAGCAACATATACGCCAGCATCCTCACACTTCTTAACTCAAAAGGTACTCGTACACAACGTTAAGTGTATTTGCTCTGTTGTTGAGCAATGCGGGTGAGTAGCATCTGCACCACTTGCACAATCAACATTGTCCCAGATTACTGCAGTACACTTTAGAGTGCATACATTTCTTGAAGTCACAGCGTCCATTACACAATGGTCAGTGAACCGGACTATAGAGCTCGTGCACGTGATGTCACCGTTTTCACGGTGCCATATTTCCGGTCAAGAAGAGCTGCTCGACATTGTGGCAGACATTGAACTGGAGGAGAATATTTACAACACCGGAGACCTGTTGTACTGTTGGTAGTCACAACAGATGAGAAAGATATTCAAAGATTCAATGGAATACCAGCTAAAAAGACCAGAAAAGATTGATGGATTTCGGGAATTAAACATGATGGATGGTGCCCAACCAAAACACACACAGACCTGTGTAGCGATCGCTTTATTTCAGGTAGGAGTTATTCTTCTCAAATCTCACATGACCAAAAAGTATTTATAATGCCAAGTTGGCTCATTTGTGAACAATGCGTGTTGTCGCAGAGATTTCCAGAGGTTCCATGGAGATGACTCCGTCGTCTTTTTTTTTTTTTCCAATCATAATTAATGAATGTGAGTTTGTGTAAAACCAGGGTTCATTTATTTAAATGTTGGTATTTGTATTGAATACGAATTGAAAAGATCGGTGGATTCCGGCAAAGGTTAACATGTCGCCGAACACACTTCCGTGTTCACAAGCCGTCAAAACTGTCACTAATGTGGGATTTATTCCTGATGAGAACAGAGCCAGCAAAAGTATTCATATGCGTCTAGACTTTTATACGCTTTCAAAATTTTCCCTCTAAATCTCCACTACTTACTAACTAGATCCATGTGTATATAAAGTTGTCCAAGACAAGCAGAAGCAAATTAACAGTCCAATTTCTTATCGGCGAAAACATCAATTTCGGCATTAAATACGGGTCCTCTATGCAGAGTTATCAAATTTTTCCACGTACCGTCGTTTATTTTCACCTTCTAAATGTTTGACGGTATCGCACAAGACTCTTGGTGTCGTCCTACAAGACATATTTCCGTGTCGTCTCCAACCGACTTAGCATTGAGCAATGCTTAGCTTGATCGGAAATATGGCGAGGTTAACAAAAGTCCCGTGATTTTATGACGTAGGTGCACGAGCTCTATTGCTTAATTAGTCATTTAAACTGCTATAATTGTCAGAGGACTCTGCATCTTCTTACACAATTGTCCCAAAAAAATGTAACGTTATAACCGATTACTAGCAACCTTTTATTGCTCAGTGACTGTTATTTTCAATGACTATGTCTCCAAAATATTCTCTGCCAATTGCCTGTCTGTTGTTGTACCAGAGCGGCTCCAACTACCGAAGACAAATTGTGTTTTTGACAAACTTTGCAAAATAGAGATGATTCTGATAAATACTACGGTGTGATATCTAGGTGTGCCTATTGAAAAGCATCATTTGTGAGCAGGTATAAGGCTGTGGAAAAATGAATGTATTTTTCAAAAGAAACAGAGCAAAAAGAACACAGTCACCTTTTTGAATGCAACCATCATGGATTCATGAAGAATTAAGATGCGAATCAATTGAAATAAAAGCACCCAACTGGCGCCCATACTGAGTAGCTCTAATCAATCTTCTGGATGTGATGCCCAAACATCAATGTGTGAGCAAAAAAAGAAAACGGTGCAAACACGGAGAGTAAATTGTGGTTTGATTGGAACGGCCCAACCAGTGATTCTAGCTAATCAAAAACTCTATTGTTGCATTTGATATGTAACTGTGGGTTTGGTGACATGGGCTTTGCTTTGCTGATCTACTCAAAGCAGGCATGCACGGAACTATGAATTTTTGCACCACTACGAAGTTTTGCTGAGCTCTTACATGGCCTTGGCTGAGGATGCAGAGATAGGAAGATCCGAAAACGGCTCATCACTGAGAGGACTGAGTGATATAAAGGAGAAAAGGAGTTACACTTGCATGCAAATCCGCCAGACAGCCGCTTCCATGTGGGCGTTGATGCTTGTTCATTCACGTCATTGTAAAATGAATGCAACCGTGTGCATTATTTTACCCATCTTGAAAATTGGACATCTCATACCTGCGCAGACTGGGGTCCAGCTGAAAATCTTCAGTGATCAGCTCGGCCTCGCTCTGAGCAATCCTCATGGCAAGCTCCCTGTCACGTCTCTCCTGCTCCAGCATGGCAGTCCGCTGGACCTGCTCCTCACGCTCCAGGGCAAACTGGATTTCGAGCTCCGCCTGTAAAAATCACCCACAAACTGCATGTTGGTTTAATACGGATGGTGTCTGCTTCGCCAGAATCTATAAAACAAAACTCTGGTGTATGCTCACGCCTGATTAAAGCTATTAATCCACTAATAACAAAGCTTTATTGGTTATGTGTCTAGACAAACAGGGCAAAAACAATTTGAGAGCGCTTTCATAACAATAGTTTTCTCCAGATGGATTGAATGGGCATGTCTTAAAGGTCAAGTGTCATGAAATGAATGATTTTTAGTATGTTATGAATGAAAAAACGGCAGCCGGTATGGACCCATGGGTTTTTTTCCACCACAAAACATGATTTTGACGTACATGGCTTTTTGTAACTCCTGCCATGAAAATCCTTTAGAGGGATTTGTTTTTGAGAAGAAGCAGGAAGTGACATACGGGGAAGCAGCGCCCTCCAGCGGACTCGTTTGTTTCTATTAGTTTTACCTGCGGGATGGTAGCTTGTTTTTCCTTCTTGTTGCATTGCTGGATATTCCTCGAACACTCGAGAGGATGGATTTACCCTACATAAATTCATAAGAGAACCGGTTTGTGGTGAAAAATGGATTGCACGGGTGCAAAGGACGAGAGCTTCGTGGGTCCCAAACGACAGGTAGGTGTGTATACAGCTATTAAAAAAAATCCGTTTGGGGCGGACCACGTATTTCATCTCTCATAACGTAACAAAAGATCCGCGTACATATGACAGGAATGCTAAATGTGTCAATGTGCACGTCAGACGGCTGCCGTGTCGGCTCCCCGGTTTGGCCCTGATCCGCATATCATGTAAATATGGCTCGAAACAATAGGGTAATATTGCCCCGGTAACTTCACCGGGTTGTGAGATGTTCTCTTCTCCGAAAAGAGCTTCCAGGTCAGAAGGGGCGTGTTTGTCTCCCACAGTTTTTTTTCATGGCGAATGTCCGGGGTGACGTCACAGACAGGAGATGCAGCCAATATGGTGACCACTTGGATGTCGAATGACTTCCGCAACTTTGTGCCTGGATGACGCACTCTCCGCTCATATTTATTTTTTCGTATAGACATTGAAGTGAATAATGTTATATGTATTCTTCATTACAATATCAATTTTAGAATGTTTATAGGGATGACACTTGACCTTTAAGAATGTGCAGGCCAGTCTTTAAGAGATTTAATGAATTACTGATCCAGACCCTCATCCCACTGTGCCTGAAGTTGGCTACTGTCGTCCTGCTCCACAAGCTGAAAAAAATACAGCATCAGCAGCCTCAGTGACGACTGATATCAATTAATCTCAAGTGTTTTGACCCACCGGCTCAATGTCACATCATGTTCTGTCTCCTACCTATAATCAACTGACATGAGTTAGCACACAGAACTCCCAGATCGACAGAGGATGCCATTGTCGCAGAAGTCGACACTGCCGTCTCCCACCAGGAACAGCAGCAATTTCACACTGAGTTAGTCCATTTGTGAGTAAATTGAGAGAAAATAAACATTGTTTTGGTGTTTTGGTTGGTGGTGTCCCGTGGGATTTTTTTTCAAATGTAAAAATTGCTCTCTTGGCACAATGAAGGTTGGAGGAAACTGCTGACAACCCTGTAATTAAATTTGCAGACCACCATGATGCATCACATCTCTGGAGACAATGAGATGACATACAGTAATAAGGTCCAGAGGTCCTTCTTGCGCCCAAGACCAAAGAACTAACTGTTCTAATTATTTGGCATTAATAATGGTTACACCCACTATCAGGTCTAAATGTTTTTTTTTTTTTTTTTAAATTGTAACAGAAGGAAAAAAGTTTTTGTCCCCCTTTGGTATCCCATTTTTTTTAAAGAATGTTTTCCCCCCTCTCAAACAGTTTGGTAGTTCATTGAAAAACCCTCCAAAGTACATCCAGTCATCTTCACTGATCACACATGCATTTCTCTCCATCAAAACACTGAGTAAAATCAGGTACCCCCACCAACAGGGCACTTTAACGCATCTTTAAGGTCCTGGACATTGATTTATTTGTGAGGAGAGCACTGGACAACAATGAACATTGAAATTCAATGACTCCCTAATCAAACCGGGAAATCTGTAATGAGAGGTTGAATCTTATCTAACTACAACAAGTACAAGAGAAAAACAGAACTGAGAGTTTCTTTCGGCTTGTCCCGTTAGGGGTTGCCACGGCGTAACATCTCAGATGAACGCTCATATTTGTTTGGCACAGTTTTTACGCCGGATGCCCTTCCTGACGCAACCCCTCTTGGGGAGTAGAGGCCCCAGTGAGATACGAACTCACGACCCCTGGTTCACCAAACCAATGCTCTAACCATTGAGCTAAAATTCCAAAATATGACTGAGGAAAAAATTATACCTCTTATGTAACAAGTATGTATGCAATAGTATGCAATAAATCCAACAGAAACACTCAGAAACCAACTCCAAAAGTCAAACCGTCAATTAGTAAACATCATAAAAAAAGCAACAGAATTCATCCAATAACAAAACACACCAACTTTTTGGAATGAAAAATTAGACAAATTTCTTGCAAACCAACTTCAATGTAAAAAAAGACAAATCATTAATTAGAGCAATTCAACATTTAAACAGCAAGTGTACTCAGTCACACTAGAAATAAATGAAATGTTTTATAGTCGTAGCAGCTGATATGCATCTTCGAACAACCCAGACCAAAAAGTTATTGAAACTTTTTTTTAAATTCCTCTATTAAATACAGAAACTAAGAACAGGAATGACACCCTGTTAACCACCACAGAATTAGTTTAAAAGTGCATTAAAAGAAATATGGAGTCAGGAAGAGCTTCTGGCCGAGATGGAATTTTGGTCGAATTTATTAAACATTTCTTGCCAGTACTAGGTGCTTATATTTTTCAGAACAGTGAAGGAGATAAAAGATAAAAGGTCCACTTAATAGCCATATGAACAGAGCTACAATCAAACTACTACTAAAACCAGGTAAAGGTCCCACCCTCCCAGAAAATTATTGGGAGTTTTGTGAAATGAATCTCATGTACAAAATCAATGCACTTACCAAACACTAAATGGGAAGAAGACCTTTTTACAATATGTCTGCTGACTGTACTTGCTAGATGCAGATATGTAACACTTAGGATGACAAAATATCCGAATTTAGAGCTTATACAATACAAAGTGCTCCACAGAACACACTTGACTCAATACATTATACATAAAATGGGGTCCTCTTCATCTAACATACGCACGCAATGCACTAAAAATACTCCAGACACCTATTTTTGTGCTATATGGGAATGCACACCAACTCAATACTTTTAGACTTTGGTCACGCAAGAACACTCACATATTTTGAACTTCAGAATTCCACTTCCCCCAAGACTGTGCCAACTCTGTGACTTAAGCATCGACCTCTCAAATAAATATTCACAATCAATATTGTACGCGTTAGCACGCGCTAAGAAAATAATTTCTTGAAAATAATATCTTGAAAATAATTTGCGCATTTTTTCCGAACGGGCGCAATGGGGCACTGGAGCAGAAAAGGTATGAGTGACACCAGTGAAATATATGTGCCGAGGAAGTGACTTTTACCGGTATGTTTGCTTTTAACCGGCCCTGTTACCGCTGCACTAGCCTGTTGCTGCTGTGTGACTGCCGTGTCCCAGTGATTTACCGGTATGTGTTTTTTTTTTTTAACTGGCCCTGTTAGCACTGCGCTAGTGTTAGCTCTGTGCTAGCGTGTAACTGCTGTGTCTCAGTGATTTTTTTTTTTTTTTTTTAAACCAGCCCTGTTAGCGCCGCGCTAGCGTGCTGCTGCTGTGTTACAGCCTCATCTCAGTGATTTAGATATATTTTCTTTAACTGGCCCTGTGAGTGCTGTGTTCCCCCGGTCGCTACTGTGTTGCTACTGCCGCGGCTATTTTTTTTTTTTTACTGGTATGTTTTATTTTTTTTTTTTTTTTACCAGGCCTGTTCGTGCTACCAAGTTGTTGCGATGTTAAGCTAAGCTAAGGTATTAAAAATTCTGTGTACCGTCTTTCTTTGTAAATATCTCGTGTTTCAATGTGGGCACATGCGGCTTATAGACAGGTGCGGCTTATGTATGTATCAAATGGTATTTCCTTTACAAATGTACTGGGTGAGGCTTATAATCAGGTGCACTCTGTAGGCCGGAAATTATGGTACTGATTTCTAAAGATGCTCAGAATTTACATTACCCATTCCCTGCGCACTTCAGTGGTAGTTCACTACTTCTTTTCTGCATGCTTCCTTTTCTGTCCTGCCCTGTCCTATATTGTGTATATAGTGCTTTTTTCCCCGCTGGTGAGCTATTTTTTCCCAGTGGTGCCCATGGGGTGACCCCTACCCTGTAGAAACTTTTCATACCTATTGAAAAGTGCAGCAAAACATGAACCAGACGTGCAAAATCACCCAAAAAGTTCAGGTCAATGCACAGAATATTGAACTCTGAAACATTTCGCCCACTTCTACAGCCATTGATGATGTCCACATAGGGTCATTTCCTTTAAGAAGCAGCTTTAAATATGAATTTCCTCCCGGCCAATAATGTATTATTCATGTTGACCGACGGTCAAATCAGCAGCTATGTATGACGCACGATCAGAGTGAAACATGAGGTGATCTGAGTGGTGAGCTGCTCCACAGTCACCGAGCACAGGAAAAGATTTTATGGTTCCCAACAAAGCCCGGTACGGCCCAAGGAAGAGCTATTACATGGGTTTTGTAATTCTAAAGCAAACCTAAATCACAAAGCCTCTCACTCTGAACTTCCCTAATGACACCACAACACAATGATTTAAGGACTGAGGGGGGCAAGATATCATGGGAGTCCTTGAAGCAGCATAAAATAAAATAAATGCGAGAGGCGTAACTTTGTAAATACCCTTGAAAGTTCTGCTGGTTGCAGAGTTTGGTGAAAAAGTTGGATGGAAAAAAAAGAAAAAGGCTGCTGTTATTAGTGTGTGTTTATGGAGAGAAATTAGTTTAGGTTAAATTGGTGAGTGGCGAGAATGTACAGAAAAAAATTACTTGTAGCCACAAAGATATGAAAGAATAGGAAAGGAAGAATCAAAAACTTTAGAATTACAAATAAGTAGAAGTGGCAAAGATGGATGGATGGAACAAATAACACGAGTGTAAAACGGATAACAACGAACAAATAAGAGAACACAATGGGAGTTCAGAGGAAAATTGTCAGAGAATAGGATCATCAATCAAGACACCATGGGAAGTCTTCGGGAAATGGGTCCAAGGTCAGGACCAACTTGTCTTCATTTAGGCAGAAATGTGGGAAAATGTGAGAAAAACACACTGTTAATCCTCTCAGTCTACCTCAAAGTCAAGCTCAATAATGGGCTGTCAAGTTGTCCAGTTAGGAAAAAATAAACATTGTAAATCAATTTCATCTAATATGTTGTGAAAGGTGGGAAACTGTCGCAATTTACAAGACAAATGCAAGGAACGGTTTTACATAGGATGGTCCACAGAATTGCAGATTCCTAGCACATTGCAGTACCAAGAGCAATGACAAGAGAAAACACAAGTAGACGTGGAGGGCTCAAGAGAGACAGTCACAACCCAGCAGTAGGACAGCTACTGTATCTGCTTCTTCCACCTGTTTGTCCTTGAGAGCCCAACAAATTAAAATAAGCTCCCACAAGGAACTTGTGTGCATACGTCTGCCCAAACTGTCAGAAACAGAATCGTTCACCAGTCAGGGATGCGCTCACCCAGGACCGTACAGGCAAGTAAACAATAATTGGTGGGAGCGAGTTTGGAGACATTGTGAAGAATATTTGGATGCCAGCATTTGCGGGTAAGCGGTGGGGCACCGATGGTGTGGCGGGATGTAGCCATGGGAGGGGAGCAGAAAGCTGCACTGTGAGATCATTACGTTGTTCTGAACTAATTATACTATGTAAAAAAAAAAAAAAAAAAAAAAAAAAAAAGCACAATAAATGTGATTTAATTTCCCCATTTTTTAAAGTCTACTGTATGTTGAGTTTTCAATACCAATTTAACATACAACTCAAACTTCTTGGACTGAAATGGCGGACTCGTAATGTAAGACCTCATATGCTGTTAAAAGAAAGAAATAAAACAAGTTTTTACCTTTTTACACAAACATGTTTTCCTATTAGCCTGCTAATGTGTTTCTACAAACATATAACGTATGGTTCACCGCATACCATGTTCTCAATGCTGATTTCTAAATGTATGTTTACTGCAGTGCAGTTGTTTTATCTCCAGCTTTCTCTGGGAAAACTTCACCGTGCACTGTTGTCCAAATAAAAAGATACGAGAGCCGCGGGAGCGAATCTAATAAAGTAAATTTGTTGCACAGAGCCGCATAGAGGCAGCCAGAATTCCCTGGTCCACTTTTAATTTAAAGTCATTTTCAACTTTATTATATAGTCATTACGATACCCCAAGGGGAAATTCAATTAGCAGCTATATTTTAGTTGCAAACCACATGGAGAAAGACCGTAACTCACAGATATGTAGGATGCAGGGAGAGATGACCGTGATGGGTGATTACACTATTTTGGGGGCGTGGGTGTGGGGGTGCTTCCCTCAAGACCTCGACAGTCTTTTGGACGCAGACAACTACCGGTAGTTCCTAAGACCAAATGCTATTGCGACGCTGACAATGGTGATCATGGAAGAGCAGTGGGTAGTAGTGCTCTTCTGAGGAGAGATTAATACTACTCTATGTTTATTTTATTCAAACATAATTTGTGGGGGCTTTTCTTAACTTGTGCAGTGTCATACAGCCATTAAATTTGTTGAATACAAAACAGACAAACATAACAAATGACAGCTGCCCAAACCTGCAGAACCTTCTCTTCTTCCTCTCTTTTTTTCCTATCCTCCTCTTCCTGTTTCCGTTTCAGCTCCATCTCGTATTTCCTAGAGAGTGGAGACAGAAACCGTGAGCACATTTACAACTTATTTCATCCTAACTTTTTCCCCTTGTTGCCACATACAGTCTCCGTTCCTCTTCTTCTTGCTTGCGTTGTTGTTCTTCCTTTTCCCGCCGCTTCCTCTCTTTCTCCATCTCCTCCTCTATGCGCTTCAGCCTCTCAGATTCTTCCTCCTGCTGTTTCTTCTTCTGCATTGAGGACAGCAGCTGCTCTGAGCGTTTCACCAACACCTGGTACTCCGTGTCAATCTCTTTCCAATTCATAACTGAACTCTGTCGGAGGGGAGAAGAGGTCAAAAGATGAAGATCAGTGATACTGTAGCTTACTCACTCATAGATCGACAGCAGGGGTGCCCAGACTTTTTTTTTTTTTTTTTTTTTTTTTTTAACCCCAAGATCTACTTTTCAAGCAGCCAGCCTCTCGCGAGCTACCGACAGAGGGAGGCAGGGAGGGAGGTGATGATGATGATGATGCTCCCAAACCATTTTAAGGTTAATGTTGTGTTGCCTCCGATATTTAAAATACAGAATTAGCTTTTTGTGCACTGTATTGTCTGTGCTTTCATCCTGGATCAGGCTGTGCCAAGGTGGAATTTTAATATGACACACCAGCTCATCCTGCACTTTCTACTTTTGCTTCAGACCAGACCTTTCCCACTCGGAAAAGAGAAAATCTCATCCAGTTTAACCAGTTTTTCTCCAATTATTCACATACTCCGACAGTCATTGCATCTTGAAGCAACAGCATTTCTTTTTTAACGTTCTCCATTAATATCAAAAGTAAACATAGGCAGTATGTCTAGGTCGTCTTTGCTCTACGTTGCCCAGACTGTGTTGGTAACTAAAGCAGGAGTGGTGGATGCTGTCATTATAAAACTTATTGATGGGCAGCATAACTTCTGTAACATTTGTAATTATGAGTGTATGTCTTTAAGAGCAGGGGTAGGATGGGGATCGGGTGTAAAGGATACCAGGAAAAAGAGAGTGTGGCGGAGCAGCGTTCGTTGTTAGAGAATGTTCCTTGTGCTTCTTAAAAGAAACCAGTGGCTTCCTCTTTTCATTTTTTAAAGTATGTATGTGAATTGTGCCATTGGATGTAACAACCAGTCATCAGTCACTCATTGAATCACATTGCAAAATGCCACAAACTGAATACCTATATGTTATACTTTCAATTTGCATTGGATTGTTATTTTTGCGCGCAACGTAGAATATCTGCATCATCAATATTGTGAAATGCAGCCCTACTTTTATTTATTCAATGAGAGAACATTACACAGTTGCGCTGATATGTTTGATTACCAATGCACAATTTGTAAGAGGTGTACAACCCTTAATCATGCTTTAATACTGCTACATCTGTGGAATACTAATAATTAAAAAAAAAAAAAAAAAATCAACAATGCTATTGACTATCTTGAAAGTTTTGGGGAAAATATGTTGTAAAAAAAATTGCTATCGCGTATTGATAGAGAGCAAGAGCAGTGGATAACAAAAATATTGTACCAACTGTATTAAAGACAGTAATAAGTGCAATGCAAATGTATAATACAGCAAGACTGCAAAGCAAGACCTGTGATATAGTGGAGGATTTCTGTATTGCTTTGGTTTCATTGGTTGTTTAGGACAGAAACTTTCCATGACCTGCACTCTGGGCTCACGTAGTCTCAACTGTAAAATATTTCATAAATATTTGTTAATACTTTGTATTTAAAGATAAAGGCTAAAGATTTTGTGATACCTTTTATTTTTACATATAAGTTTTCTCCAAGTTTGCATTACTTTCAGTGACTGCATGACCTTTGTTTGGTGCCAACATTGCACCATGCAGCAACAAAGAGAATAGGGGGGAAAAAAAGACGACTGACTGCCTGCGGTGCTTGTCAGATAATTAATTAGGGTAGGAGAGGTCAGTATATTGTGGAGATTCATTAGAGTGAGTCACTAACGGGAACACAAAGATGGGAGGTGACAAGGTCTTGTCCCAAATGTATGGAGAGCTGAATGACAGGCATTGCATTGCATGAATTATTCACTCGCCGACGCAGTGCTTAGAGCATTGTGAGTGTTGACGTTGCTCTGCTAATAGGCTAAGGGAAGAATAAGGAGGCTGATTGAGATGAAGCAGAGACAGGGTCAGGAATCAACCCTGCATCACTTTCAGTCAGGACGCCCCAGGCATCCTCACCGCTCACTTATTGTAGCTGCTAATGGTGCGTGAGGAGCAACAGTTTGAAGGAAAACAGCACTTGTGGGGACTGCTCACTGAATGGGATGTAGATTGGTTGGTGATTTGTTGTACAGTTCTTGGCGGCGCCAATGAAAGTTCGCGTTTATTGCCGCAGGGGTGAACTGGGATTTCCCTAATCAAGTTTGAAACGGCCACACTAAACGACATTATTGAAGAGAGGATTTCTTCCACATGAGCCGAGTTCAAAAGATCGATTGGGAGAGAAAACACGAGGATTGGGCACTTAGCAAGGAAGACTGTGTGCACAAGTGTCACAATACAATGTTCAAACACTCATAATTGAAGCAAACTCAGAACAAAATCGTTCATGCACATCTCAGTCTACTATAGGTGGAACATCACGCGACAAGTTAGCTGACTTCCTCTGTATGCAGCAATAACTCACATAACAATGCGATGCTGACAGGATGGTTCTAAGAATTAGTTTTCTATATGGGTGCTGACATCATACAAAAGTTCATGACATGCACATCATTTATCCATAAAAATAGGACATGTGTAAACACAGACAATGCCAAAAATGTGCTAGTTTTCATTTGGTCGACCTGGAAGACATTTTGTGTAAAAGAGGAGACATTGTAGATATTTAAAGTTCCCAAAGTTGCTTTGTCCCAGAGTCCCGCTATACGGTTCCGCCGTTTATTTGACTCGGAAGATGTAACCTGTTTTGCAGAATTTTGTTGTGCTCATAAGCATGAATGACAAGTAGAGAATCTATCTGATGATGACTGATGGCATACAGTAAGCAGCTTTACAGTCCCTATAATAAGATCAGTCTTTATAACTGGACAATAATCCTTGGATGCCGTGAGAAGGAAGGGCATAAAGTTTACGATGACTCACCTTTATCTTGGCTAACAGAGAGTCGATGCTGGTCGCCATGTCCTGGACCTGCTTGGCCATCTCCTGTTTGCCCTCCCTCAGCCCGTTGACCACCTCGTTGAAGCGCTCCATGTGCTTCTTTAGGTTTTTCACCTTTACCATACCATCGATGCTGTGATGACATAAAAGCGGATTTTATGAATGGCTGCCTTTACCGGCTTTTAAAAATAGAATCCTATAAAGAGAACAGCGTGCAGGGATTCTTTTGCAGAGGCAAAGTAAGACGTTAATTCTCAATGACATTCCCAAAAGACGTTTTGGAGTACTATGTTTAAAAAAGTTGTACAATTTAACTCTGCAATAAATTGTGCAATTTGGAATTTGTCTGGAAATCTATTACAAAGTCTTTTGTATTTTAGTTCAGGATTTCTTTACAGGGAGTCCTCAAACTACGACTGAGATCCGTTCCTAGAGTAGCGACTTAACTCGAATTTCGACTTAAGTCGGATTCCACCATTAAAGTCGGAATTTACATCAAAAGACTTGTATAAAAAACAAATACATTGACATAAACAAGATGATGTACTGAGCAATAGTGCTGAGAGGTGGATGGAGAAGAAGAAGGGGAGTCTGTGCTTAACTATTGCGAAAGAACCTGGTCCTCAATCCTCTCCAATTCAACAAGAGTATCAGAGAAGCTTCTATTGTGATCATTGTATCCAACATAGGAACAGAACCCTTCACGTGCACTAAAATACGGGTTTTGTCTTTAATAATTGTCACCACGGTCGACCGACTGAAGCCTTGATGGTGTTGGGGTCTCACCTTTTTCCATTCTTTTTATGATCTTGAGGTTCATTTCCATGATAATGGATTTACTTTTTTGGCTGCAGAAGCATTACTAAAAGACACAGCTTTCTTCTTTGGGGCGATAATGTCTAAAAAGGAGGATGAAAAATGCAAAGATACTCCCGGGGCACAAACACAGACGAGCATTAGGCGGACAAAATGGCGGCCGGGGACGGGTTTTTTAAAGTCGAAACGTCTTATGTCAAGACCGTCTTAACCCGAGGATTCCCTGTATTTATAAACTTTCTCGCTAAAATCATGTCCAAATTTGTTAAGAATCCTAAAACATTTCATGCACAGTTAACAAAAGTTTAATAAAGGTGGAAACAGAATGGATTATTGCTATTATTTGGTTTTTAAATGGCAACAAAGCATAATTTAGCAGAGTCTGTACCAGTGTTTGGTTTTAGGACCTTAGAGCTTTCCACGGTAGATTTTATTACCCTATAGTTCATTTTATTTATTTTATTTTTTTTTAATTTCAAGTGCTATGAAGGGAACTGGCCAGGTAAAAATGTCTTTGGTTTGTGTAACCGCTGTGTTTCTGCTCAGCCCATGACAACAAACACTGCGACTCTTGAACTACTAAGGTGGGTATAATATTGAGGGGGAGACTCACCGCGGCTTGTGCTTCCGCTTACATAACCACATGCGCACCGTCTTCTGAATTTTAATACACGCCAAAGCTCTGTAGCTCATCTTGTTCCTGACTGTCGACGGTGGGAAAAAAAAAAAAAAAAAGGAACACTTAATAGATTTGTAACCGGAGCAAAAGTCTTGTATTACAGAGAAATCTGACTCCATCATACATGCTGTAATGGGATTCAGCATTAAGGCCTCTAAAAGCATATTTAACCCCTGTGGAAAATTATCCTCTCTCTTTCTCTCTCTCACACACACAGACACACACGCGCGCGCGCAAATACGCACACACACAATAATAACACAAAACAAAATAAAATAAAATGACTACTGAATTACCATAAAAGACTTGTATGGTCTGCTATGCAGGAAATGCCTCATCAAGGAGGCAATTTTCTTCCATAATTTAATTGAATGTTTTCAAAACAAAGAGCAGAACGCTTGCTGTTAAACGGTTGGAGTCCACAAGCAAGCCCGGTATCAAGTCTTGCAGCGCCGACTGCTTTGGGAGTCAAATTTCTAATTGCTTGAAGCTACTTTCCACATGACGGATAAATTCAAGGGTGTGAAGTATGACTTTAGTAACACCATCGGGGCACTATAATTTACTGGAGGGGATTGAAAATGTTGCAGATTTGAGGAGCTATTATATGTGGTGGACCGGACCCACGTTTGATCACCGACAGGCTACACCACTGGACCTTCTTCCAACGGCTGCACACAAGCCACTTGTTGACTTTCTTCAAGAGCTCCGCCAGGTGGTCGGGATCCGACTTCATTATCTGGTCAAACTCGGCAAACTGAGAACACACAAATCAAAACTTACTTTTGACCGGGCCATTTGAGGGCGTGTTTGTGTTTTGCAGAACACGAGCTCGATCGGATACCTTTCCAGGGCGGAAGAACACTTTGGTCAACCCAAATTTAAAGTCAATGTCATTCAGGCCAAGGGCTTTGAACAAAGCCTACACAAGAACATATACAATATCATAAACAGCCAAATACTGTTCTCCTGAATTACTTGTGTTACTTAAATAAAACTGGGCAACACTTCGGGAGAAAATATTGTACCTTGCAAAAGAGTCGCGGGTTCAGCCGGGTAAGCTTATCAGGCATGTACTGTTTATACATGGTGTAAAGCTCATGGAAGGGGGCTCTGGAGGGGAACCCGCCCTGCATCAGGTCCAGCACAGACACCATTCCTGAGTGAAACAAAAACACCTTGAAATGCAATAGGCTAAAAAAAGAGTCGCATGATGGCCCGACATACACAATACACTAAAAACTGGTATTTCACGTTTCCTCCACAAGATTTTGCTTTATTTATTTTACATTCATTGTTGGGAAGTTAGTTTTTTCCCCGAGCTTACATTTTATTTCATTTTCATTTTCCAGTATATTAAAACATGGGAGTTTTAGGATTTCATACACTATGTCCCTCACAGCTCTGATTTAATTCTGGGACCTTTGGCATCCCATCATTTTTCTACTACCAATGAGCTTTCTTCCACTCTCGGAGGTCTTACCAATGTCTTGTTTTGTAATTAATCTCAGTAGTAGTTGCCACACTTTCACAATACTTTTCATTTATTGGCTGATTAATTTGTTTGTTGATTGTGCCTACTGTTTTTAATGCTTGCTTCAAGTCTGACAATTTGTGCAGTCTTTAGTTGCAAAGAGTCAATCTGTCTGCACCCTTCTGATTATTAATTGATTTCTAAAATCAATGTTGGCTGTTTGTTTCAGTCCAGCTAATTACATTCCGACATACCAGTAGGCACTACGCTTTCAGACAGATGTAACAAAAACATTACCTGAGCACTGCAGCTGTGAGAGAATGAGAGCGCCTTCAAAGTGGTGGCTGACCATTTTAAGGTTGGGTTTGACACAGCGGATGAAACTGGAGCCCTGAAAAGAACGAGGGCAACCATTAGAGAGTGCACCTGCCAGCAGAAGTTTTGATTTGAGTCCACGATGCCATGGTGATTGGAACTCACAGTGCTACGAAGCTTTTCCAGGAGTAAGTTGAGCTGAGTCTGCGAACAGAAGCAGACAAGGACTTGTAAGTTGTTTTTTTTTTTGTTTGTTTGTGGAATATGAGATGAATTGAGCCGGCCACATAAGCTGCGGGTGCCACACATCCTCTGCAACACACTTTAGGCCACCAGCACCTTATTGAACGGTTCTGTATTATCTTTGTGCGAGAGTCCGTGTCTGGTGCATTAGTGATGAAAGCCCTGCAGCAGTCTCAGCAGTGATAAAGTCTGTTGAAAAACACAGCGCGTAGTTTGTACCTGACGGTGGAGGGTTGGGGGTTTGGGGAAGGGAGGGGTCAGACTTCCTCTCCTTGAAACAAACAGATGACGTGAACACTGTGTGCTTGTGGTTCAATAAACACTCTTTGTGAGTGTCTCATTTCAGGTGTTTGCTTCCAACCTGCTGTTCAATTTTCCCATCACTGCTCTGTAATACCTGATGCTGACTTAACTCAGTTTTGTTCCCTCACAAAGAAAAGAGGCTGGGATGTGTAGAAATTAGAAGTATACTCTTTTGAAGAAGCGGGAGGAAAGAGTATCTAGAAAAGGGAAAATAAAATAAAGTGGAAGCTCTACAGTCAGATGCAATCTGTTCTGTGATCCAGATTGTTCCTTTTCGAAATAATTTCTAAAGACCTGATTCCTTCGAGACTCTCCATCTCCATCGTAAAACCATTATTGACTATAAGTAAATCACCGTATATCCATGTAGCGCTTGCGCTGGCTTCCAGCTAGCTTCAGAATAGATTTCAAAGTTCTGCTACTGGTCTATAAATCACTAAATGATTTAGGACCTGAATACATGAAAGAAATGCTTATAGAATACAAACCCAGTAGAGCTCTGAGATGTGAGGTTGAAAACTCTTCTATTTCTTATGCTTTTTGGAATATATCCACTTTTTGATGCTATTACTTGCACTGTATGTGGTTTGAATTGTCTTTTTAAAAATATTTTGTTTGTCATTTTTATCGCTTTTTAAATGTTTTATCTCTTTGTTTTCAAATGCCTTTATTCATGTAAAGCACATTGAGTTACCTCGTGTATGAAATGCGCTCTCCAAATAAATTTACTTTGCTTTGCTTTAGTGCTTGTGCATTAATGTTGCAGAAAATCTGAAACCTGGAGTAGTTCAGCAACTTGCAAAGCTCATAGAGCATTAAAAAAAAACAAAGAAATAAAAATAAAAACGGGCGAGACAGTGCATCAGCTGGAATGCGTTGGCCTCACAGTTCTGAGGTCAAGGTTCAATCCCGGACCCGCCTGTGTGGAGTTTGCATGTTCTCCCCGTGCCTGTTTTTTTTCCCAGGCACTCCACGTCCCAAAAAGATGCTACATTCATTGAACAGTATAAATTGCCCCTAGGTAAGATTGTGAGTGCGGCTGTTCGTCTCGATTTGCGCTGCGATTGGCTGGCAACCAGTTCAGAGTGTGCCCCGGCTCCTGCCCGTTGACAGCTGGGATAGGCTCCAGCACTCCCCGCGACCCTTGTGGGGATAAGCGGCTAAGAAAATGGATGGATGAAAATAAAAGCATTCACACTCACATTCACAGCAACATACAATTTAGACTAGAGGCTCCATGAACCTAATGTATAAGTTTATGGCATGTGGGAGGAAGCAGGAAGACTCTTGAGAAAAGCCAACTTACGAACGTCTTAAAAACAAAACAAAAATCTGAATGAATGTTTTGGAGGTTAACACACTTCAGTTCTATCAATTTTTTCGTGAATATTCAGATTGACAATTCTGATTTCTCTAGTGCCCATCATTCTTTTGATATTATTAATCACTTAACACGTGGACCTTGTTCACCGCCTTGTGCATCTATTGGGGCAAACTCTGGGGCCTCTCTGACCTTGAATTTGTTTCCAACGCTGATGAAGCTGAGCTTTCCCGCCTTGTGTTTGGAGTCCTTGTTGAACGTGGACGTCTCAAACAGCTGTCGGACAAAGTTGTCCTTCGATTCGCACACGATGCTCTCCAAGGACATGTGAAGGGCATCATTGTTCTTCTCCACAAAACGAGTCTGTTGACACAATCACGGTCAGTATTTGACTTTCCGTAAAAAAAAGAAAATAACTTGAAGAAAACTAGCAGCTTCTAGTGCGGTCTGTCAATACACAGAGCTGACAAACCTTATTCATATTAACTTTCTTACAATAGTCATTTATGCCAAAATGACAAATGAGAATTAAAGTGAGTCGCTGCATTCAGATTTGACACCAATTTAGCATCTGGCATAATATTTAATCAACAACTCCGAACTCCATTGCTCCCTGGTAATTTGCCACCGTTGTGTTCACTGCTGCTGTCGTCACTGCACAACGCAGCCTTGCATATTTATGACGCCGACACTGCTCCGTATATTAGAGACTGCGGGACAAATTACCGTTTCGTAGCAGACAGCTCCAGCAAAGTGCCTGATGATAAAGCCTTCATCATCCCGGAGATTCCGATGAATAGTCAGTTTGGACTTCCGAGGAACCTGAGAGGCAAAGTGAGACGGAGAGGCATCAAATCTTTTATATTGACAGCGTTGAACCACAAATGTAACGATTTCACTCCTGACTTATCCATCACTGTCTACGCAGTAGAACATTGTTTATCAACTGAATGCAGCAACAGTATCGATTGTGTAAGGTTTGTTTGATTCAACGGAGTTGGACTGAAATCTGACAAAGATTCCATTCGTTATATCGCACCAGAGAGAGAATAATCTTTAAAAAAAAAAAAGTGTCATTTGCATTCATTTGATTGCTTGGCTGCTTGCCTGAATCAATTTATCCCCCCACATGCATTGTAAGGCACACTGAAAGTGCTGTACCATGCATGTATGTAACTATGTAATACATCCTGACTTTATATAAGAAGCATAATTGGTACTTGTAAAAATGTGGCAGTTTTTTTCTTGGTTCAGGTAGTGAAGTAGTTGCCTTGCAAACTGAAGGTTGTTGCTTTGATCCCTGAGAAAGATATCAAGCCCTCAGACGTTCCCTCCATGGCAACACATGCCACCGTCATTATTCAGTTGGTGAGCGAGGTGACAGAGTGTTTCAAGTACCTTGAATGTCGAAAAGCGCTAGAAAAGTGAAGCCCATTTCCTCGACAATGAACCCTATTTGGCAACTTAGGTGGGCATTCAAAATCGAGCCTTTGGGACTAAATACGACATGTACAACTGCATGAACTCCCAGGCAGTTGATTAAAAAAAAATTTGACAATAAAAAACGGAGTGCTTACTTAGTCCAAGGAGGACTAAACATCTATTAGACTCTAGGTAAGCTCTTTATTTGTACATATTGTGATAATGTTTTATATATAGTCTTAACTCAGTTTTGTTCCCTCACAAAGAAAAGAGGCTGGGATGTGTAGAAATTAGAAGTATACTCTTTTGAAGAAGCGGGAGGAAAGAGTATCTAGAAAAGGGAAAATAAAATAAAGTGGAAGCTCTACAGAATAAGTCTGGTGTGGCAGAGAAGTATGTTAAAATAGTACAGGACATGTATGATGGCAGCAGTCCCGTTAGGGGTCGCCACAGCGTGTCATCTTTTGCCATCTTAGCCTATCTCCTGCATCTTCCTCTCTAACCCCAACTGCCCTCATGTCTTCCCTCACCACATCCATAAACCTTCTCTTTGGTCTTCCTCTCGCTCTTTTGCCTGGGAGCTCCATCCTCAGCATCCTTCTACCAATATACTCACTCTCTCGCCTCTGAACATGTCCAAACCATCGAAGTCTGCTCTCTCGAATCTTGTCTCCAAAACATCCAGCTTTGGCTGTCCCTCTAATGAGCTCATTTCTAATCCTATCCAACCTGGTCACTGAAGAAGAATGGTAATAGTTTTTCCCACATATAGGAAGGATGTTGAGTTCAGTTCCTATACCTGCTGTGTAATATGAGGGAGCCGTTAGGGCCATAATTCAGGATTAACTGTCAGACTTACAATTGAAATGCTGCTAAATTGAACTTCCTAACAATATTATGCTTTTGGGACTCATCTAATTTTAATCATGTCTTCGAGTCAAAAATAATCAATATACAATAAAATGTATATGTGTCGTGTGCTTGTGGATCATAGTTCATCCCTTCATCCATTTTCTGAGCTGTTTATCATCATAAGGGTTGCAGGAGTACTGGAGCCAATTCCAGCTGTCAACGTGCAGGGGGCGGGTACTGAACTGGTTGCCAGCCAATCACAGAGCACATGGAGACAGACAACAGTCGCATTCACAATGACACCTAAGGCCAATTTAGAGTCTCCAATTAATGCATGTTTTTGGAATGTGAGAGGAAAAAAAGAGTGCCCGGAGACAACCCATGCAGGCACAGGGAAAACATGCAAACTCCACACCGGCAGAGCCGGGATTTGAAATCCCAGTCTTCAGAACTGTGAGTCCAACGCTCTAAACCAGTTGCTCCACTGTGCTGCCGGCTTGTGGATTACTGTTACAATAACACTTTTCCACACTGATTTAATCTATCCATCTATTTTCTGTCCCACTTATCCTCACAAGGGTCGTGGGAATGCTGGAGCCTGTTCCAGTTATCTTCAGGTGGGAGGCAGTGTACACCCTGAACTGGTCCCTAGCCAATCGCAGGGCACATATAAACAAACATTCACACTCATATTCACATCCATGGGCAATTTAGAGTCTTCAGTCAACTGAGCATGAATGTTTTTGGAATGTGGGAGGAAACTGGAGTACCCAGAGAAAACCCACACAGGCAGAGAGAGAACATGCAAACTCCACACTGGTGAGGCTGGGATTTGAACTGCAATCCTGAGAATTGTGAGGCAAATTTAAATTAAGATTTACACAATTTGCGTGAGCATCATCGACGTGAAAGTGTTTTGACATGCGTGTGTGTCAGTGCATAAATGCCAGTGATGTGTGCACACGTGAGTGTCAGCGAGATGACCACACAAACGCCAGTGACACACGTGCGTGAGTGCCATTGACAAGCACGAATCTAATTGACATGCATGTCCGAGTGTCAGTGACAGCTGCACGTGAATGTCACCGCCGAGTGCACGTGACCGCCAGTTACACGCTCCCGTGAGTGCACTTGACGAATGTTTTTGAGAGCAAGACTTTCAGGCGTGCATGAGTGTTTGGCAGTGTTTGTAAGAGCATTTGACGAGTGCTCATCATTTGACAAGTGATAGCCTAACCTTTCAGTTGTTTGTTTGTTTGAGAGTATTTGAAAAGTAAGTGGGAGAGCCAATTCTGAATAATGTCCCTCACGGCCCCTCATATATTCTTACGTTATGACGCAAAAACTGCACTCTGCCCTTCATCTTGAAACATCTAATGTCAATACCATATGTAACCCGGTTAAAAAAATTCCTACAGTTAAAAGTTAAAATTAATAGGGTAGCAATTAGGTTATTGTTTTTTCTTTATACAAGATGGTGGAATATTTGTATGTGCTGAATTTATTTTCTTTTGGAGGGATTTGTATTCAAATGTGTTTTATTAATTTGTGAAAATAAATACTTTTGTTTGTCATTTTATTATTGTAAGCAGTGTTTGAGAAGGACAGGAAGTGATGTGATTCAGAGAGGTGGGGAAGAGAGAAAGAGAGAGAAAGAAAGCGGGATGAAGTGCATAGTACAGTGGTTGTTTGAAGAAAAGAAAAGTTAAGGGCGGACATTTATCAACTTTGATCAATGTGTTTGACAAGGACTGTTGACAGTTCAATTGTGATAGTGTTTTGTTTGAGGGGACTACTCATATCACGTCGTAACGTGGTGGAGTTAGCTGGTAATACAGAGGATAAGTGGATGCATGGAACTTTGCTAGGATGCTCGCGACAAGCTAACGCCAGCTAGGGAGGCCTGTGTTGGACCACGAGGAAGAAGACGAGGACGCTAGCGACAAGCCAACACTAGCGAGGCCTGCATTGGAGCACAAGGAAATAGCTTTGCACCGGATCGGACCGTGAGGACAAGGATGAGGCTGGACCATTGGACACAACCCTCGACGTCTGAAACACTGCAGGGACATTGGGGCTTGAATTTCTTTTGTTTTGTCGGCTATGTTCATATTTGTTTGGGCCCTTAAAGTAAGTTAAGTCAGATTAGCTTGGGTTTGCATCGTGTACCCGTTATGTTGACTTTGTCTATTTGACTGTTTGCCGTGTATAGATATTTGATTTCCCATCCTTTTTTTATTAAATGTTATTAAATGTTCACACTTTTTGTTACATAACCAGGTCTATTATTTGACTATGTGCAAGACAGTTAAAAAAAAAAAAGTGGGGAGTTTATATGGTAGATTGGTTATTTAAATTAGGATGACATTAACTCATAAGGGGAAATATTATTTAGACCTTTTGGAGAGGGGATAAATGCACAAGTTATTATTGTTATTATTTTTTTTTACATGTTATGTACTTTCTGTGCAAATAAAAAACAATGTTTTTTTTCACCTCTCATTATTGGTTGTTTAAAGTTTTTCCGCACTTTTGTTAATAAAAAAAGGTTTACAAGACTGGGGGCCGAGTCGCTACAGATACGGTATTGCTACTCCCAGCCTAGCATTCTCTACCAGGCTAAAGCATACATTTTAAGCAAAACAATAAATATATTTCTTAAATGATTTAATTATATAAAATATTTAAAATATACATGTATTTCTACTATGCAGTTTATTATCAGGAAAAATCTAAAAAAAAAAAATGACAAACTTTTTTTAGGCTTGGAACAGATTATTTCATTTTCCATTCATTGTAATGGGAAAACATGCTTTGGTTTTTGAACGTTTTGGTTTTCAACAAACCTTCTGCAATGGATTGTGTTCAAGAACCAAGGCACTACTGTATTGTATACTTGAGAGGCGCTACTCATAGTAAACCTAGAATTATGGAAAATGAAACTGCCGTTTAATGGGAAAAAATGAACAATCAATCTTAGGCAAACTGGAAAGAGTGCTTAATCTGAATGTTGTAATGCTATGCAGGTATCTAATTTAAAGTGGCAGCAGGTAAGACTTCACACTTTTCACTTAATCTGAGAAAATGTTTAAATGTCCGGGAAGTTGCTGTTTTGGTTATCAACAGTTTCCATCGATATATGGTTACCTTTTTCAAAGAAAATATTTAATGAGTTCCTTTAATAGGAGAATGCATTCTAACAGGATTTCAAGCCTGCAAAGAGAAGGCTGAAACAAACAAGTGCAACGAAGATGAACAAAGGCAGGGAGTAAGTGGGCGCCTTAGTCATGTAAGTGTCGGACCACACAGCTCTGGTAGTAATGATCAAAAAGATGAATCTAACGTAGAGTGGATCTCACTGGACACACAATACGAGAGAATGGTGATAAAAGACAATGAGATGTGTGTGTGTGTGTGTCTGTTGAGGCGCAAGGAGTCAAAATGTGGAACCGTAAGTCTGAAGTGCTCTTTATGCTTGCTGTGAACAGCCAGTGCAAAGTGTTGGTCGCTGGGCTGAGGAAGACGGTTCTCTTCATCCAGAATGTCCAGTATGCCAACCAGTTTGGCTTCGACGAGATCTGCAAATAAACGACGATCTATTAGCAAACCGGAATCTTGTAACCTGTATTAGAAATGTCCCGCCCGTGTGAATATTCAAAGCACAAAAACGTGCTCAACAGGCTGCTCATTTAGTATCGTGGCTGAATTATTCATATGGCATCCTGTGTTTGGAATATAATCTAATAGCCAACGACCTCCCAGAAAAATTTGCATGATCAAGCACCTGTGCATGAATCCTGAAGACTGATGAGCGAATTAATGCGCGGCCAAAAATGGTCATTTGCAAGTCATAAATGTTATTCACGGCTGTCAGTTAACCTCACACCTGAATAATCGCAGCCTTTGAAATACAAATCAAAATACTTCACTTTGGTACACGGGCTACTCCATCCTATTAATTCCAGAATTTACTTGACATGTGGGACAACAAGAAACAAGATTGTATCATTTTTCCCGCCTTCATGTCCCAATAAAGAATCCACAAAAGCTGCAATGATTCATTCATTATATGGCCTCCCTTCAGACGCACATTTCGTGGATAATGAGAAATCTGCGCTTTTGTCATAGTGACAGGTAGACTTTTGCCTTTCTGACAGAAGTCTGAGCGAGAATAATGGTCTAAATGAAACCCTCGTGGGCGAACTGATGTCATACTTCAAGCCTCCTTAGTACTGGGGTGCGTGTGGCTCTAATGTCGGGTCCTCGGACAGTTTATGCATACAAACTATGTTTTTTTTTTCCCCACTCTTGCAGAATTTGCATATCTTAACCCACATAGCATACCTAAATCTTAAATGTCCCCGGGTGTTGTCCAAGTGGCTTTTTTAATGCCAGAAGGCCACCAAATGTAAAAATATCCGGTTACTGCACTTAGTCCTGTATGCATGACTGATTTTTGGCATTTAAAAAAAACTGAGTGTCTGGTCCCTTTTTGAAAATCACAAGCAGGGGAATGTAGAATAAGATATCAGTGAACCCTCAAAAGCGGCTTTTGGATTAGTGTATTGTTACTCTCATCGGATATTTACGTATTCTATAATCTATGGGAAAAGGTCACTTTCCATTATTCTGTATTGGTTTATTTATACTAACAAGAGGATGTGTTTCCTTTTCAGTTCAAATATTTTGAAAACCCATTTCAAATTAAATTGCCTTATTCAGTTAAATTATTTACACTATCATTCCCTTGTTGGGTGCCCCTATCCGCCCTCCTTTTCAATGAACAAAGGACATGCTCCCAATCTCGGGCTGGCCAGGGAATGGCTGCATTGCGGGCTCGGGCGGCTTTCCTTTGGGTGGCGTTGGCCAGTTGACGGGGCGCTCGGTGGAACCGGCAGCCCACCCTGGCTCCCTCTGTGTGTGATATGTCCCGTCCACCGGGATGCTCCTGGGTGAACCCCTTGGCCCGATCCCGCCCCTCGATTCGTTGGGCGGGGTCCTCACCCTCCGAGGGCAGGCCCAGCAATTACAGGACTTCTGTCAGTCTCTGTGCATGCGAAATGGTGACTATTCACATGCACATGTTCCCAGGCAGCCCTGGGAATGTTTCGCTGGCAATGGAGCCACTCACTGATTGCGACAAATAACAGAATATGCAAATTGCTTGGGTATCCCCTCATCCTGTAGATGTTTATAATTTATAGTCAATCGTAGCATGTTTCATTTGTACAGCCGGGTTCACGAACCTTGTCCTGTCCTATCTTGTCCTGCCCTATCTTGTCCTGTCCTTGTCCTCACAGGATATAGCACTACAGCACCATACAACACTCATACGTAGCTAATGTTTCATTGTTGCAGATATGTAATGATCTAATTTTTGTTTACAGTTAGTGCTTTGGCTTTTTTTTTTTTTTAAATTTGTTTCTGTTTAAGGAATGGACTCTGATTTTCAATAGTCAAACTATAACACTAAGAAACCACATCAGCAACTTAAAACCTCCACTGTGACAAAGTAAAACTGTTCTGGCATAAAATGGACACAGATGCTCCATTTTGCTTGAAAAATAGAAACAGCATACAGTATGTAAATAGCTAGAAACTGGAAAAGTCTTTGGTTGGTGAAAGAATAATCAGCCAAAACTAACAGGGTCACAAAGAGCAACAATCGATAGTTAATGAGAATCTCTGTTAGAAATTGTGTCACCAATTGAGAACTAAATGTTCCTCAGTGAATCAAGACTTTTGCCATGTATGGTAGATGTAGTTCTTACAACTAATGCGTACACTGTGAGGATTATAAAACAATAATGATATTTGAAATGAAGTCACAATTTACAGAAAAAAAATTAGATGGTAAAATTGCAATTGTACAAAAAAAAAAAAAATCTATATAGCACAGTCAGTCACATTGTGATGACTCCCGCGTTCATGATATAACAGCAATTATTTAAACATATTTTCTTTGTGGAATGTCCCTGTTTTCCACAGATTCAAAGTGAACCTACCAATGCAGTCCTGGTTGTCAACATAATGCACTTCGTTCACTCCCAGTCCTTCCCTTTGATAGAGCTCTTGTTCCTGCACAAAAAGTCCAAAAGTAGTCTGAAAAGTCCATTATAAATGGCTGAAAGTGCCTGAAGAAACTTCAAAACTGTACTCCTTTAATTGGAGCTCTTAGAAGAAAATCACATTAAGAGATCACAGGAGAGAAAGAAGTCTCATCACATCCCCTGGGAAATTAGCATTGTAATTTTGTCGGGAACACATAGAGACAAATACAGTACGGGTGGGGGGATGTCATCCACTGTGTCCTGCTGCACTTAAAAAGTGTGAATAAGTTGTGAGTTTGTGACACGACAGCAAAGAATTTCTGCAGGCGATTAAAAGGCGCTCCCTATTTACCTCTTTCAGGATGCGCTCGTTGAAGAACTGCTGTAATTTCTCATTGCAGTAATTGATGCAGAACTGCTCAAAGCTGTTGTGCTCAAAGTACTCTGAGAAAAGGGAAGATCACAGCATGAATGGATGAAAAGTGTGCAAAAAAAAAAACAACAACTTGGGCACATGTCACATTTACCTCCATTTCGTGAGATTATCTTTGTATACACATTCTAATTTATTTCCGAAAGACACATGATAGATTTCGCACATGAGAATTAATTCAAAAGAAAGTACTCTATAGTGGATCCCCTCCCAAGCATTTTGATACTCAGGATTAACTACAAAAATTATTGTCTTTTTATCTGGCATTAGCACAAAGGGGTACTACTGAAAGCAAAGGTGAACAATTTAATGTCACTGAAGGAGGAATACAATTTAATCAAAGATGAATTCTACCAAGCAGATACTCTCATGAATGCACATATACACCACACAAGACTACTCATCCTTCGCTTTAACACTTGTTCACGACGCCAATAATGGAACTAAAATAAGAAGACTTGAATGATATAATAATGTGACTAGGCACAAACATCTTTCCATTCCATCGCCATTACATTTCTGTCTTCAGTGTTAGTATTTTATCCATCCATCCATTTTCTTTTGCCGCTTATCCTCACGAGGGTTGCGGAGAGTGCCGGAGCCTATCCCAGCTGTCAAGGGGCAGGAGGTGGGGTACACCCTGAATTGGTTGCCAGCCAATCGCAAGGCACGTAGAGACAAACAGCCACACTCACAATCACACCTATGGGCAATTTAGAGTGTCCAATTAATGTTGCATGTTTTTGGGATGTGGGAGGAAACCAGAGTGCCCAAAGGAAACCCAGGCAGGCACTGGGAGAACATGCAAACTCCACACAGGCGGGGCCGGGATTGAACCCAGGACTTCAGAACTGTGTGGCCAACGCTTTGCCAGCTGAGCCACCGTGCCACCGCGAGTATTTTATTTTTCAATTATGCAGAGGTAAAAAAAATATTTATGCTTGACCGAGAGCGAGGATTGCGAAAGTGTTATTTAAAAATGCTTCCTGTACCACTACCGAAGTTTTATGATGATGACAGTTTAATACCCTACGCATTATTTCCTGTGGGAATTTTTCAAAATGAAATTAGAAGTTCTTGAAAGTTATGATTGCATCATAGAAAAAAAATTGGAGGTTCCACTGAACTACAAAACTGCTTCAGGTCATTATTTGGAAGAAGCATTTAGTCACTCTTCATTTGACTGCATTTTTTTTTCTTCTTCTTCTTTGATTTACCAAAGCCAGCGATGTCGAGCACCCCGATGAAGCTTGAGGACGACTTGAAAGGGAAACACTGGTTCACCCGTTTGACCACATGATCAAAGAGGCGGCTGTACACCGCCTTGGCAAGGGCATCGCGGGCATTGTTAGCTTGTTCCACCTTTAGCGGGACCCTAGAGGGGCACATGATATGGTAAGACAGGCAGCCTGGAAGTGGGACAGCCAGCTCTACATTTAATTACCTTTATGTAGAAAGTAAGAAACATTTTTTGTATCCAAAAAACTGCTGCGGGTTGTTGTCATCTCTTTGGCAGTTTTTTTTTTTTTTTTGCATAGCAGTCAAGTTTCAAGTCAAATTTCTTCGCCAAAGATGAATGGAAAGCGCACTGTGAACCTTGAACTTCACTTGACTTTCAGATGGCATTTTAAGACATTTTTTTTAATTCATTATTTATCAGGGTTGATGGTGAGGACAAAGCGCAAGCCCACAGTGACACAGAGTTCAACTTGGATATTCTAGCTGGGAGAACTGGGGGGGAATTTAATATTAATATATGTGGATCTTAGCCATCATGGATCTTTTTTACATTTTCCCACTCAGTTCTCTGTTAAAAAAAAAAAAAAAAAAAAGTCAGTCATGAGTATGCCGATCGTTCACTTTCTCCATTTTGTAACAGCGCAATTTAAATGCCGCAGGTCGTATAACACGCATCCAATGTTAGAGAGATCTGACAAGCATTTTTATCCGTGGCAATGTTTCACATCCCCTCTGGAGAGAGATTCAGCCATGAGTGATACAATAACAGCGTCCACTGCTTTATGCTGCAGTCAAACTCCCCAAGGCAGCGTGAATCAGTCTGGGGCTTTCTGACAAAGGCAGGCCCCGCCTCCCTCCTCCTGAAAACGGAGGCCTTTTTTTTTTTGCATGGTGTTTAAGCTCCACTTGGCTTTCTCCTCAGATACCAGATCCATTATTCATATTGGGGAAACACTTCCAGGCCAGGCCAGCATCTGGCCCTCTTCAAATATTAATTGACCAAGCCCGGTCAGATCACTCAAACCCCGCATCTCCTATACATGTACATGTTAGTATGGACTGTTAAGTGCTAAATAAGGGATATATGGATAAAATCCAATAAGCAAGACATCTGTACCACTATTTTAGTTTTATGAGTACTTGTGCGCCTAATGAATGTCTGAAAGTCCAAAAGGACATTATCAATGGAACAGACGCAATCAACCTTTTGTCAATATTTTAAAGCCTTGAAGAAAAAAAAATCTCTACCTCCTCTACTTCTTTCATGAATTTACAATTCTTTTTAAAATGATTTTTGGCTCTCTAATGGCCTTTCTGCCTTGAGCAAATTCATATATCATGTGGCAGACCACAATGCGTCAGGTCTTACTTGATAACTGTTCCTTTGCCGCCCCCTGCCGTCGTGAGCATGACCCTCGTTGTGAGGCTGACCTTCAAATCATCCTGGTCCAGACCCAGCAGATCAGCGCAATACTCCAGAGTACGTCTGGATTGATTCTTCAGAACGCAGCCCCCTGCAACATACGAAAAAAACACATCAGATTTATTATAAAATTATTTAATTGCGCTATGGTCCTACTTTTGTTTTTTAATACTGTATTACATGAAACTGAACTTCAATTTAAACATCTAATAAAGAAATTAATTAAAAAAGAAAAAACAAGCTACATTTAATTTAAAATTAATTTCAATATGAATGTAAATATCTAAACTGAAATAAAATGCAAGATATAGGTGGAAAAAAATGTACGTTTAAAAACGTGTAAATTAAACTGAATAATTAAAAAGATATATATAATTATTCTTTGAAAATAAAACCAAATAAAATGTAAATTAACGACTTAAAAGTTCTTTATAATCTAATTTGTACAACCTGAGCTACTTCCCGTTTCCTCAAAATCAATGTTGCCGAGGTGCAGAACGCCAGCAACCACCCTGAACAGGTCCAGTTTCTCTGTGTCATCCAGGCCAATCTTCTTCATGGCCACGCACATCCTATTAAAGTCACCCTGGTCGTCGAGAAGCGGGTCCTTGAGTGCGCCCACATTCACATGCTGCAGATAGAACCGCAGGAGAAAGTCATTATGGAAATAAAGTGTGTGAAGTGTTTTATACTTCAATGCTTTCATCAGCGCACCATATCCCAACCCTAAACAGCACACACCAAACGGACTTCTTCCAAATGGACTACCTGAGCTTATTTCATTCAGTTCATGCATAAGTAATGCGAGAAGAGGCATGCAGTGTGAAATGTGATGGCTTCACCACACAATCAGAATTAACGAGGGGCTGCTCCACGATGACTTTATTGTTAAAGCTCCACTGTCATACCTACAAACATTCTAAAATAGATATCGTAATGAAAAATACATACAACATTATTCACTTCAATGTCTATACGAAAAAATAAATATGAGCGGAGAGCTCGTCATCCACGCGCAAAGTTGCGGAAGTCTCACCCGACATCCAAGTGGTAGCCATATTGCCTGCAACGTCATCAGCAGACGTTACACCGGGACATTTGCCGTTGAAAACACGTAGTGGGACTTGCTATGGGACACGGAAGGTCTTTTCAAAGAAGACAACATCTCATAATCGAGTAAAGTGACCGGGGCGTTTAGAGGCATATTTAGATGATATGCGGATCACTTCTACCTAACAACAGACTCCCCGACAGTATGACAGTATGTAGCGTACTCAGCCGGCATTTTGGCTAACCCGAAGGAACAAAGACCTCCCTTCCAACAGGTAAAACTAGTATAAACATACGAGCCTGCCTGAGTGTGCTGCTGCTGTTAACGTCACTTCCTGCTTCTTCTCCAAAACAATTCCCTCGAGAGGATTTTCATGGCAGGAGTTACAAAAAGCCATATACATCAAAATCATGTTATGAAATCGGATGGGTCCATTTCGGCTGCCTTTTTTTCCCCATTAATAACATACTAAAAATCATGCATTTCATGACAGTGGAACTGTAAGTACCCTCTAACCCCTAAGGAATTAAAGTTGTGTATTTGTACTATTCTAAATTGAAAGTTTAAACACAGCAAAACCAGAAAAATCAGAAAAGGCACCACCCGGCATGCACTTCTTCACATCTGCAGCACAAACAATAGCATGAAGGAAAAATAATGCTCTATTTAATATAAAGTACAATAAATCTCAGACATCACCTTATTGTCCTTTTCATCACAAATACGATGCAGGATGGGTAAATATTGACTTATTAGACCTTATAAAAATGCACCTAAGACAATAACATGTTGCAACATGGAAATTGTAGAAAATAATGGTTCTGAAAGCAAAGGACATCGAGTCCAACACCGACCAATCGAGCATAGGGATGGACATTTGACTAATGGTCTTGAGGCCTTTATGGGAAATTAACCATCAATCTATTTAAATTTTCTTAATCCCAATGGGATGGGAAACTGAATTTCTTCATCTCCTGGTTCTGTGCTAGTGTTGTATGGAGCCTAAAAATTGTGTCTGGTGCATTAAGCCATAATTCCTTGTGGACGTAGCTCAGCTTCCCATAACTGATGTCACTTTGGTCTTTTTTTTTTGACAGCACACTTTCTGGGTCGGAATCAAGTGTATCTGCTAATTACATGCACGTTAAGTATTGTACTCCATTCTCAAGGCACCAAGAATACATCCATTTCACACAGAATTCAACAAGATTAATTCATCAATAACCGATCCCCATCCGTAACAGAGAGTAACAGGTACCACTCAATTCACATTTCATGACTAGAATGGAATGTTTCTTCGTTTACTGATATTTCACCATATAATCCAACTCTCAGGAACTAAAATACTGCCTTGATTTACTTGCGGAGTGCAACATACTGCGTCACAATTGTATATTCAATAGTTTGAAGATATTATTTTCTGTATCTCCTCCATGGTTCAAGTCAACAAGAGCACAGGTTCCAGTTTGTGTTGTACATTATTCATCAAATAAATATTGAGCAAACATGCTTTACATTTTAGCCTTTGCTGCTGATATTGTGCTCTCAGCACTCCTCCCTCTCTTATCATGGTCAGGAAAACAATTTACTTCATTGGAAAGGATAGCAGGCATTTATTATTATTATTTTTTTTTTTGCAAAGCTAATAAATGCAAGCAGTGAAACTGACTTTACCTCAGGACTCTTGCGGTTCTGCATGATTTGCTTATCAGAGTTTGTGCTGGCAAAATATCTGGTGCAGCCTCGGCTCAAATACTGCAACGTAGAAAGAAAAACATTTCAGATTTTCAGAAACAATTATCTATTCATAATTAAACCTAAACTTAGCATGAACACATTTTTCACCCTTGTGTGAAAACCTGAGGCAGATATTGTATTCCTATCGATTGTCAGCATGGAGAAGACTTCCTCTCACCTGTACATATTGCCTCTCATAGTTGATTGCAGCGCAATAATATGAATTCCATCTTTTGATGTTGCTGTCACTTAGAAAGCTGAATTAATTACAGAATTAGCTGCTTGTTTGCATTATTATTTTGGCAAATAAATGAACATGCTGTGCCTGGGATGAGCAAGTTTACCGTAATATGATTTTCTGAGTATGCACCCCTTCAGATGATTAGTGCTCTAAAGTTATTCAATTTAGAAATCACATTTTATTTCCAAATTATGAAGATCTGGAGTTGGAGAAAACAGGTTGAGGATAATAGAGTTGCCCAAACCCCATAGAAAATTGATGGAGAGATTATAATACAATATGACTAAAATGTTCCATTCTGACATCTAGTGGCCTTTCATATTGAAAGAAAGATGATCAGACAAAAAATTGTTGAGGAAAAAAAGTTGTAATATGAGGATTAAGTAGCAATATGAATAAAGTTGTATTTTGACCATGAACAGGATAATCCATACAAAACTGATAGCTGGATAAAGTTGTAATATGACTAAAAATTACATGAATAAAGTCAACATTTTAGAAAATAAAATTTAACGTTATGAAGAAAACGTTATTTAACGAGAACACAATTATATATTAGAAGAAAAAGAGGTTATATTAAAATTATGACTTCATTTCATAACTGGGTGAATTGTAAGCCCTCATATTCCATTTTAATGTACATAAAAATTAAACAGGGAATGGACTAACTCTGAAGCTGTCCGGGGAGTCGAGGTGCAGTTTTTCCTTGATATCCTCAGACGCTCCGGCGCAAAGCCTGTAGAAAATGTGGTAGTTCCTCTCATCATTACTTTGCATGCAAATCCTTGATTTCTCCAGCAAATAATGGGAGACAAATCCACCGACAACCGCATTCTGGGAACATGAGAGGAAAACCACAGAGATTCAATTTTCTCGGCCTACACACAGAATAGCGAACTGAACAAAAAGATTTCATCTTTTATCACCTTCTCATTGAAGTGGATTTCGACAAACTTCCCAAAGCGACTGCTGTTGTTATTCCGGACTGTCTTAGCATTTCCAAATGCCTCCAAGAGGGGATTTGCTGAAGCGGGACGAACACACTGTACAGTCAAGATCACATTGGCCATCTGCACTACATCGAGTTCCTTGTTCATGTATTTTTACCTTCAACAATTCTCTCATCGATATCTTGACCACTTCCATAAGTTGTGGTTAGATATCTAGAGGATGGAGACGCAGTTAAGAGACAATGACAATGGAGTTAGAGGGCAAAATGCATTTTCTTTTTAAGAATCATACCTGAGGACAAACTTGGTGTTTTCAGTTTTGCCAGCACCCGATTCACCGGAAACAATGATGGACTGACTCATTTTTAGTACCTTCATGTCCCTGTAGGCTTTGTCAGCTAAAGTAAGAGACAAATATAATCAAACAAAAAACATCACGAAGTAAACCTTCTGCGCCAAAAACAGGATACTCCGAACTGCAACAATTAGGCAATACATACTTTGGAAATTATTCAGTTTTGTGGCTTACTAATATACTTTCCATATATCAACATCATGTTGTCATAGCACTGACATAACAAAAAATTGGCTATTATGTTTAACTATATAGCGTTCAAGTGGAATCTCCAATGTTGAACAGAATCTGTTCCGTGGTGCTGGTCGACGTTCAAGTTGTTTTGTAAAGTCGAAACGTCTCAGGTCAAGACCGTCTTAACCCGAGGACTCCCTGTATTACCATATAACAGTTACCTTAGCTTTTTATTTGTGACCACTCAAACACATTCATCATATACGTACATTTTTTTTAAAGGTGTGAGCGCTCACCTATTGCATAGACGTGGGGGGGCCGAGTCCCCAAAGATTTCCCTTGGTATAACTTGATGGCTTCAGGGCCGTACAGTTTGGGGATGTCATAGTAAGGATTGACAGCTATCAATATATTGGCCACGTAAGTCTGCAAAAGAAACAATAAAAGGCAGATTAGAACGGCCAAACATAAATGAGAGAATCTTTGTGAGACAAAAGATGTCAGAGAAACCACCTTGACTTGTTTCCTTGCCTTTATTTTCCCATTTACCGGCTGTCCCTCATTTCTTAAGTGAGTGACTGGGATCGGTATACTGTTTGACAGTCACTCCGTCACCCTCAGATAATCGCCCCTTCCTCTTTACCACCTGGCCCTTTCCGCCCTTTGATTGATGATAGAAATCCCCCCCCCCCCCCCGTCTCCGCCTTCTAACTTTCAGTGAGCTTTTGTAATGCAGATGTGAGGTAAGGTAGCATAGAGAGTCGAGTCAGTGTAAGAGCATAAAAAAAGACATACATAGATATGTTCCTTGTTGTATCGCACTTTAACGTTGTTGAGGAGAGTGGCTTCATTCAAATACATCAGGGAGCCTGAAAAGACAACGCAAATTGTGTTTGGATGGATGACAACAGCTAGAGAGCTAAACACAGCACAAGGTTTAACTTACAGTTGTCCTCAACATGTTTGTTGACGTCATCCTCAGCTGGGAACACTTGGTTTATTGGAGAAAGGAACGTCTGTCATGGGATGGGTAGAACATTTTATTAATCTGTTGTAAAGAATGTAGTCGCCTGCGCAGGGTTTAATATTACTATCCAATCTTTTATTGAGCCAAGGCACCCAATTTACATGAGCATTTATAGATAGTTTTCTGTTGTTTGAATGGCAACAGGTGGATGTAAAGTTTTATTGAAACTTGTGTGCGTGTGTGTGTGTATAATTGTTCATTTGAGTTCTGGAAAAGAGAGTGAAATCAAACCTAAAAAAAAATAACTCAATCAATGCATAATCATGAATCATTCATCCCCATCACCATTTTCCAAGCTGCTGATCCTTATAAGGGTTGAGGGAGTGCTGGAGCCTATCCCAGCTCACGTTGGACGAATGGCGGACTACAGACTGAAGTGGTTGCCAGTCAATCGCAGGGTACATATCGAAACATACTTCATATTTTAATATAAGAGGTACGGTGATGGCATCTGGAGGAACACGTTCCCGGGCAAGTGGAGCGTTAATGGAAATAAACTCAATTGATCAAGCGAGCCATGAGAGAAACAAGGGCAGACATGGCAGTATGATGAATAATTTGGTGTCAAGTGCAACTGGATTGGGACACCTGACTGATTGAGTGTGCAAGATGATGGCAACACTCTGTGCTGGTCCTGTGCGAAACCAATAAACTTTATGCAGTGTTAAAATAAGACAGACTCCCAATTTCACAATTAGCTGGAGTAAATTCACAAGTACAGTACAGTGTAACCTGAATCGCTTTGAAGGTTGTAAAATTTGGAGTTCCTTAACTTTGAAATTTGGGGTGCCTTAAACGTTATAAAAAACACTTTTTTTTCTTTCCCCATTTTACATCACCAAACACTTCTATGAGATTATTCATATTGGAGATAATAATGGTAAAACCGTGAGTTAATGCCAATCCGTGTCATTGCAGTTGCTTTTGGCCTGGTATAATTGCGCTTCAGCCGCCATTTCAAATTGATTCTCTCACTCTGGAATTTCAACCACTCTTACTGATAAATTTTCCACATGTCCCCTTTAAAGCTGAAAGATTCTGCCGTTGTCAGTACTCTTGTCCAGCATTACCAAACGTTTGGAGACATAGGAGTTTGAGACCGTCACCAGGTGGAGTTCTACCATTGTCATGAAGCCATCGGACCCAACGACATGATTGCAAACGAACGACAAACGAGGGTTAACTTCAGGTTCCCGTTTTGCACGGTCTCAACTGACACATGGTTTATTTTCACAAAACAGAATGGAAGCGTTTACAGAGAAACACTTTGCGCAGTTTGATTTGGCCACAATAAAAGCCACATGACAGGTGCCTAGACAATAAAAATGACAAACCAGGACGATGGTTGTGTACTGAACTCAGCCACTAATGAGTACAGCACTGCAATAAAGAGAGAGAGAAAGAGAGAGCGAGAGAGATACTCAATGGGCCTTTCATTACCTCACTGAATGGATCATAGTTTATGTTTTGCACTAAAGCATAAACTGACGATCAAGTTCACAGCCGTTCCAAGTGAGGCATAATTCAGTGCATTCTAGCCAATTGCGGTGGTCATTAAATTTCAGTCATGACAGATCTTCAGCGGGAATGATGCTTTCAGATCACACAGTCAGGTGGGAAAAGAATTTGAGGGGGTTACCACCAGTACAACATTGTTAATGGTAGGGTTTAACTATATTGTACATCCACATACACTAAACTACCTTTTCATTTAATATATGTACGGGTATCTTCAGAATCACTCTATTCAGGTCTTGTATTCTCATTGGTAAACTTTACATGACTTGTGTTGATATGTTATTCCATTTGTATGATGCAAAATAGCTAAATGCTGCTTCACCATGTTTGCTTTAGACTGTGTGGTCTGCGATTTTACCATAGTCTTTTGATCTCCGAGACCTACCCGGTTTATATTTCATTAATATTTTTTTTTCATACATTCAGGACTTCAACCATTTAGTGATTTATAGATCCGTAGCAAAACATGAAAATCTATTCTAAAGTTTACTGGGAGCCTGTATAAACACTTTAGAATTGGATTAATATGGTCTGACCTCTTTGTTGTGGTCAGAACCAAAGTTGCACCATTCTGAATGAGTTGCAGCTGCCTAATATTTTTATTGGGGGGGTGGGGGGGGGGTCCAGTCAGAAGACCATGGCAATAGTCAAGTCAACTTGAGATAATAGCATGGATGAGCTTCTCCTACTTTCCTTAGCACATGTAAGCCTTCACTCTGGATATGTTCTTCAACTGGTAGGAGTCAGTTTTAGTAAGTGATTTGATGACTGTTAAAACTCGGGTCAAAATCTATCAGTAAATCAAGGTTTCAGACTTGGTCTTCCAATTTTTTTAAGAGTGTGACTCCAGTGACTCCTATTTGCTAACAGCAACCCTATTTTGTAAATGATTTTTTTTTTTTTTTCATTACCACACAACTTGTTTTGTCTTGGAGATTACGAACAGTCGTATAGATGGGAACTGGGGATGCAACAATATCATAATGTCGCAAAATTAAAACTTCCTCGTTATTGTGTTTTTCTTTTAATATTGAAAATACAAAATATATACCCATTGTGTTGAGAAATTAGTTTTGGGCCAGCTATGTAAGTCACACTGCGTAGCCAGGCTGATACAGCTAGTCCACAGTGCTCCACATTCTCATTAAGAGTAGAAACGTAACCAATAAGACACATAAAAATGTGACCAGGTGGTAAGTCAAAAAAAAAAAAAAATCCCCCGATTGGCTGACTGGGAGAAACAACCTGGTGCCCGAATCCCTCAGCCACTATGCCAGTCTGAGAGTCGCATCGCAACTAATTGGGTGAGGGGCGCCTTGTTGTGCACACGAGCCTCTATCTGAGGAAACGCTAACCTACGGGCTGGCATCCTCTGCTAGTGGCTTTGTGAAGCCATATTCCAGCCCCTGGTGGCCGCTAACTGACCCTCTGTGGGCCGCCACCACCGTTTTGCCTGTAAGAGATGATCCGGCACGTTATTACAGCGGCACTCTTTAGTGGTATACTAGTGAGTGTTTATCTCAAGTCAGAAGAACATCACATGGAGCGTGAATAAAAATTCCGACTCCACGTTACAACATATCCTGCAGCAAGTACATTACAACTGAGCCCACAGTTCTGAGGTCCCTGGTTCAATCCCAGACCCGTCTGTGTGGAGTTTGCATGTTCTCCTCGTGCCTGCGTGGGTTTTCTCCGGGCACTCCGGTTTCCTCCCACATCCCAAAAACATGCAACATTAATTGGACACTCTAAATTGCCCCTAGGTGTGATTGTGAGTGCGGCTATTTGTCTCTGTGTGCCCTGCGATTGGCTGGCAACCAGTTCAGGGTGTACCCTGCCTCCTGCCCGTTGGCAGCTGGGATAGGCTCCGGCACTCCCTACGACCCTCATGAGGATAAGCGGCAAAGAAAATGGATGGATGGATGGATAGCATTTTAAATGAAAACAGAGGCTACCCAGAGAAATAAATTATCCTACAATATCACAAATGACGTTTTTCAGTTTTCCTGCTCTTCCCGAGCTATACCGTGAACCTTCCTCCATTGCCGCGAGTCTTCTTGCCATGCCATGATCTTCCCCATTATAATCGCAACAATTATTGTCCTGTAAGATTCATACAGTGATAAAACAGAACCGTGAAATATCGATATTGTTCCATCCCTAATGGGAATACTTGGGAAAAAAAATGCAAGGCGTGACAGTTCAGGTGTAACAGGTGGCTTCCATCGTCTAATGAGCAGCTCCCATTGGCAACACTATCAGGCACCTGCTGCCTCTCCCTTTATTTATTCATGCCTGTGAAAATGTGTTCTCTCTCGTGTTTCATTTACTACGTGTTGTTTTGTCCTTACTGTTCTAAAATAGATAATAGCGGCAATATAAATTGCTATTCCTGGTCAGACTGAAATGTGGTTATTCAGGCCAAACATCTGAATATACTGAATAGGTCATGCTGCAATTCTCCATCATGACATCATACTTATTTCTGGTTTTGTGCGCCCAATGACCCACCTTGCCCTTCTGGCTCAGCGGATCTATGGTGAGCGTGTCAGCTCCGATATCGACAATGGTGCCCAGCTGGAACCCGTCGGCGGGGTGGGGGGCCCACACTGGCTTCCCATCCTCCATGGCTTAGTGGCGGTCAGCACAGCCTTACACCTGAATGCGAGGAAACAGGAACAGACATTTTTTCAGGGCATACTTCTATTTTGCTTCTCTTTTCTGGCTACATAACTACAATATGAAGGGTACACAATCACTGTTAAAAGAAATAAAAGCGCTACCAGTCGAGCTTGACGTAGTAAATTATGAAATATACTGGTAAGAGCCTTCATACCCGCTTTCTGTCCTTGATGGACTATGAGGAAAACTATTCAAATTGTATTACTTGAAATGGGATAGGAGAATGTCAACCAGTTCAAGGTGTACACCCCACCTCCTGCCTGTTGACGGCTGGGATAGGCTCCAGCACTCCCGCGACCCTTGTGAGGATAAGGGCAAAGAAAATGGATGGATGGGATAGGAGAATGTAACTCCTTCTGTTCTGTTCTTGTTTGGTTGAACTGGAAGCAGCGATCATTTCATTTTCTGAACTTTTGCCCTCAGGAATTATTGTTGTTTGTTTACAAAGGGACTTTCAGATTGTTTCAATGCAATGAACTCAACAATATGGCACAGTAAAACTCATTTTAATCAAATGATGACCTTCTTTCCACTCCCTTGATTTCAAATATTGATCATGGCCAGTTAAGAGTGAAGACAAAAAGCTGAGGTGAAGAGTCAGCGGTTAAACTACACATTGCCATGATTCTATCTAGATGAAGATCACAGTTTGCCAAGTTATTTCTCATAATTGCTAAACACCCTAATGTCAAATCAAATTTCTGCCTGTCTTGTACTCAACCAAATCCCACTCACTTGTTCTTTCCATGAACCTGTAAGTCTCTTAGCGACAATAGATTATTTTATTTGGAGCTTGATTTGAAATCACTCCTGAAGAATTGAGGAATACAATTCAGGAGAATCTCTTACTTTTCTGTTATAGTTTGGTGGAAAAAAAATAATCTCCATAACCCACAGCTAACAAGATCTTTAGATATTTCTGTATGGGACATGTTATGGACCTTAAATGAAGCTTCACTGAAGTTGTGGTTTGGTCTCCCACAGAAAGACTATTACTACTACTCTTCTAGTATATTGATGTGTTGTTTTATTACATTCAGTAACATAACAGATGACAACAGAACAAATTACAAATCAACCGGGTAACGAATTTCTGTCCGAATCACACGTTGAAAATCTCAGCGTCTACACTGATAGCGTCAAAGCTTTATATCAACGCCATTAACAGCTCTGGAGGGTTAATCCTAAAATGACCACATCGACACTAAGAGCTGACGTTATGCTGGAGTATCCAATTAGGTGAGAGACTGTGGTCAAATGTCGGAGGGGATCGGCGCTTTAAAGTGCTGATGCAGGCGTGCTAACTGAAATTAATTCAGTAGGTCAACTTACTCAGCAGATTCGACGTGAGCAGTAAGTTGTAGTCTACCTGCTGCTTTGTCCTTTCTTGGGGGACGCAGTACTCGGAATTACAGTTAATCCACATTTATTTTACCCTTCCTTTCTGTTTCTCAAATTAATGTACATAGCACAGAACTAAATGATCCTTAACTTTTTCTAGTGTCTACGAAGGGAATGTGTTCAAATGCTTACATGATAGAGAATGCGCAAATTTAGTTGAAATAATTGAAATAGTCTTTCACTGTGTTTTGCATTGTTAGACTTGGTTTGCAAAGTATGAATACAAATTCTTATTGCATTAAAATTATCCAATTTTTACAATGAAATTGACCTCTACAACATCAAATTCGCATTAAGAAATGACATGCAACTGAATTATAAAGGAGGTCAGTGACACGAAACACATTTCCTCTGGAACAGAGATTAAAACTAGATGAGGGGAGTGAATGCCATTATCTTAACACAGTCATGCAGTATGAGCAAGTGGGGGGGGGGGGGGGGACAACATTTTTATTTCTCAGAATGGGATAAGATAACCGCACCTTATTCTCAACCTCCAAAAGTTAGACCATGGTTGAAGTCCTTCAGATTTCCCACAGTTGTCTACCTCAAATGCTTTCTTTCTTTATTTGTGAACATCAAATAGGGTTTTCTTTCTGGGTGGTTTCCAAAATTGAACAAAGAAAAAAGGAAAACATTTGAGGAAAAGATGCATCGTGCTGAACCACGATAAGATGGGCATCTCCTGTAACTCCCTGACATCACATACTTTCTCTTAGAGTCTTTTTTAAAAAATCCCTTATTGCGCCCAATAATGTACTGCAAATGGAGTCTGAACTAATTGTTGTTTGAGTTGCCATCACATACATATGATAGACAAACATCTATACACAACATGATGCTAGCAGACAGATGAGAGGGACTGGCAAAGTATATTGAATTCCATTTTATTTCTACTTACTTGAACATAACCACTGTGTTTTGTTTGTTATATTGTGTATTTAACAAGAGATTTGTTGTTATTTCAACCATCTTTGCATGGATTGGTTTTGGCATAAAGGTTAATAGCTTTTTTTTTTTTTTTTTTTTAAACAAAGACCGCTAGATTTGTTTGCTAAAGAACATGATGATAACAAAATAGCCTTGAAGAAAAGCAGCTGGTTAGGATTTGGGGCTACGCCTCATGTTTACAGATCATAGCCACACCACACACTTGTTTTTATTCACTGGCAAGTTATCCACTGCACTGCTGCTGATGTCGAGCTCATGAAGCACATGTAAACGTAAAAAAAAAAAAAAAAAAAAAAAAAAAAAATCAGGATATAGTGTGGGGAGCCAAACGGTACCACTCTGGTGACTGGAAACATCCCTGCTAAAAATTTGTTTATAGAAATTCTATAGAATTTGTACAGAACAACTTGTTCTATAGAACTTTGGCTCTGATTTTCTATAGAAATCCTACAGAATAATAAGAATTTCTAGAAATTCTATAGGAGTTGGGTCCTAAAGTTCTATAGTTCTTTAGAAATTCTTTGGAAAATTTTTAGCAGGGATGGCTGGAGCTAGCAAGTGACACTAACTGTTATTTTTTACATTCTTGAGTGGAAAAAAGCTGGGCATCTATATGAGGTTAGGTGTTAATTCAATTAATTCACACTGAGTTAAGGCAATTCAGAGTTAGTAGTCCACTTTTCAGTGACTTGTGGTACATGATCGAGGATTCACAGTAATGGGGCTTAGGCATTTGCATGTAATGTGCTACATTTGAGGGAAACAGTATGGCACAATATATGACTTTAACAACAGCGTCATCCTAAAAGTGGCATCTTGAACCAAATACGTCGGTGCTCCGCTCACGCCTTAAATCCTATTACTATCTGACCCTAATCCAGACAATGGCGGCTAGTGAGGCGTTGGGGGGGGGGGGGGATGTCTAAAACCTAACAAATAAAAAGTCAAGTAATTATTTTTAAAAAATGCAAATCAGTGCAACATCTCCAACGTTGTGATGCAGTGGGAAATGCAAACTTGGGAATGGACGGGGCCTGACAGGAACACACACTCTTGTTTCCTGCCTCCTGCTTCCTGTTCCCAACTGGTTGAAAGTACATGGAAAATACATCAGGATGAAGACGGACATACACAGATGTTGTGTTTTCCGAAGTATGTACATTTAAAATAGAGTAGAGTACAGAGTCTATGCAGGAAGGGACTTGATGACAATAAGGGTGATATATGTGATTAAAAAATGATAATAATAAATCACTTTATGAATAAAGTTACTGTATAACACTTTCAGAACATGTCAGGGCAGACAGTCTTAAAACACTAAATTGAATGCGGCAGGAGTAGGGGCACCCCCCTTTCAATAAACCCCTTAAATCTCGAGCAGCACGCCTGCCTCGTTCTGACGTCATCAGAGTTCAAAATGAATAGTTTTGCTCAAGTCGTCCATCGCAGACTAAGTGAGTACAAAGATGCAATTATTTCGGCCCATTCATTGTGGTGATTGGCCCAACAATGTCATCAAAACAAAACAAAGTAAGTAACCGAGTTTAGTCAAGACACAAGTGGAGCCTACCTGTTGCTGCAGCTATCCTCCAAATTTTGGTGCAAGATCGTCAACTCACGCCGGGTGTCGTTTTATCAGTACAATTGACTTTTTTTTTTTTTTTTGGGGGGGGGGGTGCTGTTGACGTCTACTCCCCTGACAACCGCAAATGATGTTTGTCGTCCCCAGGACGGAGCGACCTGACGCTTGTGTGGGTGACAGCAGACAGTCGAGCCCAGCACAGGAGAGATAGCTTGGGGCCACGGTGCGTTTAAGTGCAGCTCGGAATATCTTCTGGCACGTCATCGTGCTGCCTGTGTTTTTACTCCCAACTTTAAAAGCAAGATCATGGTTGTTGCTCTGACCCGTTAACTTTGATATCAACAGAATTTGCCTTTTGTCTCTCTCCAAAATTTAAAGATTGCCTTTATTTTTTTACCCTAAGGCGATTTTTCTTTCTACTTGGCACAAGGGACAACTGCATACACCAATACTGTATAATCACTCATACATCACATATAAACACCACACTTTACAGCTGCAGATCTGTTTTAAATGTTTAAATGTTTTTGTTTCTTTCTTTTTAAATGTTTAATCATGTTCAGCACGTTGAGTTGTACATGAACTTGCTATGCTTTACGTCAGTGCAATACACTCATACCATCCATATATTGTTTGATTGTTCCTGCTGATTATCTTAACTAACTGAGGAATTGATTAGAGTTTTACCTCTGTTACATTGGCAGAGTGGCTTGTGTTTTTAGACAGATTTTATTTGTTCATACTCACAGTCAGAACATTACTGAGCATGATGGGTTTTTTTTTTTTTTTTTTTTTAGTTTTGTTTTTTGGTCAGTTTCTTCCACGTACCTGAGGGGTTTCACATGTGTCTGCATGACCATGGGGTTTTCCTGATATTTTGTATTAATTAATTAATTAATTCATTCATTCATTTTCCAAGCTACTTACCTTGACAAGGGCCGCGTTGGGGCTGGCACCAACCCAGCTGTCATCAGCCATGAGACAGGGTTCACCGTGAACTGGTTGGCAGCCAATCGCAGGGCGCATGGAGACAGACAACAGTCGCACTCACAATCACACCTAGGGGCAATTTAGAGTGTCCAATTAATGTCGTATGTTTTTGGGATGTGGGAGGAAATTATAGTGCCAGGAGGAAACCCACGCATGCGCGGCGAGAACATACAAACCACACAGGCAGGGCCGGGATTTGAACCCTAGTCCTCAGAACTTTGAGGCCACCGTGTCGCCCTCCAATTTTTTTTTTATTCATCTAAAAATTATTTTTTGGGCTGTTTGTCAAAGTGTTAGATTAAAGAATTAACCATCAGTCCGAGATGTTAGTACAGATGCGAACTGCAAATACCTTCTAAAATAGTGCATTATCTGGTGTATTCTCTGCATGCATATGTATTCAAAACTAGAAATGCAATGCAGGGCTTCCCCTGTGACTCTTAAGCTTCCATGTTTGTATGTCCCAATCTTTAGCGCATATACTTAAAACCTATTTAATAATAATACAATCTTTCAAATGTGAACTGGGGGACAAAATTGAAATACATTTACAATGATTAGATCTCAAATGTTGCCTTGAGAGTCGTGAATATTTTATTGGTATGTTACCCAAAACTTTCAGGAGGATTTTTGAAGGTGACACCCAATCCACCTTTGAAAGCCGCTGCAGAGTTTGTGGATCTTATTCGGACACACGATACCCCAAGTTTCAGCCGTATCTCGTTACTGTTACTGGACAACAGGACGGAGACACCAGCTTGACCTTTTTTCAAGATTTACGTTCCACTTTAAATGTAAAACATGATCATCACAAAAGTAGTATAAATGTATCCTGCTTTAAAAAAAAAAAGTACACTACAGTACTATTATGCTAATTCATTTTTTCTTCGTATTTGATAGGTTGTTATCCCGCCAATCATTACATTTACGACACTTATTTGAAATAAAAGTTAATGCTTCTTTACTGCATAGTGTGATATATGCTTTTCTGTCCCCATTTTTCTTTATTTGGACAATACCTCCATCTAGTGGGCACACTCATCTGTGACGCGAGACCTATAGCTTTTCCAAAAAGTGCAAAATTATTTGTTCATTATGTCAAAGCGAGGCGGCACGGTGGATCAGCTGGTAAAGCGTTGGCCTCACAGCTCTGAGGTCCCGGGTTCAATCCCGGACCTGCCTGTGTAGAGTTTGCATGTTCTCCCCGTGCCTGTGTGGGTTTCCTCCGGGCACCCTGGTTTCCTCCCACATCCCAAAAACAGGCATTAATTGGAGACTCTAATTTGCCCCGAGGTGTAATTGTGAGTGCGACTGTTTGTCTCAATGTGCCCTGCGATTGGCAACCAGTTCAGGGTGTACCCTTCCTCCTGCCCGTTGACAGCTGGGATAGGCTCCAGTACTCCCCATGACCATCATGAGGATAACCGGTGAAGAAGATGGATGGATCTCAAAGCGAAAACCGAATGCTCCCAATGGTTTTAGAGAATACCATCTCACATTGTTTCTGAGTTCGAGGTGTCAGGCCAGTCGATACGTATGGGCGGGCAGTTTCCAACCAATCTACCTCCGATTTTCATGGGCTTTCAGGTTGTTCTGATGATCCATTTTCAATAGCGCTTGTCATCTTTTAAGGGTCATGCTTGAGGTGAAACGTATCCCAGTATACTTTTGGGATACACTGGGCTGATCGTCAGCCACTCCCAGGGCACTCCTAATTTTAAAACAATCTTTAAATCTCTGGGATTGAGGCTTTTTGCTTGAGCAAGAAAACTATTCATCCATCTATTTTCTCTTGCAGGAAGTGTCGGCGCCTATCCCAGCTGTCAACGGCCAGGAGGCAGTGTACACCCTGAACTGGTTGCCAGCCAATCACAGGGCACATAGAGACAGAAAAAAAGCCACACTCACAATCACACTTAGGGGCAATTTAGAGTGTCTAAGTAAGGTTGCATGTTTTTGGGATGTGGGAGGAAACTGAAGTGCCCGGGGAAAACCCACGCAGGAACGGGGAGAACATGCAAACTCCACACAGGCGGGTCTGGGATTGAACCCAGGACCTCAGAACTGTGAGGCCAACGCTTTCCAGCTGGTCCACCGTGCCCAAGAAAACTATAATATATATAATGTACTTTTCTCTTCTAAACCGTTACAGAGTCCACTTCATGTGTTACATTTTATTTTAACAGACCTAGTCAGTACTTGTTATACAAGTGTAAAAATAAATAGCTGCTGCATAGCCAAACTTCAAAGTGATACATGATGTGCTTGCCATAAAAGTGATGACGTGTGGTCACAAAATGCAGATGTAGCATTTCAACATCTGCCACAGGAGGTGAATCTTTTCACTTCATATACAGCATTACAAATGTCTTAGCCAGCAGGCCATCTGTGGCATAAACCTTTCATTGAGCTGTGACCTAATAAATCCAGTATGTGAAACACTGTAGGTGACTTTGAAATGTGTGTTCTGCTCTACTTAGTTCTACTTAGTCACTTTTGGCATTTTATTCTGTGGTTATGATTACACTTTTCCCTTGTCGGCATCTGTAATAACGTTCCATTGTGGAATCAAAAAAAAAGCCAACAACAACAAAACCCACACACTCCCAAGATTGGAAATTATATGAAGGAGCTCACTAATCAAAGCAATATGGCACCAAATCTACTGCGGTCGCTGAGTAAAGTAACGGAAAGCACTGTTAAATTCTGCACATCTTAGAAAAAGCACTTTTTGGTCCGAGTAAGTTAGAGGTTAGAAGTGAGCATCTATCGGTCGATTCCCACCCCGCACTCCTCTTGTCAATCACTCAGCAAGTTTCCCAGCCAATTATCTGCAGAACCCGACCTTATCTGTGTTTATGAATGTCCAAATCCCGACATTCCTCCACGCTTGTGTTAGAAACTTCTTCACATCTTTTTAAACCGACGGATTCTCCACCAAGTGGGCTCTACTTCTGACTGCAAAGAGAAAAAAAAAACGTTTACAGGTGAGCCATGTGATCATAAAATGCTAAAAATAAATTACAATGTATGGTGATAGGACTAGAGACAGAGTACAATTGCTTTCTAGATATGTGATAGATTTCTGTCAATTTATTTAATCTGTTTCCTTAATGCTAAATCAAATCTGTTTTCTTATTGCATTTGTATATCTGGAAATGTGCTAATAAACCAAAGTGATTATTATTATTGTTTAAAATGAGTTTTGTCCAAGAGCAATTAAAAATTATTTTTACAAATAAAAGTTGCAAGGGGCAAATTACAATCATAGAAAAGTTGGATGATGAGATTCTCTCATACCAAATTATACTAGATGTTTGGTTAATCTGAGAGAAATCCCATAATTATGATGCATTGTAGTTCTCGTGTAATTTTTAATGTTAGCTTTATTTTGTTAGTATATTAACTATTGTAATAAAATGCTTTTTTTGTTGATTTCACAAAGGCAGATTGCATCGGATTTTTTTGGCACATAATGACTTAATGCCATTATCATATCTTATTTTCCATTGATTAGCATCGTCATAGTTTGGGTTTTTGTGAATAATTTGTCATTTCGTAACCCAAGTCTTCCCACCTGAACAGCCGACTCAGCAGCCCTTGTAAAATGACGAACGGCCAGAAGCACATACGATCGTTCCTCGTCATGTACGTTCTGACTTTATTGACATTACATACGTCAAAAGGACAACGCATGACAGAGGAGACCTGCACTGTTCAAATCCTTGTCCCCGGCCTCAAAGGTAAGGATTTCAAGGATTCGTGACACATTCCACTTCTTTTCATATTGTGTGATTTTTTTTCTAAAAAGGAGAACCAGGGGAGAAAGGACCAAAGGGAGCCCCAGGGAGACCAGGAAGAGTAGGGCCACCAGGGAAAATTGGTATAATTTTTTTCTCCTTTCTAGTCTTATTCTGTTATTGGCTATATTGTAAGGTTACACACACACAGAACAATCACATTGCTCGAGTTGTTGATGTGCTGTCTGTCAAGCTAATCAGAGCTGGTCCGGTGTTTATATTTGGATGAGAAATGACTTGCACAATCCAAAGCAGTAGACATGTGTTTATGGAAGAGTTTAATGAGAAGTGGAGCGTGTTCAAGCTCGTTATACGCATGCAAAATTGCACTGGCTGCTTCCGTTCCAGGTATAAATAGACTGCGGTGTGCGACATCTAAAGAAAATGAGACGTGATATATTTTGTAATAAATGAATACTGTACATAGTGCTAGCATTCATACGTTTCAGGTCAACCTGGGCTGAAAGGGCAAAAGGGGATTATGGGACATCATGGAAAAGTGGGACCAAGTGGAATGAAAGGTCAGTATAAATATTTTTGCATACACTTCAGAAAATACTCCATATTAAAAAGAATGCAAATTCATATCATCATAAAATGTTTTGTAGGTTATGCTTTAAGCACCATAGTAACGTTCTTACTGGTCCAACAATTGTAAAAAAAAAAAAAAAGAAAAAGTTTACTGCTATATAAAACAAAAATAAATTACTCATATTCAGATGATGTGTGATGCTAGCTTGCTGTAAAGAGATTTATCGATGCACACACATTATTAAGATTTTCAATTGTCATAAAGTTACAAAAGTAAGGTAAGTGGGCTGTATTAAAAAAACAAAAACAATAAATTGTGTACTCGCTGTTAACTGACAGTGATAAATGTGCAGAGGGAGGGGATTAGAGAGTGTGCCTGGGAGGTGAGTCTCTTTATATAAATACGAAACACAGCTGCCACCTGCCAACTTGCTGTGTGCATTCCAGTTTTCTTCCCCTTTTATGAATGCTACTTTATTACTCCTTGAGTCAGAGAGGTGCATGGCATTTTCATTGCTGTGAACAGCAATTTTTTGCTCTTCACCATTGTATAGTTGTGACTAGGTCGGTATAGAGCTGGTTAGGGTTAGGGTTGGAAAAAAAAAAGACAGGGAGTCGTCACCAACATACATGGAAGCGTGTTGCGGCCACACGTTAAACTTCGGTAAACTTCTCCCTGACAGACGTTTTTTAAATATGCATTGTTCTCAAATGAGCCCAATGCATGTTTGAATAAGTTAACGTGTGGCTGCAACATGCTTCCGTGTATGGGGGCTGAAGCCTATCTCAGCGGTTTATTTTCTTTTTTTAAATACGCATTGGACTCATTTGAGAGCAATGCATATTTAGAAAAAAAAAAACAACTGTCACGGAGAAGTTTACTGAAGTTTAACGTGTGGCCGTAACACGCTTCGTGTACGGAGGGTCATTTATTTAAATATTGGTATTTGTATTGAAAAAATCTGGTGGCTCCATCACGATGTGGGATTTATTCTTGATTGAGAACAGATCCAGCAACGAAGTATTTGTATGTGTCCAGACTTTTCTACGCTTTCAAACTCTTCCGTGTAAATCTCGACGACTCTCGACCCAAATCTCGACCATGTGTAAATCCAGTTGTCCAAGACAAGCGCAAGGGGGTTAACAGGCCACTTTTGTATCGGCGAAAACACCGACTTCGGCATTAAATATGGATCCTCTATCCCAAGTGTCTCTCATATTTCCGCGTACCTTCATTTATTATCACCTTTAAACGTTTCATTGTATCGTACAAAACTCTGGGCGTCGTGCTATAAGACATATTTTCGTCCCATCTCCAACCGACTTAGCCTTGAAGAATGCTTTGCTAGACCGTCAATATGGCCAGTCACGTGACTTCAGTGATGTCGGTGCACGAGCTCTATAGTCTGGGTCTAACTTGCCTCTTCCCCAAATTCACCTGGGGTAGGCTCCGGCCACCTGCAATCCTAATAAGGACAAGCGCTATCAAATAAACATGGATGAGAAATGGTTACTCCCTGCCCTAAGAGATCATAATGGCCAAACTAATGCTAAATAGTACGACAGAAGCACATTTCATTGATCAAAAATTCTACAAAGCTCTGAGCTTGGTAACCCTTCTGTAGATGTTCCCTGAACGGAGGTTTCACCACATTTGGTGAAGTCTTGCTTACCGTTATGACTTTTAACAAGCTTATTTCATCCAAAGATTTTGTTGATTTTCAAAGTAATAGAACTTTTCTCTTGACAAGTAACAACAATGATATATGTCCACAGGCATAAAGGGGGACATGGGGGATCCAGGACCAAGAGGTCCAGATGGAGATCCAGGTATCATATTGTATTCTTTCGTTAAATTGGGTTTTTAAACCCATGATATTTAACGTCTGACGAAATATGTTTGCTGTGCTCTTTAGGTGCCCCGTGTGAGTGCACACCAATAAGAAAGATGATTGGCGAAATGGACATCGTTGTGGCCCAGCTATTTTCTGAACTGAAGTTCATCAAGAATGGTAGGATTTTATTTTTTCGATCTTGTGCGAGTATCTGTCTATGCGTGTTTGTGCATACATGCATGCACTCGTGCGTGCGTCCTGAATGTTTCCTTTAATGCTTCACTTGTCAACCTCAAAGACCAGCAAAATGCAAGCCTTGTCAAATGTGAAATTTATAGAAAAACAAGTGCTCATTTTTCAGCACTGCCCTCCCCTGCAGCTGTCGCCGGCATTAAAGAGACAGACAGTAAGGTGTACCTGCTGGTGAAGGAGGAGAAACGCTACACCGATGCCGAGCGCCACTGCCAGGCGAGGGGTGGGCACCTGGCCATGCCCAAGGATGAGGCTGCCAACACGGCCTTGGCGGGCTACATTGCGGCTGAGGGTCTAAGCAGAGTCTACATCGGCGTTCACGACCTGGACGTGGAAGGAGTGTTCACGTACGTGGACCGCTCTCCTATGTCCACCTTCAGCAAATGGAGAAAAGGGGAGCCCAATAATGCTTACGACGATGAGGACTGTGCTGAGATGGTGGCCTCCGGAGAGTGGACCGATGTTGCGTGCCATCCAACAATGTATTTTGTGTGTGAATTCGACAAGGAAGCTGTCTGAGTTGGTATCGGATGAGAAGACTTTTTACAACATGATGCCAAAATTATAAAGTTTTGTACAACTTCAAAATAAAGATAAACCTTTGAAGGTAATACTGTAAATGTGAATTATTATCTTTTTGTAAATGAACCCTGGCCCCACCTGTGTAGAGTTTGCATGTGAAGAGTTTGTTTTCAAACATAGGCATTTTTTTCAGATTTACGAAACTCGCACCAAAATTATCCAGCTCCGAATGGTAGTTATCGGGATACTCTGATTTTTGTTGAAAGTGCGACATGTCGTTCCATATCAGCCAAGGAAGATTGCGTTTTATTTCAAAATGCGACATATCGAGATCTTATTTAGAGCAAAATGCGACATCATTTCATTCAATCAGCGTGCGCTGCTGAAGCAAGCAGCATCCAATCAGAATTCGTCTAGAGGGAAGTTCCGGTATCTTCCACATCATCATCCAAAATGGCTGCGCCCACGTTTGAGAGAGATGCTAATGCCGAGTTTGATTTTATGTACGAGACACCGGAGAGAATGAAGCTGGGAAGGAAAAGAAACCCAGCGAAAACGGGGTCAGAAAAGAAGAAGCGCTTGCTATGATAGTTGACCCTATTTTTTCTCTTTGTGAAGTTGACCTATTGTTTCCTTTTTTATCACATTTGGATTTTCTTTTACATGAATTCTATTTTTAATAGAATCTACTGATGTGTGAATCGGTAATGTTTCTTTTCTACTTATGAATTGAAAGAAAATAAAGACTTGATCTTTGCAGAATGTTTTTGTTGACACTGAAAAATATCCAGTACAGTCAGTAGCAAACCTTTTCATTGTTTTGCCATGTGATACATTTTACCATGTTTTTTTATTTGGATCCTTGGCATGCATTTTTGTCGATTTTATCTTTACAGTGTTTCTTGCTTTCAAGCTGAACTAAGTCTTGTATTTGGTTTATCAATGTTTAATAATATCGAATAAATGAATCAGTGATTGTGCCGGTTTACTTCCAGGCTCTCCCATTGTGAGGGTGCTTTTCCCATTTAATTTTAATTCTTTATGAAATTATTGCAATTTAATACTTCAGTTCTCATCCAAGTACCATTGTATCTGAATGTAATAAACATACTGTTTTGTCTATGATTGTGTAATGCTTGAATAGTAATTTTGTTGTTCAAAATATTTCACCAACGATCATGAATGAATGAATAAATTTTTATAATTCTATGCAATCTTTTTTTTTTGACATTTTTTATAAGGAAAGTTATCGGCTATGACTTAAGAAAAGTTGACATTAAAAGGAAATCAACACCCTTGGAGTAGACTCAATTTCCGTCTATGAGCACTATGAATACTGTTATTATTACTGCAGACTTATATCCTATTCTGGAGTGTTCTTTCCCCCGACAGCAACAGCTATAAATAAAATCAAAAGAAAGCAGACTCAATGAGTCAGATTTCAAACAGTGAATTTGTGAGTTTGAAACTGATTTCATTTTGGAGATGTGTGTATGAGATCGACTACCTATTTTTTTTTCTGCTGGTATCTCTCGCAACCCATATTAACCTTGGTAGACTGGTTTGAAGCAGTTTACTTTTTTAATGATCTCACATCAACTTATAAACAAAATTAATCAACTGAGTGACACAATGCCTGCAGATGTCAGATTGCAGAATCGCATATTGATACACAAAATTACAATGATGTAAACTCAGCCTTTCCAAGACCTCGTACTGAACAAACAAACAGTTTCTAAATAACTGAAAAACACCTTTTTAAAAGAAATTCCCATTTTTTCATCTCCTTTTTCAACATCTGACATTAGTGAGCTAATTGTGAAAATTGTGACTGGTGACTGACCCTTATTTCTGATACCTAACTCTCTAAATGTGGTGGTCATGGTCTTAAATATTATTTTAAAATGCTTGAAATGTTGAAAGGCAAATAGTTTTCATGATTCCCTATCAAAAGCAACTGATTTAAAAAAAAAAAATACAGCTGCTCCTGAAGGTTTAAGTCGAAATTTGGATATGTCTCACTTTGCCAAGAATAGAATGTTTGGATATGTCTCATTTTGGAGAAAAAATGAAATTTGTGATCAAAAAAACTCGGTGAATATTAAAGCCAATTTTTTTTTGTAGTATGGTGTTTAGTTACTTTTTAGCATCTCTTTCCATCCCCCAATAGTTAGAAACATAAATTGAGTTTATTGTTTTCACTTCAATACCAAGCCCTTTTCTCCAAATGAAAAAAACGGATATGTCTCATTTTGAAAACAAACTCTTCATGTTCTCCCCGCGCCTGTGTGGGTTTTCTCCGGGTAGTCCGGTTTCCTCCCACATCCCGAAAGCATGCAACATTAATTTGACACTCTAAATTGCCCCTAGGTGTGGTTGGGAGTGCAGCTGGTCACCAGTTCAGGGTATACCCTGCCTCCTGCCCGTTGACAGCTGAGATAGGCTCCAGCACTCCCAGCAACCGCCGTGAGGATAAGCGGCAAAGAAAATGGATGGATAGTTTTGTAAACTTGCAGCAGAGACAACATAGCTTCGTGGGTAAGTTGATACTAGTGAACGGGGCAGTGCCAAGTCTTCAACTACGTGGGCTTCCTCCTATTATCCCACAATCGTCTGGTACCATGTTCTACTATGACATTATGTCACCAACAACGAGGGTTAGTTGACTTGTGTGCTTATCTTTACGATCATAGTTCGTAATAACTATTTAAGTCTGAAGTTGAGCCTCCTAATGTGACTGTACATCATATAAAATATCTTTCAATCCTTTTGGCAAATTCATTTTGACACGCAGACAGCGTCCGAGTGGTGGGGTGGCACTTTGGATTCAAGTTTTGAACTTAGTGGGGTTTGTTTTTCATTCAAACTTGGCAGGCTTGTTAACATTACTTTTCTTTGTGGTGCATCATATTTACATGACTTTTTTTTTGGGCTGGCTTTGCGCCACTTTAAGATGAGACCGGCCAGCGAATAGAAGAGAAGAGCTCAGGAAAGGCTCCCACAACTTAGAAGCTACAACAACTACAATCAGCTTAATGCAAATCCTAAACATGCTCAGTGAGTGACATTTTCGGTGACTTGTGACAATGCAAAGACTGGCATGTTTTCAGCTTCTTGGAATTGTGTACAGATCCTTCCAACACAGGGTTGAGACATTATCATGCTGCAGCATGAGTTGATGGTCATGGGTAAATGACACATTGGGCCTCAGGATCTCGTCACTCGTCTCTGCTTTCAAAAGCCATCAATAAAATGCAGCTGTGATCCTTGTCAATAAATGAAGCTTGCCTAAATCATAATCCCACTGCCAGCATTGTCCACACGATCCCCAATGATGATTGGAATGCTCAAATCAAGATTCATGTTGCAACATTACAGCTTCTGTTCAATGGTGGTCGGCGGTGGGCGGCGGGCCTTAAGTATGTGGTCAAGACAATACGGATTTCGGCCGAGTTACGAACTGAAATTAAACTAAAATGTAGAAACGACATCTTAGGATGCTCGTTGAAGCTCGGGTTGTTGTTGAGCACAGAAGGGCAACTGGTTGTATTGATAGTTTGTATAACGTGTCTCCGAAGTCATCTGCTGCAATAAAAATGCATGGACAAGAGTTTTTTTTTTGTTCCAGGTTGAACAGTCTAGATTCTTATACTTCCTTTCATGTTCTCTGTTTTGGGTTCGATTTATTTGTTTCCTGTGTTCCATGTCTTGTGTGCTCATTGTGTTAGTTGTTCACCTGTTCTTGTTTCACCGCCTCCCTCGGGTTGACCAATCAGCTCCCGCCAGCCACTCATGTCCTGTCCAGGTGTTTCTCATCCTCTCGCCAATCTCTGTGTATTTAACTCCCTGTATTCTTTAAGTTCTTGTCGGTCCATTGCCTTGTCTTGTGCTGCTCTTTACGTCATTGCAGTCATCATGTCTCTTTGTGCCATGTCTTGTCAGGTGTAGGTTTATTTTAGTTATGTTTGTTACTTTGTATAGGTGTCTTTAAGAATTACATATGTTTAAGATTCCTTACACCTGCCTTGTGTCCCTGCTTCGCTTCACTTGGGTCCTCCACACGCAGCCTTGCCTACATCACACTGACTGTGGCACTTTTTTTTCTTTTTTCTTTTTCTTCAACATACAGTCTGGATTCCCTGTAGCATGATGCTACCTCTCTAAGGTCAGTCTGGTTATTACACTACAGACACATGATTGTTGGTTGGGGCTGCGACATGTGAGCTCTGTGTTTTTTATCATCTTAAGTACACCATACCACAGCAGTACGTGCACACTTGCTCTATCCCCCTCCTCTGTTTCTAATGTGGAGTCACTCACATTTAATAAAATAAGCAATGTTAAGCAGGCGGCACGGTAAAGCATTGGCTTCACAGTTCTGAGGTCCTGGATTCAACCCTGGACCTGCCTGTGAAGTTTGCATGTTCTCCCCGTGCCTGTGTGGGTTTCTTCCAGGCACTCTGGTTTCCTCCCACATTCCAAAAACATGCAACATTAATTGGACATATTAAATTGCCCCTAAATGTGATTGTGAGTGCGATTGTTGTCTGTCTTTATGTGCGATTGGCTGGCAACCAGTTCAAAGTGTACCCTGCCTCCTGCCCGTTGACAGCTGGGATAGGCTCCAGCACTCCCCGTGACCCTTGTGAGGATAAGCGAGGATAAGAAAATGGATAGATATTAAACATTATGGCAATGCGTGGAGTTGCTCCACTTCAATAATTCATGCACCTTTCGAATCCCCAAAAGTCATACTAATTACAAAATGTTCCCACTATCCAGGTTGTAGTAAATTTTATCACGTCAGAATTGGTTTCTTATTTACGCAAACATATTGCTGCTCCATCCTGCTCCCGTGATATGTGGCAAGCGTGTCTGGTTTTGCATGCCCAGCATTTCAATTAACATTTCTCCACGGACAGGACATATTGTGGCAATGCAATTGGTTATGAAACGCCGCTGTCATCCATCACTGTCTGCATGTGGCACAGAGTTACCATTACGTTCCACTTTGATGGGTAATCCCGACAGTGGCAGCTTGGCCCAATTGATCAAGTGCAGTGGGACTTGTGCACAGATCATTTGCACCAAGAGTAGGACTCCTTACAGTATAAAAAAAAATCATATTCATATTGTGATTAAGTAGACATTGGAATGCTTTGAATCCATATGAGGATTGCGTGTCTTGGTGGAGACGAGAACATGCACATTTAGCTCGACGTGTCACCTGATGTGTGATGTTTCTAACCATGAAAGATGACAATGACATGCCAGTTTTTCATATGGAGAAAAATGAGACATGTATCCACTGACGCCTTATATATTCATATATATTTGCACAACAGTGCGTACTGTATATTTACAGCAATATGGAAAAAAGTTCAACGGGATGATTTGGATGAGTTCATCATTTTGCTTAAACTCTGACATTGTAAATGTCAGCAAGTCTCAGAAGACAAGTGTTCAATGTTGAATGCTGGAGTTTGAATTTTAAAGTAATTCAGAGGAGCACAGACCTACAAGGCTGTTCACTTGGAGCAGCACCAAATTGTAAACATTTATGGATATCAACTTCTGCAAATTGGATTTGCTTTTTTTGTGACAAGTAGCCATGCTTGGTTTGAGTTGGTTGGGTTGAATGGATGCCACCGACCTCATGACGATGTGGTTTCTCCTAGTCACTGAAGAAATTTAGAATCCATCCATCCATTTTCTTAGCTGCTTATCCTCACAAGGGTCACAGGAGTGCTGGAGCCTATCCCAGCTATCATCGGGGAGGAGCTGGGGCACACCCTAAACTGGTTGCCAGCCAACCGCAGTGCACATAGAAACGACCAACCATTCGCACTCACAATCACACTTGAGGGCAATTTTGAGTTTTGAGTTGAGTTGAGTTTTTGGAATGTTGGAGGAAACTGGAGTGCCTGAAGAAAACCCACGCATGCAAGGGGAGAGCATGCAGACTCCACGCAGCTGGGGTCGGGATTTAAACCCCGGTCCTCAGAACTGTGAGACAAACACTCTAACCAGTCTCGCCACCTCTCTGCCATTTATAAAAACAATCATGCCATTATTGTAAATGGAATATTTCCAGATTTCTCAGGGATTTTACAAGGTGTTTTTAAAAGTATTTAAGTAATTTTGCACATTTGTAACAAGTGGCTTGAATGGGCAAGTGATAACATATATTACATTTAAAATATTACTATTCATCTCAAGCACTACATTGCCGTCTGTGTATGTATACCCCTTTATATGATTTGGGAAAAACTCATTCCAGACTCATAAACTCACCGTGTTCTTTCCTAGGCAATCAATGACAAAAGGTGTAATGAAATTGAATAGTTTCAATCTAAACATAACGTTTGCATTTTTTTATTTTAAAAGATCTCATAACATACTAAATTGCATGTGTATTACTGTACACATTTTCAGAACTATATATATGAGTAAGTGGAATATTACTATAATCATAAAATGGAATCATAAGTATATAGCATTGTAGCATAATGATCATTTAAAAAAAATGTATTTCAGTCAGGGCCAAGTACAAATGAAAACAAAACTTGCTTTTTCATATTTTTCCACTAGATGGAAACAGAGTCAGGGATATGGGTGTTGTTGCTTCCTCCAGTCTGAGTCGGAGCACGAGCCATTTAGCAGGCAGACATGATGGTACCAGGGTTGAATCCCCTCAATGATCCCTTATGAATATCTGTAAACATAATGTGTCCAATTTAATAAGGCCCTTTTAGGTGGCTCAAAAGATTCCGGCCCTCCCTGCCTCGATCTGTCACCTGTTAAGGTGTCCATTTAACGGGGTCATCTGCATCATTAATCTCGGTGCGATCTCTCAAAGAAACAGCAGTCGTCTAAGAAATGCCCCATAAAAAAGATCTTTTAAAATGATGCCCGCAGAGGATGTGTAAAATTTAACCTTGCCTGCGGTGTGTGGGGAACTGCGCTTGAGCTGCACAGGCAGCGAATTGCCGAATTGGACATCTGCAGCAGAACAAATACTACTTGAATACATACTTGGTACAATGATGACATCATCCATTGTCCTGTTGGTCTTACACTGCTGAGGTAGCTGTTTCCCTGAATGCCTAAATTAAGAATGTTTTAATAATGCTATTTGGCTTCAGTTCTCATCTTTAATCTTTTAATGCTGATCTAAATGACCTCCGTATAGAGAAGGTGCATCACTCACTGTAAAAACCTGACAGTTTATAAATTTAAAAAAAATGGTCTCATCTTTCAGTCTGGTGGAGAATTGACTTGCCATCCAGTCATTCTGAGCATTACGTTTAATGAGTAACAGCGGAAGTTCATGATGTGTTGCTGCTAAACAGTGAAAAGTGGTGGGCAGCATGAGCTAAACTGTTCCTCTTTGGTGATTAAAAAGAGTAACTGTGGAATTTGAATCATTGTGCATCATCAGTTGTAAGAATTAGCAGTGCTTTGCCAAATCGGTCTTCATAATCGCCTGTCATATTTGACTACCATGCATGAGAAGCCAAAATTATGAGGAAATGAGAACTATGTTGCCAGAACTTAACATTTTGCTGCACCTTACTTTTGACTATAACACCTTTTCAACAATGAAATCTCTGATGCTGCAGACGATGGCTTGTTTTGTAAGACGTGACAGCAAAATGATCACAAAAAGCCTACTAGAACATAGGAAATGTATTTGGGGTTAATAGATATGACTCACGATTTAACATGTTTGAATGTGATTTTTCAGTTCTTAACATAGCCATGCCTTGTTTATAAGACAATTATTTTTCTTCCACTTGGAGCACTTTTAAATCATTTGAGGTGTAAAGGTTTACATGTTTGTTCGCGATTGTATTAGTTACTATATTGATTCCTTTTAACAGAAATGCAAAGTTGAACACTGCTTTTTCTTAATTGTATGAATAATTTTGCGGATGGGTACCCCCTTTTGGGCTTGGGGACCTGCCCTACAAAATGTCTGTGCACATGCCTATTGACAAGTGAGCCTACACTGCCGGCCAGTCAAGGTCAGTGCTGGCCAGTTCAATATATTTGCTGTTTACATATTACTTTCCTTTTTCTGTCAAACTATGCATATTGCTATTGGTGAAATTAAGCAAGACGCTATTTGAAGGTCCTCAGAAAGTGGGTGTCGACCGTCAAAGCCATAGCTCTGTCAATATAGTTAAGGCTGAATTTTTCTCTTGTATTCATATGAATAGATGAGCGGAGATACTGTGTACAGTGATGCTGCCGTCATATTCACAGGTGGGCAGTCAAATTGAACTTTTCTTTAATTTTTTTTTCTATGCCTGGTTATGAGCTGGAAAAACCCAGTTTTCATGCATTTTTTTTTTTTTTTTTTTTTTTTTGGTGTGCTCAGGCTAAAGCAATAAGTCATTTGGCACCATATGGTAGAATCCCGGTGACAAGATTTCCAGGGTGGTTGTCGGCTACTTGCAGATTCTTTTTTTTTTTTTTTTTTTTTTTTTTTTTTTTTTTCCCCCATTTTATTTTTTTTTGCTGCAGGGCATGATCCCCTTCACCAGTGAAATTGGGGAGGTGGGGGGGATTCACTGTACAGGTAGGTGTTTAGAAGAAACCCCTCCAGAAAGTAAAATTCTTCACCTGATAGCATGTCTGTAAAAAGACCCGTGGAAGGATGGGCAAACATCCCGAAGGCTGTCCATTTCAACACTATTCCAAAATATCCTAACGGGGAAGGAAGGTGAGAGGAATACTATTTGCGCTCTGTGGAAAATTACACCTCCTGCTGCTGCCAGTGTGTCTGCTCTCCGAGGAGGACCGGGCCAAGGAGTGGATCCTGCTGATACCGCAGCTCGCATGCTAGCTGGAGGCTGCTAGGCCCGCATGGTCTGGACCTCCGCCCCCCTGCCGTCCCCCCCACCTCTAGGCCTCCAGGCTATCATATCACAGTGTCCTCTTGTTGACTCCTCTCATGTGACGCTGGAGAGGACCGTCGATTACTTGCTACGCAGTCCACCACTTCAGTATCTCCACTGAACTTTTTCTCCCTCTCTTGCTTGCGGCCCACCCTGATGTACACTGTTGTGTGCTCCCACGGGATATCATATACTGTAGGAGATATGGATGACCTCAGTTTCTCCACTGCTTGTTTCCTGATGCTTGTACTGTAATCCCATCTTGTCCTCTTAAAAAGAAGAACCAGTAGTAGCTGTGGCAGTCATAGTAGATTTGACATTTGGATTATGTAAATTTCAGGAGGGCAGCACTATGAAGTAGTGGCTGGGTCACAGTTTTGGTGGGCACAGCAGTCCTTTGAAGTGTAGTGACTCACTAGAGGATCAGATGGAAACCATTGGCCTCACTGTTCTGAGGACCCGGGTTCAATCCCGGACCCGCCTGTGTGGAGTTTGCATGTTCTTCCTGTGCCTGCGTGGGTTTTCTCCGGGCACTCCGGTTTCCTCCCACATCCCAAAAACATGCAACATTAATTGGACTCTAAATTTCCCCTAGGTGTGATTGTGAGTGCGGCTGTTTGTCTCAATGTGACCTGCGATTGGCTGGCAATCAGTTCAGGGTGTACCCCGCCTCCTGCCTTTTGACAGCACTCCCATGACCCTCATGAGGATAAGCGGCTAAGAAAATGGATGGATGATTCACTAGAATTACTTTGGGAAAACGATTTGTTCACTGTATTGTTCATTTCTTTTTCACAGAAAATTTTGAGGAGAACTCACTCAGTGTAATGGGACACTCGCCTGGCTTTGGTGCAGGCAGCATGGATTCAGTTCCCACTCAGTGACTGCATCAGTATGTGGCCCGTGACTGACTGGGGGACCAGTTCAGGGTGTAGTCAACCTTTTACCCAAAGTTAGCCGGAAAGGCTCCAGTTCTCCCACGCCCTTGTGAAGATGAGCGGCTTGGAAAATGACTCCTGCTGGACAGCAAGAATTGTACCCTGAGTGGTTCCAGCACTCCTTTCTTGTGAGGGGGGGAAAACTGCAAAAAAGGGATGGTTGTATGACTGCCCCATAGCTGCAACATTGTTGTTTCAGCTTTTCCCATTTAGGGTGGCCAATGCAGCGATTGGCTGGCAACCAGTCCAGGGTGTACCCTGCCTCCTGCCCAGAGATAGCTGGACTATACTCCAGCACTTTCAGACCCTTGTGAGGATAAGGGGCTCAGACAATGATGGGTAGATGGATGGGTAGTCAATGGTGCAGCAAATATTATTAACATACAAGATGAACCATTGAGGTATATGTTTACTGATTTATCCAATAGATTTACTTTTTCAGTCAACTTATGCAGACTATAGCTATAATGAGTTGAGGCTGAATGGATGGAGGTTTCTATGACTAAGGTGTGAGCACAAGATCTGACAACGCAGAAGTAAACGCAACACATTACAGCTGCTGTATCATGAGGCCTCGTGATCGCAATTGCTTACGGCAATATGGAACAAAGGATACGAGAATAACATTCACGCTGATAAACAATTTAGTCTCCACTGAACGTAACGTGCATATCTTTGGGATGTGGGTGGAAGCCGCAGTACATGGAGAATACCAAACACGGGGGGAACATGCAAACTCATTAAAGGAAGACCAGAGTTGAGGTTTGCAGCCATGCTAACCACGAAACAGCTTCCCGCCCCCTAGTGAATTTTCCAATACAAAGGAAAAAAAATGTACAGAATTGCATCACTTGAACAATGTAGCATAATCCAGTCATAAACATTTCTTCTTGCCAGTCCTTGCCACCCCAAGCTATACGCCACTGCAGCCTTATCACCTCTCCCCAAAGAGGCTGCATCTCGATTTTTAGTCTGCTGATTCAAATACCATCGATCACATTGAAATGTAAAGAGACAGCAGTTTGCTGATTTTTTTTAATTTTTTTTTTATTTATTTTTTTTTTATTTATTTTTTTTTTTGGGCTTGCCAAGACATATTTTGATTTCAATCATGAACTAATCTTATGAAATTGAATTAGCACTCCCTACCACTGTGAGAGTGCCACTTGTTCTTCTCGTCTTTAATCTCGTCTGCTTGTGGACACAGCAGAGCATGCGAGAGTGAACTCTATTTCAACCCATCTTTTTCGTCCAACCCACCAGGCGAACCTCACTCCCTTGTTTTTATCCCCCCCCACCCACGAAACTCCTCAGCCCACCAACAGGCTGCATGGATTTCAACCGAATATCAACAGCATATATATTTAAGAGAGCAAACAAGTGAGTAGCACCAACGGTGCCTTCCCCCCAGACTCCATGTTAGTGAGCTTGCAAAAACTCACTGTCATAAGTGCAGTCTGGTGGAAGCTTGAGATCACTACACCTCACTACTTCATGCCACGACCACCACCCCGCCCCCGACCTCAATAGCCCGCACAGGAATGGCAGCCAGTGAACAAAAGAGCGATGTGGTTACAGACGCATTAAGTCTTCCTGTGCCTCTCATTCTGTGTAAGGCAGCTCACCTTTCTACCTACAAGAGAAAGGATGAGGAAAAAATTGCCTTTTCAGGGAAGCTTTAATTCAGATGTGTGCCCTGCTGTCTGAACCCCCCCCCCCCCCTCCACCTCTTCCTTGCAAACTGAGTCCCAAACCTCCTTTTCTCCCTTCCTCTTCATGAATACCAGACTGCTGTCTGGTACCTTAATGCTTGTTGGAGTTTCATTGTTTGATCTGCCTTGATAAATAAGACAAATGCCGTTAGAAATTCATAGATGCCCCCCTCTCTACCCCCTTTTCATTAATAAATTATTAGGACCACACTCCCCTGTGATTGATAGATTGTGCACATAAGATGTATTGGAGGCAGATGAATTCGATAGCGTAGGAGTCATGGGAGACCAACAAGATGCAAGAAAAATGGAGGTCAGTTGAGAATGTTGAAACAATTTATTTGATCTTTTTCCCATTATCAGCAGCATGTTAATAATAAATCATAGAGAAATTGAAGGAAATTCTATATCTCTCACTGTTTTTGTCATAAATTTATATGCTGTCTGTGTCATTTGAGGACCTTGACAGGACAGCCAGGACCCAGATAAGAACCTGTGCCGATGTGGTGGTTGATGATTTTGGTGACCAAATGAAGTGTGGTGTGAGTTTACTTGACTCAGATCGGAGAGGGAGGTCTTGGAGAGCAACAGCATTCGACCCACCCTATATCCCGATGTAGAGTAATGATGACGCTCCGCCAACTGCTTATTCCTTTTGCCCAGATGAGTAAAATCTTCTCTGACGTCCTTTTTAAATAGCTTGAATCTGCTGCAGGTGCTACTGAAGGAACTGCCACAGGATGTGCCCACTCCTTGAACAGAGCGGCTTGGAAATCGGACTATACCATGAAGTGACTCATACCTGTGGTGTGGCTGGTGAGGGAGTTGTGGGGATTTTCAACTCGTGGGAGGAATGAAACATTGCAGTTCTTTGTGAGTGGAGGGAATGGGCCAGTGGACGATTGCCTATTTTTATTCATTTATTTTAGCCAGGTTTGGTTGTAATTGTCCCTTGGCAACGATATATCCCTGAAAGTCTGTAGCGGAGATGGTGGAATTCCCACTCATCACGTTTAACAAAAAGGTGGTTCTCCAGAAAGTGCTGAAGCACTTGGTAAACATGTTGTCGATGTTCTTCCAGTGAGTGGGAGAAGATGAAGATGTTGTCTAAGGAGACAAAGATGAGCATATCATGATTTTGTCATTGATGAATGAATGAAAAATAAAATGGCCTATCCCAGGTGTAATCGGGCACGAGGCGGGGTACACCGTGAATTGGTTGCCAGCCAATCGCAGGGTACATGGCGACAGACAACAGTCGCACTCACAATCACACCTATGGGCAATTTAGAGCCTCCAATGAATGCATGTTTTGGGGATGTGGGAGGAAACCTACCCAGGCCTGGGAGAACATGCAAATTTCAAAAGATTTGAACCCCAGTTCTCAGAACTGTGAGACCGATGCTCTACAACTGTGCCACTCAAAGGCAAAGAAACATAAATAAATACAGTAAGCCTCTAAAAAAAAAAAAATGTTAACCTTATTTGCATTGTATTCTAGATGGAGTACCTAGTTAATTATGTATTAAAATGGGTCACTGTTTTTACCAGTGGACTCTTAATTCCGAACATAACATTCACCACCCCCTTCCCCCACTCTGGCCCGCTTTTCAGTTAGTTGCGGTGGATATTAATCACGAGAACAAGACTTCAAACACCGTCAAGCGGGGTTAAATGATAAATGAATCAATCGGGCCATTGTGTGGAATATTTATCCGGAAAGGCCTGTTGGTTAACTTTTGTGGAAGGGAAAAACAAAATGCTCTCATTTCCATCTGATGTTGGAATTAAAATGGTAATCAGTTCTGAATCATACTGATGGAGTGATAAAAGCATCATATCAAAAGGCTGATCACAACCAATTTTCCAGTTTAACATTCATAAAGGCTATATTGTTAATAGACTCCATTGGTGCATTCATTTGCCGAAATTCTTTAATACAAACCTATTGACTTATGGGTATGTTTTTTTTCCTCAATATATGGGCAATGTAACCACAAACATTATATATAGACTCATTTTTAGTTACTGACTTATGAAGGTTAAGTAAGTTATAACCATAAGAACTTTGTATTGAATATTTTGTTGTTCCCTTTAAATTTGACGTCAAATGTGATACAGCGCGTCCAGTTTTCAACACACTTTCACACTTGTGTGACCATTAAGAATGCAATTGGCGGTTGATACAAGTGACCAGTTCGGGGTGTACCTTGGATCTCATCCAATGTCAGCTCAGATGGGCTCAGTCTTAATCGAGACTGTAAAGAGGAAAAGCACTCTAGAAAATGAATGACTGAGAGAATATATACGTTTAATGATTGCAATAGTTTGACCCTAGAACAGACAATTTCTTTTCCACTTTTGACCAGTGTTGGATTGATTGTGTTCAGTTTTAGAGGTTCAGTGTTATTTAATCAGTCTGCTACCTCCATTAAACTAAATATGAAGCCTTTACATTGCTCCCACTAGGAATTAATCCAACAGCCGCAGACTGTTGCCTTTGAAATTAAATGACTTGAGGCTACTGAAGTAGATTCGTGTCCAATTGTGTTTTCTATTAATGAAGCGCAGCTGAAAAGTAGTTTGTTTGACGGGGCTGTACAAGCACTTGCATCAAGGAGAATCTGTTTCTGTCAAGAGCCAACCCCAAAGTGTAAGTCCACGCCGGGCGGGCCAGGCCACGGCTTTCCGTGGCCCCCTTTTTGTCCTCAGGACCAGTCTAAATAAATAAAATGGCTCGACAGCGGCATTGATCTCTGTTGAAGTTGAGAAGGGAAATGGAAAGGAAGAAGACGAGCCCAGTGAGGGATGGAGGGAGAGGGAGCGTGCAGAAGAATGAGGCGGAGGCTGCCAGCCGATGAAGTAATTGTGATTAATCACTTTTCTCAGAGGGCATGTCGAGTGCGCCAAACAAAAGAAAGAAGACAGAATGAGCGCTGCTGTTGCTGTTAAAAGTGCACCTGCCCATTGTTCAGGTAAACAAGCTGTAGACGGGATATCTTTAAAACGCATTTACTGTGACAATTACACAAGGAAAAACCGCAATACCTTTCAGAAAAATGGTACAACACGGCACTTGGTTTCATCATCCATAATCCAATACAAGGAAATCCAAATCAATTAGCTGTTGATTTCGTGCATCTAATAAATCAATGTAGTTGGACAACCAAACTAATGGGGTCGGGGGGGGGGGGGTTGTCATTCATGCAAGTTCACTTCCAAATTGTTCTCACAAAACCTTTATCGAAAAGACGACCAATGTTTTTGAGATTTTCATACATGGGGAAAAAGAAGTTAACCATTGTATAGAGCTCGTGCAGATGTCGTCACCATTTTCACGGCGCCATATTGCTGGTCAAAAATACCTGCTCGACAGTGTGGTGGGCATTGAACTGGAGCAGAATATACACAATGCCTGAAATTTGTTGGTTGTTGTTACAACAGACAAGGCAGTTATTCAAAGAGATCATTCTATGAAATACAAGCCGAAAAGATCGATGGGTTTCAGCAATTAAACGTGATGGATGGTGCCCAACCAAATACACACGACTGTGTAGCAATCTCTTCATTTCAGGTAGGAATTATTCTTCTCAATCTGAAATTCCCAAGAAGCATTTATAATGCCATGTTGGCTCATTTGAGAATAATGTGTTTAAAAAAAAAAAAGACAGGTCGTCTCCATCATACACGGAAACATGTTGTGGACATACTTTAAACTTCGGTAAACCTCTCCCTGACGATTTTTTTTTTTTTTTTTTTTTTTTTTTTTTAATATGAATTGTTTTCAAATTAGTCCAATGCGTATTTACGGTCACAGTGAGGTTTACGTAGGTTAATGTGTGGGTGCAACACACTTCCATGTACGGGGGCTGAAGCCTATCCCAGCAGTATTTTTTTTTTTTTTTTTTTTTTTTTTTTTTTTTAAAATACGCATTGGACTCATTTGAGAACAATGCATATCTTAAAAAAAAAAAAGTCTGTCACGAAGAGGTTTACCGAAGTTTAAAATGTGGCCGCAACACACTTCATGTACAGAGGAGCCAACTCACTTGTTGTTGTTCATTTTGTGGACCAGCGTAGCTCCAGTGCATTTAAATTTGCGATGCTTGGACTGGTGTGGGAGTCATCACAGCCGACTTCAATCCTGCCCAACGAAGTAGCTTCTTTCATTCCCTTTAAAAGCAGCACAGTGGTCTCATATTATTCCTAATTTCCTCTTTGCCATCACTGATAAAATGGAAAAACAATATCAGGCAAAGAAAAAGCAAAACATTTGTCCTTGAGTTGTAGATGTTCACCGAGCTGAAGTGTTGCCTGAATAAAATAAAATGAAAAATATTGAGGGGATAGACAAGGTCGATAAATCAAACAGCAACCCACATCAACAACAATAAAGAACTTCTTTTCAAAGTCAAGGCAGCAAAATAAATAAAAACATGACAGAAACTGTTGGTAGAGTGGCAGCACAGCTGGGTAGTGATAAGTACATTTTCCTCACAGTTCTGAGATTCCGCTGGGGGTACAACTTCACTCTTGCATGGGATTTCACCACATAGTCTGGCTTCTTCACACATTTAAAAAAATCTATGCTGCGTTAATTGCAGATTCAAAATTGTTAGTATTTGTGTGTGTGTGTGTGTGTGTGTGTGTGTGTGAGATTCTTTTCTTTTTATATTCTTTATTTTGTTGTTTCTGTTGTTTTTATCTTGGTAAAGTCAGCTCTTGTACTGGATGTCATTTGGGATCCTGTACCTAACAACAAAGTGTACAGTGATTGTTTATAAGTTCATTAAGTAGTCAAGTTTTCTTGTTCATTGTTTTTTTTTTTTGCAGGTTATGTCACAGGAAAACAGCCGAACTTGCAATTATGGTCGACACAAATTTTCTCTTGAACGCATAACGCACTTAATGTTCACTGTGCAGTTGGTGTCTTTCTTTGGGGCTCAAAGTATCATTAAAGCCGGCATTGTGCAGTAAACAGGATGTTGCTCTGCTCTTGTGTCCTGTGAGACCACTGCATCAAGCTTTAAAAACACTTGAAAATGTGTGTTTGCGATCATAGAAGGCCATTCTTGGTATGTGTAGCCTGTAATTGAAGCGTGTTTTGGTTATTTTGTACATTTGCGGTGATGAAGTGCAGCCGAGCTTTCCAGACGCCTTTGCATGGATGTGTGCCCCGTGGAAATTACACTCATTTAAATACACTTATTTCTCTCTGATAATGCTCGAGGGATGGCAATACGCGGGAGCCTAACGTGGAAATGAATGTGCACAACAGTTGGCCGATATTACCATTCCCAGCAATTTAATTCGCCTTTGAAATGAGAAGATATTGAGTCTTATTTAAGCAATCAATAACTTTGAACATTCCATTTTAATGAAAACTATAATTCCAAGCGGTGGCAATTACACCGCGGGGGAATGTTTTGGTGTGGCGAGGATTTTGCTGTCGTGTGCACTTTTCTCATAAAGATATTCTTATCGGAATAATTATTGACTTCTGGGGGGCAGTTATGACCCTGGCTAAGGACCTCATCAATATCTCCGTTCATTACTTATAGCTTTAAGTCCTGCATGAATGTTGCTGATTCAGATTGGCTGCAGAAAAACATACAGTTCATATCGGACTCTCCCTTGACAGGGAAATATCAATGAGTGTTCAAAATATTTTACAAGACTACAGCTCCAGTAAAGTGTTTTAACTTTTAATTGTTGGGTTTTTTATGTTTGTTTTTGGATTTTATTTTAGAATCCCACCACAGAAGGTTACACAACCGTGATCAAAAGGGTGAGTAGGCAGTTTCCATGCTTAACTATAATTTATACAGTAAAGAATTTCATTTTTTTACTTGGGTTGGAATTTGGAGTGTTCAAAAATAAGATAAATTGAATCAATGGACCTTTCCGACTGGTGATCTTCAGCTCTGCCCCCCTAGCTACAGTTGCCATCTCCCACAAACTTCGAAAATGGCGACTGAGCAGAACAGGTTTGAAGTGGATTCTCTATCGTGTATTCCTGGTAACATTGTGGTATGTTTTTTGGCAAATGCACCAGACTTGTCCAAGAGGGTTCTACATAGAGGTCTCAACTATTTCACGCAAGGATATGTACACAGAATTAAGATTTTGGACGGAGCAGGACACAATGTCAGTTACAGTGAAATGTTGGCGATCGATGCAAAAAAAAAAAAAAAAAAAAAAAAAACTGCTTGCAAACTTCATATTGAAATCCAACAGGATAAAATAGTGGAATCGTACTGCACATGTAAAGCAGGGTAAGTACTATTTAATTGGAAAGTCACAAGTAATATCATTGTAGGCTTTATAAGTGAGTGCATGTATTCATTTGACTTGGCTGTGGCCTGTCTTGAAAGTTCGATGTGATACAAATAGGCAAATAGACATTTCTCTTGCATGACATTGCGCATTTAGGTAAGTCAGTGATACACAAACAAAGTGAAAGTTGTTCTCCTGCAATGTATAAAGCACTGATAATAATTCGATCAAACTCAGAGAAGATGCTTCACCCTGACTTACCTTCGAACGTACTGCCTTGTGTTTGATATTGTTTACATTTAGTTGTACGTGCGCTCTTTCGCAAGCCTTAATCCATCATAGACACTTCATCAACTGTGTTTTAGGCTTTGGAAAATGAATCAAGTGGGCCCCTTGTAACCTAGCAGGATATCTTTCATCAGAATTACACGTTCCCCAAGAGCATCTGAGGACCATTTCCTTCATAACATTAACTTTTCCAAGCACACGCTACTGACAACCGGTATTGCTTGTGGGACAACATGGCGGCAGGAGCGTGTCAAGCCAGGGGTTAAGACAATGCAGCTATCTGACTGGCTATTATTGAACGAGTGATTGACAGGTTGGAAAGGTCCATTCTACTGCAGGAATCCTTGCTTTCCACTTCGTTCTACTGTCTGTTCGTGTGTCAAAGGGTGAGTAAATTTGTTTTCAAAGATTTACAATGCTGCGGTTAAGTTCTTTTTACACATTCATCACAGTTAAGATTGTTAGTGTGTAAAACATTGCATATAAAAGTTTATTAATGTTGTATAATAGCAACTATTTCACTGTGGAGTAACAGATTAATTCATATAGTATTGTTTCGTCTGAGTACATTTGAATTCTCAGTTCAAATCCTGTCCAAGTTAGAGGTTTGGTGTATTGTCCTTTTTAAGCAACGATCTTGCTAAAGTAGTCTCACTACCAGTGAATCTTTCCAAACGAGTCCAGATGCTGTCCGTGCACTTTCTCCTCTTTTGAGGCCCAGGCCGTCTGTTGGTCGGCGCCGTCTACATAAAAACTGCTCTGTGAATATGAATGAGGGGTAACTGCACCACCGTGACTGGTTGACCCGAGACTGAAAACGCATTCCCTTGCACTTGTGAAATTCCCCTGCACGCCCTGTACCGTACGCGAGATATTGATGATCAAATCCAATTACATGATTACATTTTCAGCTCCGGCTTTAAGTGATTTATCGCATTTAATTCGCAACTGTATGCACGGACACAGAATACTTTACTATGTGTGTGTGCGTGCCTGCTATATTGACCTGTGTGGTGGTGGCCAAATAAAGAATAATGCAATTCAGCATTCAGGACTCTGGCAAGTGCAAATGTCCACTGGGAGGAAATGTAGACGATCCGGCTGGTCACATTTGTCAAAGCTTTTCCTATAATCACTCGAGTGACTTTTGTTGGACTTTCCGCAGGCTTTTTTCCATTAAGAAGCTGATTGATTTTGTGTGTGTGTGTGTGTGTGTGTGTGTGTGTGTGTGTGTTATCCTTCACATCACAACATTTGGAAAAAAAAAATATATCGGAGCAGACTCAACCATTTTGTTTTAACAATATTGGCTGATTTATCAAGCAGTCAGCTATGCATTTTTCTTAATTAATATTGTTAGAAATGTCATTTACACCGGGGACACCTTGATCAATCGTCTTCCTTTAAGAATTTGGTGATTAAAAAAAAAAAAAAAAAAAATCGACCCCCGATCGAGCACCCCATTGATCCGTTCTGTTGTCTCTCCAAAGCAAGTCAAATCCATTTGTGTCTAAGCCTTGTTCGCTGCTCCTGTTCCCCCATGCTCACATTGGCCATTGCAGAGGCCTTCCTCTCCGCTTGCAAGGTCAACTATAATCAAGTGGAGACAATGTCACTTGCATTTCCACAGACAGCCCAAGACTGCTCCTCTGGGCCTCCAAGGGCCGACCGTATTATACCATTCAATTACTGCTCATTAGACAGTGTACAGCCATTAATCAGGCTGAGATGTTCTGCAGTATTCAGTAGGGAATGTGGAAATTCATTCCGAAGTCCCGCTGAGAGCGCCACTCTCTCCGTTTTGAGTGAACTTCTTCAGAATAGAAAAAAGTAGGCTTTGTTGGAGATGTACTGCATATGTGCGAGAGTATTACGAGTCTGATATATCACTAAAAGAGGATGAAGCTGAAAGATTTACTGATTAAGGCTGCATATGCATTGGATATGACTAGATGATGATATGGAAAAAGTGATTTATGTCTTCCAGGAAGCTAGAGAGCGTGATGTCTTCTCACGGCGAGCCTCCCTCACCTTTTTCAAGGGTAGGCGCATCAAAGCATAAAGCCAGGTTGTAGCTCACAAGTGGAGCCCCACGCATCTCGCCCCTGCGTAGCATCGAGCACGTCCATAAAGTGGCTTCTAATACAATCTGCATTAGCGGGTCCTCCCTCGCGTTGCGTGTCAGCCCAACCGCAAGCACCTCTCTACATCTGGGGGAACATTAGCACCCATGCTTTTTTGGAAGCCGCCTCCTTGAATGGGTCCCCCCCCCCAACCTTAATCTCAGATGAGTTATTTTAGTGTTAAAGGCACTTGTGTGTCAAGGTGTGCCACTCTTTCAATTTCCCATGTGTCTTATAATTTCCGACAGACTATATCCAGTTTGTTTTCAAGCCAGGGAAGTACACCATTGGTCACTTTAACATGTAGAACTGTAGAAATGGAATTGTATGTAGAGGTTCACATCTTTTATTTTACAATTATTTATTTTTTTTATGGAGGCCCCGTAGCTCAGTGGTTAGAGCACTGGTTTGGAAAACCAGGGGTTGTGGGTTCGTATCCCACTGGGGCCCCCACTCCCTGAGAAGGGTTGCGTCAGGAAGGGCATCCGGCGTAAAAATTGTGCCAAACATATGTGCGTTCATCTGAGATGACACGCTGTGGCGACCCCGAAAGGGACAAACCGAAAGAAGAAGGATTTATTTTTTATGTGATTTTGATTTTAGGTGATTAAGGATAGTGATGGAAATTCTGTATGTAAATGGAAAGAGTACTTTGAGAAGTTAATGAATGAAGAAAATGGGAGAGAAGGAAGAGTAGAAGAGGTAAGCGTGAATGACGGGGACGTGGCTTTGATTAGTAAGGGAGAAGTTAGAAAGGCACTGAACAGAATGGGGGGGAAAAATAGACAGTTGGTCCCGATGACATACCAGTGGAGGTATGGAAGCAATTTGGCGAGGTGGCTGTGGAGTTTTTGACCAACTTATTCAATAGAATACTAGCGGGAGAGAAAATGCCAGAAGAATGGAGGCAAAGTGTGCTAGTCCCCATTTTCAAGAACAAATGGGATGTTCAGAACTGTGTAAACTACAGAGGAATAAAGATGATGAGCCACACAAAGTTATGGGAAAGAGTAGTGGAGGCTAGGCTCAGGACAGAAGTATCTGCGAGCCACAGTATGGTACCACAGGTGCACTATTTTGCCTTGTGGATACTCGTGGAAAAGAGAGGGTCAGTAGGAGCTACATTGTATTGATGTAGACCTAGAAAAAGCCCATGACAGAGTACCAAGAGAGGAACTGTGGTACTGCATGCGCAAGTCTGGTGTGGCGGAAAAATGTTAGAATAGTACAGGACGTGTATGAGGGGAGCAGAACAGCGCCGAGGTGGGCCGTTGGTGTGTCACAAGAATTTAAGGTGGAGGTGGAACTGCATCAGGGTTCCGCTCTGAGCCCCTTCCTTTTTGCGGTAGTAATGGATAGGCTGACAGACAAGGTTAGACTGGATTTCCCTTGGACCGTGATGTTCGCAGATGACCTTGTGACCTGCGGAGGAACAGTTACAAAGATGGAGGTACGCACTGGAAAGGAGGGGAGTGAAGATTATCTGAAGTAAAACAGAATATATGTATGTGAATGAGAGTGGTGGAGGGGGAAGAGTGAGGCTACCGAGAGAAGAGATAGCGAAGGGGGATGACTTCATATACTTGGTCAACAATACAGAGCAATGGAGAGTCTGGTAAGGAAGTGAAGAAACTGGTCCAAGTGGGACGGAACAGTTGGCGGAAGGTGTCTGGTGTTCTATGTGACAGAAGAGTCTCTGCGAGGATGAAGGGCAAAGTTTATAAAACAGTGGTGAGGCTGCCATGATGTACGGATTAGAGACAGTGGCACTGAAGAAACAACAGGAAGCAGAACTTGAGGTAGCAGAAATGAAGATGCTGAGGCTCTCGCTTGGTGTGAACATGTTGGATAGCATTAGAAATGAGCTCATTAGAGGGACAGCCAAAGTTGGATATTTTGCAGACAAGGTTAGAGAGAGCAGACTTTGATGGTTTGGACATGCTCAAAGGTGAGAGAGTGAGTATGTTAGTAGAACGGTGCTGAGGGTGGAGCTGCCAGGCAAAAGAGCGAGACGAAGACCAAAAAAAGGTTGATGGATGTTGTGAGGGAGCACATGAGGACGGTGGGTGTTAGAGAGGAGGATGCACGAGATAGGCTTAGGTGGAAAAAGATGACGTGCTGTGCCGACCCCTAACGGGACAAGCCGAAAGAAAAAGAACCCATTCTCTTTATATGAATGCATTGGCACAACAGCAGGCTCCCAACATCACTTAAATAGTATCGTTCAAATACTTGTGGAATATGCCACATTTACCAACATGGTTTCCCTGTATTCTCTGCATATTATTCCCTTATTGATGGTAGCAGAGGTCTAGTACATTGCAGTTTTCGACAATATTCTCCTACAGAATATCAATAGTCTCCCAACGGGTGGGCATTTGAAATGAATCACAGCACATTACTGCTTGCAGACAGCAGATGCTCATATTTATTTCTGTCCCCATCACATTGTTGTCTCTGTTTATAAATGACTGCATCATTTACGCCTTCTAGCACTCTTGCTGGTGCGTGTGCGGATGACATCTATGAAAAGGATGAGTCAAACCTTTCAGTTGGAACACCGGAAGCATGGTAGTACAGAATAAATGTCAGCCAGTACTGGATTTCCACATAAGTGGAAAAAGGATGAACATTGGTAAAAGTGAAAATATGAGTGAACGAGTTTATCCAGAGCTTTTTTTTTTTTTTTTTTTTAACCAAAAAAGTAAACTAGTAAAAAAAAAAAAATGTAAGAGTAAGCATATGCCAGAAATTATGATACTGTATTTACAATCAAACCCCCTCCATCACTGGGGTTAAGTTCCAGACCCTCTCCACATGTGGAAAATCTACAAAATTGTCTTTAAACAAACTTTTGAAAAATTACAAAAATATTTGAACTTAGAATATATTGAGAGTGCAAGAGTAATGTATAACAAAAATATTTTATAAACTGTATAAAAAATTGTAATAACATTCCCAGAATTAAAAAAAACGCTGCAATACTGGGACCACAAAAACTGAACCACCATATCGTATGGGTTTACTGCATCTCAGATTTAAGGTCACTGTTCAGTTCCCACTCTGTACATTAAAGGAATGAAATATAACTTAATATTCTTCCCCAAAACCTTGCATGCAATTAAATTAAAATAAATATTCAAATAAAATGTTAGAAATTCTGTACTTTTTTTTTTTTTTTAAGTACAAAATAAAAAGTCCCTTTTAGGAATTCAAGCATGCTGTAACATGATTACTTTGAGCATAATAAATTATTATAAAAATGCCAAGAGCATTTATTATTGCTTTATGCTCCAACAGATGATCTTGGAATAGGCGGTTTAAATACTGTCAGAAGTTGTTTTCTTCATGTTCACATTCATGTAATACCGTTTTTGAGTTGACAAGTTTGACAAAATGTCAAATGCATAAACATCCACTAGCCAGTGGTCGAGCTTCACTGTTTTTTTTTTAAGGAGCTGGTGTGTGGCTAGGGTCCAAGCCAGTTAGCTGGCACTTACCAATTTCCAGTCCATAACTCAAAATCAGAATATGAACACATGTACTGTTACACCTCAACATGTACCAATTATTTTATGAAATTAAATGCATATGTGAAAATAATTCAACTTACCATTGGAACTTTTATTTTTGTAAAAAAAAAAACAGAAAATTGTATTCATAATTTCATTAAACATTTTATTGTAGTTTAGTGTAGTGGAATGATATTGAGTGATTCCAATATTTTTGGCTTCAGTTTAGTAAAATATTTTACTTTACCACATCATTTCAGTTTAATTATGGCAATCATTTCATTCAGGGAAATGTATTTTCAAGCACGTCACTGCTTTATAAAGATGTCTCCCTCACACTCTGAACGTACCATATCTACTGTGATGTATAAAAACTGATAGATGCCACAACAGTACGGTGCATTCGGTGGAGATTCTCCTTCAAAAGTTATTGGCACCGAGTACAATGGCCCTGTAATTTATGAGAGCTGTTAGGGTCCCTGACAGAAGGTGTAAAGCATCTTGACTGATTGGTCGAATCCGAGACGTGTGCAGCGACGGCGTATTGTCCCCTCCCGTCGAGACTTGCATGGCTCCCTCTGTGGCAGATAAATGACTCCACACAGTCAAATTAAGTTGTTGTAAATCACTTTTGCGGAGTCTCAACTACTCCTAAGCGATGACCTTTACGCATATTTGACTCTGACTCTTATTTATGTTAATCACATCTGTATTATACCGACAATAAATGGCCGCCGTATTCACAAAGGTCACTGTTTGGCAGTACAGCACACGGCGACTAACGCAGACAGGTTTTGTTTATTGTCATGAAGGATATGCCGGAGGAGGATACTTTGACAGATCGTGAGCTATAGAACAATTAAAAGCGCAAGATGTCCCTCAGTTATGTAACTGCATGGTTATTGACCTGATTATTAGTAAATGTTTCTGAATTTTTACAACAATAAATGGCAAACTAATCATGCATGGCAAGGGCAGATTTCCTACAAGATTGGATAATAGTGAAATTGTTTGTTTTACAAATAATGTACATGTCAGGGCACCATGGTGATATTATGGTCAGCACAAGTGGCTGACATTCAAAAGGCTATGGGTTTGAATCTGAGCTCAGGCCCACCCGATGTGAAGCTTACAAGAGTCCCTGGGTTTCGCCCACATTTATAGTTTATGGTAATTAAGTCACTATGATTGCGTGGTACTCAGTTCAGGGTGTAGCAAGTCTCCTGCCCGATGATAGCTGGGAAAGGCTCCAGCACTCCCGCGACCCTTGTGAGGGTAAGTGGCTCAGAAAATTGATTGATGGATGAATGAATCGTATTTAAGTCGTTAACATGGAGATCTGGCAGTGAATATCTGTATTTTAATTGAACGGTTCTCAATAACTGATTAAGTACTAAGTTGGTGTCTCTGTTGCCCATTCCAGTTAAAATAAAATACAGTCCAGAAAGGCTTTTTTTTTTTTTTTGTCGTCATTTCAGACAGAATATACCATGGTTTGTCTGCACCTACCAGTTATTCAATCGCACACAAGGAATCATCCTTGAGCATAGCTTGATGGGGGGGGAACACTACAGTCAAATTGGATAAGAAAACATCTGCTTCTCATCCATTCTGGTGTAAAATGTCCCAGCAACCGCGAAGAGGAATCTCACATGGTGTAAAATGATAAGACACAAAAATCAGCCATTGTGATACGAGCGGTGCCTGATCGTGTGATCTGCGCCGCGGCCCGGACGACGAGCTTTTGTGAAGTGCGACGCTGCCCGGTTGCTGCCGGGGGCTTTGATTGGCGGTTTGTTGAGCGGCTCACCGCTCGCTTTGAAGCGCATCTCAAGATGAAAGCCAACCTTGTCCACAGTGTGTCCACTGTAGACCGTTGCTGCTGTTGCTTATTTGCTTCAGGCACCATCAAGGTCTTTTTTTCCATTCCTTACGTTTTTTTTTTTTTTTTTTTCCAATAACACAAAAGTTTTCCAAGCATATCATACAATCCATCTCAAGAGAGCAACTATTTTCATATAGCGCCACTGCTTTTCTTTCTGCATCATGTACTAAGCTGACGCCAGTCCACCAAGGTGTCTTTGTTGTCCGGCAATAGGCTTCATTATTAGTGGGGTCCTATAGCGGAAGCATCACCATTCATTGCTTATCTCCCACGCCATCTTCTTCCCTCAATGAGCCAGTATGTGCCACGGGCCAGACGTCTTCATTCTCTTTAGTCTCCACAGCCCAGCTGCTCATGTAGAAAATGAAACAGTGTTATAAAGCAAATAAAAATGTCTTGGCTCTTGACAGGCCCGCTGTGGATATATGGCCCCTTCTTTCAGTGAATATATTGCATAATTACGTCTAGTTATGAATATTGCATGGAGACCCACACTGAGCCCATGCTAAGATTCCTAATTGTGGACTTTAATTATTAAGAACCGATGGTCCCAGGCACTGTTTCGTGTGAGGGGTTCTGATAAATTTATTTTTTGCAAGTGTTTGTGTGTGCATGCGCACGCGTGTGTGTGTTTCATTTTTGGATCAAGAGCAGCGACTACAAAACTACATATTGCATTACGACGTTTCTATCCAAATATTTCGTTTATCCTGTGAATTATTCCATTCAAGCCATCCCTTTGAGCTGTTGTATATTATCCATTCATCCATTTTCTTTGCCACTTATCCTCACAAGGGTCGCGGGGAGCGCTGGAGCCTATCCCAGTTGTCAATGGACAGGAGGCTGGGTACACCCTGAACTGGTCGCCAGGCATCCGCCAGCCACATAGAGAGAAACAGCCGCACTCACAATCACATCTAGGGGCAATTCAGAGTCTCCAATGAATGTTGTGTGTTTTTGGGATGTGGGAGGAAACCGGAGGGCCTGGAGGAAACCCATGCAGGCACGGGGAGAACATGAAAACTCCACACAGGTGGGTTTGGGATTGAACCCGGGACCTCAAAACTGTGAGGCCAACGCTTTACCTGGTGACCCACCGTGCTGCCCTATTGTATATTACACATTACAAATTGTTGCTTGAGTCCAAGTACTGTGAAACTCATGACAGTCAGAAATCATGAAGCCTTGTCTATGCTTCTCTTGAAAGGCAATACCCAGGTTTTGTCAGCACGCAGAGTGCTTCAAAACTTTAAAAAAAAAAAAAAAGTTTGCAATTGAACCTTTATAAAATGGAGAGGACTATAAATGTATTTAAAAGGTTTGTGACATTGAGATGAATTTATTTAAAAACACTGACAATAGCCTAATGCAGTCACTCACATTTGAAAAATGTACGGGTGTGGTCCATCAGTCATGCCCACAGATATAAAGTTTCGGGTATGTTGTCTTTGTAATTGAGTGTACTCTTTTAAGAGCGGAGGGCGGCGGTGCCAGGTAAACTAGGAAGTAGAAGTAGGCTGAGCAGCTGCAGTTGTTATAGACGGTGTGTTTCCATGTTGGGGGGGAAAGCAGTCTGGATCAGTTTTCATGGGTGCTGAGAGTGTGCGACAAGTGCGCAGTAGCACAGTTTAGAGGGAACATTGGTCAAGACTTCGCAAAATAAGCAATGGCTTTCAGTATCAATGTATTTCTAGGCATAACGAATTTTACGCGCATGATTTGCAGATTTGAAAGTGCGATGGCGCACAGGCATGTGCGCACCCGTCAAATTATAGTGCTGCTAATGCTAATGTGTTCGAAAGTAAGTGTCACAAAAAGCTCTGATAAAACTTGCACTTGGATTCAAGTGTCAGCAGACACAGAAGACCATATATCAAACTGTGTGGTGCCCTTAGTACTCTCCTGTATCACCCAATGGGTGAGCAAGCTCTGATACATAGTTGTATCTAGATGTTGTGCTCAAGAAGCGACTAGAAAAAGTGATAACAAAAACAACTGATGTGTTTCTATCAGAAGTGGTGATAGAATGTACTGAAGCAATCTATTAATTAAATGCAGTGTACTCAAAACTTTGTGTTGGAAGCACATCAAGCCATATGTCCTCACTGGATTGCCCCATCAGCGATGAGGAAAAGCAGCATGTATAAAACTCTTTTCGTCTCTCTGCACTATATATGAGGTGCACAGTCCAAAGTATTCTTCTCAAATATGCACAGTTCAAAGTTGAGCCTCAATTTGGAATGAATAAAACAACGTTCTCTTCATGTACTGGAAAACCAGAGCTATCGTACATTATGTATTCTGCCATAAAAGCTAATAGCCATTATGCAGACAATGGCAATCATTGACCCACTTAATCGCAGTTCTGTCAAATTCTGACAGGCTGAAAGTCATTGCGCCACAACCGTGGGAGCAGAACTCGCTCCTACAAAATGCATGCCGGTCTCGCACTCGTCACATTGCAGGCGATCTGCTTTTTCCAAGCCGGCGCAAATCTGTGAATAATTGATTGCTATTGATGTGAGGATCACCTCATGTGTATCCAGTTGTTTGGGTTAGACGTCTGCTTCAGGGAGGGAAGGGGTCCTGGCCATCTGTCAATAATGGACCGGTCACCGCACACGACGGGCACGCTTCTCGGACCACCCGAAACGCTCCAGTGAACAGCTGAACTATTGTTCTCCGTGTGATGTTAAATCAGGTCGTGTGTTCTGACTGGAAGACGGTCGCTAAAGTGCTGAATGTCGCTTTCAGGGAGGGGTCATCAAAGTAATGGCGCCATTGTCTTTTACAGCCTAGCATGTCTTTTTTTAAGGTAGCCTACCGTTCAGATACTTGTTTTTTTTTTTTTTTTTTTTTTTTTTTTTTAAACCACTATCCAGAGCGATAGGGGATACTACAAATCTTGATTTGTTTAGTATCCATTACTTGGGGTAATAGTACTGTGTTTAAATGCTGAAGCAACAACATCTGAGAACATTGGCCAAAAAGGTGAATTTTGAGTTCTCCAAGGGGACAATAACTCAAAGCATATTGTCAAACTGGTTACAAAGTGGCTGTTTTGGAGCGGCCATCGCAAAGCCCTGATCTCAGTCCCTTTGAAAATGGATGGACAGACCTGAAAAAGCTTGTGCGATCAAAGTCTCCTACAAACCTGGCTCAGTTACACCAGTTCTGTCAAGAGGAATGCGCCCAAAAACTGCCAACTATGTATCGGGAGAAGCTTGTGAAAGCAAAAATAGAAAAATAAGAGAAATGGCAAAAAGGTTTTACCCAAGTCATAAACGGTACTTTAAAGGCAATGTTGCCAAATACAAATGAAATGTATGTCAACTTATGAGAAACTTATAGAACTTATAAGAAAGTAAAGAAAATATCTTCAAAAAAAATTCTCATCATTTTGACATTTTGCTTTTGGCTATCCTAATTGACCTTGTCTGATTTCATGCCAGGGAGGGAGGGGGAGTGTTCATTTTATCAACAACTCTAGCCGTTCAAACTGAGCAGCTGTTAAATGCCACCACTGCCAGTAGCAAAACCAACAAGGAGCCTCGCCAATTTATCAGACCTGCTGGACTACAGTATTCCATCACACTGTTCTTCGCTATCAAGCCAATCGGCCTTTGGAGGAGTAGGGTATTTTCACAGCAAGTCATTGTGAGTTTGACAGCAAAACACGTGACAGATATGAATCATAGAAAGTTCACTGTGCAACCTTGAAACTTTTTTTTAGGAAAGAGTAACATCAGTGGTTTATATTTTGCAAATGGAGGAAGAAGACAAGTGCAACAATAACCTATAGAACAGTTTGAACTCTTGTTACAATACCCCCAACGGCATTTATTGTTTTGGCTTGATGTGAATAACAGCTGTTTAAACATTTGGATGATGCTAATTCAATTGAGTTAAAAAGTTAGAGGTACTGCCAAAAGCTTCTGGCTAACTACCACAACCCCTTTCCAGAGGCTGAGCTGACTGTATTTTCCTCTCGAGCACAGCCTCCGCCTCCCTCCTTTCAACTATTTACCCGTCCATGCGTCCTTTGGCCAAAACCCTCCCTCCATCCATCCATCCTTCCAATTCAGTGATTTCCAACCACTGTGTGGAAATTGTTCAATTTCACTAATTTGGGTGAAAATTAAACATTTAGAACTAGCTTTATCTATGTGTTGGTGTGATGTCTAGTAACAGGCAGAAAACATTAGAAACTCTTTTAGTACTGTAGATGCCAGAAGGTTTTTTTATATAGTGGCATGCGGTCAATTTTTTAAATGTAAAATAAATGGTTTGAGTTAATAAATGTTGGGAAAGACTGATCTAATCCATCATCACATCGTCATCACTATTTGGATGGCACAATGTCTGAGTGGTGAGCGCTTCTGTCACACAGTTCAATTTGGAGTTTCCATATTCTCCCCGTGCCTGTGTGGGTTTTCTCCGGGCACTGCAGTTTCCTACCACATCCCATAAACATGTGTGGTAGGTTAATTGAAGACTCAAAATTCCCTGTAGGTGTGAATGGTTGTTTATATGTGGCATATAATTGGCTGGCGCCCAGTTCAGGGTGGACCCTGTTTCTCGTCTAGAGTCAGCTGGTATAGACGCCAGGGCAGCCATGACCCCAGTGAGGATAAGCAGTATGAAAGATGGAAAATGGATCACTATTTCCTACTGTTGTACAAAGAAGTACGAAATGCACAGCTTGTTCCTGCAATTGTAAATGCTAACTTTAGATGATGAATTATTGTGCATTCTGCAAACCAATAACATTTAGGTGCTCCAAATGAAATCACAAGACACATCTGGATAAAATGACTTGACTCCACCGTCTTGTGTTATGAGCCATCATGCTGCTTTGTTTTGCAGGTGATCAATTTCTGATGAAGTGTCTTTTTCCAGAGCAGAATGTGACTATAATGGAGGTTTTATTGCATCCTGCAGCCACAGACAGAAAGTTGAAAAATTGGAAAAAAAAAAAAAAAACAGGCCTTGAAATCTCCACTGATAGAGAGGATGTGTCAAAAAAAGACCTTCTCACCTTCCCTCCCATGATGCATCAAGATGCGACCTCCCTATTTCAAAGACGTGATGGTGTACTTTTCATCATAAGTCTTCTTGACTCTGCTACAAACATAACATTTATGGTTGTCGACATAAAAAAAAAAATGTTGGTCTTGTCACTCTAAATGACTTCGTTCCGGACCTGTTTGAGATTTTGTCAGTGGGATGTTTTGTCATGTTGCTTACTTCTAAAAACTCCAGAGTGGATCTTATTTTTGTTCTAGTACCTCTTTATAGTGTGCCATGAAACAGCCAAGACACTTTTTTCCTTTTTTTTTTTTTTTTCCCTTTTTTTTTTTTTGCACGGAAGCTTGCATGTCGTTTGAAGAGGCTTTTGGGTTTTTCTTAACATCCTGAATAATCTTCATGGGAGTTGTAAGTGCAGTCTTTGCTGGGCTGCCTGACCGTAGCTTAGTATCAACAGAACCACTTCTCCCCCTCTTTTCTGTATTAGTTTGAATTTCCTTTTCCAAATTTTTTTTTTTTAAATATATTCTGGTTTTCTGAAGTTCAGATGTTCTCACAGTGGCTTTTTGCGGTTATCATTCGCGTTTCACAACATTCACACTACAATGTTCGCTTCTAGTGTCAGTAGTCAGAATAACCGTTCAGAGTTACCGATGGTTAACAATTTTTGCCACTGAAATACATTTCAGCCTTGGTGATAGTTACTAGTCAACATTCATGAAAACTCCCTTTGTTTACTTTGTTATGGTAGATGTTGCATTGTTCTCGTTGGTTCAACATGTCCACATGACTGCTGCATTGCTGACCCTCTGATTGCATTTCACCTTGTCTTCAGCAAAATTCTCAGACGTTGCTCTTGCTCGTTGCTACTACTTGTACCTTATCCACTCCCAGCCTTGCTGTCCTCGCAAAGATGGATGTTTGCATTCCCACGGCTGATGGGTCTGTTGGTCCTGGGTGTACCCATACTCCACTTTCACACTAGGTCTCCTGTGATAAGATGCTGCATACAGGAAAAAGGGTTTTGGCTTTCTATCACATTTCAAAAACATGCATGGAAGCCTATGTAGAGTACACTGTAAGTGAATCGGTCTGTCTACTGGTATTATGCAGTATGTGGCCAGCTATATACTGTGGTGACCATTCCAGAGCAAAGTCGCCAAATTAAAAAAAACACAAATGAAGAAAATGTATCTAAACTCTCAACCTTACTTTTTTTTGTTTTTGACTTGGTGGCACAATTGGTGAGACCGTTGTCCTCAAAGCTCTGAGGACTGGGGTCCAAATCTAGGCCTCGCCTGTGTGGCGTTTACATGTTCTCCCCACGTCTGTGTGGGTTTTCTCCGGGCACTCCAATCTCTTCCCACATTCTCAAAACTTGCATTAATTGGAGACTCTAAATTGCCCCTAGGTCTAATTGTGAGTGCGAATGTTGTCTGTCTCCATGTGCCCTGCGATTGCCTGGCAACTAGTTCAGAGTGTATCCCGCCTCCTGCCCGATGGTAGCTGGGATAGGCTCCAGCATTCCTGTGACCATTCGGGGATCAGAGTCTGAGAAAATGGATGGATGTATCTTTTTTGTTTTGTTCTGTTTTACCACACCTATTTATTTCCTGCGAGACTTAAATATATTTTGAGAATTAGACAATAAGTCTTCAACAAGCATGCATTTGTTTGTGTGAAAGGAAGCTTAAGTATCTAAAGCAAATTCACCCAAGCACAGGCAGTAATGCAAACACCACACACAGAGATGATGACTGAAGATTTGATCCTAGATCTCCCAAATGTGAGGCAGACGTGCTTACCTCGAAAATGCCCTCAGGCTGTTATTTTATTTATTTTTTTTTTCCATCCAGTCATTCTGCAAAACATCAGTCACGGTCACAGCCCCTGTGCAACCTCGAGCCTATCCCCTACTGACTTTGAGTAAGAGGTGGGATAGACCCTGGAATGGTCACCAGCCAATCAAAGGGCATATACACTGTAGACAAACACTCACACATTGACACTTATGGATAATTATGAATTTTCAATTAACCTAACATGTTTCTTGTGCACACTCAGAAATTGATTAATTTATTTTCTCCAATGGGAAACTAGTTAACAATAAAAAATGTATACATTACTTTTTTATTGTATTGACTGCATTTCATCTTGAGACAGTGAATTCAATCATTGATACTGAGTTGTGCAAAAGTGTCAGCCTTTGTCTCTCCTCCAACTATTCAAATTTGTCCATTTGGATTTGCAAGAAAAATCACATTTTGTGCAATTCAGATAATGTCCCCAAGGTGCTCTCATCATATGTAATGAATGTGTGGCCCCAAAGGTGAAAGCCATAATTGATTAAAAAACACACACATACTGTTTCAGCATGTTCCAGTCTAGACAGACCTAAGGATATCTGGCGTGTGTGTGGGGGGGGGACTTCAAAGTTGCTTCTGAGGCTCCATTTCATGGCAGCTAATGAAGAAGCTGCGAGTGCGCTTTGAGGTCCCCGTCTGAACATGAAGAGCGAGGTCACTTCAAAGGCAGGATAATGACGGATTAAGTCGAAATCAGAGGCATGCTTCAGTCGCTTTGCAATTTTTTTAACAAATCATCAACGTATGACGTGATAAAACGGGCATGGCTTTATTTCCCTTGTCTGTCTTAGTCGGGACAAATCCTCAAAGTCCTCATCAGTGCAGCACGGTGGGTTGTATTTTTTTTTATTTATTTTTTTTTAATTATTTTTCCCCCACAAATACAGCCTTGATCTGAATGAAATATTTTACCGGTCTCCCCATGTATCATAATTTAATGCCCTCCATCAATATAGCATTATTGTTCAACTAAACAAAATAAAAAAAAAAAATAATAAAAAATATGTCCTTGAAATAGTAGCTTCACAATGTGGGGTTCAGGTGTGAATCCGGGTTCAGGCCTTCCTCTGTGGAGTTTGGATCCTCTGGCTTCCACATTCCAAATATTCTTGTTAGGTTCATTGAAGTGGCTAAAGTGAATGAGTGAATGCTTAGTTGTCTGAATGTGCCCTTCCCAAAGTCAGCTGGAATAGGCTACAGCTCACCCACGACCACATCAGGCTCACTGAGACACCTGGGTAACTATTAAATTCTCTTAACTTGGCAAAATCCTGTATGGGTAAAGCACTGAGGCTCTGTACATGGTGAAGAGCCATAATTGGCCAACCCTTGAACGTGTATGTATAAACCCGAAATCTACTCGTTGGCTGCCATCCATTTTGTTCAGATACGACCCTTTTGAACTTTAACCCACCTAATGTGCCTGCCAACCCCATGTTTACATGTATGGTAGAGGCACTCGGCAAGGTCTAATTGCAGCTGGAGTGATTTATCCTCTTCCAAGCACTCTCGTGGCACTCTCGCGCTCACATATTCTGGTCAACGCGTTCCAGCAGTTACCATCAAGGGGAGCATTGCTAGTGAAAATTCTTGTTGGTGATGAAGGGGTAGCATAAGCAGCTTATTCTAATAATGCGGTAATTTTTCAAATGGATGGATAGATAGATACATGGGGACCGCGGTGGATGACTTTTCTCCAGGTACTTCGGTTTTCTCCCACATCCCGAAAACATTCAAGAAGGGGGGAAAAAAAAAAATCACTCAAAACCCCACGCCACAACATAATCTATCAACGACATCCATCAGACCTATGCTGACTTGGATAGAAGGGTAAAAGTAGAAATCCCCTAATTCGTCTCGATTGATGGTCCGTGTGTTCGTCCGATTTCAAGATCTTATGAAATGCAATGCAGTATAAATTTACGGGCTTATAGGTTAGTATAATTCTCATAAAATCTGATGCCATTACTTTGACTTTACATGTGCCTGGCCGTAACATTTTATCACCCACATGCTGGAGCTGAGGTTTTCTAATGAATGTTGCTGTTGTCCTCAGTTGAGGGACTGCGCAGGAGCAACAACACAATTCCATTGACTTTTTTTTGCCTCTGGAGGACAATCCAGTTTTAGATAAATACTAGAGACGAGCCGCTAGACGGCCATAGGATGGCTGTCCGGCCCGTGTCCAGAGGGAATTGGCCCAACCTCATTTGTTGAAGGCTCTGTGGCATCTCCCATTTTGCTCCACTTGTGCCGATGTTTAATTGGCCTCATTATGTGATTAACTTGTCAAATGTACCTCTCAACCCTCAGGCATGACTCTGACACATTGGCAGTTCGCAAAAAAAGAAAACCTTTCCAAAGTCACAGCATCAGCCAAAGTGCATTGCCAGCTTTCAGAATCTCATTTACATTTAGCAGGAAAGTATTCATTTACCAAAAAATTTGGGATAATTAGCAATGCAGCATTGTTTTCTAATGGTTACTATGGTCAAATGCGGTCTGCTTCAGTGCCTTGGTCAATTTCTGGTTTGTTCAAACAGCATTCCAAAACAATTCTCTCCACATCAAATAATGGAAATGGATGTAGTCAGTTCCACGGTCATGCTGACATATTTATAAACCCTTTAGTCATGATTCAAATAATTTTAATTTTAATTCATTGGTTCATTTCTCCAAATCTAACTCTAAATGTGACAATTATGGCACTATTGTACCAATAAAACAAACATCACATTAGCCAGGTAAAATAATTTTAATTGACCATTATTTTTTTTAAATTATCAAGCGGACTGTTCCTGTTTACTAAGTCAAGTTGATAGCTCACTGCATGATCCACTGTTCGTGAAATGACTGAATAAAGAAAACATTTTTGTTTGGTAGTCTTGTTTCACCGCAGCTGAATAATTTAAGATTGTCTTTAATTTCATGAATGTGAGCATGTATCAAATTGACATTGACTATTTTATTTGAAAATGAGCCTCAACTCTGTGCCCTTTTTTCCCCCCTCTGTAGCAGTTCATTGATTTCTTAAATTTTTCAATATATATACATAAAGTTTTTTTCAATATGTGCAGTATTATTCTCACTGCAAATGTCAAGAAGGTTTTGTTTCTCCTGATGGTTTTGTTTTTCTTCCTGTAGGAGACTGTCCAAACATTTCTTTGAGTATTATGAGCAGAATGGAGGGGTTGCTGACCCCTGGCTTAGAGAGTTTGTCAGTGAACTCAATCTGGAACCTCTTGTGGTTAAATGAGATATCAAATCTATTTTGTAGCACAAAAAAGGTATTGTTTTGGAGCAGTGAGCTCATCTTCAGTTTATTTGACGGATCACGGAGTTGCGATCCATCCATCTATTTTCTGTACTGCGTCTCCTCAATTGGTTCTTAAATCAGTGAGGAGAAAGTGGAGCTTTAGCAAGCCTATCCTTAAAATTTAATATTTGGAGAAAAAAAAAATTGGTAGCTCTTTGGGTCTTCATTTTATTGATGTATTTTGAGATGTGGAGAATGAAAGAATGATGGGGGAAAAAATGGCCACAATGCTAATCTATTCTGTCATGTATGAGGTCTTCTCGGCCATCTCCGCTTTTCCTGACACTCGCTCAGAACAGCCGCTGAAGTGCCAATTTCACCAGACCACTTGCTATTCTCAGGCAAAGTCACAGGTTTGCTTCCTTGTTTAAGAGCCAGCAGTTTGTGGAAGAAATTGGCAAGGGGTGTGTGGGGGGTGGTGCACACGTCTGTGAGGCAGAACGTAGCAGGCAGGCAGCAGGATAAAGAAGTTTACAAATGGGATCCATCATTTTTCATGCACATGGGATGACATCCCTCCGTCAGCCTATTTCGCTGCAATAGCCCACTCCCCTGCTTCATTGATATCTGCATTAGGGACCTTTTGTTAAAGGTCTCATCTAAATGCATTGAAAAACACCTTGCTCCCTTGCTTGTGGAGCTCCTATACTGTTAAGTGTGTGCGCAGGCATGCGAAGATTTGCCGACTTGGCTTTGGCTACGTTATGCTTTGTAGTCAAAGCATAGTTGTGCCACTGCATGTTGAACTAGCAGAAAGTGTTTTTGAGAAAACAATATACAACGGGTTCTCTGTGTACCTTTTTGAGGCAAAAATCATCTTGGACATAATGTGTGTTCTGAAAAAGTGTCATATGCATTTAACAACCCAGGCAAAATGCCAGTTCAGCTGCAGAAATGATCGAAATTGCATGTGACGCTTTTGCTTGAAATATTTGCTGTATAGTTTGGGTGTAGAATTGAGTTATGTCGTTACCCATCGTACCCTGTTTGGAAGGTAACGCAATCAGCAAAAACGTTTTTTTGTTGTTGTTGTTTTTAACGTATATCAATGTGTTTCGGTGTTAAAGGTGCAGCAGGTAACTCTATTGTTGTTGTTAAAAAAAAAAAAAAAAGTTGTTTTCGTCCAAACCACTTCTGGAGGAGTTGACACAATGCTATCAAGCCTATCAGGTCATCCATCATCTTGCAGTATTTTCTACCAGTGATATTCGTGTGCTCTGTGCTTGCTGGCGCACCACAAATGACATTTTCAAAAATGACGGACCGATGTTGGCCCTGGACTGCCCTTTATCTCCCTTGTATAAAACTAAAAATGTTGCATTTCTGTAGCACAAATAAAACAATTACTACTTCTGAATCATCCACCTTTTTTTTTTTTTTTTAATCAACTGGCTGTGCTTCAGAAAAGAAAAAAAAAAAAACCTAACCCTAACCTGATACCTGATCGCACACTTGAAGCCAGGAGCTCAACCTATCCTCTTTTTATCAACAAGACAGCTCAGTTATTGTAATATGGAATTCCAGCCTCTAGTCGGCGACAGAAGGTACTCATTCCAGATTGAAGACTGTATGTTAACATGATGGTTTTCAAAACTACGCAGTACATTTTTTTTCCTTTTTACCCCAACTTCTCGGATAAAGCCAGATTCATTTTAAATGTTTCTTTTTTTCAATTGACAGCTACTTTTAGCACAACCAGGTAAATGGTTAGACAAGAGAGAGGAATTGTAAACGGCGCAACCTTAGTGTAATTCCGTGTTTGTAATGTAGCCAATGAATATCAAAATGAATTGCCTATGACCCTTTGAACTAGTTTGAAGTATCGGATGATGAGCCTTCCTCATGAGTTCATTTCAAATTAATATAAATGTGTGTCTGAAGTTGGTTGCTGTATGCCAATTAGCCAAAACACTTCACAGCCTCTTGATGCCATTCCGCTAAAAGCACGACACTTCATTTCTCGCTCTCGTGCGGTCCAACAGTTCAAACCAAACACACTGTAAATCCCTCGCTACTATTAAGAGGAGTTAATTTGCCATCTATGTCTCAGTTTTTTTTTTTAGGTGCCGACATGTGATGCAACCGAGGTGCCGAGGGGCTAATGTCGCTGTCAATCCTCCATCCCCTCGGCTACAATCTCATGGCTTCATTTCCATGCAGTCCCAAGTACCCTCCACCTTCAAGAGGTCTCGTGCGTTCTTGAATAAAAATTGCCCCAAATTCTCTTGAGTAATTCGAACAGTGGCTATGAGCAATGTTGCACTTTGATAGCAGGTGGAGGAACATGAAACTACAAGTACTGTGCATGAATATATTGAATACACTTTAAAGTGGAACACTTGATGGACTGTCTATTCAGAAGCTGCTCTTCCTCCTGGTGCGCTCTCTTAAGATACATTAAGAAAAGTAATTAATCTAATTGGTAATATTAGCGCAACTAATAATTTAGTGGCTGGAGACATCCCTAGATTGTGGTCCCAAAGGGTTGTGTTATACATTTCAACAATTTTGCACTTCAAAATGACATTGAAATTTCAGTAGATGCCCTGAATGTGGCTGGCGACCTGTTCAGGCTGCATCCCACCTCTCCCCCAGAGTTAGCTGAGATGGGCGACAGAACACCCGCGATGCTAGTGAAGATAACTGGTACAGAAAATGGATGGGTAGATGGAATTATAAGGAAATGTAAATTAGCATTTATGTGAGCCACTTGCAGAATAGGATTAAAGGCAATGCATCACTCTCTCGTAAATAAAGATATCACCTCTGTTGTCCTTCATCATGTAAAGCGGAAATGCCAGGGCCAGCTCAAACAGGCCTTCTCAAACTTGCCAAGATTGAATTCGAAAGGCAGCGTAGGGGGGTCACTGACAAATGAAATTGGGTTTTATGTCGAGTGTTCCTCCAGTACACAACACCCCCAAAGCAAAACCAAAAGCACAACGTTTTAACTGTTGTTTTTTACAACATCATTATTCCTCAAATGGGTAAATCCCAAACTAGCCAATACCAGCGCCTTTGACAGCATGACTGATGAGTTTGCTGTCATGGATGTCAAGAGAAATGGTCTCCCACACCTTATCTCCCCTCTATTTCTCATTGTGAGTGAGAGTCGGAGGGGGTTTATGGAGAAAAGACATTGTGATGAGCGTTACCCGGTGATAATGAAGGGCATGCCGCTGTACTGTCAAGCCGCCACGGACAGGCAGGCGGCCAGGGAGGCAGGTATGAAGAGACAAGTACATTCATGCATTTATGCGCCCTTATGTCTTTATCTGCAAGCGGGATGAATGAGTATATTTATATATTTACACTGTGTCAGTGCCATGATTGCCTTATCGACAATTGCCTTCAGTCTCGGAGGGGGGGGAATGCCAAGAAGTAATCAAGTCAAATGTGCCTTCCGTGCATCACAAGTGGCATATCGAAAATATTTGGATCATGGCTCTGTGAAATTCACATTCCAGGTACACATCATTTCACTCTGGATGCTTCTATAATGTTATATTTATTTATATGAGCTTTTTAATACCACATATAGTGACATCCATAATGGAGAGTTAAAAAAAGAACAAACCATACATTCTTAATGATTGTGTTTCCACTCCAAAAGACTTATTGCTCAATGAGCAATTTTGATTTGTTGGAGTGCATTGGACGGTTTAACCAAATTTCACAAGTCAAAGTTGAACTCTGCAAAGCTTCTTGATAATTCTGTTTTCAGATCCTGAAATACAGCCAAGCATTGCAGTGCGTTCAGTGTTCAGGGTTTTTCATAAGTGATCCCGCCTGTAACTTGGCAAGCAAACGTGGCAGTATTCAGGCCAAGGATAATGAGGTTGGAACCAGCAGCTCGGACTAGTAAGCTAAATATTCATGATGGGCTTAACAAGCATTTATTGCCTGGTTTCCATCAGAACAAGGGATGTAGAGACTTTTGACAGTGCACAAGAGGGATACATTCCAAAGAAGAATTGTTTCGCGAATAACCCCGATGCACTGGGCTGGTCGCTTTGACAAGCGAGATTGCGGTAGAAGGTGAGCCAGTCCCCATTCAGTCTCTCACTCCAACTTGGCAAAACATCGGGGAGTTGTGTTTCTAACTAGCATTATTTGAAAAAGTCAAGTCTTTCCTGACGCAACCCTGACTTTTATCTTGGATCAGAGGGCTTTTGGGGGAGTCGGCCAGGAACTTAACCCACCTTTCCTCTGGTAAAGGCAGACTCACAAAATAGTTCACAGTTGGAGTCGCATCACATCCTGGCTGGGTGCTTGGATACAAATTAGTGTTGAACTATTTGGAGGAGAATGAAACTCACTGTTAAATGTCAAGGATGAGGGGAGTTAGGCAAAGAGCAGTTTGGGGATTTAAAGTCACCTTTTTCTTGGGATTGTTGAAAACATTTTGAAGAACACAATCCAAGCTTGGGCGGGTGCACCAACTATTTATTTTACATCAAGAAATGATATCCCTCCAAGGGCTCTTGGAGAGGGTTTTGATTGCCATCCATCCACACAGGAGTGCATGTGCCTCACAGCCTACCTTCAATAGTTCGTACACACCTAGTAGCTTCTAAAAATGCAAAATAAAATGTTTTTATTTTAATGTTGAAATCATTAACTTGTGAAATCTATGGCCTGAAGTTGGACACACTCACTACCACTTGTGTGATCGCTGAGTACCTCGAGTACGAACCCGTATGATTCTTTCATGAGCCGTCATGGCATCAGCTGGCCTTTCACTGCCGCACTCTTGGAGCATTTTAATCAATAGCTGTCATCTCTAGCTCATCCGCTAAAGTGGGCTCCTGTTATTTGTCTCTCCATGATCCATCGCCGCGCTGCTATTTGAATTTTCATTACACACTCAGAGGGCCTTCTTCACAACCAGAAGACTTAACAGATTGTTTAAGGACCCTCAATGTATTTTGATTTAGACAAGACCTGCGTTTTAAAAATCTATATACGGGTTTGCAGGCAATTTGCAGTGGCACACAGGGTAAGCTGGGAACGTGTGGAGAATTGTATACCCCCTGAAGAAGGCAATTTCTGTGTCTTGCCTTTTCTGATTATTTGTTAAAGCTGCTTTTATTGCTGTTGTCCAGCACCTATATGTCTGCCTAGATGTTTATTTGCTTTGTCTTTAAGGAGTCACCATAGATAATTTATAGCATCCCCCTGATCCTTAGAAAAGTATTTGATAAAGCTCCCGTGAGGCTGCCTGGCTGCAGGCTTGTTACGCTTGCTTGGGATTCTGCATGCATATAGTTTCTAAATCACTTCTTGTGATTGGGAGTCATATCTGCCAGCAATGACTGATGGTACTCCCAGCACAGCAGTGCAATGATTTGTAGATTTCAGTTTATCTGAGGTAAACATTGATAATATTGGAAGCACAAAACCTGCCACTCTCTAGAAACAGCTGGGCTGCAATCCATGCATGGAACACCGTTAGGAAAACTGATTTTGAAAACTGGACCTCGAAGAATTCAGAGTGAGGGAGTAATTGGAGGTCAATACAAAGCAATGCTCTACGACAGAGTTGAGAGCAAAGCAGTGAACAATTGGGGGAGTGGGGGTGGGGGGCAAAGTGTCAATCAGCCATGGCTTTGCCTGCATTGCCCCTTAATTTAATCACTGTTTAATTACTGCTTTCCCCTGAGGGCTGCGCTGTGAGCTTCGGTTACCGAGCTCTTTGCCTTCATTTTCGTCTCTCTGTGGGTGTTTAGCCTTTGGACACTCTCTCCAAGGCCACTTTCTCAGAAGCCTCAGCAGTATTTCAACCTAACCTCGGGCAATTTGCCCAAAATCTGCAGATGCTAATGTCAAGGTCAAGTACATTGACTGTATGTGCTAGAGACTGCTGGACTGAATTTGCCTATTCATTAATTTCATTCCCTTGATTTACTATAGTAGCTTTTACCTTTTCCTCAAATCATCAATTGATGAAAATGACCACAGATAAAAGATTTATAGTGCTCCCAATAGGTTTCCAGTGGGCTGACCTAAAGCCACATTTAAGAGTCCATTGGTATTGACAAAGACTTTACTGTATTTGTACACTGCTGAGTGGGGGTTAAAGAGCTTTAGGTATTTAAAAATGCAATGCGTGTGTTCCTATGGTTGGTCATCAGTGAAGCTGTGGTCAGGTTGACATCGACTGTTTAATGCGTGCAGCCTTATCTATGGCCAAACACATTCTACATGTTGTGGTTTTGCTTGGATTATCTGGAGCCCACCACCACAGAGACTACACACGCGTTTTACCATGGGAATAACTCCCGTTTAGCTTTTGAGCCGCATCAATCGATACAAATTTAGCATGCCGATGATCAGGTGAAGGGACACGGAGTCTCTGGCGCCTTGCACTTTCTATTCCTGCCCACAGAGGCCCACCGAGACGCGCTTCTTCTGATGAGTTGAAGATTATAGCTAGGAAACGGGTAAACCAGGTCGCCACACTGTCTTCATTGGGTAAAAACCGATTGTGTGTTTGGAACCGTTAACACTAAATTGATCTCAACCATTCCCTTCCTGGATAAGATGAGCTATTTTGAAATGCGTTGTGGAAATAATGAAACAAATGCTGGGATGTGCGGGGTGTATTGTGTTCAGACTGATAGATGCGGTCTCTCAGGAGAGTCCATGTTGATGCGTATTGCCAGAGGAGCAACGTTGTGGCTCCTGGGTATTCAGATTTGAGTGTTGACAGGTTTATTATTGAAGTTTTGCTTGCTCTGGACGGGTAGCGTTTGTGTGTGACAGTTATCGCCTTCTTATTTCGTTGGCATCTTGACAGACAACTACTCAAGGCTGCTTCTTCTAGCAGCTGGTGTTTTACCACCCCAGCGACCATCTTAACACATTGAGAGAAGGCCCTTTCTGTCACACGGATTAAAAGTGAAATGTGTAATGCTTACATTTGAGCTTTTTATCAGACCCTCGGTGTATTTTACACTTTGCCTTATATAAAGCTGCCTTAATACAAGGCCAAATTGAAATTGGCTGGAGAATTGTGCCCAATGTAATCCCATGTAAGATGGCTCTGTGGTCTCATTTGTGTCAAGGAGGAGCGGCGAGACCTCTAATGCAATTTATGACCCGCTGCCTCTGACATTAATAAAGACAGAACATGTACAGGAAATTAAACTCTCACTTTCCTCTTGTAATGAGATCTTATCCATCACAGCGCTGTTTACCCGAGCAATCAGATAAAAACGATCAAATGTGAAGCTCAGTCGCACCTTCATGCGGTGCGACTGCAGCAGCCTGCTGGTATTACTCTTTAAAATGGATGGAAATGGGAATGGGATTGAAATAAAGATTCTATATGTTGATAGGCATGGCGTAGCTCCCCTGGTGGTGCACAGAGTGTTTGTGCAATGTTTTCGTGATACACATTCCTAATTGTATAGACAGGACCATAAAGTGAACTTGTGGACCTCATCTGTGTGTGCTGGTTGGCCACAAGAGGGGAGTAGCAAGCTAAGGAGAAGGCAGAGGGCAGCCCACAAACAGGTTTAATCATAGTGCTGGAAAGCTATAAGGTATATATTCAGTAAAAGCGATAATAATCTTCTCTTTCTTTGATATAAATGAGGGGATAGAAAGCACTATGCACATGGATGGGGGAAATCTAATAGAATTGGGTTTTATAGGTAAAAAGAGTGCGCTGATCAAAGGTTCTCAATACTCAAAAGCAGCAAGGTTGCACTCGAGGGGGAACCGAGGGCTCTCCACGTCGGCTCAGTAAATTGCCAGATCAGCTAATCAGAATTCAACTGGAAGATGTAAGTTAGTGGAGACTAATTGAAGACAGATTTAAGGGGCATCCATCTGGATGTAGCGACCCTCTGCTGCACTTCTTGGCAATTCCCGGTGAATATTAATAATGGTTTTTATATAGTGTGCAAGAGGAGAGAGGGCAGGGGACTCCAATTGAAACCTCCCAAAAGCCTCAAACATACAGGGTAAAATTACTCCAAGGGGTCCTCAAGCAGACCATCCATTCTGGGGCCCTCTTTGCTACAAAAAAAGTGTGTGTGTGTGTGGTGTGTGTGTGTGTGTGTGTGTCAGCACCTGCTCAAAATAGCCATATGAGTTGATTAAACAGGTATGTCTCTACAGTATATTGTCGTCCTCTTCAAGATTAATATAGGAATATGTGGTATTGTTTGACCCGGCTGGCATAAGATTGAACATTCCCTAAAAAAAAAAAAAAAAAGTCAAGTAGAGTTAATGAAGGGTACACCCTGAGCAAGAAGTAGACCAGAATAGATGGAACTGCAGTTTAATGAAGTCTCTGCGATAAGAAGAGTTTGGATTTGCATAAGGCAATTGTGAAGAATTAATGGTGTTACAAATGGAATGCGTGTAGCTTAAAGGAATAATTGGGTTGTTTGTCCCAAGGTTCACATGTTCCTATATAAAACCTAAACTGTTATTAAAGTAAATTTTAAGGTTTTATTTTATGAACTACACACACAACCTTGAACTATAACATAAACTCAATACTATTATCCAGGCTCATCCAACATAATAGTGGACCATTAAAAGTCAAGGGTTTTAGTAATAGTTTCTAAAAAATAAACTGTAAAAATATTCAAAATCCAAAAAGAATTGGTCATTTGATATGCAGTCTAAGATTTTGTCAGTAAATGGACTGTATCAAGACCAAAACTGTATTTTTTCCCCTTGTTTTTGTCAGTTAGCGAGGCACTTCCTATTTCACAATTGTGGAAAAGAATAGGATTTGAGTTTCAAGATTTTTCTGGGGTGTGGACAGTTCTATTAATGACTAATTGACCCCTCCGTGGATATTACGTAATCCGCGTCACTGACCAATCAGAGGCCAGAGATCTGCGTGGACCAAAGCCCGTTTTTGCTCCTGCCATTTTCTCTGACATTGAATGGTCCAGTATAGGTTTAGTTAGCGTTTTATCGCGTATTTGGGTTATTTAACAAAAAATATGGTTAGGAGGTGTATTCACGGACTTTCTAATAGTGACGACAGGTATCCTGAAAGGCTAGTTGGTGGAGTTCGATTCGTACCCTTTCCAAAATCGAAGACCCAGTACGAAAAATGCCTTCGATGGATCAAACTTTGTGGAAGACCGCATCAACTAAATCCATCTAATATCAACCGGAACACATATGTTTGCACGAAGGTATGCCCTATTTGATTTTCAATAGATGTCTCGTATAAATGAATTCGAAGTTCTTCGCTAGCATAACACTGCTGCGTGTGAACGATTGCCACACTTATTCTTTGTTGAGCGATATTTAGCGACTATTGGACTGCACAAACATATTGATTTCTTGCTGGCTCGCGGCCGAAGCTTAACCAGACTGTTTGCACGAAGATATGCCCTAAATTTGATTTTTAATACACGTCTCGTATAAATGAATGAGACGTTCTGCGCTAGCATAACATTGCTACGTGTGAATGATTGAATGAAATCAGAAGCATGGCGTCTCTCTCAGTTAAGAACGTATTGTATTTAGAATCTATAATATATCGTTGATTTGAATGAAATCAGAAGCATGGAGTCTGTCTCAGTTCAGAATGTATTGTATTGTATTTGCCATTTTTACTGTTTGTCTTACGTCAGCGCACATGGCGTGACGTCACTTCAGGGGGCGTGGTTAAGTGCCCTGTACGGAGGGGTCAATTGTCTACGGATGAACAAAATACCTTTGCTAAATTATCGGAAAATAATATTCAGCAAATTAGTATTGCTTTTATGGGGGTGAAACAATCTGTCATTACATGTTCTGAGCTCCTGTTTACCATTCCTGTGTTGTATTGAACAGAATAATGATGCCTCTGATGTTGTACTTGCCTCCCCATAGCTGATGTTCTGTTGATCTTGTTTAGGGGAAAAAAGAAAAAAAAACACAAAATCAAAAGCTCTTTTGCTCATGGTGGCAGCCAAGTATTGCAATCCTTGTGTGTTGTTACATACTTGGCCATTAAAGCGGATTCTGATACTGATTGTGATTTGCTGGCTTAAAAACTTGCTCAATCAACATTCACTTTGGCATGAATTTATAATAATCATTTAATGTACCAAAATACCCTAGTAGTGACACAAATGAATGTAAAATGCAGGTTTGACTTCTTGTATTGTTCAAAGCCCAAAGCTGGTTTCAAAACACTCCACTTGAAGTTATATATTGTACTCTGTGACTCTATGAAATCCTTTTTTTTTCTTCTTCACTACGGCTCTTGATCTGATCTGCAGAAAACTGAAGCAAACAATGTTGTCAATATGGTATTCACCAATGCCGTTATTTCCCTCAAGACTTGCTAGCATTCTCCCGGGACACATTTAAACAACGGCAACAACCTCAATGCTGCTACTTCAAGCATTACTGTTTTTTTTTTTTTTTTTTTTTTTTTTAAATGTTAGAAATAATGATGTTGCTCAACAAATTGTACAACTTAACCTCTCCCCTCCCCCATCGACTTGGATTGACCAAAAAAAGCTATGTTTGTCATCACTACTGCCACTGGTTTGATTTACATTTTAAAATTTACATTTTAAAAGTAGTGCCATTTGTCCCAAATAACCATAGCACATAATGCTGCTCTTATTTTACAACCCTGAAGTACCTTTCTCTTACTCCTCAAGGAGACATTTTCACTCCACTGCTTTGATACGCTTGGCTGCACAGTAGCGGTTGTAGTGTGTGTGTGTGTGTGTGTGGGTGTGTTGGGTGGGCGTGAGTGCTGGGTGGGGGGAATAAAAATAAATAAAGCCTCCCACTGCAGACAGGTGTCTGATTCTTATTCCCATGGCAAACGTGTGCCACAGCTAAATGCAGATTGTCTGTGGACATCACTGTCGGTGCAAAATGATAGTGTGTGTGTGTGTGTGTGTTGGGGGGGGGGGGACCCTGGCCCTAGCGGGGACTGTTTTTACAGGTCTTCAAATAGGATGTGTGCTTGAGGGGTGATGATACAACAGTGAGGAAAATGATTGCTGTAATGATAGACTCCTAACCAGACATTTTTCATAAATGGAAACTTTAGAACTTGGACAAGAATCCAGAATGGACGCGATGACCTGTCTACCAATTTCGTGATCCCCCCCATATACGTTTGCAGGAAAAGAGTTCACTCGGTGGAATCAATGGAAGTTGGGAAAGTTTATCTGACTAGGTTTTATTATACAGGTACTTTCCTATGCTGGAAAATGCACTTTTGGATTCTTCATTCATACATACAGCAATACTTTGAAGGTCATCCACAATCTGCCGCATGATGCTGACTATAATTTGGTCGACTCTCCAAAAAATATATACTGTACATTTAATTTTGTTTGTAATAATTTGTTACAGAATAAAAATTGTAAAAATAGGGAGTCAAAACCTTGCAACAATTAAAATTACATCTGAAAAAAATGTGTTTACCAGAAGCAACACCTACCCTTAGTCATCTAAGATTATCATAGCACTGAAAACAGTACTTAGACATACCCAGAGTCGTCTTGGTTTGTCTTCTTAAATCTCCTTACTTCACGTTAACTTCTAATGGATATGTTTCTTTTCCTATCGCCATCCATCATTCATATGAAGTGTCGCAATTCAGCAGAGTTGAATTTTTGATGTTGGCTGAAAAGAGCTCATTTGAGGTCAAAGAGATTTGAATATTTACAGCATAGTTTTTCCCTTTAAATTTTTTGTTCAAAATCCAAAGTTGAGGTATTAGAATTTATATGTTCCACTGTGTCACGTCTGTCCTTTGAAATCTATTTTTTTTTTTCATGGAAAAAAGGGACAGCTTGCCTTAGGGTATGATGAGAATGGGAAGTCATTCCACCTATCAGCATTGCCACTGTGATAAAAATATAGAAAAGTAATTAGAGGAGGTAAAAAAAGGGGTGGGGAAAAAAAGGCTTATGTCATTTATATTTCATGACATATGAAAAAGTAATCTGACCTATAGACGCTATGGCTCACTCTAGATGGGGAAGTAAAGGAGCCGACATCTGTTTAAGACTGCTTAATTTCAATGGCAGCACTGCATTATTTACATCATTAAAAACCAAGACTGCTGTAAGACTCATTCGGCAGACACATGCAGTAATCCGAGTTTGGAGATGAAAATAAGGTGACAGCATGGTCAACCCCCCTCCCCCCCACACACACATACACAGAGGTATCTTCAATCTGCCTGGTTGTGATGGTTATTGCATTAGGGGTGTGCCGATGCATATCTGTCAGTGAATACAGCATTTTGTTGGTGTCCTATCACGTTATATACTGCACTTTAGTCAGAGACTCTCCTGTAACATTAGTGTTGTTCTCCATCATCTTAGCAGCTGTTGAATTAATTGCAATAGTTTCAATTAAATAGATTCCCCCCCACTTTGACACACCACTCTCCGTTGACAAATCATTTTTGGAAGAAAATCTTTGTCTGCTTTTAATTTAGCAGACAGGGAAAATATACCCTTTTTGCTGTTAGTCACTTAAAACATGCCTTTCATTAACCAAGGTTATCAGCACTTACATTTTAAAAAGCACAAGGTTTTTTTTTTTTTTTTTTTGCTTAAGAATGGAATAAGTGTAGTCCGAAGCAAAATGATGTGATTTGATGGACAGTTGAGATACTTTTTTTAGAACTCAGAAACATGGTCTGAGTATAACACATAATTTCTTTGACTGTTTGACTTGACATTTTTAATGTTGCATGGACGAGATCATGGAGAATCTTAAGCCAAAAATGTCATAAAGTGGATTTGCAGGCATTTTCTTGAATAGCGATGCTATACCACACAACCTACAGTAAATCTTATGTGGCAAAAAATTATCCGAAACAAATAAATGTGGTTTCTTTGACCACAAGTCAAATTTTATTAACAATAATCCTACCATTTGGACTTTGACTTCTCCCCGTTTTATAATTATGAACATGGCTTCTCTAACTTGAGCAAGGCAGTGATGTTTCGGACTTGTTTTTGTTTCTTCTATGGAAACAAAAGTTGACGAAGTAAATGACACCACTGTGGGGTGTAAAAGGAATACCAAAACAGCTATTAAAAGACACTTTGGTGCTCCATAGCCCTAAGGGGAACCACAAAGTCAGGTGACTGCAGTATGCCGCTTTATCATGCCGACAGCCTCATTTCCGCGTAATGGGATTCGTAGTCCTGTAAAAATGTTTGTCGCATTGCTGTGGTTCCACCTCCACCTTTTGAATTTTACATTCATCTGTTGCATAAAATCTGGTCATTTTGGAAAGATGAAAAGGCCCTCTGCAAATATGCTGTCTATGAAAATTGAGTCCTTGCTAATAAACATCCTGTGGATTTTAAACAAAGGTAAGTGACGACAATATTGTGCACTTTCATCCAACAACATACCATCTCACAATCAGATGATTACATCGCCGGAAAAGTTTGTGCCAAAGACCGATAATGGAAGAGTTGGGTCTCAGATAATTTAATCCAGTTCTTGGGTTGTGGAATTTCCATATACATGTTTCCCCACTTGTTTTAAAGCTCTGACACTATCTCCACTTTAACTGGCAGGCGACCAGTTCAGGGTGTACCTCGCTTTACGTCCGGAGTCACCTGGGATAGGCTCCAGCCCACTCGTGACCCTTGTGAGGATAAGCGGTATGGAAAATGGATGGATAGACTTAGTTCTCCTTTCTCTGTCCTATATAAAAATGCAGACGTGTTGCTTGGCAGAGGTAATCATTCCATGTGAGGAAATCTTATTTCCTTCAAGGTGAAGCAGGATATTTGGGTGCATCAACTTATACGCACAACCCTCCTCACGACACATTTATAATATGCTCATCACGTCACAATGACAGTGCGTCATTGTTACAACTCGTGCATTTTTGTGTACACACATCAGACAGGCACATTGGGGAGCGTGGGGTGCTTGCAGGACTACGTTTTCTGTCTTTTGATGACTATGGTTGCTCATTTTGACAGAGTTTGGTCCAGCTCCATCTTTTCAGGTCAGCCGGAGTTTAATTGTTAGCTTTAAATATTCATGGGCACGTTGAACGGATAAATGAAGGTATAAGCACACTGTAAAATTTTCAATAGGGCAAGTGTCACTGACTTCTCTGAATACAATTTACTGTACGCACCGACATTTACTGTAATGCCAATTAATATGTTAAGAGCAGGGAAAGAAAGCCGAATGGCATTTTCCATTTATACGTTATGGACTAATCCAGAATGAGATGGATACCATGAAGACTAAAGGTGCACTGCAATAAAAGGAGCACTTTATGAGGGTGTTTTATAAAGGTATGAATCTATGTAATTCTAACATCCAATCTCACCTTTGCTTTCATTACTTTTTACCTGAGGAAGTGATAACCTGAGACCCCTTTTTTTTTTTTTTTTTTTTTTTTTTAAATACCACATTGGAACCTCCCAAGTTGAGTAGTGAGCTATTATAATTTTTTGTCAGATGTTTGGCTATACTAAATAACAGTGTGTGTTCCCTAGTGTTAGATTTGCGTATTTATAGTACATAAGCATCTGCTAGTTAACATTAATTTGTGTATGGTAGTTGTAATTTGCTCTACACACTTTTGGGGAGGAAAGAGAGGATCAAACACATAAGCATGTATGGAGTGCTATTTTTTGCATCACCAAAATGCCTCCCCCCCAGTATAGTTTTTATTCACATTTTTTAGAGTCAGATTGTGTAACTTAGCAACCACCAAAGCCAACACAACCATACCCAGCTGTCGTCCCCCCAAGCACTTACCTCTCTTGCCAAGGTTAGCATCCCCACATCCTCCGCATTTCCATCTTTCTCTTTAATGGATTATTTGACGATAATTAACCCTGAATACATCAGAGACGGACCAGCGCAAGATTGATGGCCTCGTCGGCCTGCAACACCTGTTCTTCCTGCTAGGGCTCCCGCTTACCAAACCATGGCCAAATATGGCTGAACTTAGCCCTCGCATGTTAATGTCAAAGACAAACACGGGTCCTCCCCTGTGTCCTGGGTGCTCTGTATAGGGCGGCACTGCAACCACAACCTCTGATTACACTCATTATTCCTCTCAAGCCAGGCTGTTCTAAGGGGGCATCTTGTGGTCCCTTTTGTCCCAATTATCTACAGTGGCCTATAAAATGTCTATTCATCTGCTGCCACACACCCTTTGCATACAGATGCCCTGACTTACTAGAGACCATCTTTCATCAGGCCTGTCCTCTTGTAAGGGAATCCATTTAGGCAAGGGAGCAAGTGCACATTTGGGAGCCTCGCAGCACATGGGAGTCGTACAATTGAGGTGAAACAACTCCAGTATAATAATGGTTGAAGTTATCCCATTTTCAGGTTGATTTCTGTGATTGCACAAGTCATATAACCAAAAACAGTTAAAAATGAGCTGTTGAGCGTTGGCCTCACAGTTCTCAGAACCTGGGTTCGGATCCCAGCCCCGCCTGTGTGGAGTTTGCATGTTCTCTCCATGGCTGCGTGGGTTTTCTCCAGGCACTCCGGTTTTTTCCTACACCCCAAAGACATGCATTAATTGGACACTCTAAATTTCCCCGAGGTGTAATTGTGAATGTGACCGTTCTCTGTCGTCATGTGCCCTGCGATTGGGTGGAAACCAGTCGTCATCCTGCCCGATAAGATCTAGAATAGGCTCCTGGACCCCCTTGTCAGGATAAGCAGCTCAGAAAATGGATGGATGGATAAAGTCATTTGATCCAACAGATGCGTACAGTAGAAGTATGGGGAAAACGTACACTGTGATGGCTACAAAAACAGTATGCAGTACAACACATCAAAAATTGTTTTACTACACTAACTGTTTTTAATTTCTAATGTTCTTGTGGATGAAAAATTGAAGCTAAGAGCCTAAATATGTGCATATGTAAAGAGCTGCACATTTTGAAATGAATGGGAGCAACCAAGCCTCTTAAAATAGCTCCACTCCCTTAAATTTCTCAAACACATCCACTCGCCCGAACAACCCGCTTCTTGCTTTTACTATTAATTACTTTATCTATTACTATTAATTAAATGGTGGCCCCTATCTCAGCAGACTCAGAGCGAGCAGCGGGGTTCACCAACCAATATACACACATATAAACAAACTTTAGGGGCATTTTAGAGTCTTCAATTAACAAACTATGTTTTTGGGATGTGAGATGAAACCGCAGTACCCAGAGAATACACACTTTTATGGGGAGAACATGCAAACTCCACAGAAGCAAGGCTGGATTTGAACCCGGTAATCTGAACTGTGATGCAAATCTACTAACAAGTTTTTTTTTCCTTTTACTATTGCTCTTATGATTTGATTGTGTTAAAGTACAATATACTGTGTGTACAGCATCAAATCCATATGCAATACAGGCTCATTGATCAGGAGAGGTGAGAAGAAACAATACTTGTACTTCAGTAGACTTTCCAGATATCTGTACTTTACCTGAGGATTTATTTCTCTGGCGACTCTTTACTTTGACTCTATACTTTGTAAATATAGCTGTACTTTCTACTCCTTAGATTTAAAAAAAAAAAAAAAGAGCTCATTCCTTTTAAAACTTAAAGTCACTGACAAACCGATGTAAAACCAGGAAGCCGATGCCGGAAACCAGAAGCTCGCGATTAAAGTGCACTCTCGACATCGTACCTGTCATTTCCATTTCAGCGTCGTGCTTATGGCGACACTAAGCATGTGGGAGCAAAGTATCATCGCATTCCATGTAGCTAAACTAGTGAGGAACGAGTCGTAACTTTGGATGGACGACACGCTCATAAAAGTAATGCAATAGCAAGGATGCCTACACACAGTACTCCTGACTATTTAACATACGTCTGACGTCAAACATTCAGAACAACAATGGAACTCCAAACCTCGAATTTCTTTCATAGGCAAGAATATTTTCTGGAATCGTCGTCAGAAGTACCTGCAATGAATAAATCACGTAATTTTTTTTTTTTTTTTTTTAAAGAACGCTAGCGTGTTTAAGTCTGGGTTGCTGCCAGTATGTTATGTAACGTTTGTTCATTAACTTTATATTTTTGGTCCATTTTATTTGCCCAGTTCCAAAACAAAACCGTAAAATGAACCCAATTGAAAATAGCTACAATTTGCTCATTTTCGACTGGTTTCAGTGTTTATCATGTGTACAGCACCCCCCGCCCCCCCAGTTTTACTCAAAAATGTCTCTTTAAAATTGTATGATAGTTGAGAAATAAAATGTACACACAAAACACCTAATTGCCAGCATAGTTGGTTTGTTAGATCCGAAAGGTTTTATGATGGCAACAGTTTGAGTTTTACATTTTATTATTTCCAGTAAGACAGATGGTTTTGAAATTATGAAATGGAAATAAACCAGCGTCTTTAAGGTTCCACTGCAGTGACTATTGTATACCTAATGTTGTGTTGTGGATTTTTATTGTAAATCCTGTGAGAACCAGGTGTTAATGCTAGTGTTGAAAAATAATTTCAGGTTTCACACATGTGCTCACTATTATCCTAAACAGATGTTATTATTTCCTTTACTCCCCCAATTTTACTTGAGATATTGCCCACTCCTGTTGATGTTGGTTGACTCATCCCCCCCTGTCATCATTGCTGCAGTTGGGGCTTTCGGGAATTGGGGACTAATCCAATGCAGGAAAGTGTTCAATTTTTCATAAGCAGAGGAACCACAGAATGCACACAACTAACAATGCACCCCAAAGCAGATGTAGGGCGTTTTTAATTTATGGAGAATGCAGCGAAATGGGCAGATGGAACAAGAGGAGGTGGAGGCATGCTGGGGGACTCTACTTTTTCCTCTCTTCTCACCTCACAAACAAGAAGAGCTTGTGAGCGTGTGCCACACCACACACAAACACACTCCCACGCACCTCTAAAAAGACGCAACCACTTGCACAAATGCACCACCCCCACAAGTTGCGCACTTCCCACTCTTGACGTCTCATCATCACACACTCACAAACACACACATCAACACACATCTTTAAAAAGAATCTCACTTTCCTGTGGATCCCTAAGAAAACACACACTCATTTCCCAAACTCACACAATCATCCCTCAACCGGACGTCATAAAGAGCAGCCAGTAGTGTGTGGCCTTGTGTGTTTTAGAGTAAGAAGGGCCTCGTGTGGGGTGGGCCATATATCAATATGAATATTCATAAGAAGCTGTCATATAAGCAACAGGCACCGCTCATATCGTATATGTGATGCCAAAGGTCACTAGTGTAAGGCGTGAAAATTAGCTCTTCGTTGGGCATTTGGAGACATGCAAGAAGTGTTTGGAGGGCGTGGGTGGACTGTGAATTATGTTAATGCTGCGTGAATGTAGTCTCACTTTTAGAGGACACTTTTGATTGAGAAGTTTGGCCGAAGTTCTTTTCTTTAGTTTGGTTTGAGTTAGCAGAAACACAATGACATAATTTGGTAATTCCACGCAGAGAAATATCTACTGTAATAAAAAAAATGCCGACACTTATATTGTACCAGAAAATAATGCCTGTCAGGCCAGTCGTTAAGGGATGCTGAGGATGCGCATCGAGCGTATTACATTTGTCGAAGAGAGAGAAGAGAACGTTTAAAAAAAAAAAAAAAAATCAGGTGCATGATCATTCAGAATGCTGAATTTGGATTTTTTTTTTTTTATGTTGGAAGAGTTGGTTTGTGAAACAGTAGAGTTTGAAATACTCCCTCTGTGGTCATTTGTATTGTGATATTTATTGGTAATGAACATTGTTAGGGGACAGACAGAAGAAGGGCGCAAAGAGCATAACGGAATTAAAAAAAACAACAGCAGAATAACAGTACATAAATCCTTTTCCCCCATGAGGAAGGAATTCAACAATTAGCAAGTAGGACACGATAGGATGACAGTAGTTAGCCTGGGAGTGTTACTGGTCTGTTATGGCAATGGCTATGTAATCCCTAAATCTTTCAGGTACTCTCGAGAGAAAAATGAAAGGGCAGTCCAGAGAGTTAATTAAAATAAACACGTCTCTGTCACTATGAGTGGCGTCTTGATCCCACATGTGTCTCTCTGGAAATATTTTGTACAATTTGTCGATTAACACCGTCACACATGCATGGTGGTCTTCAGTTGTCCAGAATTGCTGAATCAGCACGATGGTAAAGAAGGACTCCACCTCGCCCATCCAAAAAAAGCACAGGACAGGATGCTCTCTTGTGGGAACCTGGTTAAGAGGGTATTACCTTCTCTCATGGACCCAGCACAGTTCCAATGAGGAACCCAAACCAGCCACCAGAAGAAGGATATAGGGACCAACAGCCACCCCCTCAGCTAACCACCACTCCAACCCACTCTCCAGAGCACACCCAGAGAGCAAGTGACCCCCGACCTGCCAACAGGGCCGACACAGGGTCAGCCACCCCCTGGGAGGGATGGTAGACTGTGACCCAGAACAGAAAGTGGATAGTTAGGGATGCCTGAGAGGAGAGACAAAGATGGGGACCGCAATGGTGGCAGGGTCGGGGGAGCCCAGAACTCATGCCATGTGCCTTGTGACAGTTCACCTCCCACCCTGAAATGTTTGGAAGAATCATGTAACATGTCACACTGTAACATGGGTCATGATAAGCTCTACATAAACTACAATGCTGTGCCTGTCACTATTCATCACATTGCTAAAGGAACAAATATCAAATTATCTTTAATACATAAATATCCATTTTCTGACCAATTACTTGAAAGCTTCCAGCTCTCCAATTTCACTTGATATGCCTGAGCATGGTAATTCATGAATTAACTTAATTTATTCATTTTAAATATATCTTGTTCATCAAGCCATACCAGCAAAATATAATGACATGCAGAACAAATAAATGCTCTTCCACTAGACTAAAAAGCAACACCAACGTATCCACCCGTTGGCATTCATACAACCCAATAAGTTACGGCTTCTGTGCATGTATCAGTTTTGTATTCAAATTAACAGAGCCAAATTTCATACTGATCAAATCAATTAGTGAGTGGATTGTGCCGTAATCATCATTTATTCATTATTTATAGCTTTTGTCACACTTTTGATTGGTGTGCTGTACTGTTATAATTTATTATGGAAAATTGGTGCCTTTGCGGAATAAAGATTGGGATGTACAGTATTCTTTATTTGCTAATACAGTATTGGCTTTATTCCTACTATGAAATCAATAACAGATGTTTTTGCATGCTAGCCTCAAAAATTCTTTTTTTTTTTTTTTTTTTTAAAAAAAAGGGTCTATTTTACTTGGCTGCCACTCTAACAAGAACAACAATCTCCAGCTTGTTAACTATTCATTTGCGGTGACATTAGCCCAGCATTATGCTTCACCGAAACGCATGTGTCCTCAGGCTTTTGCCCAGACGGCCTCGCTGTCCCGTGGCCTCTCTGCTGTAAATTCCCCACTTAAAATTTCATGATCTCCCGCTCGGCAGGATCCCACTTCTATCATGCAGGAGTTCTCAAACCTAATAACCGTTTCTACTCTCGGTGAGCCATCAAAAACCTATTTGTTTCAACAAAAGCCTTCTCCCTCCCTCTATACATCGATGCCTGGTAATAACGTTAGATAGGTTTTAAAGGCAATGAATTGTGGAATTACCATTTTCTGCCCCCTTTGTCTCTGTCTCTTTCTTCCTGTTCTCCCTCTCCAGATCATTATATTAAACACTTAATTATTCATTGGTAATGCCTGTCATGGTGAAATATTGTCCTCTGTCAATCGGAATGCATCATACTGCCGAGCCTTCTCTTCCTGAGGTTAATAGCACGGTCCTCACTTGCATTAGCTTGGCTAAATGCAGCGCACCTCATAAGTCAAAGTTCTCTAAGTGAGTGGCCAAGTCGTCACCCTGAGCTCTCTCATCTACTTTCGGCCCCGGCCTGCGGGTCAGTGAGATCATCCTCACAAGAAGACACTCTCTCATACACAGATATAAATGTCCGTATCCTATCTTATTGTTTTATCTATAGCAGAGGTGTGAAAACCTAAGCCTCTTGGCTACATGTGACCTGGAAGAGGATTTTATCCAAACTACTAAATTGTAAAAACAAAACCCTCACATCAACTGTAAATAAAAAGCGCAAATAATTAACCCTGAAATTATCACAATACACTGTATTTTAATACCATCTTAAAGTAAGCAAGTATGGCCTATTATCTGGAGAACTGTGTTTTGTAGTGAGAGCATCCACTAGAAAAGTGTTAGTGTTTGTCTATTTTCATGTGTGGGGGTGTCTAGTGCTAAATGGTCTATCTTATTGCTTATATTGCTGATTTTTACCGATTTGCAGTCTGGTCTGGAATGTACCCCCACCCCCCATGACACATAATGATAAACGTTCCGTAAAATGTTGTGACATTTCTTTTCTCAAAACGAAACAATTTATCCATCCATTTTCTACCACTTTTCCGGCTGGGGTCGCGGGGTTATCTTTAGCAGGGATGGCCATACTTCACATTCCCCAGCCACTTCATTCAGCTCTTCTGGGGGGATCCCGAGGCATTCCCACGCCAGCCAAGAGAGACGTAATCTTTCCAGTTTGTCCGGGGTCACTTTCTGTTGGGATGTACCTGGAACATTTCACCAGGGAGGCATCCGGTTCAGATGCCCCAGCCACCTCATCGGTCTCCTCTCAATGTGGAGGAGAATCAGCTTGACACTGAGCCTCTCCCAAATGACCGAGCGTCTCATCCTATCTCTAAGGGAGAGCCCGGACACCCTGCAGAGGATACTCATTTTGGCCGATTGTAACTGGGATCTTGCTCTTTTAGTCACGACCCACATCTTGTGATCATAGGTGAGGGTCGGAACAAAGATCAGCTGTTAGATTGAGAGTTTTGCCTTTTGACTTAGTTCCCTCTTTACCACAATGTATCTATCACTCCATCTCTCCATCACTGAAGATGCTGCACCGATCTGCTTTTCGATATCCTACTCCCTTCTTCCCTCACTCATGAATTAGACCCCAAGATACTTGAACTCAACATAGGGTAGGATCTCATCTCTAACCTGGAGAGGGCACGCCACCCTTTTCCCACTGAGGACCATGGTCTCAGATTTGGAGGTGCTGATTCTCAACCCCAGCCACTTCACACTTTGTTGCGAACTGCTCCAGTCACCGTTGGAGATGTTGGTTTGATAAAGCCAGCAGAACCACATCATCTTGAAAAAGCAGAGATGCAATATTGAGGCCACCAAACCAGACCCCCACGACGCCACGGCTGTGCCTAGAAATTCTGTCTATAAAAGTTATGAACAGAATTGGTGACAAAGCGCAGCCGTGGCGTAGTCCAACTCTCACCACAAAAGAGTCCGACTTACTGCCGGTAATGCAGACCAAACTCTGACACCGTTCCTACAGGGACCGAACAATTTATAAAAATTGAAATGCTGTCTGAAAGGGGAAAAAGTTCTCTCATGCCTTATCAAAAGGTGGGACATGATTTTGGGTCTCAGTGTGGATAAATTGGTTTGGAGCTTCTACTAGGACCGAGGGAAAATATGCTAATTTGTTAAGACATGATATTCTGTAGTTGGTGTTGACATGGCAACAAATGTGACGGACTAGCCTGCATTCGCATTATAAACATTCAATAAATATATAGTATATGTAATATCATAAACGTTAAAGTCTATAGCAAAATTGTCAGTATCATGGTTTTAAACGGCCTGCAAAAGCTCCTGCAGCCAAAACAACTGCAACTAGCTGGCTAAACAAGCCAAAGAACTCTACAATGGCCTTAGGCATGTTACAGCATTCTATTTCCAGAGGTGTTGGGCAGATATTCAAAAGGAATTCCTACTTTGAGTTCCAATTTCAATTCACTTTTCCAGGGCCGAGGTCAGTAGTTTCTGACTTCCCCGTGTTCGGTGTATGCCGTTGAGGCTTACAAAGGTGGAAGAAAGGATGTATTACTATTCTGACGGCCTCCTCAAGGGTGCAGCCTCCATAAGCGGCCCCAGTAGAGTTTTGTCACTAAATTGTGTGCGTGGCATTAGTGATTCCATGCCACATGCTCAATTTTGCTGACATAAACATTATTAAAAAGATTACATGAGATAGTGGTGACAAGGATCTTGCCGTTTTGGTCGGAAGATACATGGAACCATCCTTGTGCTAATACACCTACCCATGCAATCTTTCCTCTGCAAATATGCAGTGCTAACAAAAAAGCTTATGCACTTAAACAAATTGGAGCTTGATTAAATCTTTCTAATATAGCTAAAATGAAATTCATTTTATCACTATTTAACAGGGCATTCCATATAATAAGGGTGCAAAAAGTAAATATTTTAGTTCATTGGCAATAAAATGCTGACATACATGTAAACATTTCAGTAGCCATGCAGCTTTTCTCCATCGCAAATAAAATTAATGGCAAAGACAATTAAATTCATTTGAAGAGAGCTCACACTGTTTCAACCGACAATAGGGAGGAATGGAAAAATAAAACGATTAACACCTTGTCTAAAAGAATAGGTCATTATTTTATTGCCTTCTCCCATCTGGTGCAACATGTCTGCACATTACAAAAGGTACCAGTCAAATGGTTCTTCATTGCCGTGCTGTTGTGGTCACCAGCTGCCCTGGTGGTAAAAATGAATGACACAAGTTTGAGAAAAGGTTGTGAGTTGATCTCAAAAGACCCTAATGAAGTTCTTAAATTTCTAATGGCTGTTGAATTTGCATGGTCATGGTATCTTCCACAATTCATTTGACCAATTATTTTTAACCCAAACGTCCACTAGAATGGAGGCACGGTTGTGGGGTTGGTTAGAGTTCTGAGGACCGGGATTCAAATACCGACCCTGCCTGCGTGGAGTTTGCATCTTCTCCCCGTGCCTGCATGGGTGTTGTCTGGGCACTCCGGTTTCCACCCACATCCCATAAACATGCATCAACTGGCCACTCCAAATTGCCCTTAGGTGTGATTTGTGAGTGTGAATTGTTTGTTTCGAGTTGCCCTGCGATTGGCTGGAAACCAGTTCAGGGTGTACACCGCCTCCTGCTCGAAGATAGCTGCGATAGTACACAGTACTTTCGTGAGAAATTAATGCAATGATTCCCAACTAGTGTGCCGTTGCACATTAGTATGCCATGAGCAATCTTCTCGTGTGCCATGGGAAAATTATCAAATTTGACTTAACCGCTCAAAAAAATATTCATTTACAAGAAATAATGTGGCACAAAACCACTGAAACACTTTTACTGTGCCACAGTAGAATTTTTACACTACCACTGTGGTTTCTTTGTATTCTAATCAACAGTAATTCAGTCGAACAGAATGTTTTTTAAAAAGAAAACACAAAGGGGAGAGAGTGAAAAAGTAATAATATAATGTAAAAAAAGATGACAAAGAAATACTAAGAGCTGTAAACAAGATGAGGAAAATAAAGCATCATATAACTAGTACTATGACACAGTGGGTGTTGTATATGTTTTGTTATATATAGTGTTATACTAGTTAGTAGTGCTACACCCTTTGAGGGAAGGACACTATGGGATATTGGAGGTGACTGGACAGGACAGGGACCGGAGAGAAAGCATGCAGGACAGGGGTCGTGGGCCCAGTTGTACAGATGAAGTCTTGTAGTAGTGGGTGTGTAAATTATAATCATCCGTAGGACCAATCTGCATGTTAGGGGATACCCAAAATATTCCCCAACGAGTAAGTCTCTGGAGTGTCTCTGCAGACACATGCATGGGAAAACAATTTTTGGACACACTGTTCCATCCTGAGGGTCTACTTTATCCGATATCCATTAAAGTGGGGTCCATTTTATCAAGGTTTCACTATATCTAGTTTAGCGAGTATAGCTTATATAGATTTTTATGGCATCTCAGTATAGATCTATAGTGGACTGACAAAGTTGGTGTACATTTTTTGCTTGTTTGATCCCCTCAGAGAACACCAGCAACTCTGTCATTGAGTGAGATTCTAATGCACTTTTTCTTTTATGTAATGCAAGTGACAACTCTACACAAACCATGCCCACATTGCTTCCTTCACTAGGATTACAGGCCATTAAAACGTGTTTCTACCAGGTTGTACAGTTTATGGTACACACGAATATCCCATTCTGTGCGACAATCTGTTCTGGTACACTTTACAGTAGTATGCTATCTGAAGTGTGTAGCTAGACACAATGAGCTGCAGATTGGTTTCCAGAAAGTTGCCACTCAAGGAATGGGATTGGAGAATATTTTCTTGTGATAGTGACTGTCATGTTAAATTTATTGCTTTATGTATGTAACTTCTACAGTACAGATCAAAGTTCCAATCAACAAACTAAACTGAAATGTACTACTCTGGCGTCACTGTGAATGTGACAGATTTGCCCTTGTTTTTTTATGAGCAAATGCACCATCCCAATTATTTTGTCGTCAGTGAAAAGATAACTGAGCACAATTTTATTGCTTCAAGTTATTTGTTTTAGTTAATTACTCCTGAAATCCAACAACACATTCAAGTCCAGACTTTATTTGACCTTCATATGGCAGTTGACTCCCCTCACTGTAGAGCTCATTAGTGAAGCATCTAATCTCATTAGACGATGCTGCGCTAAAATGGCACCGCTACAAAGTTGTCTCTCTCTCTTCCTCTCTTTCAGGTCTGAGCCAGACGCATGAACAGGTGTCGGAGCGGCCGTTCAAGTCTGCACCCGCAGAGTCACCCGCTAACCCTTCTCCCTTAATTACCGCGGATGCCAGTATGCTCACTATCTTCTGCCTTTCATAACGGTTGGTGTTTGGGAAGAGGCTTTTATGTTTATTTTAGCTGATATCTCCTGATTATTTAGTCTTTGTCAGAGGAGCAATTTTGCATCTTTATCTGTTGATCCAACTGCTCAGTGGCACATTTGCAGCTTGAGAGTGACGTTGGAAAGTTTGGGCAATAATCAGATGTTGATTTTGTGTTTGTTGAAACTGTGTACAAGAAACTCATTGTGCACAGAAAAGAGAATGATGGCACTGAGGCACAGCTGTGGGGATTAAAACAACAGGTTTGGTTGATTCTGTTCAGGCCTTGGGCATATAGGGCTAGTCATTTCCATGTTGACAATGGTGGTAATCAAGAATTCTCCTGCTTTAACATGCTAATAATTCATTTGCACGATATCTGACTTCCGCTTTGTTCCTGAGCCTAATCTCAAAATTACATTGAGCCGCTTTCCTGATAAATCTCATTGACACATTTCACTCCCAACCTCTACTAACCTTGCTTTCAATCCTATTTTTTTTTTTACACCCGTCTACATATTTTAGTTTTTATTATTCCGTGAAGCTCGTATAGCATATCATGTGGCGTCATATTTATTGTTGCAGCTTATTTAAATAATCACCAGCGTGTCAAGGAACATTATAGCCGCCTGTCAAGGTAATAACACATTGTCAGCGCTGTTGGCAAGCAAATATTAAACCATAGATCAACGTTTAACAATGCATAATAGACTGGATCTGCATGCTCCTGTTTCCATTTCAGTTGGCCCTTGGCTATATTAGAATAATTTAATGCTCCAAATAATGTGAAAAAGCTCTTATTATTGCTGTTTTTTATGATTAATAGTCAAGGGAATCATAGTTTCATGTAATATGGAATATGAGGCTGTTTGCATGTGACAATTTTTATTTTAATGCCCCACGGTAAAGAAAACCTGGAAAAAAGACATGTATACCTTTATAAATCAGCCATTTTCTGATTCAGTTATGGTTTTTCTTAGTGTCAGAGTACAGAGTCTCAAGTAGCTCAAATACATTTTTTTTTTTTTTTGCATTAAACATACATTCAACACCAGCCACTTCATTATGAACTTGTACTTACACTATATGCTACTTTTACACAGATAATGATTAAGTGTGTCAGTTAGATGCTAGTTTAATGATGTGTGATTTATGCACTTATTGTTTTCAAAATTAGAAGAGAGAGAAAAGACAACCGCAAATAAAATGTAAAATATTTTTTAAAAAATCACATGGGCACCCACACGCACTTACACACAAAACTACTCCATTTGGGAGCGTGAGAAGCTAATACGAGTCTGGAAATTAACCTGGCTCGACTCGACAGATTTAAATGCCTATAATAGGTCCATTTAAAGGTTTTTTTTGGGGGGGTAAAGTTAGTCAGAAATGCAACAGAATTTTGTCGTCGAACTTTGAAAAATGTGTAGAACCTCAGGACCAATGTTTTACCAAATTTGGATGAATTCCAAAGCCGTTATATGTTCAAGGTACCACCACTGTGTTTTACACTACTCGTAGTTTGCTTTGGCTCTGAGTGAAGTTTTCAGGATGAACCTAAAATGTAAAACAACCCTTAGATTTAATATATAATATAACAAGTGGAGGCTGGCTTGTGGCTATCGGGAAAACCTTAACTTGATGCTTGTTCACAAAAAACTAGACTCAAATACGAGACACGTTGCGCAGAGCCAAATGTAGCCCTTTGTTCATAAAAGGTTGTCCAATCATATAATACGACCAAAAAAGGAAATATCATGACAACTCTAAAAGTTATTGAATTTTGGGGCAAATTTTGTACCATAACTGGTGGTTCAAAGTTCAGCACACCACTTTGTCTTTTGCTGAGGTGGCTAATGTAAATCCATTAATTGTTTTGTTTTTACAACCCCCTCACCCACCGCTTTTTTTGTTTCCCACTTGGGCTTTTTATCTGCTTAAATGCTCCATTTCGTTTGCTTGCTAATCGCTGCATTTGTGTGCCGCATGAGATTAGTGAAAGGAAGTGGTGAAAAAACACAACAAAATCAGCTGGGGTTTCATTTAATTTTTTTGTAGCTTCCTCTAAGGGGCTTACTGTCTGTGGTTCATCAACATTCATTGCTTGCTGTTGCACTGAAGTAGCAAATTTGCAAGGCACCTTTGTGCTCTTTGACATTCCTCCATCTGATTGTGTGTGATGGGTGCTAAACCTGCAGTGTTAGCTTGAGGGATCTCTGGTTGGATACTCGCTGAGGTAGCAGCTATCAGAGCTCACGGGAGCTCCAGGGGAGACTGATTAGGCCTCCGTGGACAGGAAGGGTCAAGGAAAGTCCGTCTCCTCGCCAAAGGAAGAAGAAAAGGGCGGCTACGCAAATGAGTGGCTACGGTACAGCGAGCAGGGAATTAGACACGTAGGCCGAGGTCTCCATTTTCCTGCAATCAGCATGGTACCTGGCCTCGTCTTAATTGGTCAGGATACCTCCACCTAATACATCGCCCGTCCTCCTCCTCCTTTGTGTCTGGAGCCCTTTGAGCTCAGCAGTGAATTGACAAAAGCCGGCCATGAAGGGGGATGAAAAAGAAAGCGGGGTGGGTGTTTGAGGCCCTAATCCAATTAGATAACTGTTTAAAAACCCGAGCCGAGTTTCACATCCCTTTAAATGTAGACGTCACCTCTGACCTCTGTGAATACCATCTTGTTAAGAGTCGCAGCAGGTCTGTCTGACCAGAAAGAGAAGTGTGTGTGCGTGTGTGTGTGTGTGTGTGTGTGTGTGTGTAGGTCTGTCTATGTCAAGCAGTTAGCGTTGTGAATAGTACTTCTCACACACAGGTATAATACTCTCTATCTCACACACATACACGCACACAACTGAAATGATTTCTCCCACACCGAACTGGACAAACATGCAGTACTGAAACTCCCTCTCTACTCTGAAATGTATTAGTATAGTATAGTATTAGTGTAGCATGAACGCATTTCAGCATAAAATGTCACAACGCTTCAGGATATTAACAAGAACATTTGAGTATGTGTCAGCGGCTTTCAGTATAATGCTATGTGTGTAAGGTTTTCAGTAGTTTGTGTGTAAGAAGTTAAAAACATTCAGTAATGTGTGTGTGATAATCCAGAATTATGACCTAAAGGTTCCTCGTGTGCATGCACGTGTGTTGTTTTCATACATACATAGTTAAAATGAAAGGTTTAGACGCCCTCTTCTGCATCTCATGCACGTCTCCTCAAATGTCTCTGGATGCCGGCGGAACGGAGCTCTTGTTTGTTTTTTAAGTTTAAACTTAATTAACTCTTGAATGTGCTTATGTAAACAACAAAATGTGGGAGCACAACAAAACAACAACATAAGAACTCTACTCTAGCAAATGAAGGCACTACAGGGACTCTAACTGATTTATTCATATTTACAGTCCTCCCCGCCTTAGGTAATGTCTTTGCCAGTAAATGCATGAATATGAATAACTGTTTTTTTTCTTTTTCCAAACATATTGTGATGGCCATGTTTACCACTCAATTCTCTTTTTTTATTGAATTTATTTTTAATCTTATTTTATTTATCAGTACTGTTTGTAACGTGTACTGAGCTAGAAATCCTCATGTATCATAATGCACCCACTGTGGAGCCTCTGTCAAATGCTAAAAGTGCTACAATTTGGACATATGTATTTTTTTTTTTTTTTTGCGATAATAACCATCATCAGACATGTCAACAAATCATGTTTGACCTACCGGTATTTGCAGAGAGGGTCGACAGGACTGGTGTCGTAATTTTTTTTTTTTTTTTTTTTTTTTGTTATGCTACCACATGGAAATGAAACTTTGCAACCTACCAAGGGTTGTGGCTGTTCAATAAAACACGAGCATTGCAAGTTTATATATTTTTTTGCCAACAATGTCAAATATATGTGTAAAAACATGATTACACTTTAATTTACAGTAGCAGTAAAATACCATGAGCTGAGTGGCATTCATTGTATGTCAAATGGGCATTTTCAAAGGAGAGGTAGATTTCCTCTGTTATAGATTTTACAATTAAGATTTCATAATTGCTAAAACTTGATCAGTGAGCAAAATTTTTTCACATTACATTTTTGCATTTATCAAATATTGTTTTTACATTAAAACAACTTGAAAGTCAACAACCTTCAAATTCCAAATAAAAGTTGAAACTTTATGAAAAAATTGTGGCCACTCTGACCGCTCGTTAAATGTTTACTAAAGAGGGGAACCACTGGCCAGCTCCCATCATGCGTCATAATGTCCCTGCATAGTGATCAAACAATGAAATTTAATCAGTAGCCTCCAGTCCACTCTCCATAAAAATGTGTTCTCTAATATAAAGTTCATTTCTATGAATATTAAAGCAGCATATCATCTGTTGAATATTTCATTTGATCTCCACCTTTAATAATGCACAATGAGGAATAGTACGTTCCCCCACTTTTCTTATATACGATGACTTTGTCCACTATTGCATAGTACATCATACAGCGCCTTACACGTTATGCTATCTGTAATAAAGCTATAGTGAATATGACACTTTCTGCAGAGGATATCATTGCACTGCTTTGGGCACATTGGGCTGTTGGGCTAGTCAAAGAGAATGATGGTTTAAGTAAATGTCGAGAGCGAAGCATTGCTTGACATCTGCTCCATCTGGATGCTTATTGAATTAAACTTTCAAATGAGCTGGAAAGTCGGAAGAGGAAGCTGGTGCAAGTAGAGGAGCAGCTCCTCTAGAGATGTGCTACTTTTGCACTCAAGAGTGCAGGATTAACGAGGTACTATTCCAAATTTCTAGGACCAGGTTGACTGATATTTCAAGTGTGCTTTGTCATTGCTGTAAAATCTGAGGACACATTTTATTCCCGTGTTTTAAATGTTTAGTAACTTCCCATTATTCCTGACTCGAATCATGTAAAGCACAACTTACCTGGTGTATGAAATGCACGATATAAATGCGTATGTTTGCTCTGCTTTGCTTTCCTTATATTTGACTGTCCTGAGTCCTCAATTTTTGAGGTAAATTTCAATGTACTGACAAAATATTTCTTAAATAAAGGAAAACAAAAGTTTGAATCAAAAGTGAGCATTATTGTATTTCTTTCTAAAGGCAAATATTTGAAACTACTCTTGACCATCAAATGCATGACAAGTGTAACAACATAACTCAAAAGTCAAAAGAAAATTTGGATTTTAAAAGATCATCTGGCAAGAAATCAGCTAATCTTGTGAGAGTTTGGCTCAGTGAGCATCTAGAGGACTTTCTCCGTGGAATCTGTGAGAACTGTGTGCGCTGGTTTGTTCATTCTGACTTCAGTCCTGTCCAATCGAAATGGGTTATTTCATTTCATTTGAATACCCAAGAGACAATAGTTTCCCACTGCAACTTAGTGGAAGAGGACTCTGATTCGTATGTGACTGGAGCTTTGTCACTGCTAATCAAATGCATTATGAGCTGTTGATATCAGTGGGCAACTTAAATATTAAACACCTCATGAAGCTATCCCCACCCACGTTGTACATGTGCCTCCCCATAATAGCTGTGTGCCGGCAAGCAGGGTAATTAAAAATATATCATGATTATGATGGTAATAAATGAATGCCTTTTTTCAATACTTCAAAGGTTTCGATGCCCCCTGTTCACATATTTATGAATTAAATATGTCTGATAAATTATAGATGTCTATGTTTCTTGCATATGTGTCTGCATACACCTCAGTCAAACTCACCAAAATGGCATTAGACCACCAAAAGTTAGACGTGGTTTGAGCTATGAACATTTAGACTGGCCTTTAGTCATCAAACTGTGACACGCGCTGGGCGGTGCCAAAGGGCATGCCTTATTGCTATACGCTCATCTTGGCACAGAAACTTTGCCAAATTGGCAAATATGGTAGCCAGTCTTATGCTTGAACAGCAATCAAGATATGCCAAGATTTACGAACCATAGCAAATCTACAAAAATAGAGCCCGATGTGTTTTGGGGTTTGGTTTTCTCCGTTGCCACCATAGAAAGGGTCCCATTTGACAGCAAAGAAGACAAAAGTAACAAATCAAACCATAGAACTAGCAATGGAGGTATGAAATAGGAAAGGGTCTGGCTATTTTGTACAATAGGACCATTACAGATCATTAAAATGCAATGACATTACCAAGCAGATGGTACCAGCCCCACCTGATTTCCATTTCCACTGTACACTTGTCCTTCATGCGCCTCCGTTTGGTAGTGCATGTCATTTCGACTGATTAGCTTCAGAACAGTGCAGTTTTTGCACGTACAAGGAGGTACTTTGATTTTGGGGAAACAAACAAACAAATAATCCTAAACTTAGGCAAGCAGACACATGCTGTCCATTGGGAAACCACAGTATTAAAGTTAGAGAAACAAAGATGTTGAAATAGTTACGTAAGTAGCTACATGAGCTCCCTGCAAGGATTCGGCTGCTTATGGAGTTTAATTGTTTGACATTATAAGGATGCAAATGAAGTGTGTAGACATGGCAACCCTGTTAGAAAAAAGCCTCAAGGCTGTCTCCCCTTTGTTTCCTTCCACATCAGCCCTCTTCTAATTATATTATCGCCGTCATTTTAGTTACTTGCCGCGCTCTCGTTTTGTGCACCCCTTCCAAGTGCCTTTGTAAGCCACTGTCATCAAGGTGATAATTGCATTTCAGTCCCCAGTAAGAGACTTTCTTAATTATTTCAGCATTAGGCGATAGTTATACAGGCAATAATTGCTTGACTTGACAATTATATACTTTGTTGGATTGCCTTTTATCAGCGGGACACTGAGAATTTTTGTTGGGTATTTTCGTTCCTTTTTAATACAAAAGAAAGATACGTGATTTGATACTGGCTTGACTAGAGCCTCTATTCAAATGCAAACATTGCATGTTGTGTTGAAACGCTTTTAAGCTGCATGGAAATGACAAAGCTGTCAAACCATGAAACGTCCTTGCAGTTGCTGTAGTTGGAGAGCTAAAATCATAGCTTCTTGCTTGTAACAAGGGCTTCCATGTTTTGATCTCACTGAATAGCAAAGGTAAAAAAATCTCAACTTTCATGATGAGGCCATATTGATGAGGGGATCATTTCACCGATACTGTGCATCTCGCTCATCACATTTTTTTTAACATTCTGAATCGTTTAGTTTAAAAAGATGTCCAATAATGTGATGCTGACACTACAGCTTTGAATGTCAGTTTTCTTATTTTGCTTTTATTTTGGATGGAGACCCTTCTGTTTTTTGTCTTTTCACCCCATCTTTTTGAGGGTGTTCCTTCTTTTGTAACTAGTATCATTAAAGGCCAAAGAGAGAAGGGGGGGAAAGACATGACCTGTGGTCAACTGTACTCATCATGCATTTTTTTTGTGATCAAAAAGGAATATTTTTCTTCCAAATTTTTTGTGACTTTCACACTTGACTTTACGAGTGATGAATTGAAAAGAAAAAATATATAAAGGTGGAGTAGCCCTGACAACGCTATTTTTACATGAAGCCAAACATTCTCTCTTTACTGTCTCTGAAAGTTCCGATCCAATTGAATTCACGCCTCGAAATTTTAATGAATTCAGTTGGTTGTTCCATTTTTACTGTTTTAAGGCATTCCCATAGCAACTGTGGATCCTCCCTATCACCCTAAATATCCTCTACACATAAGATATGTTGCTAATAAGCAATATTCATATTCCTTGCTATTTTATAATTTGTTTCAGGCCTAATTACTATGAGGCGGCACCCACCTGGCTGCCCCTCACAGTGCCATATTCCGCCGTCTCTCAAGTCTTGGAGCGGGCATCAAAGCCACCTGGTTTTGATGAAGTCTTGGCACTCATCCGTGTTGGCTGCATTTGAAGCGGGATTAGTGTGTTGCATCTTTGAAAAGAGTGTGCTCTTCATCTCTGCATAGCATGATAACTGGAATTTTAGCAAACCACTAATGGGATATTGAAAGTTATTCAAATGTGTGACATTATATTTATCAAATGGTATGGTGGAGGCACTGATAAACCTGGGAGTGTTTCAAAATTACCAAATTGGAATGTAACATTTGTGTACCTTGTTAATGTGCGTACAGAGTTTCCGATATTTGTATATTAAAGGTTTCCTCCTACAAAACCTTTGTCGGCTCCTTATGGACTTGTGATATCTCATCAATGTCAGCTAAATGTATCTAAGTGGGCTTTTTTTGTGGGTGTGCTCAGAGGTCCTCATAAGTTTTTATAGCTTACTAAAAGGATCTATCTACACAGTGCAGCGTCGCTTATGCAAACAAGGCCAGTCACAGTCCAGTCTTTGGACAGAAGAGTTTGCGCTTGCCAGAAGCTAAATTAGGATCAGTTATCACCAGTCAACTCACCAGATGTCGACTTCAATAAACACACATTTCAGGACACCTAATGGAATGGGCAGAACGGACTAGCAAAGGGTATGGAGCCAATATTTAAATGAAAGTAAATTCACTTCAGCTGTCCACAGATGTGCGTTAGCATTCACTGCTAACGGCCAATTCATTATAATTCTGTTCTTAATTATTGTCCTGTAACTGCCAAGCTGGGCCAGTCTCTGGCTCTAATATTGATCCATGTGAACAGCACACCGCTGATGCAGCCAAAACAACTCTGTTTACTTTAATTACAGGAAATAAAAAAAACACAATTTCAAATGCTTCTCGGCAAGCACCGCTGAGCAATAACTGCCTCGCTACCCGTGTACGTGCGAAGGACTTCCACTCGTCACGTCATATAAAAGCGAGTAATGTAACCACAGCATTTCAACTGAAGGAGGAGAGAGCAGATCTGAAATTTATAATTTAATGCTTAATAATCAGGACAGAAAAAACTGTGAAGACCCTGAAACACTCCACCTTTGCAACAAAGTCATAATGTGATTGCTAATCAAGTGTTTTTAACTTTCCTCTGTAATATTAATCATGTTTAGCTTTCGAATACTTAACCACCCACATGAGCTTGTGAACAAATGGACTTATTCAGCTGTCTATTTGACAATCAATTACATGTCACAAAATACAGAGCTAGTGCACGTGACGTCACCATTTTCACGGCGCCATCTTGCCGATCAAACAGAGCTGCTCGACACTGTGGGAGACATTGAAGCGGAGGAGAATATTTACAATACCCGAGACCTGTTGTACTGTTGGTTGTCACAACAGACGAGACAGATATTCGAAGAGATCATTCTATGGAATAACATCTGAAAAGACCAGAAAAGATCGATGGATTTTGGCAATTAAACATGATGGATGGTGCCCAACCAAAACACACACATGCCTGTGTAGCAATTGCGTTATTTCAGGTAGGAATTATTCTTATCAATCTCCAATTACCAAGAAATATTTATAATCCCAAGTTAGCTCATTTGAGAACAATGCATATTAAAAAAAAAACTGTCGCAGAGGGTTAAGGAAGTTAAATGTGGCCACAATCGCTTCCGTGTACGTTCTGTGGAGATGACTCCATCCTTTTTTTCATCCATTCATAGTTAATGAGAGTTTGTGTAAAACAAGGGGTCATTTATTTAAATATTGGTATTTGTATTGAATACTAGCTGAAAAGATCGATGGATTCCGACAAAGGTTAACGTGTTGGCGAACCCACTCCTGCGTTCATGAGCCGAAAACCCGTCGTCTTTTTTTTTTCTCAATCATAGTTACTGAATTCAAGTTTGTGTGAAACCATTGGTCATTTATTTAAATATTGGTATTTGTATTGAATACGAGCTGAAAAGATTGGATTCCGGCAAAGGTTAACGTGTCATCGAACAGACTTCCGCATTCATGAGCCATCAACCCATCACTATGTGGTATTTATTCCTGATTGAGAACAGATCCAGCAACTAAGTATTTGTATGTGTCCAGACTTTTCTACGCTTTCAAACTCTTCCGTGTAAATCTTGACGACTTACTCACCACATACGTGTGTATATCCAGTTGTCCAATACAAGCGGAAGCGAGTTAACAGTCCACTTTCTTATCGGCGAAAACATCGACTTCGGCATTAAATACGGGTCCTCTATGCTGAGTTTATCCAATTTTTCCATGTCCCTTCGTTTATTTTCACCTTCTAAATGTCTAACGGCATCGGACAAGACTCTGGGTGTCGTGCTATGAGACATATTTTCGTGTCGTCTCCAACCGACTTAGCATTGAACAATGCTCTGCTGGACCGGCAATATGGCAACGTAAACAAAAGTCACGTGACTATATGACGTAGGTGCACGAGCTCTATTATAAGAGCACAGGGGGAACAATTTCCCAACTGTAACTTGGAATGGTCCTAAAAAGAACTCAAGTCAGATGATGACGTTTAATCAAAACAATAGCCCCAAAGTACGACAACCCCACCACCCTCTTGGCAACAAATGTAAAGCAGTCATTGTCCATCCAGCAGGACATACATCAAGACAACAATGTTGACACCAAAGATCAAATTACACCTCCCAGAATGAGCCGCATTGATAAGCTCGATGTCACTAGGAATCTAATCAAAATCTAAATTGTGCCCTAGTAAAACGGCTTCCTTGATTAGTTCTCCAATAAAATCCATTTCCTGCCCCTGTGACTATTTTAGGCCCTTTATTTCCCCTGTGGAATCAGGCATGTGCCTCCTTCCCAGGACTTCCATCTCAGAAGCCCGCTGTAATGTTTGTCTGCAGTACTTTACGAGAGCTTGATGCTTCTGTCCGCCTCCGACCATTGCAGTCATTACACCAGCCCTACTATTAGCTTTTCCAATATTCACTGCTGCTTCTACCTTTGGTGTCCACTCAGAGCACAACTAAACAGGCAGTCCTTTCACAAGATTGAGGCACCTTTCCCCCCGCCCCTTCTCTCCCATACTTTCCTGAATTGTAGCGCTGTCTTGCAGAGAGTGAAATGGCACGCCTAATAGCCATCCATCTGCTTTCCCTGTCACAGGACAGGCACCATGAATCACTCACCTTCAGAAAGAAATTCTGCTTCCTAAAAAGAACGCTTCACTTTAAAAAAATGTAAACATGAGTCTTGTTTGTATTCGTGCATCAGAAGGTAGATTTTACATGTCTATTTTTTTCTTCAGTGTCCCTTCTATTTTCATCCTGTGCCCGAATATGGTGATCAAGGATGAAACGTTAAGTACATACTGTACACATCATGCATTCCCCTTTAGAAATGTTTGCAGAGATGTAGATTTTAATAGAAGTATACTCATTGTGTTTGTCAGGGGGGAAAAAAAGGGGTAAAATTGAAAACTTTTTTTGTGTAGGGGCAATTTACTGTAATTCCCGGCCTACATAGTGCACCTTGTTATCAGGCTCACTCAGTACATTTGTAAAGGAAATACCATTTGGTACATACATACGCCGCAGCTGTATAAAAGCCGCAAATGCCCACATTGAAACACACATTGAAACATGAGATATTTAAAAAGGAAAAACGGTACACAGAGTTTAACGCTAGGGCCGGCACGCTAATACTAACGCTAGCGCCGCTGCGCTAACAGGGCCAGTTAAAACAAAAAACATACTGGTAAAAATCATTGAGACATGGCAGTAACACGCTAGCGCAGCTCTAACAAGGCCGGACCGGTAAAAGTCACTTCCTCTGCACATATATTCCACCGGTCTCACTCTTACCTTTCCCGCTAGATTGCCCCCTTGTGGCTGTTAGAAGAAATGAACAAATTAGCTGCATCACCGCATAAACTGCATGGTTGAAAACTTGTGAAAAAGGTTGCGGCTTATAAGACGGAAATTACAGTAGTTAATTTGCACTTTTTTGATGTTTGTAATATCTAGTATTTAACAACATCAATATTTACTAATACACACTTGCACACTCATTTTCAGTATATGTCATATTTAGATATTTCGAACAAAAAAAGGATAATTTAATGTAGGAATTCATAAATATGATTATCGCTAATTTGAGAACATTTGTAATTTCAATCACAAGTATTTTCTCCATGCCTTTTTTTTATAATTAAATCGTTCCTAATACCAGAAGGCTGTTGTTCATTTTCAGTAACAGAACATACTTAAAATTATTTTTTAATAGTTATTCCTTTTTAGGCTTTTCAACGGTGAGTGAAGATTCACTTCATCACGCTACCACACTAATTCTATGACTGTGTGATCTTACAATCACCATTTGGAAGTCAAAGGTGGACTCACCATTTGTGTCAGGTGACAGACTGAAAACTTGACATGTTTAGGTGGAGATGTAATTGTGTCACGCATATAAAGTTTACTAAAATAGAAAGTGACCATCCCAGGATGTTTTAATTGCCTCATTTACTGTCTTGAAATTAGTGACCCCTTTACAGGCCAGCGAAGGGATTCTGGTCATCTCGGACAATAAACACATTGGTGCTGAACAATTTTAAAAAAAAAAAAAGTCAAAGTTCACTTGGCTCACCCATTCACTTTCATTGCAGAATGAACTCCATTAAAAGTTTCCAAGGCCCATAAGTCCAATGTTATTTTGGTTGGAAGTTTGAACCAACAAAGAAAACAAAAACCAAAGACCTTGTCGGTTGTTGTGGTTCAAATTTGGAACTTTAAATGCAGGTGTGCCCAAGGTTGTTTTCCCTGGGGGGCATCTATGTGAGATTAGTCATTAAAGCCTGGCCCTAGACCATTCACCCACTTCTGGTCTTCTGACATCCATGTTGATATCTACTACTTCCGACTCAATCTGTAGCGGTGTCAGTTTGGTAAAACACAATGCAGTGAAACCTCAAAAGTCATACTTCCAAAGTCACACAGCTTTTAGATGGTAGATAGTTTATGAAGTCAGCATTTTTCACAAGATCACAGTGGCGAAGGACAAGCATTTGCTTTTTTCTTTTGACTTTTTTCCCCAAAATAAAAGATAACGTCACAAGAACAATTTAGTTAGTGAATGTTTTTGAAGTTTCACATCCAAATGATACTTTGAACTTTGACAAAACAATTCTAAATTCACACAGAACTGGTAAGGTGTTTCGGCATAATCACTCAATAATTGCATTGCTTTCATTGCAGCTCACAAAGTCACTTTATTCTCAAATGTCTTCACATCACCCTTGTTCTTAAAAATGGGAACTGGCACACTTTTTCTCCAATCCTCAGGCATCTTTTCTCCTACTCGAGTTCTGTTGAACAGCATAGTCAAAAACTCAACAGCAAGCTTTCTTAGATGCTTCTATACTTCCACAGTTATGTCATCAGGACCAACTGCCTTTCCATTTTTCATCTTGTAGTGCATTTCTAGCGTCTCCGTTACTAATCATTGCTACTTCCTGGTCTACCACGCTAGCCTCTCCTACTCTCCCTTCTCTCTAATTTTCATGGAATGTTATGTGTCCTGGAATGTTCTGTATTCATCCTCATGTATTTTACCCAGAGATTTTATGTGAGAACACCTGCCATTATCATTACTCAAATTGCCCATTTTGTCCTCTGAATGAAGGGCAAATTTAGCCTATTGAGTTGCTACCATAGTGTTGATTCAATTCAGCAGTCAGACTTAGAGGTCTGGAGTAATTGCGTTCACAAATCGTCGCGCGCACACGCATATTGTGCCACTACCCCCCGATGGAGGTAGCAATCTAATGCAATTTCCCCCCGCTGCTGCCATGGTGTGTACTCTTCCTCCTTTTCTCTAGCAGCAGCCAGAGTTCTATGCTCTTCTCATCAGTCACTTACACCACCATCATCCCTTCCCCATGCAGGTTTTGCCCTGCTATTTTTACAAAGATAAAGTAGCAATGGGCCTTTTTGTGCTATCGACAGCCACAGCCTCTGCAGCGGCAGCCTGCCCAGTAGATAAACAATTATTTTCCTTTATCATGAACTTGCCTTCATTGGCGGCCAGTTACTCTCATTCTAATAAATGTCCTCCGTCACCTTTTGCTCCACTCGTCTCCTTTCAATCATTTAACTAATTCCGCAAAGAAATATAGCTCGTGGATATGAGGGTGATCTGATTTAGAATTATGGAATGACATGTTTTTTGTTTTGATGAATAAATGCGTGCATAATGCTAACAGATAAAGGTGATGAGCCAGGCATCGGGATGGAAAGGAGTCCATTTATGACCCCCACCTCTTTGGCTTGCTCTCTCTTTGCTGTCCAAGGCAGTGTGACATGTGGGCTAATACTCTGCCCCACCATGACCCCCCCTCAGCCCACAGCCTCCTCCTTCCTTCTGTAGATATTTTTATTCGTTGGCACCTCTGTGTAGATAGGCCATTGGGTTCCTGTCTGCCGGGGCAGCTGGCCGCCATGAAGGATAAGTAGATTCAATCAGGCGTTACAAATCAACTTTTCCACCAGCATCCTGGGAAGAACTGATAATACAGGTTTCTAATATCTGGCCTGTCTGGCAGAAGAGGAGAAAAGGGAAGAGCGCATTGGAGGAAAGAGAGGAATGAACACATTGATTTGATGCGGCTAATAGTTAGTTGATAAGCACCCTGGTGTCGTGAAAAAAAATGAATGGAGAAGCAGCGCAGTGAAATAGATTTGGTCCGTCTTTTTTTTTATTGTATTTTTTTGGGTCTCTTTCCCATTATAGTTTGGGCATGTATCACAGGCATCAGGTCACCAAGGTGTTTCAAAGGATGGCCCTCCACTCCCATCCTCCATGCACTGCCTATTTGAACAGGAACATTTGAATTCACCAAACATTTTGTCCACTGCTTGATGCTTGTATGAATATAATCCGACCTGACCGATGATGAGTTTCATGAATCTATCTGTGAAAAAAACTCAAACTGTTTGGGAAGCCAGCAGACACTTTGTTTCCACATTTAGGAGATGCTTTGTTGCACTCTGTGTTACAGTAATTCCAAATATTTTTAGCTGAAACTGGACTTGAAACCATAACAAGAAAAGCACTTAGCGTCGTTTGTTTTTCTTTTAGAAATCGCTGTTTCCATTTTAGGGTCTTCACTGGACCTTGTACTTTTTGAAATACTTATTTTGCATCTAAACCTTGGTCAATTGATCTTTTTGTAATTATTTTTTATGCTCTACCACAATTGCATCACTTTGAATTTGTGGGAATGCTTCCAGAAAGCTTCTGTTCACACCCCTGTTGGATAGCTTTCTTTCGACAATCCTCTGAAAAAATAAATAAATAAATAAATAATCGTAGGGTCTGACCAACGGACTTGCCACATCGGGTCAGATAAAGCCTGTTGAGTCCCCCTTGTCTGATCGAAATGCGACAGTGCGAACTCTGCCACTCTGACCTTTCACACTGGCAACGACTGAACTGATGGCAAAGCTAACGAGACACTGACACGACGTGACAGCCAGTGGTGGCAAGCAATTACTCTCCCAAAGAAAACTACAAATGGATATAGACGGGATGAAACTCTTGCAATGTAATCTTTTAAAGATAAACCAAAACAAGCTTCTAGGTGATGATTATTTTCCCCCTTGTCGTAATTTTTATTGAAATGTATTCTTGTCCTTTAAAAAAATCTTAATACATCGAGACAGGATGACAGTTCTGTAATATTTTTGATTGTAGGGTCAATAACTGTAGCAATTCACATTTGGATGAATGAAACTCTGCAAATTGAGGATCCCATGTAGCACATTTCTACCTTAAAAGTACTCTTAAAACTTTAATACTAAACTCATTCACCTAGTGACTCAATACTGAAAAGAATATATAGTCACAATAGGAAAGTGAAAACCCAGCTTTGGGAATAGCTGATGGTTCAGTTTGTTGCTCCAGGACGTTTCAAAATGGGGGATTTGGGGGACCCGCAACATTTAGTTTAAAATAGGAACGCTGTACCACCTGGTCAATGCTGGATATTTCCAAAGCACATTTCCTAGCAGAAAAGTACATACAACCACCTGTCAACAGGGGGAACGGAGTGGAAGGGTTGGGGAGGCGACGGATCTAATTGCCGACAGATTAGGCTCAATACTGTTCGTTTTCTTGATGTGAAGCAAAATCCTTGAAACATGGGGGGATGGCACAATGTCCCTAACGTGGTGGAGTGGAAGGTGCCCCATATCCTGGTGTGTGACCTGATTACACATGCCCAAGTGGTTGGGGATAAACCACTGGAATAAATAAACAACCATTCACACTCACATTCACGCTATTAAAGGTTATCATCCATCCATCCATCCATCCATCCATCCATTTTCTGTACTGCTCATCCTTAATGTGTTCTTGCTAAATTTATTTACATATCGACAAACAACCCTTCACACTTAACCATGAACCTAAAAAACATGTTTTTGGAACCTGGGAGGAACCCAGATTATCTGAAAACCCTCACAAGCACACGGAGAACATGCAAACTCTACAAAGGAAGACTGGAGTAGAGATTCAAACCCAGAACCTTAGAACTGTGCAGCAGATATGGTAATTGCGGTATTACCATATCTGCTCATTCTTACAAAAGAAAATATTACTGCAATTATCTCAAAAGAAATAAGTCCATTTTCAAATTGAATTTTGGAAAACGTTCCCCTGGCCAAACCACAAAATCAGTAAGATTGACTAAAATGCTTGCTGACACAAGTCCCCCCACTCCCCCACCCCAAAAAGGATGTCTTTCTTCCAATAAATGGTCAAAGAGCGCCTGGTTGTGTTTCAATCAAGTTCTTAAACCAACACAGCCACATTCTTGAGGCTTAGAGATTGATGCATCTAAATCTCAATGAAACTGCCTTGACAGATCCCTGCACAGGTGACTTTCATCAGTATGAACTCAGTCACCCGGGGAGGACTTGGGTTGCTCTTTTAGGACTTGGGATCTCGGAATAGCTCTGCCTGTCTGCCTTGTCTGCTCCCTGTTTCTCCTGCTGTGACCTATTTATTGATGCTGTTGTCAGCTGACCTTTTTCTGGCTTTGGCCATGACTAATTTGGACTTGTTGCTGCACTATTAACAATATCTAGGAGGTATTGAGAACATGGGTAATTTTCATTACGACTTACAAGAGCATAAAATACTCGCATGGCATTGTCTTCCCTTGAGCATTACCATTAACTATAACATAGCCTAAACACTGTTTTGCCTTTTTGATCATTTTACTGTTGCTAATGAGAAGCTATGTTCATCCAGAGCAGTGTCTCTGATTCATTGCAACATATCAGGTGAGGTGACTTTGAAGGTAGTGTCAGCAAATCAATTAAGTCCTCGGTCGATAAATTAGCTGGCAGAAGATAATAAGTCCTATACAGTGCCACTTCCTATACTCCTGAATTTGACTTTGACAGATTGATGGCAAATGCCGTAAACGCTTATTTGGTTTGTTCATTTATTAGCTGTTTCTCACTCAATATATTCAAGGTCATTAAAATCCCAGTGCTTTGTAATTGATTTATGCTCAACTAAAATTATGTTGCAATACATTAAGGATGACAGTGAATAATTACAAATTGCTCTTCCCTCTGGAATTGCATGAGTGATGTTGCAGTAGAGCTAAAATGCCAAAGAATAAAATAAATGGACACAGGATATCAAACCAAACTCACAAATATGTCCCCTAGAGGCTGTCAGCATTGGAGCAATCTGTTTGGACGCATGCAAAAGAAAAAGTTTGTCCCAACTCAAAATAATACTCTATTTCTTAAATTCGGGGCAGGTGTATTTAAATTCATTATCTTAAGAAGGTGTCTATTTGAGAGGAGACCTTTATTTGTGTGTTACTCCACATTTGCTTGAAGAGCATGTGTGAAGCAGACAATCGAAAGTAATCCGGCAAATTTTAGAAAATATCTAGCTTTCCACTGTTGTAAGCAAAACATAAATTATGCTTGAGTCAAGGTATATGCAGTCATATGTGTTTTGGGGATGGAGAAGCTGCTGGTTAAATATATATTATCTCAGTAAAATCAGAGTGACACAATACCAGATTGTTAAATAACAATAAAATCCTGCACGTGTGTAGCTTGTCTTTGAATGTGTACAAACACTGAACATTCCTGTTGTTCTTTTATACAAAACTAAGTTAAATTAGCAAGAGTTAACTTTTTGACTAACACTGTTGTTTGTTCCAGTATTTAAACGTTTTACATGAAAAAACTTCCAAGATACACCAAATGAATCATTTTAATGGAATCAAAGCTGAAATATTAAATGTGAAGGATTATCAGATCTGTTAATTTGAAAATTTTTATATTATATATTTTCTCATTGTACATAAGGACTGATCTGATTTTGTTTGTGACGTGTCATTATTTTATTTGTCTATTAAATACTACAATATTTGTTGGCGAATAACAAGTAATCAAAAAGTACACTTTGAAATATGTAGTGTTACAATCATGGAGTGAAGATAATTTGTTTCTTGTTTTTATGAGCTCATGTAGATATCTACTTAGCTAATCTAGTACCTGTCATGTGTGCGATGTAAATGCTAACCAAGTCAATGTGTTGGGTCCCAAACACAATTGCACTGCCATGTGGGAAGAAAAGACAAGAAATCAAAAAGTACAGTTTGAAAAATGAAGTGTTACGATCAAGAGAGTGAAGATAATTTGGTTCTTGTTTTTATGAGCTCATGTAGATATCTACCTAGCTAATCTAGTACCTGTCATGTCTGCGATGTAAATGCTAACCAAGTCAATGTGTTGGGTCCCAAACACAATTGCACTGCCATGTGGGAATTTGGCTACTGTCTAGGTTATTACACCTCTTATTTACTGAAAGGAAAAAAAGGCCATTTTGGGTGTGTGGGAAAAAAAACAAATTAATTGTTGCAGACTTCAAGACATCTCACTCTCAGCATGTTACCCTGAATATCAATTGTGTTGTGGTGGTGTGGATGCACAGCACCAAGTTCCTGGGAATGCACATCACTGGGGACCTCTCCTGCACCAGCAACACCTCATCACTAGCCAAGAAAGCTCACCAGCGTTTCCAATTTCTGCGCAAACTGAGAAGATCCAGAGCCCCGACCCCCACCATCTGCTGGTCCGCAAAGGACCACAGAGAGCATCTTGACCAACTGGATCAGTGTATGTTGAGGAGCCTGCACCGCATCCTGTTGCGAGACTCTCTGTGGCATAGATAGGGCAGCTGAGAAAATCATTGGAACCTCTCTTCTCTCCTTGCAGGACACTTACAGTACCAGCCTCACTTGAAAAACCCTCTACATTTCAAGGGATGCTACTCATCCGTCATTGTCTCGTCAGTCTGCTGCGATCAGGCAGGAGACTGCGGATTCTGCTGGCAGGGACTATCCAACTCAAAGACAGTTTTATCCATTAGGGTGTCAGGAATCCGAACTCTCTGCCCGCTTTGCCTCTTCTGTCCTCTGCCCAACTGAATTCTAAACTCTGATATCCCAGAAACAAGTATATAAACAATCACACACACACTCACCCAAGACTCAGGGTCGGGGCAGCTGCTTTAACACCATTGTGGTTTTGTCATCTAATTTATAAATGTCTCATTTGCCTTGGTTTTCTGACCTTGACTGTTGCACATGTTGGCTGACCTTTGATATTTGTATACTCATACTTTTTCTACTTTAGATACTATAGTTTATTTAACTTTTATATTACTATTTGTAGTGTCTTCTGTAGCACTGTGGGCCCTTGAGTACCATAGTATAATTCCTCTGTATGTTACGCAATTAGAAGAATTGACAATAAAATTACTTTGTAACCTTGTTTGTTTGAGTTAATAGAGGCACAAAATTAATAAGAGGTCACTAGTAGGAGGCCACTAGTCGAGTATCTACGGCACTTTCCAGAGTCACTGTCCCGCGTCTATTTGGGGAGTGGCATTTATATTAAGTTTGGGGGAGGTGGACATATAGCAAATCGTTCAGGCATGTGTTTGCTATGTGCATATTAGTTGATATAATTTCGTTGTTTTTCTGCAAAAGCATCAGTGTGAATAATTGTCCATCAGCATTGACAAAGCACCACAACTAAAGATGCAAATCCATTTGACACCAGGCCCTCTCATATTCAGTGCTCCATCAAATTCCACACCAGCGACAAGATCCACATAGTTATTACATCAAAGCAAGTGCATGGAGTATTACAATAATCCAGAAAAAAGTGTGGGAAGGGTAGTGGCGTGCACATCAAACATGGAAGAAACCACAATAGGGAAGTGGGGTCGGGACCTTCTGGCTGTCGCCTGGATAATAAAAGGAGGTTTTGTGCAGAGAACAAAGCAGGCAAGGTGAAATACCTTGGAGTGACAATGTGTGAACAACATCCTACATCAAGTCAGTCTGAGCCGACTTAAATACACACCGGGGGAACATAAATGACTGTTAAGGGGGTTGAGGCAATTGCTAAATTTTCATCTATTGATCCTATATGTGCCATCCGCCTTGTAAACACGGTCACTGTCCACCACCATCTGCTCTATGGTGAAGCCATCCGTTGGAGAAAAATCCAATGAAATGCTCGATAAGACGACCGCTAAAAATTCACCTCATTTACTTTGATCTGGGACTCTTAGAGAATTAGGATGAACAATTTTGCTTAACATCAAGTGGTTCAATTGGATAGTTACACTTTCCTTGCTGGGAATATGTGCTGGCTTCCAAGGGCAAGCATCAAAGGATGAGGAGGGAGTTATTCCTTTGTCGTAAAGGCCACTCGGTTGGCAGTTGAACCCATTGCAATACCTCTGAGGAGTCAGCATGCGGACTTGCTCTTGATCTGTTTGTGGAAAGTTTCTGCTGAATGATTCCATAGATGAAGCAGAAATGCATTTTTAACGACTAGCCTGAGTCCAGACTGGACATGCAGCTTTTATCTATACACACATCCCTAATTCTTGCAATTCCACAATAAGGAAAAAAAAGGCTTTAAAGGCTTTTGTATTGGTGTTTTGAAATGTTTTGGATCACTTAATTGCTGCTCTTAGATCTTTGACTGATTGCCGCTGCTAATGGGGGAACTGTAGCAGCACTGATGAGAAACAGGGTTATTTCAAATATGGTATGCAATTCAAAAATTCCCTTCTCCTCCCTCTTTGATTGCACTATAGTCTTAATAGTCATCCACTGTGGTGTCTATGACAGGAAAATAACGTAGTTTTTGCAGACTCTATTGGAGAAATGACTTTGAAGGTAGATGGAAAAGGCGCGAGATCAATATGTTTCAGGCAACCATGTTGTTTTTTTTCCTTTCCCAGCTGCATTTCCACCTTCCCTTTGAGTTGTTTTGACCTTGATCTCCAGGCAGATACGTCTGCTCTGCTCCCCAGCTTTCAGCACTCCGTGATTATCCTGTACGGCAAGAAAGATAACCTGTGTGGTGTGATTTTATTTTATTTTTTCTTCTCCCGCTCCACAACCAGAGGCACCACAACCCCTCGCGGTCCGCGCCTTTATCTTGCCTATCTGTAAGCATAAAAAAAAGAGATGTCACTGCAAGGCCATTGCACACCTTCATCCTGAGCATTGCCCTCATTATTTTTATTCCTTTGTTGTCGAAATATTTGAGATAATCGAATTTAACGAAAGAAAAGGCCAATTGAAAAGCAGCGGCATTAACACAGTTGTTATAATGATGGTTGTAGTTCAAATTTCCCAAACTATCATGAATATTATGATTGGAATGAAGTTATTAGAAGCAAATTAATGAATAAGTACAGGTAATCTTGATTTATAACTTCCCTTCCCTTGTAAACTGATTTTGTTTGTAATCAGGACATAACCTCCACTGTATCACCAAAGCAAGCTAACACAGTAGAAAATTCAAAATTGTAGTCAATATTTCTGTGCAAAACGCTTCTAAGCCATAAATAATAAAATGATAATATTAAAAAAAGGAACAGAATGCCCTTCTTGGTTGGTCTCAAGTTGTGCACAACATACAGTAAATTGCTAGAGGCATTTGGTGAATTCCCTAAATCCACACATCTATCCATTCATCCATTTTCTTCCGCTTATCAGAGTTTGGGTCGCAGGGAAGTCCAGACTTTACTTTCTCCACCCACTTCCTCCTACACTTCCAAGGGGATACCAAAGCGTTCCCAGGCCAGCCGAGAGATATAGTCTCTCCAGCGTGTCCTGGGTGATCACCGCTGTCTCCTCCTAGTAGGATTTGCCGGGCACACCTCACGAGGTATTTGTCCAGGATGTAGACTAATCAGATGCCCAGCCACCTCATCTGGCTCTCCTCAGTGCAGGTGCCTGAGGTTCTCACTCTATAAGGGAGAACAGATACACCTTGTGAAGGAAACTCATTTTGTCCACTTGTATCCAGGATCTTGTTCTTTTTGTCACAACCCACCCTACCCTTAATCATTGGTGATGGTAGGAACGTGGATAGAGAGCTTCATCGTTTAGCTTAGCTCCTTCTTCACCACAACAGACTGATACGAAGCCTGCATCATTGCAAACACTGCCCCAACCTGCCTGTTGCTCCCCCATTCTATATATCACTCGTGAACAAGACCCCAAGATACTTAAACTCCTCCACTTGGCGCAGGATGTCATCTCTGATCTGGAGTGGGCATGAACCCTTATCTGACTGAGAACCATGGTCTCTGATTTGGAAGTGCTGATTCTCATCGCAGCAGCTTTACACTCTGCTGTGAACCCCTCCAATGAGAGTTCAAGATCACAGGCAGATAAACTTCATCTGCAAAAAGCAAATATGCATTACTTGGGCCAGCAAAACCGGACCCCTGTTAATATGACTGCATAAACACACACACACACACACACACACACACACACACACACACACACACATTTTCTTGTTCTTCTTAGTCTTTGGTATTTCTTCATTTCATGTTCCTTTTTTTTTTGTATGTTGCTATCTCACAGGACTGCTACATCTTTCACAACTGCTATCTTATGATGTTTATCCACTACCACCTTGTCAGACTTGTTAGCCCCCACCAGTTTGTAACTCTGGAACTGGATGTCCCACAGGATCTTGGCCTGGTTGTTCCCCACCACCACGGCCCTGCCTTAGTTGAGGCCTAGGAATCTGCACCTCCACTCTAAAAGGTGAACGAATGTAAGATGGGATATCTGCCTAAAACAAACACCTAGCCTGTGTCATCCCGAGATGATTGTTCAAAGAGAGGTACCCTTTGAGGGATCAGTAGACAGCAATAGATCTTGCAACTGTTCGCACAGAACGATCCGGTGCATGCAAATAAATGGTATGCTGCAGCTGGGCAGCATTCCCAATGAAAACAAAATCAGGGAGCATTAGCATTTTTCAGCTGTGCTTCAATCACGGCCCTCTGTGGTCTCTGATTGTCATGTCCCTTATGGGGATTTGAGGCAGGAAGAGCGTAGCGCTACAGCCGTAGGGATATGAAATGGTTTCACAGCGAATTGTCTCCATGCACTACTGGCTGCTTTCAACCTGACTGCTTAGCCAACCAAAGGGAATCTTCAACACTTACATTTGGCTGTGGGTCTGACTGACTGGCTGACTGCCTGATGCATATGCTTTTAAGGTTGATGGACATTTTGGAATATTTTCAGGCAGAGTTCACAAATAGGCGGCTCCCGTTCTCCAGCATATGGATCCTATTATTAGAAACCTTTTATTTGATTATTTTGACCCATGGTTTTAATTTAACCAACATAAAAGTACAATCTTAATTTATCCAGATGGCCATCTTCTCTGGTCATTACGCTCATCATAGTAGGGAAATGTGAAATATACAAAAAACTGCATACATTTAAACTGCATGTATCATGACTCATTCATTCAAATCGTTCATTCAGTCTCGCTTTAGGGGTGGGAGTGTGCGTGTCTGCGTGATGGGCAAGCGGTGAGGAGAGACAGATAATGTGCTACAAAGCTGGGAAAACAAAAATACGCATACTAAAACTGTCTCATGCATTTTCACTCATCTAAAGATTGATCCAAATGTTTTTAAACATCCACCCACCTATTTTCCATACTGTCCTATTCAGGCCGTGGCTGAAGTGAGGTCTATCCCCGCTGACTTTAGACCAGATGTCAGTTACACACTGGAGTGGTCGCCATCTTACTTCAGGGCACAAGTTGACAAACAGCTCTTGACATTCACACTTCAGAGTGCGCAATTAACACATTTTTAGAATGTGGTAGGAAGTCTGGGTATGTAAACACAGCAGATTGCGTGTATCCCAAAATATTTTTTAAATGTGGGCATGGCAAAATAGTTGGGAATGAGTCATAATTCATGCTAGAAATATTTAGCATCTAGGCTGGATGACAGTTTGCTGAAGGGAATCTCTTTAGCTTTTAACTGATGACATCTGTTTAGAAGTGTTTATCTAAATTTAAGGATGTTTAAAAGAAAAACAACATTCCAACATCAAGCAAAGAGCGATAAATACGTACAATGGATTGTTTTCCTCATCTGTGGAAACGGAGAACAAGTATAGAAACCAATGTATGGAAGAGCCACCTTAAATTCTCTTAGTATTTCCACCATTGTTCAAAAAATTGTGCAAGTTGTACAAGCGAAATCAACAGTGTCAGTCCTGTTTAGTACGGACGTAACGGCAGCTGCAACACCAAATGCATTACATTTTCATTACGACCAGAGCAACATGGCACATTGCTAGGTGGACTCCTGGTGGACCCTATTTATTCTGAATGAAGAGGTGGCCGCTGCAGTTCGATGACCTCTTATCTGATGGTGTGTGGCTGTCACTGAAGCCATCAGAGTGAAAGTATTAAGCTTGCCTCATATCGATAGAAGTCCTGAATGGACCTAAATGCGCGCACACACACATACACACACACACAATGTGGTTCGTCCTTTTGAAAAACATTACAAAGGCTTATTAGTTCAGAGCTTCTGGGTAGGACGATAAGTTTTCATCTTGAGAACGGGAGGAAAAAGAGAGAGTCAATAGTCTTCCCTCAACTAGATATTAAACAAATCAGCCGTGCACGCCGCCCCATCCCTGAATATCAATGATACAATGATTTCATATTGAGTGTACGCCACACAACATTTACAACATGTGCTGGGCAAGAACAGAACCAGTACTTATGGAGCAGTTAAGAGGGCGGCTAGGATTTACTGATCACTACTTTTGAAGATCTAAGCTAGCATTCTAGAAACGTTAGATTTACAAAGATACTGATAGTCAAAGGAACTCGCAGTCCTGTGAAGCTTTTGTCGCGACTATAAGCTCTCATGACCTTCAGAAAGTGTATGCTTTTCAAACAAAGGTGGGCCTCCATGCATCACTTCACTAGCACATTAAACGTGTACAGAAATTCCAATAGCAGTTGCACAAGTGACAAAATGAGCACTGCGTTTAATCAACTCAAAACAATATCACTTCCATGACCCAACATCACCAACAGTCTAATGAATCAAAATGTTGTTGTCTTTATTACAGCATGTTTGGTCATAATGTCATAAAGACCTGCTTCGCCTATGCAGGATTTTTTTTTTTATTATCAGATTGGACCAAATTACTTTTCCCACATCCATAATTTGTTACTGTCTTTCTGCATTAAACTCAAAAATCCCTCAAATTATGTAAGAGAACAATGGTGAGCTTTTCAAGCAATTTTAATAGGGGCTGTGCACAATTCATTATTTATAACCGTGACATTTAAGCAGCTAAAAATGTGACATTTGAGGCTAATCCCTAAAAAATTAGTATGATCTTTTCACAGATTAGACATAAAACAGATATATTTAAAGACCAATGGATGACTGACAGGATGAACGTTATATATATATAAAAACAACTTCTTTGCTTAGGAACAGAGCACTTATGCTCTATACTGTGAAAATATCTCAGTGAAAATTTATAGTATTAATTAATTTAGATGTTTAATAAATAAGAGTAGAAATAACCATCTCCAGTGTCAAAATCGTTACCATCATAAAAGCTATACTCACATTCTTTGAACATTCTCAGCTGTAGCATACAGCGGAAATAAACATCCATTCATTTTCTGAGCTGCTTATCCTCACGAGGGTCGCGGGAGTGCTGGAGCCAACCCCAGGCGTCATTGTGCGTGAGGCAGGATAAACCCTGCACTGGTTACCAGCCAATTGCAAGGCACACGGAGGACAGACGACAGTCGCACTCACAATCACACTTTAGAGTGTCCAACTAATGCCTGTTTTCGGGATGTGGGAGGAAACCGGAGTGCCCGGAGAACATTCCTGTTCAAGTACAAAGTTTTTATGGTATAAAAACTAGAGTTCAAGATAAATAATTTTTCCACCATTAATGGTGGATGTACAACTCAACCGAGGGGAAAGAAAAAATATTTTCTATAGGGGAAATACAGTAGATATGAGCAACTGAGACAGTGATTGTATTAAGAATTAACAAGTCACGTTCAAACATGTTAAATGAATGTCAGGATGCACCAACTACCAAGTCACATTTCACAGTCCAAGCTGTCATTGCAAAGACCTTCGATAGCATCAGTCAGGAGAACTGTACAAAAGAATTTCCAAGGCATTAAATATCCCATGGAACATGGTGAAGACAGTCATTTATCATGTCTCATCTCATGTCCCCTGGATAGAGTGACAAGATGGAAGGCCTATCTTACAAAGAAAAACATCCAAGTTTGGCTACATTTGACAAAAACATTTTAAATCTCCAAATGCATATGGGAAAAAAAAAATTATCCTACTTTTTGCCCATAGTTACAAAAGGTATGTTTGGCGCTTTCGCATCACTGCTCTCCTGACTAACGGTAAAGTTAGCACAGTATTATGCTTCAGGGACGTTTTCTTCAGCTGGAACTGGTGCCTCAGTCAAAGAGATTTATTCAAAGTTCTAAATAGCAGTGAGTGTAAGAACAAAACCTTCAGGAAAAGCCTACTTCAACAAACACATTTTATTTGAGGTTAAACAGAGGCATTTTAAATGACAGGTATTTGCTGGCTAGCATTTAACATGAGTTTGAATGTGATTGGTCAATTCTGAACACACCTACATCCTCAGTTATAACGTGTCCACACTTGTGCAACCACCTCACCTCTCTTGTTTGTATTTATTTCCCTTCTGGAAATAAATTCAGTTTTTCAATAGAGTTGTACACACTATAAGTCATGGGATGCTTCAATGTGAAATGTACCTGTTGAGTTAATTCAGCAGCAACAAATCTATTGGGTGAAGTTTCTTCAACTTGTAACCACACTGATGCATTCTCCATCGTTACCGTTACCAATCTCTTGCACCTTTCATTTAAATAAAACCCATCTCCAAGGGAGAAATATTGACTGAGTCGGAACCTTTTGGTGCCATAACTAATAATTCAGCATCTTCATTTACCATCCATAATTCACCCCAGCAAGGCACTTTACTGTCTTGGAATAAATTGGAATATTTAAGCAAACATATATATGCCTTGTGGCATTTAAATAAGTAATACATCTGCCTCCCAAGTGTTCTCAGTTGTGTGGTAGGGTGGGGTGGGTGGGTAGTGCAATCCTGTATACAAATTTGATGCCCTGCTCACCAGAATGAGTGTTTTATTTTTCATGCGTTTACCATCCATTAGCTGTGTTTTGAGTCAGGTTGACACATTTTGAAATACGCTTATTCCAAATGAAGTCAAATTGAACATTGATTTGGCATGCTTTCCGATACTGTATGCAGCGATGCGTATGGCGCTTCCCTTTCTGCCGGATTTGTGCATGCACCTCTGACAAGATCCTGGCGAAGTACTGTAATCTCTCGAAAATAATGCACAACTTTTTACAAAAATATTTTCACAAAACCTAATAGAGCGCATTATATTTAGGTATAGATGAAAAATAAAAACTACAATCACATTGTGTAGTCGTATACATGTACATAGAGTGGTAAAAAAGGTATACATATACATTTGATATGATATTCGATGTCTTATGTTACACATTTATATATATTACGGTAATGTGCACAACCAACCTGAGTTCTATGACCTCCTCAGGGAGCTTCACATTTTACGATGGTTAGCGAAACATATTTGTTGCTGCTGAACTAAAGATCAGAATGACTGCCCGTGAGTTGGTTTTAACTTAAACTAAGACAAAAAATATCGACTACAACGACTATTTGTGCAGCCGCTTTTAAAAGAAATGTCATCGCTGACGCGGGCAACCCGGAAGCAGCGAGTCAATCAAAGCAACGAGAGCTCATTGGCATCAGGTTGTTTTCAAAACAGCGTAAACTCAGACTATGTAGTAAGGGCGTAATGAGTATATTAAAAAAACAACAACAAAAAAACGGGAGACCACACACACAATTGAAATGCTCATTTTTTTTTTTTAAATGTGCCCATTACGCTCATTTCTACGTAGTTAGAGCTGACGTTGTTTTGCTAGCCACTGGACGCCGTAGGAAAGCTGCTACACAATGCTGGATGGAGGTAGAGAGGCTGCGCTGTGCAACCCAAACTCTTGGGGTTAAAATATATTTCCTCTCAAACGCTATCGATGGCGCAGAGGATGACATGCGTGGGAGCAAAATGGGATGTTCATGATGCAATGCAAGAGGCACCGGAACTGTACCAAGTCATCAATGATGAGTTTGACAGTGATGCACCAGAGGTAGCTACGATGGATATTTTTCAGATAGGAGATGAGCCAGATGTTGCTTTTGAAGTCTTGGCCAAGGATGTGTAATGTAGAGGATAAACTGCACTATGCACAAACGTTTTATGCACAAATATTTAATCCCCCAAAAAATTTTGTTCAACAGTGTTAAATAGTTTATTTATTTAAGACTGTAATATGTGTTATCAACAGTATTAAAAAAAATGTTATGGCATTCTTGAGCATTTATTTTAGTCGGTTGAGGGACTCTCTTCTGACAATTACACTGACCAGCACAAGCGTGTCCTGTGGCCTGTCCCGAGTTATACATTACCGCTACATCTGCACATGCACAATGATTATTATTAATGATTGTTGTAAAAACAACACAAATACAAACCTAACAAAATATAAACACAGATCATTCCCAATATTTTGAGCATATGGATAGCAGCAAATTTGTGGTGCGCATTGTACATCGGTGCAAGGGTTTTCCAGATTTTTTTACAATTTTTTTTTTTAAATGTCAATTTTGGGGGTCCGCATTATACTTCAGGATACATTATAGTCGAGAAATTATGGTAGTCCTGTTCAAGGGAAAAGCCTCACTGGACTCCATATTTGTCTACCATGCTATAGAATTTCTTTATCATAGCCAAACATTTGCTTTTAGGGCTGAAAGTTTAGAACGCAACTGCTACATATATTTGCAAATGTTTATTAATTAACACTTTATACCTCACCTCTTACCAACAGTGTGAGGGGAAAGGGTCCAGCATGCCTTTGGCCCTACTGAGGGTCAACGGTACACAAAAAACAGTACACAAAATACATTTCTGTTTATTGGCAGGCAGCACATCTGCCTCACAGTTCGAAAGGTTTGGAGTTCGAATCGCTGCTCTGGTCAACCTGTGTGGGGTTTACATTTTCTCACAGTGCTTGGGTTCCAAAGCTTTCATCTACATCCAAAAAACATGCATGTAAAGTTACTTACTTACAGTTACAGTTCTGAGGACCTGGGTCGAAATCCCGGCCTCGCATGTGTGGAGTTTGCATGTTCTCCCCAAGTACTCGAGTTTCCTCCCACATACCCAAAACATGTGTTGTAGGTTGATTGGAGACTCGAATTTGCCCATGGTATGAATGTGTGAATATGAGTGTCAATGTCTGTTTGCAATGAGTCATTCTTGCATTTTTTTTATTTGTCTTTTTGCGGTGAGTCCGTATACTGATTCATTAGCAATAGTACAAACGAGTGAACAGCACGTCCCATTGAGCTTGACCGCTGCCTGAGCGCCGATTCAGCCACGAAGGGCTTCTTCCACCTCTTCCAAGCTCCCAAGTCACCCTCTCGCTCCGACTCCTGATATATTCACACAGCCGACTCGTCTTTTATTTGATTTTTTTCAAATGCTAATGACAGGCCGCGCTGAAAGCCTTAAATTGGGCCACGCAATTCAGCTTGTGGTGTTTGGTGAGGCCTATCTCATGTAGGAGACTGCGGTGTCCACCCCCCAGACTTCCACCCCTTGCCTCTTGTCTTTTGTGTGCTCTCAGTAATAGGCACAGATGTTCCTCTTGCTTCACACAAGGCCACTTTCCCCTCCTAATCGCCACCTTGTATGCGGACGGCTTGCACCTGCCTCGGCAGCTCTCTCCCCGTTTTCCTCACCCTTTCACCAACCCCTCCACTCTTTTCTTTCGCTTTCCTTCCCATTACTCCGCAACCACAGCCCCCAAATTTTGACGCCACTTCTCAGTCACTTGATTGTTTAAACAGTGAATTGGGGCCGACTGGCGAAGGCGAGGCGAGATCAGGTTGGGTGCACAGCGTTGAAAGGAAGGGATTTTTGTCATTTTGGGTACAAAAAAAAAAAGGGAGGCGAGCTTCTCTATAGTCCAGCTGGACAGAATTTGGAACTTAATACCCTTGCAACAGCCAAACCTCAACGGTGATGGGGTATTTAGGCTGCAGTGCTCCCATTGGACGAGTGGATTGAAGTGTGAAGGGGGGGTAAAGTTGTTGCCCGGGCTTAAAGAAATTGGACCAACGTGCCATTTTCCCCCCATTGCCCCTGTGGTGTCGTGTGATTTACAGTCATCTTCAAATGGGCCTTTCAAACTGAGCGTCCAAATTTGGTCTCTGTAGGGATTTGTGTGAGTGTGTGTGTGTGTGTGTGGGGGGGGGGGGGGGGGGGGAATCATATTCCGCCCGCTGATGTTTTTACAGCAAAATACATCTGATACACATCTTAACCACCTTGAAATGAAACCACTGCAGGTGCAACCGAAGCCAAATGGTACGTTTGCCATGTGTTATGCTTCCAAGTTAAAGAAAAGACCTTTTATTGCAAACAATTCTGTAATAGCAGTGAAGAATGCAGTATTGCTTCAAAAGAGTCCTTTTTTCCCCCATGAATTTAACGCTCAGACCAGGATGCTATGGTGATTGTGGAAGTTCTCAGGAAAATAACATTGCTCGCTTGCCTAACTTTGCGTGCTGCTCGGCAAAAGAAATCACGATTTGATCATCACTTCTAGTTTGGCAGATTTTTTACTCGTTCAACACACTGATAAAGAGGAGATGGACTTGAGCATCCGAGCATTAAATCAATAGATTCTATTCGTTGGCTTTGTGTGGTGTTGAAGATTTTTATTTTTTTTTCATATGGCCGCTGTTTAGTGTGCCAGTAGCGGGCCAAATAATTGATCATTACCCTGCAAGGCACTGTAGCAGAACCGAGGGACTCTAAAATCAATATCGTTTTTCCTCCTTTGCAACACATTCGTTTTAATGCCATCCCCCACCGCCATCAAGTTAAGGAAGTGACGATTGCTTCGAGAGTGGAATAGAAGATATTTATTATAACTTATTCTTTTTTTTGGGTTGTAACCTAGTGCATGACACAGCTAACACATCGGTGTATTTGACAGGTTTACAGTTCAATGGCGACCTTGTTTACCGCGTCTTCACCGAGTGTATCGTCACCTAAGCGTAACTTAGCCGCTAACTTGGCCTCGCTTAGGCTTGTTGGCAGAGAGTTTGATGTCAATTTTGATGTGACTAAACATTTTTTTAAGATTTTTTTGCTCTCATCTGAATCAAATGGAGCTTGAAATGAGCGTTCGATTGGTCCGTATTAGGGTAAATGACAAAGCTTTGTATTTTTTTGTTGTTGTATTTTCAATACACATGGATGTAATGTGTATGTATATGTCTAGAATGTGCCTGAAAAAATATCTCAATTATGAAATGGCAGAATATTTTCCAAAAATAGGTGTGGTTCCTTGTGTGAAATTCAAAACAATACAGAAATAGCCTATTAATTATAAATTATTTAAAACATTAAGATGATGTTTATACTCTGGCAATAATAAGACTAATTTCTGGGCAGTTTTTGACTACATTCTTCTGAGATCATATCGTCATGTGATCAGTGTTTGTTGATCATTATACACCCCTCCCCCATTCGTTCACAACAATTTCCAACTGTGAACATGCAATGCTAGCCCACATTTTACCCAGCACACACAGCACGGTGTGATTATTCAGCTTTCCGTGAGCTTTTTTGATTGCTTCTCTCAAAGGGGCAGAACATCGCAGTAGCATGCGTGCCGCTGGATAATTAGTGTTGTGATACAGGACCAACACGGGGCCCTCGTTTGTGAGAAGCCACAGGCCAGTTTGGTCAGTTTACCTTGACGGACACTAAAAAATCAAGTGCATTATGGCAAGTTGCAGGCAGTTTTGATCACATATTTATGCTGCTATATCTGTTTTAATGCAGGAACATCACTTTTTATTTGGCTGGAATTGATGAAATGCAGCAAAACAACATCTGTTGTCCTATTCACAAATCTATTTACTGGTATACTAACTGTTCCAATAATTGTAGCATATCAATTTGTTTTATAATGTAGAATATAATAGAATGTCATTCATTGTCATTATACATCTTGCAAAAATATAGCAGAGTTTCTGTTTCAGTGCATACAAAAGTGGAAGATAAAAATAAAAAAGTCAAGTGGTGTTTGCTTTGTATCTATCAAATAAACATACCAAATATATTTAAAAAAAAAAAAAAACTGTTACCTGGTCACTCTAAATGGCCCCTTGTGTGAATATTAGTGTGGCTGTTTGTTCTCTATGTGCCCTGCGATTGGCTGGCAACCAGTTCAGGCTGTACCCCGCCTCCTGCCCATTGATAGGTTGGATAGCTCCAGCACTCCCGAAACCCTTTTGAGGATAAGCAGCTAAGAAAATGGATGGATGGAAGTTACCTGGTATAAAGGCATTAGCATGCAAAATTGTTGGACTTAGTGTCCCCAATGGCATTGACTTGTTTTTATATTTAACAGTGATCAACTTCTTTGTGATGTTTCCCAAGTTTTTGAACAATTAAGTATCATATTTCAAAACCAATATTTGGAAGGGGCTATTGCAACAAACCCTCCATCCATCCATTTTTTACACCATCCTCTGGTTCCCAAGGAAGGGGTACTAGTGTGCCATCAAACTGTGCATAGTGAGGATGGGGAACTGCTGACCTCAACTCGGGACATTGTGACGAATTGGGGAGAATACTTCGAAGACATCCTCAATTCCACTGACATGCCTTTCCATGAGGTTGCAGAGTCTGAGGTGGGCCTTCCTTTCTCTGAGCTTGAGCTCACTCAGGTGGTTAAAAACCTCAGTGGGCCCCGGGGCTAGATGAGATTCGCCCGGAGTTCCTAAACTCTCTGGACGTTGTAGGGCTTTCCTTGTTGCCACACCTCTGCAACATTGCGTGGTCATCAGGGACAGAGGCTCTGGATTGGCAGACTAAGGTGGTGTCCCCCCTTTTTAAAAAGTGCCTGGGGCGAGGGAAATCTTGACTTCACTGCTAAATCTACTGACCTTTGACCCAACCTTTGATAAGTGGAAGAAAATAGATGGATGCGTAGATGGTTAACCTATTTAAACATTTTCTTGACAGTATCATTGATATAAAAATGCTACTTATCACATCATCTGGACAAGAAAAATCACAAAGTATATTTTCAGATTGGATGTTTGCGTGTGCAGTGTCCACTTTGAAGTTCTTGGGGACACATTTGCATGGTGCGATTAGGCAATCGACATATTCCACTGACATTCCCGTGTCACATGGCACATTTGCAAAGTCTTTTTCCAGACCTTAATGAATATCGAGTGTTCCATCTCTTTTTGCCTTCCAATTAATGAATAAATGTTGGTAATTATTTGACCAATGCCTCTCACTCTCATGACACATCCCATATCCATCACTAAGTTAAAAATAAATTAAAATCAATAGCGCCAGCAGACTCTTTGAACAGTGTCAGTGCTGGCTATGCGGGGACCTATGCTGGTTTGAATAACAACTATTGATCCTCCTTGAGGAATATTCTCTTTTATCGGCACACACCCCTCTTCTGCATTCAAGATAAGTGTTGCTCTTCTTTCTCACAGTTGCATACACAGACAGCCATTGACTCAACTGCATCTTGCTGCTTCTTATCAGCCGAGACCGCGATAAAGAATGCAAAAAGAAAAACAACAAAGAGCAGGAAGTTGCAAACAAAAAAAAGGCAGCTTTGTCACCAGTAAACATAGTTAAGACAATCTATATTTCATACAGTTCCCTTGCTTGTGCCTTGCCGTGCGCTTTGTGGCCTTTGAATAAACAACTCCTCGGAAAACAAACGGTTCCCTAAATTGTTGTAAAAATGGGCCTCGGCGGTGCTAGTGGTAGCGGTAGCTCAATCCGGCCGGAGGCCCAGGGAGCGTGGGGAGCGCAGATAACGTGTGTCAGCAAACATTGGCTGGCCTTTATCACAATGAGCTTTCTGTGTCGGAGGAGCTAAAGGGCTGGCCAGCTAATCGCCCTCCACAGAGAGCGCATTCCTGCGGGTCAGGGCCTCGGGCTTCTAAGTGTAAGTCTTTGTGCGCTTGTGTGAAGAGAAAAACCCCTGCCCCCTAAAACCAAAGACCGTTGGGGTGTTTGCATGACACCGCTTTTAACTTTAGATGTAAACAAGAACAACAAAATCACAATTATAGCAGTTTCTTTATATCACAACACAGCTATGGTGGAAATTGACAGTTACTGTTTCTGCGTTACAGTTATTACCCACATGTTAGTAGTTCACTATTCACAAATCCAGTTTTTGTATTTTATTTTATTTTTTTTAGTAACAAGTTGTGTGTGAACGGTAGACTTCTGCATTGTGTAGATTTAAAGACCACGTCGTGACACAGGATTCATCTCCAAGGCCATCTCCATTTATTTGACACAGCTGCCATGAACAAGGCAAAACAAACACTTTGTAGTTTCTGTAGCATCAACCGAGGACCTAGACAAGTGTAACAAATATATTATCCTCTATATATACTACATAGTGCGAATACTCACCCAGCCATCATGTAATTTAGCAAAACATACATCGTCGAAAAGAGGAGGGGTGAAGATGGTAGCGGTACTTATTACGGGAGGGTGTGTCCCCTCTGGAAGGGTGGGACTTAATTGCAACAATCTACATAGAGTTAATATATCGGGCAACTTTTTACAAATTTTGTCATTATAAACAAACTAAACATATATACTTTTAACTCTGTTGCATGTGAACACAGAGACTCTTTGCTGTAGATGCAGTCACAATTCCGATATCTTTTTTTAAGGCAATGTAACAGAAGTTTGAAATTCTGTTATGCTGTTTTGGGATTTTTGTTTGTCTATAACTGTAGAAACTGTTCAAAATTTATGATGGTAAATCGTTCTGTATGTTGTCAGCATGGAGTTGGAGTGTGCTGTTGCCTGACACAACTGGTTGTATTGAGTGTTGGAATAACATCTCCCAAGTCATTCATTACAAAATCTATTATGCTAAAGACATACGGTACCAAATAAGCAAACGGTTAGCCGAGCTTCTTATAGTTTTCTTCTACTACTCTTTCTTCATCTTTGTATTTCTCAGCAGTCGAGTTGCCCCGTGGCCCCGTGCGGCCTCTCGTTTTTCATTTTTGGTAGTATGTCAGATATTGGGATGGGTGTGGTGTGCGGGTCATCTTGAGTGGACCTCACCACACACGTATCAATATTATTGCCTTTCATGTTTGTGGTCCCTTACATTTGAAAAGATGGTGAGGAAAGATGTTAAAAATCAATGTGTAGCCACCAATATAACTTTCTATACTGTGACATCCAGTGAACCGCACATGAATCAAGATTTTTGCTTGAATGTGAGGATTTGTTTACTCTCATTTTACACACACACAAAAAAAAAATCCAAAATATATATTTAAAAAAAACATCTGGCATTCTTAGACAATGCTGTTTGAGTGTGTCTTTGTGTGTGTGTGTGTTGTGAAGTGAGGGCTCACTCTTGGTTGCCTCGGAGCGGGGTGAGAGTTTACAGCCAAGGACATAGCGAGGAATTAAGTTTCACACGAGCATGAAGGCTTTTGCTCTCTTAACAAATGACATCCGAGGAGAAGGCACACTAAAAGCACTCGGGGTGATTCCACTTCGGCTGCGAGCTTTGCCTCCAGGCATCTTTTCATCTCGGTTCACGACTCCACAGTTTTGCCCCCTCGTGTCTCTTTAAGTGTTTTCTGTGCCGGCACAGCAGCTCTGAACTGTTGCAAACCTCACTGCAATAACACCATGTCTTGTCTCCCTGCTGCTGCCTCAGGACGAAGGAAAAAAAAAAAAAAAAAGAAGAAATAGGGGTGTGGGGGCGGGGGGTGGTGATAAAATAAAAATCTCATCATCTGCAGTTGCACGTCATAGCCAACAGATGTCAGTCTTTTCAGTAGATTGACATCCCTTTAAAACAAAACAAGTGATGTCAGTGCCTTGAAAACCGTTACAGGGCAAGAATAACATCATATTATGAACGAATGTTCTTTGCTAAATGTATTATTAGGCTGTTTGACATTAATAAATGAGTAATTATTAATTCATCAATGTTTCATAGAAAAGGCAAATTCTTTTTATAAATTGTATACCTCTTATTTTTGGATAGTCTTTGGCGCTATCAAACAATGCATTATATATGTACTGTATGTATATTGGTGCGTATAATCATTCTTATGATGTTTTATTCTTTGACTGTTCCAAGGTGCCCTCAAGATCCTTCAAAGAACAACCCGATATAATCCTAACGGTGTTCAAATGTGGTGAGTGCCCTAACACTGTTTGGGACTTATTCAACCCCACTCTTGAACACTGTTACCACTATCAAATTAAAAATAAAAACAAGTTTATGACATGTAGAGTTTCAAGATTCACATCACCAGCATTTCTTTATACTAAAACACACTGGTTAATCTAAAAATCTATTTTAAATGACACAGGTCCCAGACCCAGAATAGCCTGTACATAACTATATGTCAGGGTTAAAGAAAGAGGCAATGCACACGTTTTGCTGTACCTGGTCTTCCTTTTTAAAAAAAAACAAAAAATGTGTACATCATGTATGTTAATCAGACATTCAATCGATCCCTCAAGGAAAAGTCACTTTTTGCCATGTCTTGTCTGATAGGCCCAAGAACAGGGTCAGACATAGCAAAAAGCCCCCATGCACACCCACCCACAGAGCCACGGAGCCCTCGTGTCCTGCTCAATGACACTTCATCAGGATCTCCTCTGACACAGAGGCTTGAATCCTAACCATGTGGTCAGAAATAGCCACCGCATAATTTATCCCACCTTTCTCTCTGACATGCAGGAAAATATTGGAAGGAACATGCTAATGCTTTGAAATGATTGCTGCTCACTCGTTGCAGTGCATCAGCCCGCCTGTTTAATCCTGTTTATTCGTTCAGATGCGGATAAGTCCTGGGAAATAGCTGCTATCCTGATCATATTTATCCGGTGATGAAAGATTACCGTCCAAATGTGCTTTGCATAGACAAGGCATTGCATTGGTACAATGAGTTTTGGATTGGGTGGAGGGGGGCCTTACAATTTTGATCCCCTTTGTCTAAAAAGAGGAAAAGAAAAACAGCATGAATGAAAATCCAGTGAGCTATCTAGTTACTGGAACAAGATAATTCCTGCCAATAGTGGCCATCCAAACTCAGTCAGTTCCAGTCTTTTAGCACTCGGGTTTAGGACCTTCTTACCATGGAAATATGGTAGACAATCCAAATGAACTGTTGCACGAGGCTGTAAAGTTTCTTTTATTGAACTTTCTACATGAGAAAAAAACTGTTTTTGAATTAAAAGTTCGTACTTTGAGGCAAATTTTAGGTAATTGAACACTTTTAAACGTCATGTGAATTTAATAAGTTAACCACTGCAATGAGACAAATCCTGGAACAATAACTTACATAACGAACCTTACACATATGACAAAAGCATGTCGCAAATGTACACTATCCATCTAATTTTTTACATCAGTAGTCAAACAAGCATAAAAATATGTTGACCACCTTCAATAATAAAGAAAATAAAACTGTTATAAATAAGCATCACCGTCGTTAATGCTTCATGCTACTGAAAAAAAAAAAAATTCCAAAAGCTCTTACTAGTTCAACTAAACAAACGACATTTTATCTTATCAAGTTACTCACCTTTTGCAGTTTTAGAGGTTCATTTTTTTTTTAGTGGTTCTGTCCTCTTTCCAATTTTTTAAATTAGATTTATCATCGTCAATACTCATTTGGACCATCATTTCTCTTTTCAATATTTGATGTATAAATACATGGATTTATGAGTTTGTAACTCAAAGTACTGCTGTATATGCAATTGGGACATTAGAACCTGGATATCATTGCTGACCAGACTACCTAAGTGACCTTGCCCAAGGAATTGACCTCTCTCAACTTCTCTGGGATGCAACATCATAGATTAGTAACCTTTATATAAATGCAATGAATACAAATACAATAAAGTACAGTTTAAAAGGTTTCAGCCTAGGATATTTCTCTCTCTTTCTCTCTCTCTCACACACACACACGAACTCTCTCTCTCTCTCTCACACACACACGTACACACAAAGTAGCTGAGTGTGTTCCTTCCAGGCAAGAGCTTGTCAGAGAATCTACGAGGCAAGCAGGGAGGCACAAGGTGCAGACCTCTTCAGATGTGGCTGCTATTAACAGCGTTGTGATGTACTCATGTTTACCTACCCTCACAAGGCTTCTACTTGGGGCTGTGTGTGAAGCCTGGGACCCCTCTTTGAAGTGAACTTGATCCCTGAGTATATGCTTTTGGTAATTGCGCCTACTCCTTTCGTCTTTCTCACAGAGATTAGAGTTGGGATTTGAAAGATTTGACCGATTTAGGCGATGTAGAAATTTGACAAAAATATATATATCTCCCATATTGATATATTGAACTCTTTTTGTGTGCCACGGCAACAGGTGTAACAAAAAAGGCTATTTTTTGACAATTAGAAGGCAAAAATAAGGAGAGTTTTGGAAAATGCACAGCAAAGGTGAGTCTTGGAATCTGGGCATTGGTGCACAGGCTGTAAATCAAACATGTGCCCTTGTAAGAAAGGCTTCATACTGTATGTCACTACACTAACAGTTCAAATATCACCAAAAATACTGTCTACAAGGGGGGAATAAAAATATTCTTTATATGTGTATATAAATAGGCTACGTGAACTTGTGGTGTCTGTTAAATGAGAAAATACTCCTACAGAAGCAATTAACAAAAACAATCATCACATCAGTGGACTTTATTTTGAATTCATCGCTATGAACACTGAAATGTTTAATTTGTTTTCACTTCATTTTACCTCTTTGGTGAGAATAATCCACTCTCTTGGTCTTGAACAAGGATGTTGAAATCTGGCTGAATATCTGAGGGGGCTGTGCGAAGGACAGATAAGAGGTGATCATCAGCGATAGAGGATCTGTGTTTGAAATTATTGAACTTCATCACCGATAATGTCCAATCACATCTGTCAGTTGATCCAAAGAGGACTAGAATCTTCTGAGCATGCCTTCTCAGCTATGGAAAGTTCTCCTCTTTCAAGGAAGAGTAAAAATCCAGCAGTGAGACTGACATGAAGTGCGAATTACTTTGCCAGAAGTGTTCAGACTGCAGGTGGATGAGTTCCATCTGAACATCACTTGGTGCATTATTCACACTGCAGTTGGAGGGAGAAGAAACCCTGCGCATTTCACTCACAACAGTTTTGAAATCTTAAAATCACCGTAAACACTCTCCATGCAGTGCTTCCAACATAGATGAAGACTTGAGGAGGGGATCAGCTGATCTTGTTGCTTCCTTTAGTGTTGACAAGTAGGTGAGAATGTTGTTCTCCACTTGGCTTGAGAGAAAATGCAACTTTCTCATGAAAGCCTTCACTGCACTGTAGATTTCATCTGCAAAAAGGCCCTGGCATCACTGTTTGACATTTAGTTCTTTAAACGGTGCAGTCACAGCTACAAAAAAATCCAAAGTATGTCACCCTTTCTTAATCTGAAAGCTGTGGGATGTCATGTCTTTTCTTCACACAGAAAAGCGGAATCTGGTCTCTCTTGTGCCAGACTCTTTCCAGTACTTTGTCAAGGCTGAGCCACACGACTGGATAGTGAGATCTTATGTTACCAAGCAGATGTGGAGAATCACACCTGCCATCTTGTCCCATTTCAGACCTAACTTGTTAAAACATGCAGTTACCTCTGTGAACAAGTAACTCCCAGTGGTGGTCCCTTTCATTGATTGCATGGCTGCTCGCTCCCCTGGGATTTGAAAGTCTGCAGTTATCCCACATAATAAAATGAGCAGCTGAGCAGTGTCACGTACATTACAGCTCGCATCCAACACCATAGAAAAATAGTCCAAGTTGGTCGCTCTGTTCTTCAGCTAAAGCTCCAAGTTTCCAGCGATATCCTCAACCCGCTTCGTGACTCTCTTCTCAAATGCTCCTCTTTTCTCCAGGCATATCTGTGCAGCGGAGTCCAGTCAGCACTCCTTAATAAACTCTCTGTGAGAAAAAGGCCTCCTTATTTTGGCGACTTTGTGAGAAGTAACATAACTTGTCCTGACGTCGACATCGTTGGGTGTGCAACGCTTTGTAAAAAAATCCTTGTTGGTTTTGGAGTTTTGTGAGAAACGCATCAGAGATCTTTGCACATTCTTCATCAGACGGATTTGTGTTTATCCTCTTGTTTGGTCATGTAGTGGCAATTCAGCTTTGCCTTTGATTTCTGTAAACAAGTATTTGTATCTATGTCTTGTTGAAAACGTGGCCTTCGTTATCACTTTTTCTTTTCTTGCCGTGAGCTGACATCTTGAGGGTAACCACGTGAGCATTACTTGTTCCTGCTTACCTACATTCATGACATGCACATGCCTCCCCATGGAAGTAAAATACAAACATAACTGTTTTCAAAATAAAAGTGACACAGTTCTATTGCATGCAGAGAATACATTTCCATCCATCCATCCATCCATCCGTCCATTTTCTGAGCCGTTACACCCTAAACTTGTTACCAACCAATCGCAGGGCACAAGAAGACAGACAGTTGTCGCACTCACAATCACATTTAGGAGCAGTTCAGAGTCTCCAATTAATGCATGTTTTGGGGATGTGGGAGGAAACCAGAGTGCCCAGAGAAAACCCACGCAGGCACGGGGATAACATGCAAACTTCACACAGGTGAGGCTGGGATTCGAACCTCGGCCCTCAGAACTGTGAGGCCAATGATCTAACCAATTGCTGCAACGTGTCCCTCAGCATATATATTATTTTACATTTTATTTTCTAATTTATGTTTGGTCTCACACGGTCCAGACAGCATCAACCATTTAGCCGGATCGGGGCTGTGGGCTGTAGAATACCCAGATCTTTTGTATAGTGCATATTGTCAAAAAAGTAAGTTTCTTTCGGCTTTTCCCATTAGGAACATTTCAGCATTTATTTTGGTTTGTTTTCATTTCAAGGAAATATCAACAATAGTGAAAATGAAGACTTAGTTATATATTATTTGTCAGTTTTGATTTTGAATGATATGAAAATCTCTCTCTGAATCTTCTCCTGTTACCTTGCAAGTTTTGTAGCAGGTGCTATCCTGTTACTGTAAGTCTCCTTCCTATATCTGATATCATTTTGCACTTCTTTTGATACTTGTGAATCAACAGTCCCTGTGGTGGTCTGCAGCCAGGTAGTTGACTTTATTTTGCCCCATTTGCTACGAGACGTGACAACTCAACAGTAGCGATCAATTCTGCTCAATCAAGTGATTTCGTAATGTTCAATTAATCACTTGTGGCTCATCATAAATGGATAGAGAAGCAACAAAGACACTGCTCATAATGCACCCATTTCACACCACATTTACAGACCAAAATGTTTTGGTTTGTTCTCTCACCGTCTGTCAATAAAATAACCATAATGGCTCTTGTTTTAAATTACCTTCACTTTTTTTTTTTCCTCGGTGATGTTTACGCCATCAGCTGTCAGTGAACGTGTGGCATGTTCAGCGGCGTGCAGCATTGAACACCTGTGTTTTGCTGTAATGACTTTGATTACACACCTTCAAATGGGTGTTTAAGGGAGGCTCAATTTTAAGACTCCACACATTCTGATTGCCACTGAAAACAGGGGAGAGAGGGGGGAAAAAAAAATGGCTTTCCAGAATATTTGATTGGTTGTGTGTTTGTGTGTTTTTGTCTATGAGGCAAAAGACAATGCATCAAGGGACACATATTGAACTGTGAAGGCCTCTACTTCCTTCTGCTTTTGGCCACTGGTCTGCATCCAGACATGTGACAATCCGGCGGGGCCTCGTCGTCTCTGATGCCTCCCAAAAGATGCCTGAAGCTGCCTGATTCGGAACAAATGCGCACAAACAGCAACACAAACACACCATAGGGACCTGGCTTATTATGTGTCTATCTGTTCGCCACTATTGTCAGGCGTAGAGCTGTGTTGAGGTAGAACGAGCAGCCATGGGCATCTCCCGGTTCACGACGCTAGTCAGAAAACTGACAAGGCAAAGCTGCTTTCTATTCCGTGCCTCAAAGAACAACCTATACCAACCTTCCTCTCTTTTTCCTGTAGCCTTTATCTCCTCTCTGTGTGTCTTTCCACTGCTCCCCCTTGTCTAGTTAGAGGGCATCTATACCGGTCTCTGTTGACGGGAGAAACCTGTACTTTATCACTGCCACATATGGAGAAAGGCATTTTCCTCCCAAAGGGAAAGCTGACATGCAATTACGATGTTCTGGCAGCCCCAAACATCCTTCTCACATCATCCTGTTTTTGACTCATACGGCTTTAGGATCTCCAACATAGCACCAGTGTGTTGCATCTGGTTTTGCGGGTACTTCAATTTATATAGTCAATAGACTATTTAAAGTAATATTTATCCATCCATCCATTCACTGAGTCGCTTATGCCAACAAATATTGCGGGAGTGCTGGAGGTTATTCCGCTATCTTCGGACAGGAGGCGGGGTACACCCTGAGCTGGTTGCCAGCCAATCGCAGGGCACAGAGAAGCAAACAACCATTCACAACCACAAAATTCTTTGCTACAGGCAATTTAAAATGTTCAATTAACGCATGTTTTTGCAATGCGAGAGGAAACCGGAGTTCCCGGGGAAAAAAACCCATGCAGGCAAACTCCACACATACAGGGCCAGGATTTGAACTCAAGTCCTCAGAACTGTGAGGCTAATGTTCTAACCAGTCGCCCCAATGTGCTGCCCAGTATCACATTTATATATCCATAAAGACAAATTATTCCTTCTTCAAAGAACTCACCGTTTTGCAGAGGAGATGAGCTGAAATAACTTTTGTAATTAAATATATTTCATGCTGCCCAGGTTCACTTCCGAACAACATATGCCTCTTGGTTGTGTCGTGTGTCTTTGGTTGTTAAGAGCAGACAAACACACCTGTAATTGGCCGAACTAAATTGCAGACAAATAAATTGAAGGAGTAAACGCACAAGATTGCAGGTGACAGCTCCCTGAGATGTCTGGAAACAGTTTGCTTGGTTGTCATATAAGCTGGCCGGTGCTCCATCAGAGAGAGGGAGCGAGGGTTAAAATGGCACAGATGTGAAGGTTTACAGAGGCCTCGATGGGATGGCGAGTATGATGCTGTCGAAGAGAGTATGGAGGTTTCTACCTCACCGACACCTGACCTGATTTCTCATTTAAAAAATGTGCCCTTTGTCACACATGACATTTATGACACCCACCATTGAGGTTTTCAGCAGGTTCCATGTTATTGGCTATTAGTTATGCAACGTGCAAATTGGTGCTGAGGCATATTAGGATACGCTTGGCCTTGTCAAAGGTCCATGCACTATTATTCTACAAGTAGTTTCCATTTCGAAGAAATATCTCAATTATACAACGTGGGACTGGATGAAGACAAACCTTCCAAACACGCCTGTGAAACCAAAGGCGGCAGCGGGTTTAAAACTTTAAAGAGTCTGCTGCGTAAAATAAAATAGCTTGGAAGAGAGGGAGAAGAGCGGGCCTCTTCAAAGTGAGGAGACATAAAAGTGTATTTTGAAGTCTCCGGTTATCAATTCCCAAATCATTGAGGGGTTGGATCAATAACCGCCCACTTGAATTTCAGGACAAGCCTTTGAAGCGAGCCACGGGGTTACAGTACATGTATAATACAGTAGATTTTGTTTTCCTGGAACTGCTACTCCACAGACTCCACCAACCCAATATCTGTCTTCCCCCTTTTTGTATTCCCTGGGGTCTTGCGTACATATCTAATAAATACAAGTTCTTTTCTTTGAATTTCTCATATCAGGCTTGAATTTCACTAGCATCTTGTGAGATATGAGATTTATTTACAGATGAGCTCTATAGTAGATTTGTATTTTTTTAAGCATTTTGTTACTTTGCAGGTAAACTGCGGGTTTGCTAGATTGGTGTTTGTGTTTTTGTTGAATGCTACATAATTGTAGGCTGCAGCTGCCAAAGCATAGCGGACCTTCCTTTGCTTTTACATCTCATAAGCGTTTATATATATTGTGAATTATTCAGGGGGGAAAATTGTTTTCTCGAAGCCAACAGGTGGGCCCATTAGAGAGTTATGGTAATCATAGCAATCATTCCTCCTTGCAATTAGAAGTATTGATTCGTTTTCACGCTATCACAAACCCAAGTTGGCTTTATTGTTTTTAGTCGCCAACATCTGCGGCAAATAGCAGTCTGAACTTTAGAGGCTTTGACAACACGTATTATACAAATATACCTGTGCTGACATCTGCAGGGGCTGAGGGGTCTTCTCCCTATCTGACATTTCGTGTGACCGTGTACGTTGCAAGCGCAACAGTTGGGCATGCACTGCAAAACACACACTCCATCCTGAAACATGCCAATCATCACAGATGCGGTGTGAGTGGGCCATTCCAAAACTTTAATACTTTTGTAATTTCAATCAATTTTGATATGCGTTTTGGGTCATTGTCATTTTAAAAGTTAAAGTTTGTTTTCATTGAGGTTCTTTTTTTTTTTTTTTTTTTTTTTTTTTTGCGACCCCCTGAATGCTCTGTGCCAACACTGACTGACATTTGGAAGTGTATATTATTCCCTCCACCTTGACAAAAGCCCCACTTTCAGCTGAGGAAAAACAGTCCAAAAGCGTTCTGCTGTCACCACCATGCTGTAAGTATGATGTTCTTCTGCTGATGAGCAGTGTTTTCATGCCAAATATAACTTTAGGAATTGTGGCCATGAAATTAACTCCTGGTTTCATCAGCCTAAAACATATTTTCAAGTATGTTTTTGCAAAATGTAGCCAGGCTTGAATGTTTTCCTTTGTAAGATAAGCCTTCTTGTCTTGCCACCCTACTCAATAGCTTAGACATACAAAGAAGATGGCAGATTGTTTTCCCATGAATTTAACAGCCAGGCCTCCTTGGCCACTTTTCATCTTTTCATGAATTTTAGAAGGCTGTCCAGCTCTTGGTAATGGCACTGTTTTGCCCCATATATTCCCCATTTGATTATGACTGTTACTGTATTTCTTGGTATATTTAATGCCTTTGAAATTGTTTTGCACCCTTCTGTAGACTTCTGCACACCAATGACTTGTACTGTAAGGTGTGACTAAAAGACTTCAGAAAAAGCCCACTAGAACATCTGCACTTTATTTATTTATTTATTCATGTATGTATTTAATGAGAGGCATGCTGAGTCCTATTTAACATGAGTTTGAATGTTTAATGTTTGCACACTTCTGCAAACGCATTATAGCAGTTTTTTATACTTATTCTTCATTTTTTCTTATCAAATCAGTTGTACAGGTCATAGGCTACATTAGTTTTTAGAAATATACATATTTACCCCCCACGTCTTAAGGCTCAATTCCAAATGGACAATATGACTCGAGTTGCTTAAAATTTTCCAGGAATTTAGTTGAATTTACCACAGTAATCTGGGACTTGCTTGAAAATTGAAATTTAATTTGTTAGACTTACTTATGACTTGCATCTACTGTTTGTCAATTACTCCCACCTTGAAAAATGAGTTTTGATCTAATTACTTTCCAGAAATGGTGGCTAATAATGGGGAAATAAACCTTACCATTGACAATGGTCTATAGACTCAGTTGTAATAAATGTATGAATCCTAAATTGAAGTTACTGCAGTATATTAGATTGGAGTCCAAATGATATAGTCAAGGATACAGGCTTTTATGGTTCTTGGTACCAAGAGGTTGAGTCGTCACGTTTACTTACCTCTTCTGTCAATGGTTTGCAGATGTTTACCATGACTGGAGGTTGTCTTGGGGGCATTTTAGTTCAGTGCACTTTGTTGTCCATACATCTCAGCCACCTCTCACAGTGTTGCGGACCAAGCCTCTGCGTCCCAGCAGCCCCCAGGTCAACCACAACACTGACTCACTCACTGCTTGTCAACACGTCAAGGTGCACGCAGGCGTGCGGGGAAAGGATGGGAAGCTTGATGCGAGGCGGGAGACACATGAAAGGCTTGTATGTCTTGAAGATGGCGGTCGAAGATGGCCGACTAATACATGGTCCACAATATGAGACAAAGAGCAGTCCAGTGGAAACAATATGACCCCTCTGGACCTGCTGTCGTATGACATCTTTGTTTACCATGCATCCGTTCCTACCACTGTAGTTCCTGTCCCAGGTAAATGATAATCTATATTTTGTTTTTTTTACATGTACTTGCAAATGTTTACATCTTAAACATGCAAATGTAGATGTTTTCAATTAGAAATACCTAACATTAAAGTAATTTTTTTTTAAAAAAGGAATTCATTCTTTTCATTAAATGATTTTAAAAAAGGAATTAATTTTTTTAATTAATAACACCATGGTGCAAAATTAATGTATTTAATTTTAAAATAAGCATTAATATTGCTATTACATGTTTGTAAGGACATTTTACAATTTTATAATTAAGTCATCTTAAAGACAAAACACAATAGTCTGTGAAGGTGTACTGATTTAAATTATGATTCTCTGTCGTTTGAGGAGGTCACCCTTATTTGCCATAGTGGAGGACAGATTCTTGCTACACTTAAGTTTTCTAATCAATTCTGCAAATGCATAACATTTTCACCCTCATGATATGACCCCGTGCCTTTCTTTTTTTTAGATGTTTAACCTATTTCCAAGAAGTCTCTTGCAACTCACCACAAAGCACACACAGATGTGCTGGACCATTTGCGACAGATGTAATGTTCGACATCAATGCGTGGCCTCTTTCTATTCAGTTGCGGCTACTGTCCAAACAGGATTAGCAGCAGCTTCCAAATGTCAAAGCAATTACAACAATGACACCAGGGTGGTTTGCGGGGGGTTATTGCTGATGCTGTGTTAATGTCTGTGGTGATGAGCGCCTCCTGCCTCACACTTGTCACCGCCTACTTTCCAGCTCCATCTGTTCCCCTCTCTCAAATGCATCTGATTTGACTCATTTTGCTACAAAAGATGCAGCAGTCCATAAAAGTCGTGGCCGTTTGAGATGGAGCTGGAAAGATTAAAGGCGACCGTTAGTCATCAGCAAAGCTTAATGCGTGGCGTCACGGTCCTATTCTCAAGGTGCTAAAATTCCTCTCTGATCTTATTATGAAGATTAATTCACCCTTGCATTAAATTGTGTCTGATACAATCAAACCTTTAGTGAGACAGTATGTTCCCAAATAGTAGCCTTAACCTAAAATAGACGAAGTGCCTAAACTAGTCACTGGCTATGTTTTCTACAAACTACTGCCTCTCCCCAAGAGATTCCCTTTTTTTCCCCCTTCTGGAAGAAAAATATCGGGTGGTAGCTGGAACAACCCTTACGTTTCCACAACAAAGTACAATTTGGTTTAATACATGACTACAATGCACCGTAGCTCAGCACAGCATAGCTGTATGAGCTTTGTAAGTAGAGTGGCATCATGTATGGATATATATCCTTTATTAATTCAATAGGTGCCATTGTTGGGCAGACCAGAAGTGACGGCGACTTGAAGTTACAGTAACAAATTCCCTGCTAACACGGTGCGGCATTGAACTGTGTTGCTGACAGATTGTAGAGAGCGATGGATTTACTCATTCAAGCTTGTATATACCAACGTAGTGTTGTTCATTAACTTTTGAAATGACAGAGATCTGCAAAAAGGGATCAAAATCAGCTCACATTTCTGTAACTACTGTACATATGAATGATCTTTGTGATTATGTAGTTTTTGTACATGTAGTGAAATCGAGTACAAGTATATAGCTTGTCATTTGTTGGTGAATGTACTGTATATCAGCTGTATGGTTTTCTTAGTAAATAAAGCTGGCACTCCGGGGTTCTGCTGTGCCAGGATTGGTGCAAACATCTCACATTATTGCAAATTCAGACTCTCGCAAGAGTGAAAAGACCTGAAAATGGTGGCCCCCTGAAGCAAGTAAAAAAAAAAAGGTTGATGCAATGTTTTACTGCATTTTTTTTACCAATGTGACCTCGTTGTAAAAAAGAACTGTCTTCTGTAGTAAACACTTGGGAACAGCACACGTTTTCTTTCTAGTTGAGTCTTTTCAAAACAGATGCGCAAAAAACAACATTCCTGACTACCACTTTGGTTGATTGTCCCTTTTATAATTAAAATCATGCTGCCTCATGATCACAATTATTTTGAGAATCATTTGAATGAAGCACATGCTGCTTTACCAAGTTTAAAGTTAAGTGCATTAATATCTGATGACATATAGCAACCTGTTCTGATAAAACTTTACCTTAAAGGACAGAAATCACTTACCATAAAACAGAACACAAATAAAATACATATCAGCATGGTGTTACAACTATGAAGCAATTGCAAACCTCAGTACACTTTATACAGTGCATCCTATTTTATGCCACGTATAACTGCTTCAAATATGGGTTTGTGGTATTTTTACAAATAAAGACATGACACTCTGCAGTTCTGTGAAGAAACGCCCATGAATGCCACTTTAGGAATTGCAATATTTGTAATACCGTATATTTCAAGCTACATTGTATTGCTACTGCAAGAATAGACCTTTATTTCCTCCTTCATTCTAATCTACTTGATTGCTCTGCAGTGTAATCGACTGGAGCATTATTTGATAGATTCAGTGGGAGAAGAAAGTTCAGCAGCTGACAAAAGATGAATTGATGGAAGAATAAAAATCATAGTATGTATGTGCTGGACAAATACATACATCCATAAGCCACTTACGTAGATAAGCTAAGTGGCATACCTCACTCAGTCCTTTTATTATGCCTTACTGGTGCTCAGGGAAGAAGGGAAAGCGGGGCAGATATGATGTCCCCTCTCGCTCCCCCTCATTAATCTTAATAAAACAATTGACCCCTGAATGGCTTATTCCTGCCCTAGAGCATTAGGGTGCATGACGGAGGTTTTAAATATTAAGGAGGCTTAGTAAAATTTGATAAAATGTTTAGTAAATGACTGCAGACAAGAAAGACTCAGGCTTCTCTTCTCCTTTCCACACGTTGTAAATATGCTTTTATTATCCAGAGTGCGGTTTTAACCAATATTTCTGGTTGATATTGAGATTGGCTTTTAGCTTGCTTGGTTTTAAGATGACAGATAAGCACAGAAATGTCAGCCTTTTATCTTCTTGCACAGAGACTGACGAGGGGTGGGAGAATGTGTAGGAACTTGCAATACAATATTATGTGATATTTTGCTGATGAGTGAGAGTAGAAGAAAGTCAGGTATATGACGGAACTATTCTTGGGGTTAGAGTTCTGTTACTATGGCGGCGACATAACCTGAATTTGTTTTTAAGTGGTGCCAACGTACAAATCTGGGGTGTGACACTGTTGTAGAACTCAGTGATAAATCTTAAGAACCATAGGAACAATTATGAATACCATTCTTGGTGCTGCCAACTATTTCCTTTTCATCCAAAGGATAAAATAACCATAAAAGACTATAGTGTAGTAGTCAAATCTTAAATCATAGCACATAATCATTTCTAATTTGTCTTTCAGAAATGCATTGTTGACAACTTGCACATCTTTCAACATTGAACAGTCACAGTATCCATATGAAATCACAGTATTGATACCAGCCTTATAAAATCCTTTGACATATACCCTCAGTAAATTTGTGATCAGTGCCTGTAATAACACTGACGGTAATTCCCAAACTACAGAGCGGACCTGGTTATAAGCTTCACCCAGTACATTTGTAAAGGAAATACCATTTGGTACATACATATGCCGCAGCTGTGTAAAAGCCATAAGTGCCAACATTGAAACCCACATTGAAACATGAGAAATTTACAAAGAAATATGGGACACAGAGAGTTTAACACTAGCACGGCAACGCTAACAGGGCCAGTTAAAAAAAAAAAAAAAAAAAAAAAAACATACCGGTAAAAATCACTAAGAGACGGCAGTAACACACTAGCACAGCGCTAACCGAGCCGGACCGGTAAAAGTCACTCCCTTGGCACATATATTCCACTGATGTCACTCTTACCTTTTCGGCTCGAGTGCCCGCTTGCAGCCATTAGAAAAAAATGCACAAATCAGCCGCATCACTGCATAAACCGTTGAAAGCGTGTAAAAAAATTGCCGCTTAAAGGCCTGAAATTATGGTATTTGTTGTCTGTAAGATGCTGTTGTGTGCAACTTTTAGCCCTTCATTCAGCTGCAGCACCTCACAGCACTTTGTGCAATATACAGTAATTTGTCTCTGATTAAAATTTGTGCTGAGCTTTGAAGGTATTACTGACGCTGCGTGGCGAAGTGGTCTTCCTCGTCTGGTAAAAATTGGGAGCCTTTTCATCTCAGAGGGCTTAAAGGGTCAAAGGAACACCAAATAAGCCTCCCTGTTGTGTTTCTTCCCCCTCCTCTCCCTCTAGCTTATAACAAACTGCACCTTTGTCGGATGCAGCCTCTGTCAGGTTGAGGCTGGGGGGGAGTTATGGTGTTTGGGGGGAGAGCACTGCCCTCGGGTTCAGGCTTTGGAGACCCTGTCAGCTTCAAAATGGGGTCTGCTTTATTTCACCCCTTGACCTCGGGCCAGAAAAGAGCCACGCAGGAAAAACACTGAGATATATGATACATCAAGGCCTAGTGAAACTCCTCGACTGGGAAATGAGGACGCTGCAAACTGCAGACAGAGCACAAAATGAATGAGCTTATTGTTGTGACTTTTTTTCCCCTCCCCTTTTTACATTGGATCAATGTCACCAAAACAATTTTCAACTTATTTGGTGCCTCCACACGTGCCGCATTTTCTATCCTACCAGCAGCCGATAAGATCGTGCAGTTGTCGCCACACTGTTTGCACCTTGTTTACGCTCATTTCCAAACGCAGGCAGATAATAAGGCAAATTCATTTACCAGTTTGCTGAAGCGCCCAACTAAAGATAACATTTTAGTGAGATATGAAAAGATAATTCCGAATTGAGGGTGACAAAAGTACTGCAGCGTGATTGCTGCTTTTTCAAAAGTATTTAGAGGTATTTGTCATCCCCCACAGCACTGTGAGTCAACTGGAGCATTGGCCTCACAGTTCTGAGGTCCCTGGTTCAATCCCGGACCCGCCTGTGTGAAGTTTGCATGTTCTCCCCGTGCCTGTGTGGGTGTTCTCCGGGCACTCCGGTTTCCTCCCATATCATGCAACATTAATTGGACACTCTAAGTTGCTCCTAGGTGTGATTGTGAGTGTGGCTGTTTGTCTTTATGTGCCCTGCAATTAGCTGGCAACCAGATCAGGGTGTACCCTGCCTCGTACACGTTGATAGCTGGGATAGGCTCCAGCACTCCCTCCTGAGGATAACTGGCAAAGAAAATGGATGGGTGGATGTCATCCACCGGAATGGTACTGTAGATATAGACCGTTAATGCAACAAAAGCCACTTACACATAGTTTACAAATTCCAGTCCCGAGTTTTGTTTTAAGTGGCTGATATCCGCATTGACCGATGTCAGGACAAATAAGAATAGTAAGTTTCTTTCGGCTTGTCCCTTTTGGGGTCGCCACAGCGTGTCATCTCAGATGAACGCACTCATTTTAAATTTCCGTGGTTTGATTTAATTGGCAAATTAGAAATTACTACTCGATCTGTATTTTTAGTGGACCCTTACAGCCTCATTGAATGACGGTTTGTAATCCTTGAAGTATTTTAAATATTTTTCTGAGAAGAGTAGTTGACTTTTGGCTTCTCCCCTTAGGTCTACACACATAAGCTAAAAAAATAATCGCTTGGATTTGGTATGCAAAACAAGATTGTTACAATGCTTTCGATATGTGTGTACCTATGTTTATTTATTTTTCTTTTTAAATTTTGTTTGCATTTCTTTTAGTAATACTGTGATAATTTTGGTCTCTATAATTGTGCAATGACATTTTTAATATATTTTCATTTAATGAGCACATTTTAAACGGATATTAAAGTTGTTATGTCAGTGGATTTCCGGATGTACCCTGACAGTTTGCCATATTTGCATGAAATTAATTGCATTGATTAACTGTGGGGGATATTGCTGAATAGCCAATCAATCTAAAGAAATGCAGGGGCACAAGCCAGGGGCTGTCAGTGGGGGAAGCGTTGAAGAAAAGGGCCTCCTTTTGTTTTCTACGATAGTCCTTGACCTTGGACGAGGGGGGTTCTACGCTTCCAAAATGTGTCCTGGGTGAGACTATATGGGACAAGGGCTTGGGTTCAAGAGGTCAGCATCAGTGCTCAGCAGTATTAATGAGTGACCTTCGTGAAATGCTGGAGGAGGACTTGGAGATGAAGGGAAGAGGGAAAAAGAGGGTAGGGTAAGGGAGAAAAGCTGTAAAGCCCTAAGAGAATGAAGACCGAGACCTGTTTCTCCAAGATAACAGAGATCGGCGTATGAAAATGTATCCATCACAAGGCCACTAAGCCGGAGCTTTCTTTTGTGTTGCCATGTAGACTCTGTTGGCTGAGGCTGTAGGAGGAGGAGGAGGAGGCGAACGTGGGTGGGAGGATGGGGAAGGGGCAGTGGGGTGTCAATCTGTGGAGATGGAAGAAGGGAGCTGAGCAGAGGCTGGGTCATTTAGGCCAGCCTAGCGTGGACGAGTTAAGAGGGAAAACGTCATTGGTAATTCAACAGGGGGGAGATGTTTAAGAAGATAGAGGGTCCCAAACTTTTGACTGACTAACTTGCAGGAGGTTTCTCATTTTTTTTCCTCCAAGCTCTCCTCGGAGGAGACAATAGTCCGGATGTGCAAAGGATGGAGGCAGGGACGGAATGCGCTAAGAGGTTAAAAGGTTTTCCCACTTCCATCTCAGTAAGCAGGCTTGATTATGTTCAGAGGTAAAAGCATTAGTAGCAAGAGCAAGTCACAATTAACCTGACATTTAATTTGAATAGAATGAGCCACTGAATCCATTACAAAGGGTGACTCCCAAAACATTACTTCTGACTTTGAATTACTTTTGGGTTTGAATTGATTTCTAGCATAGGTCAAGAAATAATCTTTTAATATTTGGTTGGGTTCTGTTTAAACGTGGTGGTCCAGATTCTCATGATTATTTGTAGTCTTCTTATCACAATGACTAAACTCTGCCATTATTAAGTATATTTGAAGCCGTACACGTCAGTGATAGTCCATATTAAGATTTTTTCACCTTGGTGGAGGTGGCACATTGGACGACTGGTTAGCACATGTGACTCACAAGTCTGGGCACCCAGGTTCAAATCCAGCCTCACCTGTGTGGAGTTTGTATGATCTCCCTGTGCCTGTGTGTATTTACAACAACAACAAAAAGTTTTCAGAACATTAAATGTCTTTGTATTGTTGTAATTGGAATGTATGTTGTCACTCATCAGATTTCTTCATTACTTCAATTTGGTCTACGTATGCAGTTCACACAGTGTTCCATTGTATTTTGTTGGAGGTATGTACATTGTATGCATTACAGGGTTTCCTTGGTTTACAGTTTTGATGAAGTATTATGAAGTTTTGTGACTTATGAAAGACATGAACTAGTTTGCCATGGGAGTAATGAAGTGTTTTTAAACTGTTTTTATTTAATACTTATTGTTCTTGTTCAGAAGTCTAATAGTGTAATAGTTCACTCACCTGTCAGAAATGCTCTACAAATTTGTCTCTGGTAGTTGGAGCTGCTCTACTGTAGTATGACAAAAGGCAGCCATCCAAAAGTCATTTTCACACTGAGGAACGATACTGTGACATTGCCACGTTTGAGTTGTAAAAGTTCTGAAAAATTTATACTCCTTTGATTCTTATATCGAACCCAACAAAGATGGTACACTACTCTGACTCTGTGCACTTTAACACATTCAGCATCCTTCTATCAGACAATTAGACATCTCAGTGCCATCAGCACAGAAGAAGCTGCAGAGTACAGCTCATCTTGCACATAAAGTTGGCCAACATCAGTAATTGTTGCGCAGGTCCAAGGTTTGTCTACTTTAAAGTGTTACATTTGCCAGCAAAGTTTTCAAGGAGACGTTCACCTTGTCCTCCATGGATATACTGGATGTTCTGTACCTGATGTGAAAGAGCAGCTTGACACAGATGAGCTCGTGTGGGTGTGTTGGAGGTTGGCCGTTCATGCTTATGACTTTTATGCTGAGGTAAAAGTGGCTCACGTACGCATTTAAATGAATGTGACTGCCTTCAACTTTTTTTTATTATATTTTTTTATTTTTTGCTTTCTACTCCTTTCCCCGCAGGCATTTTAATTTCCACTGGTCCTTCCCGTGGCGTTTGTCCATCGTGTAGACAGATGTGCCATAGGCGCTTAAAAGCGCTGTAATGTATACATTATTCATATCACTCCACAAAAGGTGCTCATTAAACTTTACGCGGCCAATGGAGGAGGCAGCCCCAGATTGAAAGTGGTGCCCGCATCACAAATGTCACTGTGCACTGAGAGAGTGGCAAGCGTTGATTTGAAGAAGGCTTTGATTTAACTGCACTCTTATTCACATTTGGTTTCATCCTCCTATGCCTCTCACCTTTATCATGTCGTGAGTCTAGGGAAGGGAATCCTGTTGGAACACTGCGAGGTGAAGGACATGGGGGTTATAAATAAAAAAAAAATGATAAGGACAAAAAGAATAGAGATTTAATTTATTGTGGCATTATAGCATGCAATTCAATATGGTTGTGTGAATATGCTGCAGCATCCACGCAATGCAGGAGGTTGATGTATCTCTACATGCATAATCCTCATATAGAGTAATTTCACTTCTAATACATCTTTGAATCCGCATGCTCACGACAGTGTTTCTCACAGCACAAACAAGCTACCACGGATGTCGCTCGTGTAGGTAAGACCTACTATATAAGCTTTCGCTTTCCCCCCCCCCCCACTCAGCAGAGCATTTATCCCTTAATAATGCATCACTTAGTGTCCCCTCCCTCCTCCTGTATTGCCCATAAAAGACTCTGGCTGGCAGGTACAGTAAGCATTTGGGACTAACAAAAGCTTGGCGCGGAGCTGAGAAAAACAACCACGCGAGGGGAAACGAGCTGTCATTACAGCAGTGAGGCTCCTCTCGCCACACGCTCGCTACACCCCAAGGTCCTCTTGCGCTCATCAATACATAATTATGCCCGCCATGATGATTTCTGTTTTCATCAGCTGTCACAAATGACCTGAATTACCCATCACTGTTTGACCCAAATGCAGCTGTCAGATATGTTAATCACAACTTACACAACTGTTTAGCCTGCTCTCTCCATTGACTTCGTGGGGCTCAAAGCTCACCACGTTGCACCTGTCACAAGACAAAACAAACTTATTGAATGTATCACGTGACTTGTGTTCCAGAAAGCAACGGCCAGAACAGAAAACGAGATGATAGCAATGTCAACACAAGTGTTGGGAAAGCTATTTGGAAAATGCCGTGAGCTAAGATATAAGTGAGTGTACATTTGAATGAAGATTCACTACACTGAATCTACCCACCACAGGATATCATGTTCTACTGGAGTATAAAATCCTGTAAAATGAGTTCAGAGATCTGTTTTTAAATGAATTATACATGTTTAAAGCCCAAGTGTCATCCCTATAAACATTCTAAAATAGATATTGAAATGAAAAATACATATAACATTATTCACTTCAAATATGAGCGGAGAGTGCGTCATCCATCCGCAAAGTTGCGGAAGTGTCATTCGACATCCAAGTTGTCGCCATATTGGCTGCATCTACTGCCCGTGATGTCACCCCGGACATTTGCCATTGAAAACACGCTGTGGCCCCGACTATGGGACACGGCCCTTCAGACACGGAAGCTCTTTTCGAAGAAGAGAACATCTCAGAACCAAGTAAAGTGACCGGGGAAATATTACCCAATCATTTCGAGCCATATTTATATGATATGCGGATCACTTCTAATTAACAACAAACTCCCAGACAGTATGTATGAGCCAGCCCGGCTGAAGCCGTGCTCGACTGCGAGGCACGGCTTCGGCGGCAGCTCGTCCGCCCACCTACTATGGGACACGGAAGCTCGGCCAATGCCGTGATCGGCGGACACTGCGCCGACAGGCACATCGACACATTGAGCACCTCTGACTTACGAACGTGGATCTTTTGTTACATTCTGAAAGGATTACACCCCCCCCCCCCACTATTGTTTTTTTTGTTTTAGTAGCTCTATACACACCTACCTGTCATTTGGAACCCACAAATCTCTCGTCCTTTGCACCCGTGCAATCGATGTTTCATGACGAGCCGGGTCTCTTGGAACTTATGAAGAGTAAATCCATCCTCCCGAGTGTTCGAGCAATATCCAGCAATACAACGAGCCGGCATTTTGGTTAACACGAAGGAACAAAGAGCTATCTTCCTGCAGGTAAAAATAATAGAAACAAACGAGTCCGCTTGAGTGCGCTACATGACCTTAACGTCACTTCCTGCTTCTTGTCGAAAACAAATCCCTCAAGAGGATTTTCATGGCGGGAGTTACAAAAAGCCTTATACATCAAAATCATGTTTTGTGGTGGAAAAACAGATGCGTCCATACTGGCTGCCATTTTTTCATTAATAACATTCTAAAAATCATCAATTTCATGACAGTGGCACTTTCAAGATAATTGCTGAAAATGTGCAAAGACTTAAAAAAAACATAATCGCCTCAGTTCGCAATTCCAAGGTGCAGTTAGCTAGCTAGCAGTGACTACACCCCAAAAATGTGTAATCTTCTGGCTTGGTCACTTTAAAGCCACTACTACTGTGAGTGCACACATGTAATGGAGAGAAAGGCAAAGTGTAGAGGGGGGGGGGGGGTGTTTCGATGTGGAGTGGGGCTTTCGGTAACACCGCCACTTTAGAGAGCATTGTTTTCACGGTGTGGGAAAGCCCAGTGATGACACGGTTGGCTATAGTTCAGTCACTAGATGCTTTATGCAGATATATTTTTGTGGCTTTTGTGACATGTAATTATGTGTAGGCATAAGAATGATGCTGGATGATGTAGCATCAATTTTTAGTCGAGGATTTATAGTTGGCAGGTTAACGGGGAAACCATGTCTCTTCAGCGGACAATATTTCCAAGTTATTATATATTCATCTATTATTTATTTCTATGGTTCGTTATATTTTCAACTATTGTATTGTAACAAAATGTCATTGTAGTACAATATAAAATATTCTGTCATCACCATCCTTCTTCATTTTCCACTTTAAACGAGTCAGTCTATTAAAACTACTTCGTCCCAAAATATGCATATGAAATATTTGATGTTTACATATATTTTAAATATTACACAAAAAGATATTTTAAATTGTAAAATAGTTTTTTAAGTAAATATTGCACATCTTCTCCTCTAACACCACTCGAGTCAGGAATATAAAATTCATCCATCCTTAATACCAAAGAGACCCCTTTTAGCTTAAGTCTTTTGGTGTTTGACTGTTCCCCGCAGCCCGCTGTAACCTTCCCAGAGTGTTTTAAAGTCAAGTGTGTTTGACATTTTGCTGTTTGAACTTGTGTAGTTCTTATCCCGAAGAGTCTTCTCCTCAGACAAGAACGCAGGCCAGGTCGCTTTGGGATTTGTAGGTACAACCCTATGACATGCTGGAATGAATATTACTGTACTGAAACTCTTGACAAGGAACAGCAGTGATGTCAATACGTTGCAAAAAAATATATAGAGAGATATAGAAATAATAATAGATCACACTTTGAGAAACACTATACATATATTTTTCTTTTTTTTCTTTTAATCATTCAAATTTGACTGTGTTTTTATTAATCTCCTCTGTGGTGTTTTGTATCAGACATTTATTCACTTCACAGGCAGTTTAACAACTTATGGTAGTTTAATAGCCTGCTAGTCTGTATAGCAAACCAGTTCAGTTCACATTCTTGTGGCCAATAAGAGAAGTGGCCCATCTAATGGGTTTTGTTACAAAGGTTTATGGTATGTCTGTAATTTTAGTCTTGTCCTTTTTGGAATGGGGACTGTGGTTGAGGCAAAATAATATGATGTCATCTCTATTAATTAACTCTAATGTATGACAGTTTTCTCCTAATAGTGCATAACTTCCCACCAATCTAAATACCTTGCCCATTGAAGCTAATTAAAAAAACTAACTTTGAGTTCTTGTGACTGGAGAGCAGTGACATTTGCTCAGCGTTGCTAAGCGATCACTTTGTACCCATTGCTGATGTGCATTCTGTTTACTCATCTATTGTAAGTGGTTATAATTAGACACATCACTTTAGCAGCTTAGCGTGAACGTTATTTATTTATTTACGCAGTCAGTGCATAAATGCTGCAACAACAAGTCTGAACAAGGGCTTTTGCAGCGTTATCTCATTAGCGCTACTTATAACAGATATCATCCTGTACATTGTGTGTGAGCCAACGCGCTGCACCCTGAAGCACAGGCCTCATAATGTGTTTCCACACACAGGGGTGACTCGATTCAGCTCTGCCATCTTCTCTTTGCATTAACAGCGCCCGCAGTCGGCGTCTGCTCTGATCAAAGGGACAAATTTATCCAGGAGCAATCAGGTTGCCGAGCTCGTCGAGGCTACTGACAACTTCAGGCTCTTTGATCAGAAGAGACATGCCGGCTGCCTGGATGCCTTTGTCTGGGGCCAGGAAATAGGGGACGTGATAGCTCCCTCTCGGTGCTCATCTTCTTCTTTTGCTGCTTCGCCTTTTGGCAGGCAGGATGAAAGCTTTCGCCCAATTATAAGTGAAAACACCCCTGATGAACTGAGTTCCGCTTCTGGGGTGCGTTCAGCCAACGTCAGCCCATATATAGTATGTATATGCACAGTTTCAGCAGCTTTGTACAGTATCATGCTAGAAAACGTTTAGTAGTACCTCCAAGGTTGAATGCTTTAAAGCCAGTAACATTTTGCCCAAATTTTCACTCAAAGATGCCTTAAAAGTTGTGTATATTGAACGTAATTTGTGATGTCACAGAAGCTGTAAGTGCCCCTCACTCGACCTCATTTAAGCTAGCATCAAACCATTAATTCTAGAATTGTTTTGTATTTCCCTTGATTCCCACCCCATACTTTTTAATGTACTGTAATTTCCGGCCTACAAGCCGCAACTTTTGTCACACGCTTTCAACCCTGCGGTTCATGTGGTGATGCGACATTGTGCAGTTCTTTTAACTGCCGCAAGAGGCCACTCAAGCGGAAAAGGTAAGAATGAGACCGGTGGAAGATATGTGCCAAGGAAGTGATCTTTACCGGCCCTGTGTTAGCATGTTTCTGCTGTGTTACTGGCATGTCTCAGTGACATTTACCGGTAAGTTTTATTTTAACTGGCCCTGTTAGCATTAGCATTAGCATGGCGCTAGTGCTAGCACAGCGCTAGCATTAAACTCTTTCTGTGTACCATCTTTCTTTGTAAATATCTCGTTTTTCAATGTGGGCACTTGTGGCTTTTACACAGCTACGGCATATGTATGTACCAAATGGTATTTCCTTTACAAATGTATTCAGTGAGGCTTGTAACCAGGTGCGCCCTGTAGGCTGGGAATTTTTTTCTAAAAGTTTAAAAAGTTCCTTTTGACATTCTTCAGTCAAAATACATGACTTTTTTTTTTTTTTTTTTTACAGCTTTTGCACTTTTCCAGCATGCTTAACATTGTGTAATTTTAGTTAAAGTGGCAAAATTTTGGGTGTGTGGTTCTCTCTCATACAAATGAACTTCTCCTCGCCCCACCCTGCTCTACTACAGGACCAATGCCGAGGATGGCTTCTGTTGTCATGATGACCGGGCACGGCGCTAAGGCATTTTAACAACGCAAAGACTAACTATTAGTCCAGTAGAAAGAAAGTGAGCATGAATATTCAATTGTACAGGGTGTCCCTAAAGTGTGGCTATATAGGCAATTGACAGCATTGTGCAGATATTTCATCTAGTTCATGTGAATCTTGCAAAGTCAATCAAAAAGTTGAAGATGTTTTTCATTCATATTCCAAGTGACTAAAATGTTGAGAATGTCATCTCTTGAAAGTTTGAATTCTTGCTTTGGTGTCGGGATTTTGTCAGTAACATTGTGACACTCGTCCTTGTCGTGGCTTGGAAAATCTCTGCGACAACTCATTGGAATTTATTTCAGCCATTGGAGGTTTGTTGACTCAAACATGTAGTTATGTATACAGTGGCTATAAAACAGATGCTGGACCAAGTAGCATTCATTTTTTTAAGGTGTCAGAAGTGCCATTTAATTGACAGCTGAGCAAGCCTGGATTTAGTACATTCAGTGGATACTCCCACAGCACTTGAAAGCAGAGAGAATAGCTGGAATTTTAATGATAAGAAGCTTCGTTTTAAACACTTGTTTTTTTTTATCATTTCAATTTTTCTGCGTTGTTGTCAAATTACAGGCAATTTAAAGTCCTCCCGTATCTGGCAATGAGTTCCTGTTTATTTTCCAAAGCTTTATGTGTACATGCACGAGGCTTGAAGCAGGGCCCCTGGATTTTAAACCTGACCAATGTGAGCTAAAGCACTGGAGGTGAAACAAGCGATGGTGAATGATGGACAGGTGTGCAGGCATTGTGCTCTTCTGCTCCTCACTGAAGGAGATCATTGATTTGCATTACAGTCCCACACATAACACACACACACACACACACCACACACACACACACACACTCCCGCCAACCGCATCTTACTATTCCACCCGTATGACTGCACCACAAGGCAGGCCACCCACCCCTCAGCACCTAATCAAGAAGCAAATGATTATCTTGCTTCCTATCTCTTATAGGGGTGGAGTGTTATCTCTGGTTTCTGGTGCAAAACATTGCCTGCACCGACCCGACAGGGAAATGTAACCTCTAAAATTACATTAAATCTGTACAATGAAGACACTGAGAATGTATATGAATAAAATAGATTTACCTTTCCTCCTGAAATCAGGCCACTGCGCCCGCTCGGAGTGACTGTTTTAAAGGCATCAACAGCCTGAAAAGCATATCAGGTGTCTGTCTTTTAAGCCCATCCTGCTGTCAGTGAAGCTCTTTGGGCAATTACACGTCTGTCAAGTGTCACCTATCCGGGCTCTCACTGACAAGGGTTATGTCAAGCAGTCAGCCATTACAGCAGCCCAAATGGAGTCTGCATTGTTTGGAGCTCGCAGGAAGTGGCTGCGCCACGGAAGACTGAGCAGAGGGTCTACGTAGTGTGACTGAGTCGTCGAGCTAACGGGTAGTTTTGAAGATTGGAAGGTGGTGGTGTGTGTGGGAGAGAGTGAGGGGTTGGGGAGGCTTCATCATATTTCTTACAGCTAGAATGGCGGCAAGTGTGTGTGTGTGTGTTTTTTTTCCTCAGTGCATTGAGCCTGGAGATTCATCCCAGCAAGTAAATCTTAGCCCGGGGCAACAGCTTTTGTATTCATGAGCTCTAGTTGACCTGTCTTCAGGCTGTGAAGAGGGCTATGCAAAACGAAAAAGAAAAACAAATATTAATCTGTGCTCAGGTTTAAAATTTTCTGCCACTCTTATTGATGGCTGCGTGCATTTATATACAGCACTTTTTTGCCTGTGGAACAGAAAAAAAATGTGAAAAATAAAGTATCTATTAAAAAATCAAGTACGAAACTAAAGGAATGAAAGAACATTAGTCAAAATGTATATATTTCTATTCATTTTCGAAATTAAGATTGGTCTTTAAATAATTTTCAAGACTAGTTTATTTTATATCCCGGTACTGTACACTGAATCTACAAAATGCTTATAATCAATCACCTAATCAATGTATATGAACCTCCCGACTTTTTACAACAATCAACATGTACTTTTCCAGCCCCATTGAATATTTCAGTGTACTGTGTACTACAGCCCTGAGAGGTTGATCAGATTGCCTTCCATCTCCGTGTCCCCTTGTAACGAACGCTAACGGCAGGTCTTTGTTGCTTTGTCAACTGAATTTCGTATCACAGGTGCTCGGCTTCAAGTTAAAAGCCCTGCGAGTCAACGAAAAAGAGATTGAATCTGGGTCACTTGAATGCATTCTCGTCCGTCACACCACTACATCTCCTCGAGCCCGAGACGCAAGGCATATTGTCAAGTATTAATGAAGAAAACGTCCCTGCAGGGCTGGTGTTTGTCAAATCAAATTACATACATTCAGATGGAAAGGTGAGGATTAATCTTGCAAATCCCTTCTGGATGTGTAGGATGCTCCCCCCAACCCAGCCCCACACCACATACAGTCCTGCAGTGGAAATAGCCCCCTGACGCTGACACAAATTGGCTGAGCAGAAGCATTGTGCTCTTAATTATAGCACACTGTACATACTGCAGATCACATGTTGACAGATTTATTTATGTATTATTTATTTATTTAAGAGTACATTTATACTACTTTGAGGTCTAAACAACCTGAAAATAAGAGACCTGAAGACAAGCATGCGTATTTACATCAGGTAATAATCATTATCGTAATAATAGACAGAGCAGCAAGAGCAACAGCACTCCACAGTTATGTGGAAACTGTATATGACAAATAAATGCTACTGTACTGATGTGAATGGGAAGCTGTACAATAATAAACAGAAGTGAATCTAAACGGCATTAAGAATAGTAGCAATAAATGTCACTTTTACACGGTCAAGTATGAGGATTTTTTTTTCATGAGTCAGCAATTAAAGCCCCTAATACAAAGCAACAAATATAGAAAAGGGTAAACTGAACACGTAGTAGAACATAATTGCTCCGTTAACCAACTTGTGTTGATAGCAATTGTACAAAATACAATTGAGGATGCTTTTTGGGATGTATTATGGTCATCTATGAATACACATTTCCAGTTCTTTTTTTGTCATATTCATGAAGCTGATTTGAGTTAATAATGCTGGTTTGTGTGTAATAAATTCATAATAAGGCAAAATTAAAAATTTTGAGACAGCACCGCTTATTGTTTTGGTCTATCTGTTGGACTTTAAAATGCACAGTTTATTCTGTGTTCATTTTAATTCGTCTAAAAAATTTTTATATATTCTACATACTGGTTTGTAGAAAAAGTAGACACACTGACAAATGAGTTAAACTCCATCCTAGCACGGCCAATTGTGTGTCAAAGCTTTGTGCATTATTGTGGCCGAAAAAAAAAAAAAGGGTGTGGGGTAAATGATTTGCAGTGAGGGTTGAAGCTCTGGTCCCAAGTGGGGGGTTTATTTTGTTGTGAAGAGCAAAAATAATTCTCAGTCAATTAGACACTGTTGATAATGGAGAGAATGCCAGCGTGATTCCTGCTGGTTTATAGCGGGGATTTGGCCTGCCATGGGAAGGAAACATTGGAGGTGGATGTGCACACGTCTCAGCCCCCCCCCACCCCTCCCTCCCCCATGCTAGTGTCTTGCTGAGATTTAAATAAGCCTCAGATTACTTGAGGGCCTTTAAATGCAAATTTGGGTGAGTGTGCAAAGCTCCTACTGTAAACCTCAACCTTATCATTTGCTTCCCAGATTAGGGAGCTGGCTGCAGGACCCCCAATAAGATGCAGGCTAGGGGCCACTCCACATTGATAGAGAGAGAAAGGGAGCGAGAAGACAAATGCATGGATGCTATGTGTGCCAAGGTCAACGGTGTCTGCATTCTCCATAATCAGCCGCCATCAGGAAACTTGCATCTGGGATTTTGCTTATCTCGCCGCATGTTTGTGCGTCTGTGCACATGCAGCTCAGGCTGAGAGCCACGTTCTTTGACTGATTAGACAATAATCAATTAAGAGAATGAGGGGAGGGGAGTGAACGTAACTGCCTTATTTGCTATAGAGTATATTGCAGTGTTACAGTGCACAACCTGCGCCTGATTGAGTTAGGATAACACGTTGGCTGGCATATTGGCTCCAAAAGCATTTATGCTTTTGAAAGATGAAAGGATGCGTGCTTGTCGATGGATTTTTTTTATCTCGAACGGCACCCATTTCATCACTTAATGATTTGAAATGGCTGTAAGCGAAGGCGGATCCAAGCCAACAAACCCGTGACCCTCCCTCGCTCACTCACTGAGTCAATGTGCTAAACAGACACAGGCTCCATTTTCAGATGCTTACACTTCTCTCATGGAGAAAATATGACATGGACATCAAGGATATTGTAAAACAGAAACCCTACATGTGTGAAAGAGAATGGAATCAAGCATTTTTTTAATTATAAAAGCGCAAATGAGTTGCTGGAAGTGACCGTGAATCATCACCGCAGACCTTTATAGTTTCTCACATTTAAGGTTTTTATTTGCTCTCGCTTTTCTAATAGGATGCCAAGCTCGGAAACTCCTGTTTTTTCTGTCTCTTTTTTTTTTTTTTTTTTTTTTTTATTAACCAAATGCATTGCAGAAGCTTAGGAGCCATGCACCTCATGCAGGAGACTCAAAGAAATTAAATGCTTGGAATTTCTCCCCAAATAAATTGAAGCCATTTATTCCTCAATTCATGATAGTTTAGCAGGTGATGCAACGCTTTCCCCAATAATGCAACTGTGTTCTCACTCAGCGTTTTTTTTTATTTATTTTTTTTTACATTTCCTGAGATGATTGGTCCTTTAACAACCATCAAGCGGGCAATTACTTAAATAATTAGTAACTTTCTACATCACAAACATAGAAATCTAATGGGGTTGCTTAGCATGGCTTGTGCTGTTGATCGTCTTTTGGATTCAGTCAACAAATGACTGAGAGGTCAAACCTGAACCGGGTAACGGACTCATTATGACATATGCTATGCATAAACGTGGGGGGGGGGGGGGGAATGCATGTGGATGAAAGGGGACCTTTAAAAAAACGCTAACCTATAAGGAACAACATAGATATGCAAACAAGATCAAATCTATTTGTGTTTGTCCGACCATGATTAACAGGACACTTAGTGGTTCAAGACAAAAGGATCTTACCATTTTTTATACAGGGGTAATAATAATATTTAATATTTATGCACTGCAAGGGCACAACTTAATTTTCTCTATTTGCACCAAAATGTCATGTTTGTCCTTCAATCAAGTATGTTATTTGATTAGAACATCCTCTCACAATTTCTCACTTTCATGCTTGGCGAAAATAAAGACATTCAATTTTGATTGATGTTGCCAGAGAGGTATTAATTCATTTAAACACTGTTTATTATGCATTAAAAGTGCATTAAATCACACTGAGAATTATTAATATAGTTCCCTCCAAAATGAAGGAACCAGTGCAGTTCTACACTGATACTAACTAAAAACACAATCAAATATACTATTAAATTGATATCTCCTTATATTGTCAGTCAAAACTGAGTATCATCTATGTGAAGGGAGGCTTTTAGATACAGATCTCATTAGATTGTGCAGCTGTACCTTGTTGAGCATTTCTCCTGTCTCTAAAGACATGCAGTTAGAGGCTATTCTTCCTGGGCTTCTTTCCTGAGCCTTGGCGCTTAGTTACAGCTCAAGGCCACATACTGTACATACTCGTGTTTTTAGAAGTCTATTCCCCCCTCAGACATATCCAACCCCACCCCCACTTCTCTCCTTCATGCTTTGATGATTCAAACCTGACGTTCTCCTGCCCTCACTTTTACATTTTTTAACGTACCTCAGTGATGAAGGATCAGGGCCAGCAAACCCTTTTCTGCTGGGCCTAACACCATCAGAACCACTGACTTCCATTTACAACCTAAACTTTAATATTTGCTCCATAAAATGGACTGATTTGTTATCTACAGTCTGTTCTCTTTATTTCATATGGGTTTTCTTGAGTCCACTGCTTACAGATGTATTTTTCCATCCAGATTTCAGCCTCTTTGTGCTGCCATGTCAATCGAATCTTCCTCAGACCTCCAGAATCGGTAGTGCTTAACTTGAACTTGAATTCCAGCGGGATTGTTCCTTTAACCAATCAGATTTCAAATTTGTAATCACATGGCTTGCTCTTGACGAGGTCAACATTATTCTGTCCTCTGATTCGTTAGTTGGAGAAAAAAAATTTACATTGAACTTCAACTGGCAAAACACGTAAAGAACCACCTTGCTCATGATTTTCACATTAATAAATGCAATTTATTTATGTTTTTGTCATGTAATTAGATAAATAGAGCATCTGTGACTCAGAAGATTTTTTTTTAATTGTAATAATTACACATGTAGAGCCTAGAGATTGTACTCTCACTTCTGAATTACAGTGAAGAAAATAAATATTCGATCACCCTGCTATATTGCAACACTTAGAAATCATGAAGGGTCTGAAATTTTTATCGTAGGTGCATGTCCACTGTGAGAGAGATAATCTAAAAAGGAAAATCCAGAAATCCCAATGTATGATTTTTGTGACAATTCATTTGTGTGATACAGTTACAAATAAGTATTTGAACACCTGAGAAACCACTGTTAATATCTGGTACAGTAGCCTTTGTTTGCAGTTACAGAGGTCAAACTCCTCCTCACACATCTTCTCTAGATCAGACAGGTTTCTGAGCGGTCACTGAGAAACACAGAGTTTCAACTACGTCCAAAGATTTTCTATTGGGTTTAGGTCTTGAGACTGGCTAGGCCACGCCAGAACCTTGATATGCTTCTTACGGAGCCATTCCTTGTTTTTCCTGGCTGTGCACTTGTTGTCATGTTGAAAGACCCAGCCACAAACCATTTTGACTGAGGGAAAGAGCTTGTTCCCCAAAATCTCACAATACATGGCTGCGGTCATCCTCTCCTTAGAACAGTGTAGTCGTCCTGTCCCATGTACAGAAAAACACCACCAAAGCATGATGCTACCATCCCCATGCTTCACAGTAGGGACGGTGTTCTTAGGATGGAACTCATCATTCGTCTTCCTCCTCACGCGGTTAGTGGAATTATGACCAAAAAGTTCCATTTTGGGGTCATCTGACCACAAAACCTTCTCCCATGACTCCTCAGTATCATCCAAATGGTCATTGGCAAACTTAAGACGGGCCTTGACATGTGCTGGTTCAAGCAGGGGAAACTTCCATGCCATGGATGATTTAAAACCATGACGTCTTAGTGTATTACCAAGAGTCACCTTGAAAACGGTGGTCCAAGCTCTTTTCAGGTCGTCGACCAAGTCCTGTCGTGGAGTCCTGGGCTGATTCCTCACCTTTCTCAGGATCATTGAGACCCCACAAGGTGATATCTTGCATGGGGCTCCACTCTGAGATTGACCATCATGGTTAGCATCTTCCATTATCTAATGAATGCTCCAACAGTGGACCTTTTTAAGTGGGAGAACTTGCAATATAGCAGGGTGTTCAAATACTTATTTTCTTCACTGTATCTCATTTGATACAATATCTCACTGATAATAGACACGTCATGAGTATGTTTTTACATCGGGAAAAGAACTACTGCTTCCCCTGTGATGTCTTCCTCCATGTTAGCCCTAATGTAGATATTTATAATTCAACACAGTCTGTCGGATTAGCAGAATATTCCATGGTTTAGGTGCTTGTTTGCTGCTTTTGTCTTATTTAGTCTCCTCTACTGAATGTGGTCCGCATTTCTAAGAAGCTTGACGCCATTTTGAAGTATTTGCATTGAGTTGACGGATGTACCTATGTTTACATGCCGTGTTTTGGCCTCAAGAGAATAGGAAAGGTCTTTTGAGGACCGTGGAAGTTTCATGTGCATTTAAGTACTATACATGCATGCACGTGTGTGCATGCACGTGTGTATATATATATATATATATATATATATATATATATGCTCTGTATGAACTGTAAGTGCATGTGTTGATCAAGCTTTTTAATCAGAGCCAGCATCCGCTGAGGTTTACGCGACAACCATTCATCTTTCATTTTGAGGCGATGTCACGCAAAGGATGAGTGTGCATCCTGCACGTGTGTGTGTGTGTGTGTGTGTGTGTGTACCTTAATGCGAATGTGACCACAGGGGAGTATACGTTACACATATGTTTATAATTACACATGGGCTTGCAGCAGGAAAGCAGTTGGCAGGATGGAAAGTGGATTTGAAAGGCCATTACATAAGTCTACAATCAGAGGGTATGTTGGTGATTCAGACTATTATAAACTTGCTGGCAAAAATGAGTGAATGTTTTATATTTTAGTGTTTCAGGTGTTTTCTTCATCATTCAATGCAAGGTTTATGAGTATGATGATATATATATGTAAGAGGATTGTTTTATTGGGTGAGAGCTGTAAAAGTTTCTGCTTGCAATATACAGTGGAAGTTCCATAATGAAGATGCCAGGTCATATCTTTCTCAGGAAATTCAATTGATCGGAACTGGTTGTCTTAGAAGATGGTTCAGTTCTCATTCGAGCAGCTTTCCTCACTTCATGCAACCAGAATTGGTTAGGATAGGCTCGCTTGAATGAAAATGTCGTGTAGTTAATTTCCAGAAAAATACACCTGTAAAGCTGCACCAAGCCTTGAGTTTGAACACCCCCACCCCCCACGCAAGACGTCTGCAAGCTCAGTGAGCATCTAATTTTTGTAATGGAACAGGATAACCAGCGTCTACTCAAGCTTCTCAGTACAATATCACAGTGTGCACTACATAAACATTTATAACAGAAGAAATGAAAGCTAGATTTTTCAACATCTGCTGTAATTTCATCAAAGGGTGAAATTTTGTTTCAACTTTTTTTTTTTTTGACACCACCTGCCTTATTTTATAAACACTAACATTTTTAACAAGTGTAAAGCTTCAAATTTTAAGGCCAAATAATTCTACTTCACCAATCCTAGCTCCTTACTTTCTCATGAGCAATGGGTGGGCAAATCATTTATTGGTCAACTCTATATTTTTCACACAACAGCCAAATTTGAAATTTTTACTTAAAACGTTGTGTAAAATGTTTTATCATTGTGGACAGTTTTCTAACTCTGAAACACTCGATTATAAATCTGAAGCAATCTCTGCAGAACATATTTTCCTATAATTGGATCTTCTTCTGTTAAACCTTTTTGTTGAGCCCCGACATGGAAGGCAACATTTTAATAGCCTCTGCCTTGACCCATGTAACACTCCTCCATCAAGTTTTGTAAAGATTCTCGAGCCATTATTTGCACAGCCCTGCTGACAAACAAGATTTGCTTGGGAGTTGATAATTAACACCAACATTTTACAAGAGTATCAGAGCGTGCTGCTGCTTTTTGAGCAGATCAGGCAATATCATCATCAACCAGTTGAACTTATTAATGCCATAGATGGATGTTATTTCATTGGAATGCCCAATATTAATGTTTTATATAAGAAATGGAATATGTTCTTACTCGTCACATACCTGTTTGACAAAACAGGGTAGAGACAGACGATAATGCACCATGCAGGGTTTAATGTAAAGAATAGGATATTAGAAATAATGACCATTTGGTATAGATAATTACAAATGTTTTTCTTGTGTATTGAGCCTCAGAGATAATAAAATCTTCTGAGAACACTCAATATTGTCTTCAGTTTGCTAATTCAATATGGAATGTTAACAAAAAAAAAAAGAGTAAAGAAAAATCTTTTTTGCTAAGCATCCCAAAACTGCTGTGACTTTTGCCCTATCACTGGGGAGCAGCCGGGTGCAGGCCCAAACTGTGAATGAACAGTCGGGAGATTTATTTGTTTGCCGTAATAAGGATTGTAAAACAGTAAGAGCTCTGTGCAGCCTTACAGCCCCGCCACCGCCCACCCCCTGCCCTGTGGGTACAATCAAATGTTGCCAGTAAATCAATAGAGCTGGGAGAGGTTTTTATAACCCAAGTTTAACACCAGGCTCTAAGTGCTCCAGGTGGCAGCTCATTTGTTCATTATCCCAACTTATCACAATAAACAATGGCAACTCTGATTGGACTGGCCTGCTACTTCACCAGGAAAGAATTGCAGAGAAAGAAGACCAAAATCTCACGTGGGCACGAGAAGGCTAATAACAGTGGTGGAGGAAACAAAAGGGAATTGGAATGGAACACCTTCTGAAGCACGTGGGCAATACAGGCTAAAACGAAGAGCAGATGAAGTCTTCGGGCTGCCAGGCTATATTCTATGAGCCATGTGCCTTATCAGAGCCAACAGCATTAAATAGAGACACCAGTGTAACATCTCCTTTCAATAACGTTTCTCAATACCAAAGTCCTCATTTAAAATACCAAAGGCCTCATTTGAAACGTGTATTTTAAGTGTGCTTCTTTTTTCAGATTATTCAATTAGCAATCAAAAATACATGCTGGCCTCTCTTGAGTTGGAGAAAAACATGACAAACATATTTCCACACTTGGATTCACTGAAAAAGTTTAGTCCACAGGCACAAACTTTCTGTGTGGCGTTTCCTTGGTATCACCCATGTACAGATGCATGCTAGACTTGAATTAGGTCATAAGTGTGAAAACGAGTGTGAATGGTTGACTTTCTTTAGTTTGTCTTATATCTCTGCCAATATCAGATAGAATAGGACCAATTTATGTATAAATATAAAAATATTGTTACATTAAATATATTGTCGCCCCTTTCATGGTGTAGTCCTTCTTTCGCTGAACATTAGCTGAGATAGGCTTCAGCACTCCCGTGACCATTTTGAGGATAAGTGGCTTGGAAATTGGATGGATGGATACGAGATTGATCAAAATAGTAATCTTAAAATAAGTAGACAGGAGAGCCATAGTGTAGTGGTTCACCTATGACTTCAGTGCAGCTAGATCTTTCCCACTCAGGACCGTGAAAAGGCTAAGATATACAACAGATGAATGAATGGATACACGGAATATGAAAGAGGGCCTTCGTACTGCAAGAAGGTATTTGGGTCGACCCTGGCCTCAGACTTTCATATTTGTATCTTTCATGTTTTTCCCATGCTTTATGGAGAAAAAATTCATCTGGTAATGGCTTCAACTTCCCAAAAACACTCAAAACATCAACGTGTCATTATGGTAGAATAGGCGGAATGATGAACAAATATTTCTTTTCTGCCACCTCATTTTCTGGAAAAACCTCTTTGGAGAAACTTTCTGGTTTTAAATTTTAAAGTTTATATTAGCTCATATTGTTTTGATTGATCAACATCCAGGGTCCCCGTACTTCGTGGACATGGTCCGGGAGGATATGACACCATAAGATATCTGCTTCATGCTGATGTCAGATGAATGTGAAAGTCTGAAATAATAACGTGGCGAAAATGAGCACTCAGTGCAGACTAGAACTCAAGAATCCCGCTCACAGGAAGAGATCACTTTTGCATGTGTTTGGCTCATCATAACAAACCATGTTTGACCTTAACAGTGCTGTTATGTATAAACGTGTGACAGGTCCCAGTATAGTGATACAGATCAGGTTGAGGCGTCACAAAGAGTTGAAAATGTGTATGAAGTCCCTCCTTGTGTATAGTTTAAGCAATAAAATGGGCTTACACAAGGCTTGCAGATGGCTTTGCACAAGAGTACTCACTTCTGTGTGAATGCAGTTTTGTGTTCACATTGGGGATTGATCCCGTGGACCTGGATGGACACTTTAAAAAATCTCGCACTACACTAATCACGTTTCTGTCTTGTAATACGTGAGCTTGGTACTAAAATCATAACGTGTAGGGACTACATGCAACATTGCCGCGACATCAGTACAGCACAGCAAATGAGAGAGGGTGCAGTTATTCAAATTTTGTGTGCTTAATTCATGAGTCTTGTACAGGAGCGTGGCAGCTGGAGTTTATAATTATGCAACACAATCCGCTCTTTCTACTCGGCTGCCAGCTTCTGCATAATTTACACGTCTATTAGGTCATCAATTACAGTGTAATTACTTCATTGCACACAGCTAGCTTTTTACTATATAATAAAGCAACTCATCAAACGAGCATGTTCAACAAACAAACAAATATCGGAGCAAGCCAACAAATGCTAATTGAAAAGAATGCTTTAAAGTACATAAAGTGAAGTTTATCTTTCCTCTGATATTGAAATTTATAACTATGTTTGTCACTGTTTCCAATACTTGTTTCCAAGCCGCAAGCCAATCATTTGGAGGAAATTCATTGTACATCTTAAGACTTGTGGCTATCTCACCTTCTCCTTTACATAACAATTCCTTTTCAGGTTCAATCACTTTTTGATTAATTATTAAAAAAGATTTTTTTTCGTTTTTTCTTCTCTTTTTTCTAGAAATGCATTATGCATGATGAAAATTGCTTTGTAATGGATACAAACCAAGGCAGTTGCACAGGTCAGGATGGCAAATCTATTGACCATCAATAGCAGCTCATTCGGTATGCATTACTGAGAACGCAATAGATTTGTTTCAGTGCAGTGAATACTAACAATCAAGATGACGCAAAGTGAATCAAAGTGCTTATGAGCCCTTTTTTGCATTAGGTCGATATGGTTGAAATTCCTAGCACTCACTGGAGAGAAATGGAGGAGGACTCAGAATCCTGTAGGTGCCCATTCCACCTGCTTTCTCTTTAAGTGAAAACCCCTCTAGATTTCCTCGAGCAAACATTAGTGGTGGTCCCAAGCCAAACCACGGCTTACGAAATGCTATTAGAAATAAATCCAGTGAAGGATGTGTCACCATTTTACGTGAAAGAATCAATGGGAGTAAAAAAAACGTGAAAGAATCAATGGGAATAGAAAAAATCTGTACCAAGGTTGAACTGTTACGATTATGAAACCAGTGATAACTGTACATATTTTTAGTATCACGTTCAAATGATTAATGTCATACCGGTGTAAGAATAAGTTAACCCATGTAAAAACATGATGCATGATGGAATAATACACTTTTACGCAACGATTGATCGGTGGACAGGCGATAAATCAATGAGTTCCTCGGACATATTTTGTAATTTAATAAGGGCATACACGTAATGCTCCAGTTATGCATGGATCTCTGTGTCCTCTTGTGTGTGTATATATGATGCCACGACGCGGGAGTATTTTTGCCGCTTTTAAACAGGCTTTTCAAGCAACTTTACTAGAATAGGAATGAAGTCAGGTTTGGTGACGCCCACACCGGCAGGGAGGTCCCATTTGAAATCCATTGTGGGTACCCCGGTGCGCAAATGTAAGGCTAGCCTGCCTCCTCGGAAAGTTCTGCCAAATCCCTTGCTGGTTATAGAAATAGAGTCAATAAGAGTGTATGAGGTGTCATGTCATGCTTGAAATCATGCAAGACACCACTCCAAACTTTTATTGTGTGGCTTTAGTTGCACATTTGTCAAGTCAAAAGCCCTAAATCATAAAAGCGTCTCAGAGGGCATCACAGGCCCACGGTTGACAAAGCTCGATGACATCCCTTGATCTAAAACCCCCATGTTTTTTTTTTCCCATATTCCAACTTACTTTTCCTGTTGGTTTTTAGAAAAAATTGTGGTAGCAGTTTGGTGGTCAACTAAATTTTGTGTATGTTACAGACCTTCTCTTACTTGGAATTGTGGTTCTTCCTTGAAGGCACCATAAGTTCTGACATGTTTTATTTACAATAAAAGCCATGTGTAGTGTGTAAACGTGCAGTTGCACCTTATGGTACAAGTTACTAGAAAATGTTTACTGTGATACAAAAGGATGTAAAAATTAGGAGAGGGCCGCAGCTTCTCTCCAAATTGGTGTATGAAACATAAACATGGTGTCAACATTGTATTGCAGAGATATTACTTTAATAAACAGCGATGTCGCATATTTGCAGCCCTGCACTTTCGACGATAGTCCAGCATCAGCAGTGAGTGGGTTCACACAGCTGTTTGGGCTGCTGCAGGTCATGGAAGTGATAAATCTGGGGGAAGCTCGTCTCGGTAATGGACTCCAGAAGGAGTCCGGGAGTTAAACACTGATGAGCAATGGAAACTGTGGTCAGCATGAGAGCAGTTTGAACTGTCTAACAGGCGTGGACAAGATGGGAGGAAGGAAACAGCCAAATGTTCCAAGGCCCAACCACGGTCCTATTTTTGGAGAGGAGCGAAGAGGAGGCCAGCTGCGCAGGAGTGGAACATTGCACGTGGCTGACTGCTGAAAAAGACGCACAAACTCAGCAGAATGAGAAGTCTGCAGAGATTACTCGCACTGAGGCGCTGTCTACTTAAAAACTTTAATGTTGGGTGTGCCTTTTTGTTTTTGTATAACTGGAGGGAAAAAAAGCAACGCAGCAAGCCACTGTTGCATAATTCTTTGGAGACACAGATAGAAATGGTGGTGTTTATTGAATCCCTTTCTCAATGTATGTTGTGGTGCGAAACCTGACGACCTCTTTAATTTCAACCACTGTTTTTATTGTCCGGTCAACAAAGCACAACACATCAACGTCTCTTGGGCATACTAAGATTTTCAGCTTGGTATGTAAAGCTACAGTTTATTTCCACAAGGAGATACAGTTCGCTTTGATATGGTACGCTTCAAAGCACTCTTATGTTTCCACCATGGTGTTTTGGTGGGATTGTGTCCATTATGTAAATAGTGCGATAATATAGCAGGATGATGGCATCAGTCAGACAAATTTACCCAAGTAGTGTGCGGTCAACAGTCTGGTGTGGCGGAGAAATATGTTGGAATAGTACAGGAAATGTATGAGGGCAGCAGAACAGCGGTGAGATGTGCAGTTGGTGTGTCGGAAGAATTTAAGGTCGAAGGTAGCACTGCATCAGGGTTCTGCGCTGAGCCTCTTCCTGTTTGCGGTAGTAATGGATAGGCTGACAGACGAGGTTAGACTGGATTCCCCTTGGACCATGATGTTCGCAGATAATATTGTGATCTGCAGTTAAAGCAGGGAACAGGCGAAGGAACAGTTAAAAAGATGAAGGTACGCACTGGAAAGGAGAGGAATGAAGATTAGCCAAAGTAAAACAGAATATATGTGCGTGAATGAGAGGGGCAGAGGAGGAAGAATGAAGCTCCAGGGAGAAGAGATAGCAAAGGTGGACGACTTCAAATACTTGGGGTCAACAATACAGAGCAGTGAAGAGTGTCGTAAGGAAGTGAAAAAACGGGTTAAAGCGGGGTGGAACAGTTGGCGGAAGGTGTCTGGTGTTCTATGTGACAGAAGAGTATCTGCTAGGATGAAAGGAAAAGTTTATAAAACAGTGGTGAGGCCGGCCATGATGTATTTTCTAATTCTCATTAGCTTTAACCATTATTTCGTAATGTACGCAACAGAAGTTACTGCCTGTAACTTAAATATTTGTGTATTTGAAGCCCCATTAAATCAGCAACTTAGAGCAGACTTGACATGCCACCACAAGACAGTAAGTCCATAAATGAAAACAAGCACACTATTTTCAGTAGGAAAATTCAAGATATGTTTGACAGCATTTTTCCATTGTCTGGTTGGTTGCTCAAAGAAAAACTTGTATAGCAAAATTTGATGAGTGAAACATTCACACACAACGACAACAATAATGAATTGGATGTTACAACACATTTAATCATCAGTATCTCTGTTAAGTATGATGTATTTCATTTACATTTTTTCTATTTTTGTCCTGTTGTCACATGAATATTGGTTCTTAACTGCTCCAGATGGTGAATGTTGCTCAGTTGCACAGTGCGATGTGTTTTTGTAGTGTAATGGTTGTTTTTATGATTGAGACGCGATGCCACAGAAGGATTTAAGTCAAATCAGTCCCGAAGAATGCCAAGGTACTAAATGCATGTCACACATATGGGTGGGACTACCCACTGTTGGTCACGTCTTCTACTGGTGATAATCATGTCTGCAAAATCCCACGTTCCCAAGTGAAATGGGCTTCAGTGGCAGAATTTTCTGAATATTTCAGATGGTAGTACAAATCATATTTCTGGAGCTTAGAACCCCCTAGCAAAGGTACATTTCCATTAAGATGAAAAGTTTTTGAGTATGAAAAAGCCCCCTAGGTGGAGATTTATCTGCCTAAAGAATAATACAGTCCCATACATAGCAGAAATAACGTTACATTGCATGCTTGGGCCCAAACGACTGCTTATTCTTATCCTGCCAGGTGTAGGCAAACCCTTACTCTAGCACATACAAACCAGCTATAAAAGGTGACTGGAAAAAGAGGGTAATTGGGAGGTGGAGGGAGTTGGTTGGTTTTTTTTTTTTTTTGTTTTTTTTGTATGTAGTCAGTGCTCTCTCACATTCTGTTTTTCCTGCATCACCTTTCACCCCTGAATGATCTTTGATTCCTTCCATTTGTTGGCCACAAAAGATTCTTTATGAACAAGCCAGAGTAATAGTTCCTGTATTGATATGCATTTCACCCTTCAAAGTCTGCGGCTTGGTGCATTCCTATCTATGACAGTATGCTGTCACCACCACTTATTGTCTCGATAATTGAACATGCTGATCAAAGTCATTGAAATTGAACTCAACGGGTAGTTTAAAGGGTGAGGGTGTTTGAGAAGAATCAATATGAATCAATAGTTAAAATGGCTAGACTGATATTGCCCCGTCATGTATTGGGTGGCCTCGGCTGGATCCAGTTTAATTTGGCTTTTATTTGTGTTTTGAGTTCCAAACATTCTTGCCATGAGGCTCGTCTGGCTTATGTCTTGACAAAGTAAATAAATGGTGGTGCACCTTCGCTGGGCAGGTTGGAATGTCAAAAGTCAGGAGGTCAGAAGAGCCAACCGCCAAATTAAGTTTGAGGACGCCACACACATTTGATTACCTTCTAACTGTGTGTCCTGGGAATTTGAAGTCCAGGATTGGCTCGCTGGCGTGTTGGGCGATTTGATGGTGATCTTACAAATAGAGCACCTCAGTCACTTTGTATGAAGCAGTGCAGCCCTACATGCATTTGACAGCCTGTTGCAGTGGGACTGCCACTGCTGAACACTCGACTATGGGCAAAATGTTGACACTATTGTTTGGTAATGTTCTGCATCACCCTCACCCTGTTTCTTCTCCGTTAGCAACATTTATTGTCAATGCCAAAAATAAATGACGTTGACTTCACTCTAACAAAAAACACAAACACAAGACGTATTTGGGTTGAGGGGTTGAAAAATAGTTAAAATGATTGGAACTTAGCTTTGTACTTAGCCTTACCAACTGTTGAAATTTTATGGAGCAGTCATTCAGATAAAGTCAGGAATGTAACTCCAAAGAAATTGGGCTTGAGGTGGCTGAAATGACAATATTTCAAAATAATTGGAAATGATGTGTGTGATGCGGGTTTCTCTATGAGGGGAAGCTTGCGGTTCGCTTTTCTTCATCCTGGTCTCATTAAAAAACTTCACAGTGATTTATAATGTGGCTTTTGGGTGAATAAACAGTTATGATTTGGCACAAAGTAGACAGCGTAGACGTGCAGCTTCAACAAGTTGCCAGCCTCGCTCTGTAAATGAGAGCGCCAAGGAGCCTCTCTGGTGGCCATAGTGAATGTAAAGTCATGCATTATAGATTTGCAGGTGAATTTATTTATTCTCCTGCAAAACTCGGAAATGTAAGCCGAGCCCCAGTCAATGCCAGCAAGTTCATCTCTGTCTGCCTAATCATTCGCAAATGGCTACTATCAATTGCCCGCCCTCAGCTTCAGCATTCCTGCACTTGCAATTAAAGTCAACAAGCACATACTGTATTGTCGACTAAAGGTGCTTTAGCGCGGGATTCCAGGTTAATGTATTGATTATCTCCTGCATGGTGAATTGGATTTATTCCGCATCATCGGTCTTGTTTATTTATTTATAAGCCTGCTGTAATTCATCAAAAATGAAAGATTTCCCATCCCGTCGGCCTCTCGAGGTAATCAAACGTGCTGTTTTTGTTTTTAGCTATAACGCCATTGTGATCCATGTCAAAGAAATCTGATGAAATAGAATGAATTTACTGATTGCCTCTATGTTACAGATCTTAAAACGCGTCTGAATATGCGTCTTATTTACTTGCTTGGAAGGGAGCATGCCCTCCACTCGCACACCATTGACAAATACAACACAATACAAAGGGATTCTTGCTTTTGGAGCAGCATTATTTATTCATAGTGCCCTGGAGTCTTCCTGTCCATTCAGACATCATTGTAGTGGTTCTGTTTCACTCTTTTATCTTGTTAGGGGAATATAATGACACCGGTCCGACTACATTGCCCCATCACACACAGTAGAAAGTACCATTTTGTGTGCAATGTGTTGCATGTTGTTGCAGCCGTCTTGACAAAGCATAGCAATAAATACTGTAGAAGAACAGATACACATACAAAATACCAAACCCGTTTCCCCAGAACTTTGTTGTTCGGTATATTACACGGTAATGAACGTAACATGAGTCACTGTTGTCATCAATAAAGTAGTACTCCTTAATGAACGAGGAAGTTGTCTAATTCATCAGTTTTAAGTTGTACAAATGTCGGTAAATTCCTATTCTATTCCACTATGTTTCCACACTTGAGTTTTGTATGGAACTACTTGAATAAAGATATTAAATTATGGTGTAGATAATTGTGTTGTTGTTTTTTATGAAGCTGAACTTTTGAATGAATATGATCAGGGCATAAAATTTAATTCAGGCAGCCATTATACATGAAAAAAATATGAAATATCATGTCAAGCCAAATTTATTTGTAGAGCTCTTCAACACAAAAGCATCCAAAAGTGCTTCATGGACTCACAGTTGCCAAATATTAATGACATACGCTTAATCTAAATCATGAAGTGGCTTTTATCGTACTACTCCTTTATACATTATTACATTGTATTACCACCCTTGTCTGGAATATGACTACCCCCCCACCCCCCAGTGCTATGACCATTTCCAACAGCATTGTTTAATTGAATTGCACTTGTAGCTTACTGATGATATTCAGCAGGATACAGGATCTATACTATATGCATATTATTGGTGTTGATGTACGTTTTTCTGCCTGGAGGTCTGAGCTGAACTGGCGACATTCAGGTGTTGTTAACTTATTCCACTTCAGCCATTTGACATTCATGCGAGATAGAACAGCCACTGTTCTTTTATAATAAACTCTCTAAATGTTCATAATTCAAAAGACAAACAGCTCCTTATTTTTTGATAGCATCTCCATTCTTGATATATTATTAAAGCGATGCTTCTCTTTGTTGCTGGAAGCAATCCAACACTTAAGTCACTGCCGGGCTCAGGGGAGCGTTGCTATATGCACAGCACATTGTGTGTGTCCTCACTGTAAGCATTCTTCCTTTGGCATTGATGCACGCTAATGTACTCCACCTCCCCTTGGGTGGATCTGTCTGGACCATCTCATCACAATCCCATACATCCATCTCTCCATCCTATCGTGCGCCGCCTCTTATGAAACACTTTTAGCCAAGCGAGGTTTCTTTTGATTGCTGCTGGCCTGCGTGCGGCCTATTCACCGGAATACAATATTCTCCCTGTAGTCTGCACCTGTCTCCCGCTGACAAGCGCGCATCATCCTGTGGGAGTGGGGAGGGTCAGTGGGGGTCTCCCATCACTGTCCAAGACCGGCGTCTGACTGACGCAAATCCTATAGAATGGCTTGTTTTCAACTTGAGCATGCATCCCCTCTTGACACTGCCTGCAGATCGCCAGTAACAATATCACCTATGCAATCAATCTCCATGGTGTGTTTGAGGGCCCCGTGGAAGCCATTGATCCACGCTTTCATGTCACGGCCTATCATAAATTGCAACCTTTTTGAGATCGGCATGGCCCGGTAACTGCAGCGGAGAAGCACCCCTGTGTCACTCTCAAGTGGGTTGACGACAGAGGCAGGGAGTCCGAGGCAGAGCCGGCGCCGTGTCACAGGTGTCAGTACTGCTGCCTCTTATTGACAATCGTGCTCCCGTTGACCCCCCGAAAATGATATCTTAGATGACTAGACCCTACTTTAATCCTGAACCCTATACCTCATCCCTGAAATATGTATCTCCACGGGGCCTCTGAGGGAATTCATTTTTTTCCCCTTTTGGTAATCGAAAAGACTTGAAGCGGTGGCCTTTGCTAAATGGGAAGATCGGTGGTACCATCTAAACTCCACAACATTAGAAAAATAAGAGAATTAAAAACGAAGACTGTTTCAAATGGTCTATTTCTTTATGGTCTAATATGGTAATTTGATATATTATAAATTTTACAGGTTTTCTTTTTTCCCCTCATAAAATGATAACCATTTTCTGATAATGACTTTTTATTTCCTTCAGCTGTTATAATATTCTTGCAATGTTACATTATTCTGATGATATTTCTTTTCAGGGCAACTGTTGTTCTTTTCTAATAATGACCAAATTGTACAGAAAGTTTAATGTACTGCATTTAATATTACATGAAAAATATTCCTCCCCTATGTCTTTTTCCAATAGAAATTGATTGAGGGGAATGAAAACTCAAATCTTAATTCTGCTCTGACATTCACATTTATTATTCTAGCCATCCATTTTCTTTGCCGCTTATCCTCATGAGGATCGCGGGGAGTGCTGGAGCCGACCCCAGCTATCAACAGGCAGGAGGCGGGGTACACCCTGAACTGGTTGCTAAAGCCAATCGCAGGGTACATTGAGACAGACAACAGCCACACTCACAATAACACCTAGGGGCCACGTTTATTATTATTACTAATGCCAAATATAGCTAGCTTACTATAACCCAAGTCATATAAACATCTGTGAAAGTCTTAAATAAAACAAAACATTTTGTATCACTTTTGCATTGTAGATCGTTTGTGCTACCTAATGAAGTCTACATTAAATAAAAAATAAATATTATGGTCCGTGGCCATTTCCTAATATCTGTGTTTCTATCTTTGCAATGCGTAATGATGTTTCTGTGCTATCCTCCGCTGTAAGGGTTCGCACAGCTCAGAAGTGATGGTTAAGATGCTTAAAGCCATCCATAAACTGCTCATTGTTTTAAGAGAGCCGGCCACGGTCATTTGATACTGGCACTCGACTGCTTCCTCGCCCCTAAGCCATCCTGTTATTTGACTCTGGCGGCACACGTGGGAGCTCTGTGGATGAAATATTGCCATTATAAGGCGAGTGCACATTGCTGTTGAGGGATGTGTGCAAAGCCCCCTCTGCCACTAGGGGAAATGTTAAGAGCTCCGACTGAAATCTCATTGTGGGAATACATGCTGCAGCCACCCACTCTTAACAGTGTCATTTGCCTTTCTTTGACACGTGTGCTCTTTCCTCTCCTGGAAACTTAGTTAATTAACATGTTAAGAAATAATGAGAGGAAGACCATTTTTACATGTCCATCAGTGCGTGATGGCTGTGTTCTCTTGAAGTGCAATGAGTCGCTTGAACTGACACCAGATGGTGCTCTTTGGGCACATTCGCTTTGGCACGCTCCTGCGGGTAATCCGTCATCATTCTCCTTTCCTGTCTTCTCCCCTCAAGACCACTGAGAGGGACTGCGGACCTCCATCCTCCTTGCCATCATTTACCTTTTGTGTGGCAGGAATGTCAGCCCGCTCAGGCTTGAGCGTTTTTATCCGGGGAGCCGACGGCAGCGAGTCGGCGTGCAGTTTAGACAGGGATCCACAGGGCGCTTCTTAATGATGTGGTTCACTTGATAAACCTGGCAAGATTGGCTGACAGAGAAGTGCGTCTGTGTGGTAAGAGAGAATAAAAAAATGAGGCACAGTGTATAGAGACTGCAAAAAGAAAGCGCAGAGAGAGGGCAACCAAAGTTCAACGCTTTAAACTTTCAAACTTGTCTTCAATTCCACGAATGGTTGTGTTATAGCGCAGTTGACGAATGGCTTTCCAGGAGAGGAGGCATCAGATTAAAACAAAAAAACAAAAAAACGAAAAAACTTGAAAGTTCTACAAGCTAACTAAGACACAGAGGATTTGCATGAAAACAGAAGGAAAAATTGCCACTGGAAAAAAAGTGTTTTGTTTTTCTTTACCAGGATGACGCAGAAGTTACATGTTATTATGATTATCTTGACAGACTATGACTTTATTTTCCTAAAAGCCAGCTTTTCCACGGGCTGTCACATTTTGTTACGATGCCTTTTTTTTCTCCTTTTTTTGTACAGTGGAACCTCCGGTGGGCGGCACGGTGGTTCAGCTGGTAAAGTGTTGGCCTCACAGTTCTAAGGTTCTGTGTTCAATCCCGGACCCGCCTGTGTGGAGTTTGCATGTTCTCACGGTGCATGCGTGGGTTTCCTCCGGGCACTCCGGTTTCCTCCCACGTCCCAAAAACATTCAACATTAATTGGACACTTTAAATTGCCCCTAGGTGTCATTGTGAAAGTGGTTGTTTGTGTCTATGTGCCCTGCGATTGGCTGGCAACCAGTCCACGGTGTACCCCGCCTCCTCCCCATTTACAGCTGGGATAGGCTCCAGCACTCCCTAAAACCCTTGTGAGGATAAGCGGCAAAGAAAATGGATGGATGGATGGATGGATGGATGGATGGATGGAATCTTCAGTTTATGAACCACCACTTTTAAGATCAATTCATCTTAGGTCTGAATTTTAGCTGAAAATTTACCAGTACTTACAGACTATTTTTGTTTACAAAATAGTGTTGGAATGGATGTATGGACAGATCTTTGTTGTGCTTCTTCCTGTGTAGCGTAACAATCAATGTGCATAATGCATTGCTATAAGCTGAAAATTTGTCTGCTCCACAGCGTAAGGCGAAAAGATGTTCTGCAAGTAGGCTGAAGTTCTGAAGTTTTTTTTTGGTGACATTGCCCCCACAGAAACGGAACTCCCGTTATTAATCGAGGACCCCCAGTCGTGAACAAGAGAGGTGTCCCATGATTGTGTGTGGAATTGTGCATTGCTCAAATATAAAGTCAATACATTTTGTGTTATTGGCAAAGGAAACTATACAGTGTTAGCTTAGAGTAACAGATTTTTGAGTGTCCCAGTGAAACCTTATATGGAATCCATCGGGGAACCATCTTTATGGTACGTACGTGTCATACTCAACTTCTCCACAAGCTTTCTGAAACATCTCTGCTGTGCAAATATTTTAATAGGCCAGAATGTTGCATGGAGCCAATCAAGTATATTGCGGTGATGAGATTAAAATCAGATTTTTTTTTTCATCCACTCAGCAAAGCCGTATTGGGTAGTCAATTAAGATGTGTCGTAATATGACGGGAGACAGTTTGAAATGATCCCCCGCTCTGTTAAATGTATGACAAGCTACTTCTAAAAGGGTCAGCGCCGCGCCCTTGATCCAGCAGATGCTTTAAATACACATTCTGCTGCTTTCAGCATATGCACTTATTCTCGCCCCCCCCCCAAATGAAACGCCGATGAAGGGGGTCCGCAGACACTTCTTTTTTTAAATACATTTCCCACACAATAGAAATCAATGCACATCTAATTCACACATTCATTAAGAAAATCCGTCCACTCTTCCATACCGGTTTTGAATGAGTTGACAAATTCTGCCTTTTTACATTAGTGCCTTGATTGAGTAGCGGCCAGTACTATTCCCTGTTTTTTTTTTTCCCTTCCTACCCTCCCTCTCAGTTAATAGTCCTACTTAATACTCATCAATCATTGCTGTCAAAAAATATTGATTGCTGGTAAGATTAAGTCAGAGTTATTCTACTGCAATCACTATTACAAAGTATGACTATTACACAGAAACATTTCTTGATTTACTATGAGTAAGAGGCTCCACTGTTGTACTGCATTGTGCTGACATTTAAATACCAGTCTGTTAAATAATGTTTTTTTTCATTTTGAAGAATAGTTCTTTTGGGCTAGCACATCCATGTAGTTTAATTGACCTCCTGGAGTTTCATTCTAAAATATGTGTGCCTGACCTTTCAGCAGAGATGTGTCATGTTTTTTTTTTTTTTCTGTAGATCTAAATTTGGAGGAAGTCATAAAGCATGACTACACGCAAGCGTACTGTGGCTGTGTCACAATTGATGTCATCACAGATACAGATCATTGTGGTATTTGTGACAGGGTGTATAACAAGTAAAACTGAAGTAAGGAATAATTGTGTTTTTTGAGGTTGTGTTATATTAGTGCACTGTAATATTGGTACATTATGATTGATTACAGAATCACTACATAAAGTATTTGAGCAACATTACAGAAAAGTTTATCTTCCTGTCATGTCCTACCTACTCCACTTGCCTTAGACTAAAAAAAAAGTCACAAGTATTAAATTCTAATCTACTATACTATACTATACAGCAAATTTACAGTATGTACAAATGTTCAAATGTTGTTAGCTAATGGTTATTTGTCCACCCGACAAACCTCAGTGCAGCTCTGTTTACTCACTTATTGGCTTTGACAGGACAGTGATTCAGACAGCAGAGTATGGCAGATTCTCGTCCAGTTTAGCTGCCAATTGCAAAAACGCAATGCTGGGAGGGCTATAATGTACAATCTTGAACAACGGACTTACAGATATATTTCAAGAAATAGGCAGATAACACAAGACTTAGTTTTTGGTGGACTAATTTCCTCTTTTATACATGAGCAGGCACTTCTGAGACCCAATTATGTGTATAAAAGCAATTAACATAATTTAGATGGACTTTTTATATATTTTTAATCCTCAATAGCCATTAGCATGGAAAAAACATGTTTAAAGCAAAAAAAAAATGCTCAGTACAGACACTCATCATAAATTACTCTGAGATGATTGATGATTTCGAAATTGTTTTAAGGTTAAGTTATTACATTATGTTACTTTAATGTCAAAGATTAGTAATAAGAAACATTTATGGAATGTACCGTTTGCCCTGTGTCGGGCAAGCCTCACCTACCCGTCGGTTTTGTGAGCTAAAATGCCCTAAGACAGGTGCCTCAGTGCACCCATCACAGCGCTGTGCAGTTATCAGCGCTCGCCGGGATGACATCACCAAGCTCGGGCTCATATGACTCATCTAGCATGCTCTCACGACACTTGCCTCACCACATCGGACAGTCAGATTGGAGAAAAAAATAAAATAAAAAGTGAAGTCAGTTGCGCAAATCATTGCCCTCTGACAGGTGAGGATTTGCTTCAGTGAACCAATGGCTGGTTCATGGAATACAAGAGTAGGTAGGTTCTGTAGCTGGAGAAGAAATAAGCAATTAAAGTGGAGGAGTCAAGAGTGGCAATGAGACTATTGTGCTTTTAGTGTGTGGAGGGAGTTGTGAATCAAGGAATGTCTGCGGATATCTTGGACATGAAACTGTGATGTGTTTAATTACACTGCATCGAATCCGCAGTAAAACATTCACATTGTACGTGGCTGCATTCATATGATTACGTGGCGGTGACTGTCTCAGGCTAGACAAGGGGAAATATGATGGAAATGTAAATGGACGGGCTCTTTTGTGTCTCTGTCAAAAGCAATCAATTAATTTTGTATTTTATACAATTTTTTAGTCAAGGCTGAAGCAAATTTGCAATTAAACCATCCACCAGATCATGAAATATCTGATCTCTCAAGCACATTAAGGTTTCCAAAATGTACGTAAAAGATGTTGACCTAATGTCAAAAATCGAGATGCATCTTGCTAGTAGGTTGACTTTGAGTAATTGTGTTTGTGGTGAAGATGATGCCACATAAAATCCCGGTCTGTGTTTTATTATTGGATGGTTTCCTGTACTTTTTCTTTTCCGCAAGCGCATCTGATAAATCGGCATTACATCATCCGCATCCTTCCCGGCAAAGAGCGCCGTGCCGTGATGAGATCAGAGCAGCGCCACCACAACCACACCCTCCTCCTTCTGGCCCCACAGCCACACACACCCACCAACCCGTGTCATCCCAGCCGCACAGTACACAGACACAGGACCAAAAGGATCTTCTTTTGACAGTCAGGGAGATTCTGTTTGTCTCTTAAAAAAAAAAAAAATTCTTCTGCTCAGGTTCATATATGGGTGAAGCCTCCATTTCAAGTGTAACAAGAAGAAAATCACCATTGTGTGCACACACACACACGCACACAGGCATACAGCTACGTATATATATATATATATATATATATATATATATATATATATATATATTATATATATATATAATTTGTATATGCATGGAAACTTGCAACAATCTTGTGGCGTTTGCAGAAGGATGAAAGCACATACAAAAATGTCTCGCCGTCGCTTTTCAGTCCAACTAGAAGATTCCCATTCATTTTCAGAATAGAGTTGAAGCATTCTGATGGATGGTAACGTTGCAATGTGAGTAGTTCGTCCTCAGTGTGCCATGAAGTCGTAATCACAGTGCAGTGAACGCTCCCCGGTCTGTCAATATTTACCTCCAAGTACAAACAAGGCTGCATTTGTATATAGCTAATGTAACACTTTGTATTTTTGCTAGGATCAAACAAACCAGTGAACTTATTTTTGTAGAGTGGAGTGTAGAAAAAATATGATCCAAGGTCAATTCGTGGCCAGCATAACACCTTTATTAACTATACAATGTTTCAAGTAGTCTTTTTTTTAACATATAAGCTGTCATAAAAGTGTAAAAGGTAATTTGCCGTGAAAAAGACATTATAAAAAAGGACAAAAGACAAATAAACTGCCAAACACATTTTCTAATGTCTTGCCTGTCAACTTTAGAGGGATATGCTGTAATTCCAGAAAAATATAGGTCAAATTTGAAACTGTATCATGGAATGGTTTATGCATCAATGTAAATATATATGATTGAAAGAAAAGTTAAATCATTGGCACCCAAAAGGCAGAAGTGTTCGATGCTGCTTTTGTGTTATTTAATATACCCACCGACCCAGAATATGATGCACGATGTACAGTACTGTGTAGCGATCCATACATCCACGCATATACGAATGCATGTGCAGTTGTGATGATGTCATTGTTGTCAGGTGGGTCCAGTCACCGACTCTACCCTCTGACTGTCCTCCACAAAATCCCACCCACTCTCCTCCACCTCCAATCCAGCTTATCGCATCTTTGACACCGTAATGATGACAAAGACTAACCGGTAAACAGGAGCATTCAGCGGCACAGAGGAGCCTTTTATGGCCCAATGAAAGTGAGGGATGAAGCGGGGCTTGTCAGGCAAGAGAACTCCGGCAAATCAACACGCAACAGCAAACAGTCAGGTGGCAGAGTTTAGATGACCGCTGCGCCACCACCGCTGAATTGAAGTGTTTGTCAGTCCATCCGTCAGTGTAATGCGGCGTAACAAATCAGCGTGGCCCGCCTTGCTTTGTCCGTGGCCCGAGAGAAGACGTGAAAAGGGCTTTTCACGTAGCTTTTTAGAACTCACTCATAAGGGACTGATGCTCTCTTGGTGTAACATTTACACTTTTGGCCATTTTTCTGTTAACGTCATATACATTCTATACTATATCTGTCACCAAATAGTGAAGCATTGGGTCCATCACGGCAATGGTGTCAACGGCGGTAAAATCGGTTGTTGAAGTGGCGAATATATACTCGTACTTTACCGGGTTGAAACATGACACACACCAACAAGCATTGTCTGACTTCGTTTCACAAGGTCCACTTTCAAAATTCATTTTTAACCGTTATTTCCATCACATTAGTCATCTTGCTCAGTCACCGGCTTCTAGTAATGCAGAGAAATGCCGCACGAGTAGTTGCACATCAGAATGGAAAAATTCAACTATCCCTGGGGGTCTGCTGGATACAGTTGTTTATTCAATCTGAAATCTGATTGTTCAAAAAGCAAAACAAAACAGACATTTCTATTGTGTTCATCAACCCCCCCCCCCCCCCCCATCCAAAAAACATGCACAGTATGTTCATTGAAAAGTCTCAAATGCATGTAGGTATCAATTATCCTACCAGGGAAAATAATACTTTAGACTAGTGCTATACCACAGTATATAACGCATACCATGCCATTCCCCAAGCTGCCCTTCGGTCCTCCGACTACTGTTTAATCTATTTAATACCTACATACAGCGAAGAAATTCAGTGTGCAAAGCATTTGATAAATATCTGTGAAAAAGTGGACCAACCACACAAAAATAGCACTTCAAAGCTGTTTCGACTGCACAGACTGGAGTGTCTTTGAAAATTCAGCGAGCAGCCTGGACAAATATGCGGATGCAGTTACATCATGTGCCAGTTTCTGTGAAAAGGTGTCTGTAACAACAAAGACTTTTCGCACATTCAACAACAACAAGCCGTAGTTCATTGCCAAACTTGGGCAACTTCACCAGGCTAAAGAGGTTGCATCTTGTAGTGGGAATACAATTGTCCCAGAAACCATCTGACTAAAGAAATGTACGGATTAGAGACGGTGGCACTGAAGAAACAACAGGAAGCAGAACTGGAGGTAGCAGAAATGAAGATGTTGCGGTTCTCGCTCGGAGTGAGCAGGTTAGATAGAGTTACAAATGAGCTCATTAGAGGGACAGCCAAAGTTGGATGTTTTGGAGACAAAATTCGAGAGAGCAGACTTCGATGGTTTGGACATGTTCAGAGGCGAGAGAGTGAGTGTATTGGCGGAAGGGTGCTGAGGATGGAGCTGCCAGGCAAAAGAGCGAGAGGAAGACCAAAGAGAAGATTTATGGATGTGGTGAGGGAAGACATGAGGGCAGTTGGGGTTAGAGAGGAAGATGCAGAAGATAGGCTAAGATGGCAAAAGATGACACGCTGTGGCGACCCCTAAGGGGACAAGCCAAAAGGAAAAGAAGAACTCCAAATAAGTCTGGCACAAATCACAATCCCTAACGAATTACAAGTAACAGTCACCCCTCAAGTGGACAACAATAGTATGCTCGCCAACGACCTGAACAGCTTTTACTGCAGATTTGAAAAGGACACTTTCACTTCACACACCCACCAAGTCACTCTACTGAGCACTTCAACGCCTCAGCCTTCTGTGCTGACCATCCACGAACAGGATGTGACGCATCTTCAAACAATAAAAGATTAACAAAGCGACAGGCCCAGACTTTCTGTCCCCATCCTGCCTCAAAGTCTACACAGACCAACTTCCTATAGTTTTCACAAAGACCTTCAGCAGGTCTCTGGAACTGTGCGAAGTACCAACCTGCTTCAAATGCTCCACCATCCTCCCGGTCCCCAAGAAACCTGCAATCCCGGGTCTGAATGACTACAGGCCTGCTGCCTTGACATCTGTGGTCATGAATTCCTTTGAACGGCTTCTGCTGGACATCTAAACAGGCATCACAGATCCACTGCTGGACCCACTGCAGTTTGCCCTACTGAGCAAACAGGTCTGCAGATGATGCAGTCAACATGGTCTGCATTTTATCCTTGAACACTTCAACAGAATAGTTACCTTTGCGAGGATGCTATTTTTGGACTTCAGCTGTGTGTTCAACACCATCATCCCTGAAATCCTCTCCCCCAAGCTTATCCAGCTCAGCATCTCGCATGCCATCTGCCAGTGGATCTATAACTTCATGACTGGCAGGACACAGCGGGTGAGGCTGTGGGGCACCACCTCATTCACACTGGCCAAAATGCGGGAGGATTTGGCATCCTTTCCGCAATTGTTAGTTAAAAAAAAAAGTGTCCTGATGATCTATTGTGTCAATTGTCTGTCTGCTCTCGTACTCAACCCTGATCCTATGTCGTATTAGGACTGCTCCAACTACCAGAGACAAATTCCTTGTTTGTTGTTTACATAGTTGGCCAATACAGATGATTGTGATGTTGATAAACATTAAAATGGAGAATCATTTCACTTGTGACGGGAGAACTTGAACATTATATTGTGCTTCTCATAATGTTGAGAGAGTGTTGCAGACTTTTTGCCATATGGACCAACTTTTCATTGCATTAAGGGTGAACACCCTCTTTCAACACAAGCAATTTTAAGCGGGAAGTCACGTTGATTATTAGAGTCAGACTCTTTGTCCTTGCTTGCGAAGCAATAGGCAGCATTGAATGTAGTTTTGTATTTTGGACAACGTTCTCCTTGAGGTTCTTTTAAAGTCATTTGCCCAACACAACTAGTAGAAAGAGAATGCCCAGTTGGAAAATAATGTCTGACATGTCAATTTGGTTCACTTAAGGTAACAAAACACTTGTTTAGAGTTGGGAAAACGCAGTGGCTTTTAAGTCTGTATTTGACAAATAGCTCTTAGACACACGCATGCAAGCACACACCATGTTTTACCGCACACCGCGCTTTGACACTATTCAATTAGTGTGTTCACCAATAGAGAGGACTTTAATTCAATAAAATAAATAAATAAATAAAGAGAGGGCCCTAATTAGCTTTACATCAGCTTTGTGTGATTTTTTTTTTCATATATATCAGTACATACATTGGCCTGATGTATTATTAAACACAAACCTTCCACACACGTCAATCAAACTCTAACACAATTAGACTGTCGCCAACACCCTAATGGGTACAACTTGAGCAAATTTCTGTTATGCGCAAAGGGAGCTGGGGAGAGGATGACATCATGCAATCTGACACGCACGCTGTGCTCAATAACACACACACACCATTTGACTTCCTCCTGTGCATATTACTGCGCTGTGATACTGTGGTCACACTTAGTTGTCCCCTGTCACTGTTTCTCCTATTATTAGACTGGTCTGCAACCCAAAAGATGTTAATAGATGGAGAATAAATATCATACAGCGCAGTGGTTAGTGCTCCCACAGCACAAAAACGTGGAAAGTATGTTGGTTTCATCGGATATGCTCAATGGGGTTTTTAGATGCAGTTTTAAACATAAAAGCAAACTGCTAACCTGTCTATTGTTTTTTTAAAATTCTTTTAACCCACCCTTTTTGTTGGATTATTGTCCTGGGAGGGCGAGATGACAAAATTACCAATACTGCTCTGCAATAAAAAAAAGAATAATACACTTTTGTCACTTTTTTATTAATTTATGGTTTTCTGTGAAAGAGCATTCTTGTGATATTTGAAAAGTTCATGACCAGATAAAAGTTCCAAACTGGATTTTGACCACGTCGATGTGACAAACCGTACAAGATGGATATCAATCGGGTATTGTGTGTACCTTCAGATTTTTTTCACTCTTAAATTGAAGCCTCGCTTCACAATCTCATCACAGGTAAAATGCTCAAAGGTAAAATAATGATACTAAGACTCACCACTGTGCTTAACAAAAAATCCAATTTGAATTACATGTTCATTTTGGACAGCAACCACAATTTGACAATAACTCATCTGCTGTTCACATTCTTCACAAAATTACAGAGTTGGGAGGTTTAATTTTGCGCTTAACATAAAGATGAGCATCTTGACCCCAGAAATGAACATTTTGAACACCGGCTACATAAGATGACCGAAATGGAAGATGTCCGAAAAACTTTATGGCCTTCCAATTTGCCTGGTGTCATTTTTGTAGTCTTTTCCACACATGGGTTACATTTTAAAGGCAACATTGGGAGGAAAAAAAAATATGAATACCTATAAAATGAGACTGAATTTAGCCCCATAGTGTCAGCTCTGTGACTGACAGGTGATCAGTCCAGGTCTCCAGTTTATAGAGCTTGGCTGCAAACCTGAACAGGATTACTGGTACTGAAAATGGATGGATGGAGTATCAACAAAAATGTCCTAATTCTTTCAAGAGGCCTCTTGCTGAGATACAACTAACACACCCCTGTACACAAAATTTCATATACACGTACTATCACACACACACAGACACACACACACAGACAAACAATGTTGGCTATTGTGGCACAATTGTGTGCATGTTGGTCCAAGGTGGCACTTAGTTATCAATGCTCATCATCAGCCAAATGTATAGACCTCTATCACTGCTTGATTGATCAACATATTGACACGATCACACCTATGCAAGATAAATCAGTCGTGAACATGAGTTTGTCGTTGGCTTTATTCCATATACATACATGAGAGATGTTGCTCCCTGCGGTACAATTGAGAACAGGCTGAAGGTGATGCAGTATGTACCTTACACACATACACACATGCAACACTAGCAGACAGCGACGTGGAAATGTTTGTTCCCCTTGATGACATCACCAGTTTGGCGAAGTAGCTGGACCATTTTCCATAGGCTGTCCTCTGTTGCTGTGGAGAGACCTCCGCCAATCCTCTCCCCTCCCACCTTTAATATATACGCCAGCGGCGCCATGAATGATCGGTGACATCTCTTCCTCGGGTCGATCCAAAGACAACATTATGACTGCCCCCACCCACTGCACCAACAACACACCTCACATTTTCAACGGCTGTGTTTATGGCTATTTATGGCTCACAGAGTGAGCGGAATGATGAGGCTATGATATGACATGTGGCAGCACATCCTCTAACAGAAATATTATTCTAGTTATTGGCCACTCCAAAACCCCATTTATTTATTTACTTATTTATTTGCGCCATTCTGAGATGTACTTGCTGGTGTGTTTCGGATTGTTATCCTGCTGCATGATCCAGAAGCACTTCAGTTTATGGGCACAAACTTTTGGCCGAATTTCTGGTACACAGCAGAATTCATTGTTCCATGAATCATACCAAGTTCTCCTGGTCCTGAAGTACCAGAGCAGCCCCAGACCATCTTTGTGATCAAATGCTGTGCCATTTTTACACCAGATGTAGCAGGCCACACACCTTCCAAAGGGTTCAATTTTTAACTTGTTAGTCCGCAGGATGTTTCTCCAAGTGTTTTGGATCATCAAGATTTTTTTTAAGCAGATTTGAAATAAGCCTTTGTATTATTTGGTGACAGCAGGGGTTTGGGCCTGGGAACGCTCCCATTGATGCAATTTTTTGGCCAGTGTCTTTCTTATGGACACTGAATTTAACTGAGGGCATCGAAGCCTGCTGGTCTTTAAATTTTATTCGATGTTCTTTTATGACCTCCTGGCTGAGTTGTCATTGCACTCTTGGAGTAATTTTAGTTGGTCATCCACTCCTGGGATGTTTTGCCACTGTTCCCAGTTTTCTCCATTTGTGGATAATTGCTCTGACAGTGGTTCGCTGGAGCCCCAAAGCCTTGAAAATTACTTTGTAAACTTTTCCAGAGTGATGGATTCCAATCATTTCCCTTCCTCATTTCTTCAAGTATTTCTTTGGATCGTGGCATGATGCATTGGTTCACGAGATCTTGTGCCTACTTTGCATTCTCGTTAAGTGATTTCTTGATTCGACAAGTATAGTGGTGGAGTGATGAGGCTTGTGAAATTGAACTCACTTTTCCAAAATTTGTAGTCACAGTGACTTTGTGATTTAACAGTGGGGGGAAGGGTTATTTTTTACACAGAAGGTCCGAAAGGTTTAGAATTTTTTTTTGTGCCTTAATAAAAGACTGTCATTTGAAAACGGTATTTTGTATTTCCTTGGGTTGAGTGATATTAACATTGGTTTGACAGTTATACCCCCCCTAAAAAAAGACAAATCATGGCACTGTAGATGCAGAACCAATTATGTGCATCACAATTGGAGGGATGTTAAATATGAAGTTAACAATTCAGTTAAGTCACAAAAATGGAGAGTAAGGATGAAGTTTTTTTTAAATTAAACAGGATGGATGGTTATCTGAATACTACTGCAGTTTTATTCAAGAAAAATAAAGGTATTCTGCTATCAAGTCTTACAAGTGAAATCACTTGTATTTTAAAATAGGTGAATCTTACAATAAATATTTAAAAAAAACACATGGAGCTTAATTTAGCAACGTAATATGTTGCTGAATTAAGTCTGCAAAATTTTAGCAATACAGTGTCTAGTTTTTGACTATTATTGAGAGAGCATCTTTAGTCAAACATTGTGCTTGTGTCATCAAATCTGCCTAGTAACAGTGGCCGGTCCTCACAACTGCAGAAGAAAAATATGGACTTTTACTTGTGGTGGTTTGCAATCTGAAGTAGTATTCTGACTCTTTAAGTCCGTCTAGTGATATTTATGTGATTTGCATCATTCCAGCGACAGTAGAAGTCATCCACACAAATAACGAAACAAACGTGGTCCACACAATATGGCAAAAACATGCATGTGTGTGTCTGAGCGTGTATGTATGCATGTATATATGTATATTCTTATTCTTACCAATTTTATTACAAGGTTTTCACCGTTGTCAGAGTAGCCCTTTTCTGATTTTCAGATTTTAGTTTGCCACATTAATATTTTGAACACAGGCTGAATATTCAGGCACGATAGGGTGCTAGAGTGCTCACTGAAATACTTAAAAATTAAAAATAATATATGATTTCTACCTGCCCGTTGACAGCTGGGATAGGCTCCAGCACTCCCCGCAACCCTTGTGAGGATAAGCAGAAAAGAAAATGGATGGATGGATATGATTTCTATTTGTGATTTTTGTCTTAATGTATGAAAACAATAGGAATGTTATTTATTTGACTTAATTAGTCTTCTAATGTATTACTTGTACAATGACAATTATAAAATATGAACCCTAAAAATATTGGATTAAAGAAGTAAAAGGTTATTTATTTCAAATACAAAGATGTAATACAGTGCTATTATATGTGAAGATACTGTAACTTTGCACTGTTATCATTGTATATCTGATTTACTGGTTCAAATGACTGTTGGCAAGGTCCATTTTGAACAAATATAAATACCTTGCAAGATAAAGGGTCATTACTATAAATGTGCATGTACATAGGCATATGTGGTTTATTTGCTCAATGTCTTTTTGGAAAGTAAAATAACTCTAAATATAACAGACTAAAAAAAAGGTTTGTTTGCTTACTGTAATTGAATGTACAGTAGGCAAAGAAATGCTGACAAGACTTCTATTAGTGGCCTCTCTGCAGCCAATGCACAATATATGAATTGTGCATGCTATAAATCCTTGACTGGTTAGCTCGATACCTCTACCTGACACCAGCCGAGGATCTATACCTATTTTGAAATGAGCCCCCGCCCCCCACCATTCCCTCGTCGCAATAGCCAAGTCCCTCGGTGGACATTTAAAGAGTAGTGGGCAGCTCGAGCATTTTTCTTAAGGGCTTGCAGAGAATAAGGAGTTCAACAGGTCACCAATATGTGATATTTTCCCACTGCTACGTCCGACACTCAGAATGTGTCAGAGCCGCGTGTCACAAAATGACAGCGGAAAGAAAGGCAGACCTGGTGCACAAAGGCCAGACACCACAGGGAAGCTAGGGGGGGGTCAATGCACAGGCCGCCAGCACACCCCCGCACTCGCAAACGAGAGTTCCACGTGGTACAAAATGCTGCAGCTTGATGCTGAGATTGACCCATTTAAGAAAGCAAAAACTAACATTCAACACTTTTCCAAGTTCATAACGTATATGGCACACCTTGCTAAGCCCGTTAAGTTGACCCAGGAATTTAAGTAGCTGTCAATTAAGTGAAATGCCAATGGTGTGGTGAATAAAATGAGAAGGAACCCATAAAGCAAACTGGAAACAAATCTGCCCACAGAGGACCAGGCATACATACATCAAATGGACATTACAGCAAACATTATCAACAACTATACCTTTGAAAATGTTGTCATGATTTTATATCCTTAATTAGAGAAGCGCTGCATGTTAGATGTTTTTTTTGTGTTTTTTTGTCATCGGTATGTAGCCAGCAATAGCCCTCCCAGTTATTCCTCATTTACGTGGCGACATAGTACCAACTCAGCAATTTTCTATTTGTGCATTAATGCAACATATACCCCAAAGGGCAACCAAAGATGGTCATTGATAAACAATTTAGTGCTAGCCTTTTGTGAGATGTACACTTCCTCGCTCGTAGATGCTAATTCATTTTTAGAGGACATCTATTGATCGCTAAGTGACATCTTGTAACCTTGCTGAATAATAGGCACGTGCCGATCCAAGCTATTTGATTAACAAAGTCACACATTTGCATAGATGGAAAATCTAATATCTGATGTGCCGTCATTCTATCACCGGTGTCATATTGGTTTTAAAAACGTTCTTAACCAGAATAGTAGAGTAGACCACACACCTCCACTGTAGTTTTATTGTTAATACTGCATATGTTTGTCCAACCACTTAACTGTCCTCAATCTACAACTAGTAGCACGTACTACGTATGACAAGAGCGGGGGAGCATATTGCAATAAATGCCCTTGTGAAGCCATGTCTCTCCTGTTAACTCCATAAAGTCTTCTACAACATAAACAACAATCATTACATGTTGTTCATAAAAAAATGAAATGAAAATATGAAATGAAAATAAAACCCAAGATGAGGAGTATGCTGTTCATCATCTCGGTGCAGAGATACAACTTTCATACTAACTGAAAGGGCAAAAGAGAAAAGTAATGCAGTATTTTTGATTGCAGCTAATTTTTCACACTGTAGCTACAGAAATCTGTATGTAATGCGGATTCTGGACTTCTCAAAAAATATGGTACTACCCGCCTCACATGGTCTTCTTTTGGACCTAAACTATATTACCTACCCATCCATCCATTTTCTGAGCTGCTTATCCTCACAAGGGTCGCGGGACTTTAATGCAATTCAGATTTTAATTCTGAAGATGGAAAGAAGAGTTCCTTGGAGATTATTCATTAATAATCAGTTGTGTGGTTTTAGCATGATCCTGCTAACAACCAACAATACCAAAACAATTCCTTTCCCCTTCAAGCTTTACTGCTTGGTGGATGTATTAAAATCACATGAAACCATGCAGACCTGTAAGTGGGTCAAGCAGAAGGGTATTGCATGTAACCATAAAAAGTTTAATATTGATTCTAGGTGTGTCTGCTCAGGCAAAACACATAAAAAGCAACCTTAGGGGACAATGGGTTCATTGAGAGAGAGGATCTAAATGACTATCAACATTACAAGTGACCTCGGCTCGTAGTCTCCTTTATGCTAAATCATCATTATATGATTGAGAGCAAAGGCAACTCTGAAAGTCAGTAGGCAAGCCTCATTACCTCAATTAATGGTGGTTCTTATTGCATAAGCAAAACTCGTGTGAGGGTACAAGTCAATACCTCTGTGGTAGCTACGATAATGGCTTCTTCTCTCGTGCACAAGTTTGGATCTTGACACTGAAGGACATCAATGCTGCAATCTAGCTAATTAAAATCCAGCTACGCAATTAAAACAGGTAAAAGTGTGTCGAGGCCAATGTGTGATATGTATCATTAATTTTCATTACCACTGTTTATCAACCTTTCTATCTTGTGTTAGTCATCGCTGTGTCTGTCGTCCTTCTCCAGAACATTCCCACCATGAGAAATTCCACACGCGGTTCGGGGATCCATAAATGTTGTTAAAGCGCAGCGCATCCGTCAGCTACAGCAAAGTGCACAGCGTCAGCGGGCGGTCCAATGAAGGAAATATTACGGCTCTTGATTAAATCTGAAATGAAGTGATATTTCATCGCTTCTTATTAATTACAAATGAGGCCTTGTGCCGTATCATTATTGCTTTCCCGTCTTATGACTGGTGCCAGTGTAATCCCCATCGGTGATATCTGGTAACTTTCCACTTCAGGTGCTGCTACGTGTGGGTTATTTCGGTAGAGATAGGCACCATGCATGTGCAAATTGCCATTCCTGAGCTTTTCGGCGCTTACTGATGCGTGAGGTGTTTTTTTTTTTTTCCTTGATAAGCATGATCCTCAAGCTTTTGACTAAAGGACACAATAGAAAAGGATCCAAAAGATGCCGTTTGCATTAATCAGGCTGTAATAGTATGAGGCCATTTCCTCCATGTGCATCTGGGAAATAAAATGGTTGTTCCGTGGTGATTGCGATCAAAGCTTAACGCAAGAATCCATGTTAAAGATGCAAAGGCAGTATGGAAAGTGCTTGATAAAGGATTAAGGATATAATTTCTCATTTCAGCTGCATACATTCTTGGAAATGTCAAGAGGGGATGCAGAGAATAAATACCTTGAGCATAGCTACATGGCGAGCAACACCACTGCAGTCACCTGGCCTTAACTTTGATCAGTCATTTTTGAGTAACCAGATTTCTTTGATTTCATCAAATAGTCATTCCCCACCTGGAAAACCAAATCTTTTCTGATGAAAGATCAATGATCTAACCATGTTAGCATTAAGCCAATTGTCTTGAAAGTCCTTTGTGATCTTCCTTGACTGTTTTAATGACTTAGTAGAGATTAAACAGGGTTCAGGAGCCAGGGATTAAAAGATACATCTATCGAGGTGGAAAAAGGGTCCTTTTTGAATGCATAATTTATTCTGAAGAAGGAGAAAGGATTAGCGAGGTGGCCGCCACTCAACACTCACTGGTCAGCAATTAGGATGAGACCTCACCACATCAGAATACCTCAAAGAAAAGGTAACATCACTCATCTCGGCTGCCAAGGTGAAAAGAGTCAGTGTGGATAGCAATACAAAGGAATCCTGGCAGAGAAATAACATTTTCTGTCATTTTGTTTCAGCTACGAAAAGTTAAAGTACATTAAGAAATAAAGTATACGGAGGCACTCTAAAAAGACAATAAAATAAAAACAAAATATAAGTGTATTGACTTGTGCAATGTTTCAATGCTCCAGAAAGCACTACAGTACTACGTTATGTGTAGTCCATGTGAGACTCTACCAACTTTGGGAAAGGGGTGAATTGCCATATAATTGAAATACAAAAAAATAGTTATAATACATAAACACAAAGATATGCAAACTCACAGTTGATAGGGTTTGAAAACAACTTTCCCAGTTACATTATTGGGCTGGCATTGCCTGATCGACTGAGATCTTATAAATTTACACTAGCTTTTACTTTTTTGTATTGGATTCTGGATGCGCATGCGTATTACTTTCCCCTAAATTTATATGGTACTTAGTTAGTTGTTAGCACAAAAAACAAAACAAAAAAACAAACAAATACCTCTCGCTCTGCGCTTGACAAAGGTAACAATACATGGATTTGTGATGTATGACTCACCTCTATCATTGTTCATACCATTGATTGTCACTGTTGATGAATCATTCATTTTCCACACTTGATGATCTGCCAACCATAAACAGAAAAGCTATTGGTGATCACTGTCTGACTCAGCAGGATCTGATTTGTATAGTGACTAAGCTACACTAGTGCTATACTAGTAAATACCTTCTGTAAAGGATTCTTTATACTCGCACGTGTGGAGACCGTGCTGACGTCACTGCGGCTATCCCACGTGTAGTTTGCCTTTAGACTCGATCGCAACCCATGCACACAATTTTGAAAATGTACTGCACAGGCTACCAAGAGGTACTGCGTGGGGCAATATAGAGGTCACTTGATTCAATGCGGGTGTCATCTGCCGGAAGTATAAAATCGCCTTAAAGCTGTCTTTGCTGTACTGATTACCACTTCCTTCGAGAAATTCATACTAAACTTAATACACAAAATGACTGCCAAAATGTCACGGAAATCAAATGTCAATCTCATGACTGACAGGCCATCGTTATGGGAATTGAGGCTCCATTTCAGGTTTTTGCCTAAGTGTATAGGAAGAGGCTAGCCAGCTATAAAGACACATTTTTGAAAGGTATCAGTCTGTAACGTCAGAAATATCAGACCGCAAGTTTGGGAACCTGAACTAGAACACCACTCAACAAAAGAGTTCTGACCGGAATCCAGAAGTATGATAGCACCCAATATTGGAAGTCCCCACGGACTTACGGAGCCACATACGGAGCTTCATTCCGATTCAGGGACAGCAGCCATTGACGGACCCAGTCTACATGGTCGAGGAACATCATACCTCCCACATCACCCCTTATCAAATGGAATACACTACCCCAGTTTTCGTGGATACATCTTAAATACAATACAAATGATGATAATGTGACCAAAACAAATATTTTCATCCTCAAGACTAAAATTAAAACAGTTGCCAAAAACGACACAGGATCGAACCTATACCAAATTTCTTCCCACTCTTTAAAAAAAATGCTAATTGTCCAAGTGCAGCGAGTCTTCTACAAATGTTAAAACAAGGCAGCCTTTGAGTTCAATTACACATTACATAAAGCATTCCCTGAGGCTGGTTGATTTCCAGGTTGTTCTACCCCCCCCCCCAAAATATATATATAAATAAATAAATAAATATTGGAAATATGAAGATAAATTCCCATTGAAAAAACATATTAAATCTACATTTTATTTTCAAATAGTAATTTTAATCATTCTTAACTAATGCAAATATAAAAGAAAATCAACTATATCAAAATAATCTATATATAATATATAACAATTAAAATTAAACAAAATTTGTTCCCACAATTTCAACCTGGTAGCTTTGCAATAATTTAGCTAAAAAATAAAGCAACCAGTGGGACCAATCACATAACCTCATTTACGGTTCTAACAATATATGTGATTCTGTTTAACAATCAAAAAAATTTTATGCGCATTCCGCATTTGCTGTAGTCAAAATATAGGAATTATTCCTTTCGAGGTGATCATGTTGTCACTTCCATGTTGGGAAACAACAGCACATCCAAATAACCAAAATACGACACTTGTCACATCTGCCAGAATAGCTCGGCAACCATGAAGCGTTAATTATAATTTAGAAACATGCAGCTGAACCCTTTCCATTCACATTCTGTCACTTGTATTCTGATTGCTTTGGCTCTTGTTTCCTCTTTACAAAAAAAAAAAAAAAAAAAAGAAAGAAAAGAAAAACACACAAATAAAGCCTTGTTTTTATTTCCACACGGTAGTAAACCTCCTCCGGTTGCTTGCCGATGTGCCTCTGAGCGGCAAGAGCCATTTGCTCCTGCTTGAATTTCATGAATAGCAATAACATTGCTTTTGAAAACACATTACCAAAACACAATGAGCGTGTACAATGGTCCTGTAACTTCAAGGCCATTCCCTAAACCACAGTGTTGCGTACACATATTTACCTTAAAACATTGTTATTCAGTTGAGCTCCTCTTTTTGTTAGCCCAGAGACCAAAAATGTGAATTTCCCTCTTGAAAGAAAACTTTTGCTTTGTATACGTACAAGTCAAATGAGCGCATTCCTCTAATAAGATGCGGTTTGGTATTCTTTGCGCGCTTGTTGGGTAGCACTAGTACTTACCACTTCAAAATACGATGGATTGGATTGTTCCATATGCAGTAAGTGCAATAATGGCAGTCCTGTTGTTAGAAACGTGGCAACATTACAACGGTTATACATCGGGCAACATTGTGAAAACCAAAACAATTCTGATAATTGTAGGTTTTCCAAATAAAACTAACCGCAAGTAAGGTGGCACATTGGAATCATGAGACGCCTCTAAAGTCGAGAAGCAGCAATGTTTGCAAAATGCATTTTGAGGAAAACCTAAAGGCCATCATGCTTCAGCATCCATCATGTGACATCAGTTCAGTGAGCATCAGAATATGAACTCTTTAAGCATCTAAAGCAGAGCATCTGCTGAGGTCGTACGATTCAAAATGAAGCAAATATTTTCTGGAATAAATCAAACAGGAAAACTTGACTTCACAAAATTTCAGTTCAGCAAGTATCTAAGGAGTAAAATTTTTATTTTTAATTTGACATTTTGTGTCTTAATCCAATAGTGGTACTGTGTTCAAAAAGAGTTGTGAAGAACGCAGACGAGGGGGGCAATATAGACTAGATATTACATAAAAATCACTGAAGTACGCATTGTCACCTGAGTTAAGCTTGTTTTAAATTCGACATACTTTTACACGTGACTCTAAATTAATTTTAAAATTGAGAGAGATTTGTCATTTATATCTGGAAAACAACAAACTAACTTTTTTATATTTCCAATTTCCAATAAGATTGAATTTGAATACACATTTTTCAGAAGTGTTTTTAAATGGAAGGAACAGCTGGTTAGAGAGTTGGACTCACAGTTCTGAGGACCGGGGTTCAAATCCCGACCTCACCTGTGTGGTCTTTGCATGCTCTCCCCATACCTGCGTGGGTTTTCTCCGGCAACTCTGGATTCCTCCAACATCCCAAAAACTTGCATTCATTGGAGACTCTAAATTGCTCTTAGGTGTGATTGTGTGACTTTGTGCCCTGCGATTGGCTGGCAACCAGTTCAGGGTGTACCCCGCCTCCTGCCCGATGATAGCTGGGATAGACTCCAGCACTCCTGTGACCCTTGTGAGGATAATGGGCTCACAAAATGGATAGATGGAAGTAATTTGTAATTTGCATAATTAGCGGGATTGGTTTAGCAATGAAGTGACAAACCTCAAAACATCCGACCCAGTGGCTCTTTTGTAACCTTTTTTTCTTTCTTGCACTTGCTGTTTGTGGATGAATTGCCCTTCTATTAGCCGGAGGATAGCAAAGCTTTCCTTTTATTGCTTCACCTGGTGCCTGTGAAAGCCACTGGAAGGGTGTCAGTGACAAATGGCTGATTCACCTCATACTGACTAATCCAATGCAACCAAGAGTGAGAGTTTCATCTCCTCCAGACAACCTTCTCTTGTAAAACACTTGTAACAGAGCGTCTGGCTGCAGGAGAGAAGTGTCGTGACTTTACCACTCCTGTTTTGTCAGAATGTCAGGATGAGGTGAAGCATCGAGTCCACATAAAATATACTTAATAAAGGAATATTGCACCAAACAAATCACTTGGCCTTTGTTATAACACAGGTCCTTTTTCAAAATATTTAATATGACAGAAAGAACCGATGCAGGGTTCTTGCTCCAGGATTCCCTTGAAGTTGTCAAATGCAATTTATTCTTAACCCACTGTGGGATATACAAATACACCTTTAAAACTCACTGAGCACTACATTACATGATGTCATAGTTCAGACTTTCATTGTTTTGTCTCATCAAGAAATGTAATTTTTACAGAATCATATGAAATATATCTGTTAATGTGTATAAGCACTCTATAAAAGTCGGATAAGCAAACCTTTATTACTCTTATAATGGGATGATTTTCTTTGTTTCAGCAGCAAAAGTGGATGCATAGAAATAAAAAAAAGTAGCCTTCATGAAAGGAGGACACAGAGTTCTCCTTAATGTCACTGACGCTGACCTTAAAAAAAAAAAAAACAAAGTATGAAGGCGTCACAGCTGGTCAGCTATCATTATGGATTGCCAATGTACATTAGGTGATTTGGAGGCACCATGGCAACAGTAGATATGGTAATTGTCTTATTAAAACACTACAAAATTAGTTTTCAACGGCCAAAAATCTATGAGTAGATGTGTGGGTTGGAAAAGTCGCAAAATATTGCAGCAAAAGATGTCAACACTGAGTTGCCGCTTGTTTCATGACATACTTTAGGTCTGCCCCCGGCTGTCATGGTAACAAAACCCATACTCTATAAACCAAGTGATTTAAACCACTGTGACAAGTGGATATTAACTGTGTTGTAATTCTTTATCCTTTGTGTATTTTGGAACAAAGACTGACAAAGAACTTTTATTTGAGACTCCCTGACTAGGAACTGTTTTCAAATGTAAATTTTTGTCGGAAATTGTAAATGGTTTTGATGTACCACGATACAGTATATAACTGCGCTCCATTTACCATGTAAATTGTGAAAAAAAATTGCATAACATATCTCATTTAAGGAAAAAAAATCTGATCTGAAAATATGATCTTCGTACAGATTGACGTTGGATTTCTTCAGTCTTCTGATTGAAGGCAAACCCCAATTAATAGCTGGGTTGGTAGTTTACTCAAATAATAAACTTACCCGAAATAGGAAATTAGATAAAAATGCATATCATGCTCCACTCTAAGAAATACCCTATTCCTAATAAAACGCTTAACCTCTCTTTCTCGTTTTCTCTATATGTACCTAACCGTTGTCTCTCTTTGTCGCATCACAACCCATTCGGCCTCCTCACAAAGATTCAGCTCGAGCTTTTTCCCTTCATTTTCCCTTGCCTCTGTCTCCAAATGCTTGCTCAAATGTGGTTTAGTTAGTTCTTGGTTTTAATGCATGAGGATGTGTATAGTGTATCAAGATAACCGGAATTAAGGATGGGTGGAGTTTCAAGAAAACTGCCTTGACTTGAGTCGCCTTGGATGGACAGAAAGACAGAAAGAGGCAGCTCTTCATTCATATTGATGTGGAATTACAATGAGTGTTATGAGATTGTTCAGTCGATCAAACTGCAGCGTTGAACCTGTGTAAGGTACAACACAAAACAAATACGCAGCCCCCTCCCCCACGCCGCCTTCTGTCGAGGCACGAGAGTGTAACGACTCGGCATGATTAATGATCATATCCCGATTGCCAAATGTCAGCGTCAACCCCGATCAACCAGAATGAGCGTCGCAGCAGTTTGACTCCCTCGCAGTTATTAATCTCCTCTCAGCAACTAATCTTGCGGCTCCCCTAGCTCCATAATGACACTCCGTGTTAATTGTGACTGTTTATAAAATGCAGCCCTGCACTGGAGCCAAGCTGCGCCAATCTCGACGCCGTCGTTGATGGTGTCTCTGCCCCACTAGCTTCGAAAATCAACTATTGATGTTCCTTATTACATTAGGTGAGGCGCTTGATGGCCGTGCACAGCTGCAGGCCGTTTGTAGGCATGTCCTAGTGATCAAATTTACATAAATAGAGACTTTGTGGCTGAGCCCACACTCTGTGTCTACAAGTGAACTATTGAATAATTGGGCCATTCTCTGACACTTTCATGAGGTAAATCTAAATGTATTCAATGAAAACGCATCTAAACATTCATACTCAAATGACCACACACATGGAAAAGGGACCTACAGGAATTTTTATGCAAGATATGAACTTGTTCTTCACTTGGGAGAATAATGAAGAACTTTATCCTTTAGCATTTGTTTCTGTTGTCTCTGTCATAAAGGTACTGCAGTGCGCCTCGCATGAAATTAAGCTAACTTCCACATTTTCACACGGCCTTCATCATTTAGTCTCATTTTTCAAAGTCAGATGTAAAGTAACCATCATCTTCTGTCTTTGCAAACTGTCATATACGTCTTCCCTGCAATAATTTGTAGCCACTTTAAAGTTGAAGCGCAAAATCAAGTCAGTGGTTCCGTGGGTGGACCGGAGCCGGATCAAAGTATGTTAGTGTTCATGAAGACAATATAGCCATACTATTGGAGCATCAATGACCTAGAAATATATACAGTGGTACCTCTACGATCCTCGTGGTGCTCCTGAACCAACTCGTCAATGTCCTTCTCAGCCTTTCCCAGTGAAACAATTTCCTCAACTTCACGTTACACTTTCACTTCAATCCTCTCAAAATCCTGTGGAGCAACAGCATGACGCCACATGCACACAGGCCTTTTTCATATTTCTTGATGATTTCTTGTTATGTTTTGATGAACAAAACAACTCTCGGGGCCCAATTTCTTGGGGCCCATGGTGAAAAAGATTAATAAATCCACAAAGAAGTTGTACAGTATGCGCTAGCATATGACAATGGATTGGTAATGAAGATACAGGAAGTTCATCACGGGATAAGATTGACATCCCTCAGAGCCAATGTGATACCAGGGAGATGCTATACGTTAGCCAATGGTAGAGCAGCTCTATTGCACCACAGAAACCAAGATACAGAAAGTGCATCATGGCCAGGAAGCTGCTCCAGCAAGAGCCAATGGGAGAGCAGCTCTATTGTGCCACTTTTAAACCAAGATACAGTACAGGATGCTTACGTTCAGTGGAATCCAGCGGCATTTTTTTGCTTTTGTATCCTGAATTTCTTTTGTAACTCGAGAGAACATTTTTCCGGGGAGGCTTTTTGTAACCTGAATTTTCCGTTAGTTGAGACATTCGTAAGCAGAGGTATGACTTTATAGCCATCATATTATTGGCTGGGGTGACAAATGGCCTTATTCAGTGTAACAGTGAGATACTTGCATGAACTTATTCTGTTGGTAATGACAACAGGTGGATACAGGAGGATTTATTGTACATTTAACCATCAAATAGAAGACAATTATTCTGACCCTCACTATAAATAGCTGGTATAGATAAAGAAAATATAGTTGTAGTTAATAAATAATAATTTATCATACAAATTAAATTAAATTGGATAATTCCCTGGGGCTTCCCGGAATATCTCATAGCACACTAATGTGCCATGGCACTCAAAAATTTCTGTCAGCATAACTTCCATTTACTATGAGCCAAAAACTGACATCAAATCACACACTTAAACTCTTCACCATACAGACCTGAAGGTACTCTGAAGAGGTTTGATGGCAGAAAACTGTTTAACATGAAACTACACAGGCATCAAAGGCAGAAATGCTTGTATATGTAAATTATGGCATTCTGTCTGATGATCTGTGAGTTTATGGCAGGACACAGCACACGAGATAAAATGTCAACCGGGAGGTTTAGCAAGTCACATTGTCATCATTCTGAGTCTTGAGCACCATTGCGTGTCCTCACACTGTGCTTGGAGGCTGCACACATGATAATAGATATTCTGCCTTTTTACTTTGGGATTTGAATGACGTTCCAAAATACATTTGCAATTGTTATGTTTTTTGAGATCCTGATGTTGGTGCGGGGTGCTGTGGGGACATTGAGGGACTCCGATGCATTACGCTGCACTTTTATCCTGAGATTGACAGCGCTGTTGCAGTTCTATGGTTTTCTGTTTCTTCTCAAAACTCTCCCAATCAATCCATCATTCTATCTCTGTACTTAAATTTCAACATTTGAAGAGAGAATGAAAGCAAAATGCTTTATATTTCTGACTAGCTGTTCTCTCTGCTCATTATTGATCATTATAGTAAATGAAAAAAAAAAACAAATCAATTTGGAGGCAAGTCATTTACGCCTCCGTCGAGTGAGAACACACTGAAAGGCAGTAACAACAAATCGGTGTGTGTGTGTGTGTGTTGTGTGTGTGCTGCAATCAATCGCCCAATACAAATGAAATGTGCTTTTAGAGACTGATTATTGTTTTTGTCAAGGCATGAAGGCTTAGAACTGTAACTGAAACAAGAAAACCAATAATTTTAGTCCTTAACGTTGTATTTATTCTATTCTGATGACCTTTACATTTGCACATGCCTTTATTGTATTATGTATATTTTAAAGCTTCATCCATACAGTACGAACTATTACTATGAATGTGTGGACGACTTTAAAAGGCGCACCACATTAGACATTGCAAGTCATCTTATTGTATTAAGTGTGAAATGATCCCAAACTTTGGAAATTCTCAGTTTTTAAAACACTTTCCTTCTGGCTCGTCGTTATGTGAGTCGGCATTAACAGTCGGAAAAACAATCATAGCAAAATACTGGGATGTACCGACTAATCTGCGGTATAAATTAGTGATGGATCTTTTTAAATGTTTCATAATTTTAAATGGAAAACTCACCCTTTTGGATTCGCTCACTAAAAAGGATTGAGAGAGCTACAGATACCAAACATTCCAGGAATCTTGATGAACTGTAACATTTTGGTCCAAAATTCATCCTGATCGTTGTGCAGGACTGATCTGCAGCGACAGACCGTTTCGACGTTTGGTTGTGTTTCTTGTTGTCAAAGAAGCATCACCTAGTTGTTAAATCCAGGGTTTGTAAGTTTTCCTTCCTCTCCTGTGGATACTTACGTTATGCTCGATCAAAACGTAAAAATATTACAATTGTTTGTGGGGGAATAGTTAAGGCAAACACTTTATTTTTGTGGTTGAGATCAAACTCACTTTACTGACCAAGTTATGCAAGTTTTTCCTCCCACTGTATATGCTGTAGTACTACCAATGATACTCAAAGTAACTGTAATTTTTGGATGGAGCGTTAAAGGCAGGAAGTACATGTGACCACATTTATATGCTGTGACCCCATACTGTGAGTCCTGAATCATTTATATGTATGACTTGAACTGTATTGAGCTGAGCTGTCAGACAGATTGATCGGGGCTCTTTAAACTGTGCTTCAAACAAGATTTTTTTTCTGGACTTTTCCTGGTTGGATGGCTCGGCATCTATACTAGGTGATGTGGACACAAAGTAAGTTAAAAGGAAGACTGTAGTGTTTCATTTGATTTTGCTTTCTGTGGGGTTTCGCTTTAACATGTTACTTAAAAGCTGGTCTTAAAATTGGGAATTTACTGGGAGTTAGCCAGTAGTTTTTGACACTAATTGAAAAAAAATATTGAAAGATTTTTCATCAGTATTCAATTACAAGACAGCACAGTCGCTCAGCTAGAAACCCTTGTCCTCACAGTTCTGACGACCTGGGTTCAATCCCAGCCCTCCCTGTGTGGAGTCTCCTTCTCCCCATGCCTACGTGGGCTTACTCCAGGCACTCATCCCTCATCCCAAAAGCATGCAACATTAATTGGACACTCTAAATTGCTCCTGGGTGTGATTGTGAGTGCGGTTGTTTGTCTCGTTGTGCCCTGCGATTGGCTGGCAACCAGTTCAGGGTGTACCCTGCCTCCTGCCCGTTGACAGCTGGGATAGATTGATGAAAAGATTAGCTACTATGCCCATGCCTGCTCAAAACGCAGTTAAAGATGCTAGCTTTTGATGATTAGCAAATGAGTTGTGATAAATATCTGCTTTGTGGACAATATTAACATAGCATTTGTTAAACGTTTTGCCTTTCAAATGTCTGATGTCTCCTGTTAGGACCTTTCATAGTGACCCTGGAAAGCACTTGGCCAATAAAACTGATTCTGAGTCTATTCCTAACTCCCTCTTGGGAATACTCTTGCTTATTTTGGATCACATTGAGAATAATGCATGTCTTGCGTAGCGATGCTGCCGCTGAAGACAATGCAGCCACTGTTGGCCATAAAGGACAAAGGTCATATTTTCCAGACAGTCTGCAAAGAAACATGACCTCTGTTTTCCCTCTTAAAGTATGTGTGTCTTCAGTTGTGGACCTTTAAGGTCTCACACGGTGTGAGACATCAATGCATCGGAAGACGTGAATGACAAGCAAAGGGCTGAACCATGTCTGTGCTCCCTAACCTGTCACACTGAGTTTTGGGGCTTTGGCCTGTCTTCCAGTGGATGTGACACACCACCAGGGATTTTGCCTTTTGGGCTTGTCACACAAAATATTATTCCACGGTGACAACCTGTCAGCTAGAACTTGCATTACATTACAAAGTATCACTTTTGGGTACTGTGGGGGCAACTTTTCTGTTATTACTGACAAAAACATACTTTCTTGACATGGGATTGCCTGTTGAACTTTTAGATTTTAGAACACGTTTATGTGATTATATTGTGATTGTATTAAAGAAATGCAAGAGTTATAGGTACTTGGATTAATGTTGCTAAATTTGGTAGATTAGGGTTGTTTATACGGGGATCGGATTGGAAAAAGTACGGACAAGTTTATTCACTAAAATGCAAGATAGGGTTATTATTTGTTAAAATGTAATTTGGTCGAATACTAAGTTGTGGTTGGCTAATTTTCAGGCAAAGGTAATTGCTAGCTAAAATGGAGACTAGTTGTTAATATTTCCATTGGTATCAATAAATCCAACTAAATGAACGCTTGGGTTATTGTGTTTGTTGTTATTGTGTGTGTTTAATGTCTTTCATCTCTTTGGAGACATTTTCACATTTTAACCACTAGAAATGTCCATAATAATATAATACCTGGTGGCAACCAGCAGAGATGCTGTTGAGTCAGTCTTAGCTTGTTTGCAGTCTGAAGAAGAACAAAATGTCAGTTATGAGAATTTCAGCTATACCCACAAAGACCTCCACAATAGCACAACTCCTCTGGATGACATTTTTCTTCTCAATACAATACGGGAATCGAAACAGCAGTGCAGAGCATTCAAAGAGCATGAGTTGATCGAGGAAATGTAGTCAAATGCCCATTAGTCCCCCAGAGGGATGTACATAGATGCCTGGCATCTTTAATGGCGTGCATCCCAAGAATCATTGCCAAACCACAGCTTCCCCTGATATCTACCCAAAAGCTGATGAGGGAACATATTAAATGATCCATGCAAATGCTAGCCATGAAATCCAGAGTATGAGTATCCACCGGCTTGCCACACACTCACTGACCTCACAAACTTGCTACAGCACCCCAGACACCACGTAGGTATGTTCACTTATGCAAGCCATGTGCCTTCATTCAGGTGACTTGAAAGCTTTTCTATGTGTTCAGCACATCTTTGTCCCACAGGCTAGGATTTACAAATAGATTTCAAATTAGAGCCTGTGCTTTAATTTTCTAATGCACTGACCCGTTCTGCAGTGGTGTAATAGCGAGTCCCTGTGTGACAATTAAAATAAATCATGTCTGAACAGAATTCGCTATATGTATTCATGCCTCATCAGTAACTGAATTGACGGGAATGATTTATCCCAGGCAACCTAAATACCAATGCCCACGCGGCACAGTGCTAGCACCCTCTACTTTCACACTTTTCAGCCACTCTGTTATGCATAGTGAAATTGACACGTCCATGATGAATGGATTGATGAGGCTAGAAGTGCCTCACTTGTTTCTGAACACTGGACCTTGTTGAGAACTAAGAGGAACGCATCCAAGCACAACTTATTTGGAGTTTTCTCCTCACTTTTATTTGCTTCAGCAGGTTTACAGAAAATTTGCTTATCCTAGATCCAGCAGATTTTCTGGGGGAAAAAATATCGTTGATCATCAACGAGGAGGGGGAAAAAAGGTTTGTCATTATCTTTGTATTTTTTGTATTATAAATGACAACTCAAAAAGTGGCATTGCTGAAAAAAAGGTGCCACACTTTGAACTGTAAATGTCCTCGCAATGTTTTTTTTTTTTTTTTTTCCGTTAGCAATCAACATGACCTAACTCGCATTCTCAAATCACTCACCGTCTTTATGACTTGGGACATCCTCATCCCCGGCTTCACCCTCATCAAGCTTTGCTTTCTCTTTTTTTTTTCTTTTATTATTAAGCCTGTCTCATTTCAAATTTCGAAACCATCAATGGGAATTATTCAAATCCCTGAGGTATGAAATAGCTGTAAGGATGCGGCGGAAGACACTCATTAACCTCAAATGGAGAGGAGCCCGCAGTAAATCTCGATGAATTCTCTCCGTCAGGGAAATCTGATTAGTTACGGTGTCTGTACTTAATCTAAGTTGAAGGTAGAAGTTAATTTAGTCCAGTGTATGGAAAGTAATTCAGTGTGTTGTTTTCCTCAACTGCTTTATGAGTATGTATTCCATGAGAGGATCTATGATGAGGTTTTTCAGCAGATAATTGATACCTCTATTTATTAACGCCTTCTAGGTTTGTTTGTTGATTTAGTAGCCAACTGTGTGCTGATCCAGATTGTGTTCTTACAATTCACGCATCTTGATGTCGTTGCCATGGTAATGAGTCACATTTATAAGTTGACAAGATGAAGCCCGGTGATCGTAAAAGATGGGATGGGGTAGTATCAGAATACAAAATTTTATTGCAGTTGTCTGACAGTGCAGTCGTTAAAAAGCATTTGTTTTGTAGTTTGATCCATGCATTATGTGTTGTCTGTTTCAGATGTTTCTGTTCCACACCGCTGACGTGATTTTGTAAAAAAGAAAAAAAAAAACTTGGTAGTCACATATTTATAGTACTATGCCATAGACACATGACAAGGCTAAAAATGAAGTAGCTTTTGAATTCAAATATACTGTACATGACGGTGATGTAGAGTAAATGTCTTTTGTCGAGCCGATCAATCATTTCATCAATCGGATTGGCAAAAATTTGACATTAAGCGGATCAGCATAAAATGCTAATTATCCGCCGACACAGATCAGGCCGATCAGATCAGTGGAAAATTGAGTTTGTAATACATGTTTTTTTTCGTTCTCTTAAAGAAGTCCATAACTTCTATCTTTGTTAGCAGAATCTTGCTCAATATACATTGGGATATATATTTAAAATACATTGGTTTTGTTCCTGTAGTTTCTGGCAAAGAATAGATAGCGGTGTCTTTACTGCAATACTAATGACAGCTGCTTCTGGTGTGCAGCAGCTACGTGCATAATGTGTATTAATGTGGCATATTTAGCATGTGATTTATTTGTCATGTTGCAGATAAGCCTTAAATTTCTCACAACTGTAAGTGAATCCCTGATTCGTCAAATTTACTTAAGAGGATACTTGTGGATTTACTGATACGAATCCACTGGCTTGTTCAAAGGCTTTTGCAGATTACATCACTCTAATGATCTTTTCATTCTATAATAGCCCTATGGAAAAGAAAGTGGCTGTTGGACCTTTCATTTGTTTAAATTTTCCCCATTGGAAAATATTTGAAATAGAACTCATCCATGCACTATCCTGTGCAGACAATATTTCACAATATCCGTTAACTAGCGTTTAACATTTTGCGTAATCTCAAGCATGTGTTTCACTCAGCAAAACAACGCAAATGGGAGAAGTTGTGCCATTGTGGAAGTGTGCAAGTATGGAGCTCAATTTCCCTGAGATGATATTGTTGTTCTTCAACAGTCCGTTATTTTGTCAAGCCAACTTTTTGTAGTATTTGGGACATAATATTATCTCTGTGATGCCTCCAGTAACTGTGAAATAGGAATTCAAATCATCCATGTATTCTTCAGTACATTCCTCTGAAATAATGTCAATTTGTTGAGCTTATCTACGTCACCAGCAAAGAGTTCTGCCTACCTCGCCGTTCTCGAGCCAGCAATGTCAATCTAACAACACTTTTTTTTTTTACATTGACGCTTTTATACTAAGTCCAGTATACTACAGTATACTAAGCTGCAAAGTAATTAGGACTGAATCAATATACCCTTTTCTGGTTAGAATCAATTTTGACTCAATTGTTTCAATAAATAATGACTCTATAAATAACTTCATCATATTTAATCAAAATGCTTCAGTTATTATACCCAACCCTTCTTTAGGTATGTGTTTTGTTTGGGTTTATCTATTTTCCTGTTTCATATGTTTGTGAAAGTCCTTAAAATAATCGAGATCAGTTGATAATGAACAAAAATTCAAGATTGACTAGTCAACTAAGTCACAAACATTTACAGAGACACTATGTCAGTGACCGTTACTGTACATTTAACACAGTAGCGAACATGTCATCGTGAATGGGGAAACCAAATGTCACGTAAATAAACACGGCTCTCAGGTTTTCAATGATTCTCCAGTGTATGACTGGAGTACTCATCAAGATTTAAAAGCCTAACGGCAGAAGGAATAGCACAGTGCAAATGACCATATTTGTTGGGTTTGTGGGATCATACAGCCAACTTTGTACCACAGAAACAATTGTAAAAAAAACAAAAACAAACATGCAAAAAAAAATTGAGGTTCTGAATTATCAACCTTTTGGACTGTGTTTTCTGAAAAAAAATGAGTCCATTCATTTAAACTGTTTCTTTGCTGTATGTCCGGAAACGCAAATTGCCACACAAACCCAAAGAAGACCTTCCCTGGAGGGTGGCACCACATCCAAGTCGAATCAACATATGATTCCACAATTTGCGGTGTAATATGTCCCATTAATGTGGATGCACTCGCGCAAGGTGCCCTCGCAGGAGGTGTTCGGGCTTATTTCCCAGAAAACATAGCTGAATGGTGCCACCATCATTCTCTTAAATGCAGATGTCAATTAAAGCGCTGGCAGAGAGTGCACATCTGCCAGAGTGTGATGTCTCCCCCAGCCCTGCACAAGCCACTGAAGCATAGATAGCAACCATTAGTTGGCGAGCTCCGTCTTTGAGATCATTTGTAGCACGCGAGCAATTAAAGCAACATTGTAATCTTCTGCCTTGTCTTTTCTTTAAACCGGGAATGCTGTATGATTTCCGAGGTCACATGACCCTTCCCGTGTTTACAATTGCGGGGAGGAGTTTCTTCCTCATCGCATCCCGACTTCTGGTGCCCGGCGTGTTATTTCGCTACGTAAGACACGGAGCGGCTCTTCCACTGTTGTCTTAAGAACATCTTGTTATCACGTCTTGTGCTCGACCACCTGCCGAGTTCACAGAGCAAGCAGCATCCCCCATGACCTGCGTTTGCCTCTGTGTGGCTCTGCTGGAGACCTTGGATATGTTAAACACCCCCATACGGCTGGCAACCCCAGTTCCCTTACACACGGCTCCCTCAGAAAATAGTTCATTCGGAGGACTCATTTGTACACATGCACGCCCACGTACAAACTTTCCAATGAATGCGGCCTACCTACTGTGCGTTTGTATTGACTTGTCGCGGGGTTGCAGCAGATCACAAGCTGTTTGTCGGAAACAACGCGCCTCTCTCCAAAAGCAATGCGCTCTAAGTGTTTGGATTACAGCGGTATACATTTGTATAACGCCTGCGATAATGGGATAAAGCGGCTTCCGTGTGCAAAATCTGTATGGAGAATGGATTATTCCAAAGCTCTGCCTATGGGATGTTGAACCCAGGAGTTATCACGAGCAGTCAGCATCTCAAGTGTATGCGTTGCCTCAGAAAAGTGCTTCTGATGCCGCGTTTCATGTCTGCATTTAATTCTCGGAGGATTAAAAAAAAAAAAATGACAAGGGTAGAGGTCGTCAGTGTATTTTTTTTTTGTATTTGGTCCGTAATTACAAAGGAACCACTCCAAAGGATGGGATAGTCCAGTTCTATTTCAAATTTGCATTTGCTTTACATTAAGACTGCGCACGTGCCTCGGCTTTATTTATTGTTATCTCACCCATGATAGAGGAACCCACTGAACTTGTTTGTGTTTCTCTTGATAGCCATTTTAGAGGAAAATTAGTATTTCCATGCATACAAAAGCAATTACAAGCAATTTCTACACATTATATTCAAACATGTCCTCAATTAGTGGGCCATTTCAGGGGACTGATAAGACGAGCAGCTCTCACGTCGAACATCTGAGGTGTGGACAGACAGCATGTCCCCCTCTTTTTTTTTCTTTAATGATTTGCATCTCTGTCCCAAGTGCCAACCTCATTTCAAGCACAGCTAATTTCACCCTCAATAAGGGTCGACCCGTGGGGAGAAAAAGTACTTCACCTGATAGCAGTGCTTTGATACTAACATGGCGGCTGTGGGGTCTTGTAAACAGGATATTTGTTGTCTTCAGCTTGTTGTTTTCCTGTTCTTGTGATTGTGGCAGTTTGTTATCGATTTAAGGAATAGAAGAACCACACTGGGGAATTACACACAGAAATATAGTAAGAAACATTATAAATGCATGATATTATCAGGGAACAGTCTTTCAATTATGAGAATCAAGACAATTAAGTATAGTTAAGTATATATAAGTAAGTTAAGTACACTATAGATGTATGATATAGAATCAAATTACAAAAAGGATTTTATATTATTGCATTAAAAAATTGTAATGTAGGGGGGAAAAAATCATACAATTGCAGGGAAAATACGTTTATTCAAAAAAAGCGATGATGAAAAAATGTAGAATTAATCCTAAATTTGTTTTATAAAACAAAGCATATCTATTTATAAAGTGCATTTAATAAACAAGGTCATTTTGCATGATTGCAAAAGCATTTAAAAATAAAGTAACTGCTTATAAATATTTTAAAACAGAAAAAATTATGGACTTAAAAATATTCCAACTTAGGACTGATGTTACTTCTGCAACTTATTCCACTGGTGTGCAGCATAAAAAAAACTTTTAATTCAAAGAAAAAGTCATAATATGAGAATGAACTTTTAGTGTTATGAGTTCAGTTGAAATACTATCAGAACAGAGTTCTGCTTAATTAGAAACATGTAATTACTTTGACATAAACGGATCTTAAGATAATATTTCACAAACCTGCCAGCACAACAAGAAAGTGGTTAACACATCCACATCACAAAGTTCTGCGGTTGGAGGTTCTCCCACATACTTGCGTAGGTTCCTCCCACATGGCATGTGTGGATATGCGGAATACAAAATGGATGGATTCATCAGACCAAAATACCACACTCAAACCAAAAGGGAACCAATATTATTTTTACAATTTTTGTAATCAGTCAGTGTAATTCTTAGGAAATGTAAATATTTTTGTATCTACACTTGAATTTTGTTTTTCTCTTCTTTTTTTTCACAAAATCGAGACATGACTCATGTCATATCTTATTGTGTCCCCAATATGCCTTTGTATCTTACAAAGTTTCCAGATCACCTTAATATGATTTACCAGAACATGAATGATGTCAATTCTCTCATTTCTTTATTGACTCTAATGGTTTTATGCAAGTATTTGCCCTTCCCCAATGAGTCCTGTTATAAATCTCCGATGACATCTTTGAATCTCTCATTTCATTAGTCCAAACAAGCTTATCTGCTTAAAGTCTCTGGCTTAGATCCCATTCTCACTGAGAAATGACTCACCTCCATATTGCCTGCTTATTCACGCACAGCAACAATTACGTCACCCCTGTGACTGGCTCGTAGAGATTACGGACTTATTTGTGCAAATCCTCTTTTTACATGACAGCAAATGCTCTGCCAGAGGTCTGCGGATGAGACTCTGAGGAGACAGTCAAAGAACAATGATTCAGGGATTTTAGGGGAGGAGTCAGAGTGGGATTGATAATGAGGGTCCTGACTTCATATTGCTGTACTTAGGTCAGCAGTCAGGAAATCAGAGAAAAAACAAAGGCCGAGATTAGGACTCGGCATCATTTAAACAGGATTTACACTGCGGATCTTCTGATTTGGATCTGAGAATATCTGATTCCATGCATGTCTTTCTACTTATGCTATCCTGATTTACATCCAAACTATAAGAACCCGAGAAGTGACACTTTGTGTTCATAGAAAATAAACTCTAGTGCGATAGCTTCAATAAGATTGCTTGTTTTGGTGAGTTATTACAGTATTTGAAGGTAGATGCCAAAAATTCTTGTCTGGCAGCAACAAATACTTTCAGGTAAACATGGTGCAAGAAGTGAGTCTATTCCGGGTTTCCAATATTCCCTTTCACACACCAGCCATCCCATTTGTAATACTGTATCCAAAACTGACATATTCTTCAGTTGATTCCATAGCAACCTCCATTTTGTGTCTGTGTTGCTCACTACAAGCAGCTACCAAGGAGACCCATTTTTAATAAATAGACTGTGTAGGGAAACTGAGGAGACCTCTACATGATATTCTACAGCACTACAAACATGTTGTAATGTAGTTGGTATTTATACACATGACGATGAAATCGAGGTCCACAGAATACATTTGGGATTAAAAAACAAGATTAACATTGATCTCATCCAGTCCAGACTGTCAGGGCTACTGCATTGCATCAGGCCCATGATTCTGCCATTCATTTATTTGGGGCGCCATATATACTTGGGAGGAAAGGTGCGGGATTGCGAACTCAATCACGGCGCTCGGGGGTGTCAGTGCACAGGGCGCTCCCCGTGAATCACACACTGAAAGGCTATCACCCAAACCTCCAAGGTCCACTGCCAACTCATCAGTCATCGCCGAGCACATCGAACCGCCAACTGATCAGGCATGCACACTCTCGGGCCACCAGGGACATTGGCAAACGGAGGCTCCCCCAACCCCTCACGCCCCCGCCACCCTATACATTCACACCAATATCCACGCTCGCCGCTGCAAGAGCGGCGTAACGTATTCCAAGGTCTGAGTGCGACTTTGCCTTTCAAAATTCTGTCACTCTTCCCTGATTGTGTATTAAAGTGAAGGCCACACTGGCTTGTTTTATCACATTGGCGGTGTGCTCAAGATGGATTTTCATACTTTTTATTTATAGCTGTGATGTTAAGAGTCAGTAGCATACTTCCGTGTTTGACAAATAGCAAAGCCCTCGTTACATACTGAAAATGCCATGCAGTGGAGGGATATTATCGCTGAATTTCCTTTATCTCCAAAAAATAGTGAGGATATTTTGTATTTTGTAACTTTTTCAAATTTCAGATGGCTAGTGAGGTAGGTTGGTAGATACATAAGTAGATGGGTATGTACAGTAGCGTTTGACATTTTTCAGGACTGACAGGTGTCCTGTGAATCCCTGAGGATACTCACAATCATGGGATTGGGCAGGAGAGGGAACTATGAAAACAAAGTCACCGGGAGTTCAAACTATGATGTTGATAGATTGATGATAGGAATGAAAATTAAATGTTTGTAAATGGGAATATATTTATTCCAGTGACTAACGCAGACAAGTACTCTTTATTTTATACCGAGGAGTAAAAATGGAGCAGGCTTTAGTGGGTAAAAAAAAATTGGCATTTGGGATCAGCCTCTGTGGGAGAATGGAGCAGGAGTCAACAGCCACTCCTGTATTAGCCTCTAATATACGGTACCATTGGTAGGTAAATACAGTATGTTGGTAGATGGACTTGTAAGTTAAATTCAACCAAGGCAAAATATAATTACAACAACCAGCAACATCGTATATTACATAAATTGTTTCCTTTGCTTTTGTTAAAACACGGTATACCTTACAAAGAATGAAGGTAACTTCTACTTCCTGAACCAATACTGGAAGATAGTTTGGCAAAGGAGTGTCCTGATAGCTTATGTCTCCACATTCCATTCTACTTTTGGAAAATAATTTTACAAGGACTTGACTCATATGTTTTCATCAACATTTGTCCAACATGATGTAAGCAGTGTGGCACAAAAGACAGAAATGCATAAATGTGAGCCAAAGGACGTGCGCGACATGGGGGATAATCCAAATTTGCATGATTACGCGGACAGATGAGTGATTTACCTGCGCTTGTGCGTGACAGCCATTTGACGTGAAAAATGCATGAGATGCCGATGTGATCCTGTAGTCAACACTCCCACCAGTACTTGATATATGACCACCAGGGCATTCAAGATAGTGTTCCACTCCTATTTTCCCCTGCAAAGACCCAGATGCATCATAGGAAATGATATTCGCTGCATTCAGTGCTTTCAAAATACAGCTTTACAAAACCCAAAAATAAGACTGCCCTTCAATCAAACTCAACTGTTAAACTGTTAACTATCCCCGCCTCATAGTTCATTCATTCATTCAAGCGATGTTGTATTCTTTAGGACATCGTTGGTTTGGACACATCCAGAGGAAAAATAGTGGGTATATTGCGAGAAATGTGATAAGGATTGAGCTGGACCAAGAGAAGGTCGCTAGATGTAGTGAGGGAAGAGATGAGGGCAGTTGGTGTCATAGTAACAAACACGACAAGAGCCAGAATTGATTTAGTCTTTCCATTCTTTTTTTTTTTTTCCACATAAACAGGGGGTCTCAGCTATTGCAATAGTTTCCTCCTTCAAAAACACGAAACTCAATGAATGGTAGTCTGTTTCTATATGTGCTCTTTAAAGGGCCACTGTCATGAAATGCATGATTTTTAGTACGTTATTATTGAAAAAACGGCAGCCGGTAAGGACCCATGCGTTTTTTCACCACAAAACATGATTTTGGCGTGTATATTTTTTTTATAACTCCCGCCATGAAAATACTCTCCAGGGATTTGTTTTCGAGAAGAAGCAGGAAGTGACTTACAGGGCAGTAGCGCACTCAAGCGGACTCGTTTGTTTCTAATAGTTTCACCTTCGGAAAGGTAGCTCTTTGTTCCTTCGTGTTAGTCAAAATGTTGGCTCGTTGCATTGCTGGATATTGCTCGAACACTCGGGAGGATGGATTTAACCTTCATAAGTTTCCAAGAGACCTGGTTCGTCGTGGAAAAATAGATTGCACGGGTGCAAAGGACAAGAGCTTCCCCAATGAGTCCTGTGTCGATGTGCCCGTCGGCACAGTGTCCGCCGATCACTACTTCGGTCGGGGTTGCTCATCTACACGGCGCGAATGTGGATCGGACGGGTTGGTGGTTTGGCCATGATCCGCATATCATCTAAATATGGATCGAAACAATAGGGTAATATTGCCTCGGTCACTTCACTCGATTGTGAGATGTTCTCTTCCTCGATTGTGATGTTCTCTTTTTAAAAAGAGCTTCCGTGTCAGAAGGGGTGTGCTCGTCTCCCATAGTCGGGGCCACAGTGCTTTTTCAATGGCGAATATCCACGGTGACGTCACAGGCAGTAGATGTAGCCATTATGGTCACCACTTCGACGTCGAATCACACTTCCGCAACTTTGAGCATGGATGACGCGCTCTCCGCTCATATTTATTTTTTCGTATAGACAAGTGAAGTGAATAATGTTCTGTATTTTTCATTTCAATATCTATTTTAGAGTCTTTATAGGGATGATACTTGGGCATTAAATGCTTAGTGACCATGCCTTATGCCCAATGTTAGCTGGAATACCGGTAGCCTGGGTCATCGGGAGCCATCGCAGGCTTGCTCTGTGAGGAACAATTTTAAATATGACAAGCAAAACAGTCCCATTGCTAATATTGTTCAAATTACGTACGCCAACACTACTGATTTTGCAAACCCTGGCAGATTAGATTTACTTGGCATAGAAATAGAGGCTGCGATCAAAAAACGTATCATCTACAGTACAAGTACTGAAAGCAGTGCAGTCAAGATAAACAATACAAAATGAAGAGAATACACTGCTGGAAATTTACTAATATAAATCCGTCGTACTACATGTGGTACTACTATGATGCTACTTGCTTTTAACAACGGAATAGCATAAATACTCCAGAGACCCGTCTTGAGCCAAGTAGGCAACATGGAGGGCAAAAGGGAATACTTTATGGAAAGTGGGACAGTATTCTATAAGCCTTTCTTAAGTTTTCCAATTAGAGTTTTAAAAGTATTATCTGTCTAGTTCACTTGCTCTATTACCCCAGTGCAAGATACACTGTGCTTCTTCTGCCACGCACGTTTGGCAAAATCACGCCCAGCCTATTAGAAAATAAATGCTATGACAGTTTCACACAAGCGGCGTTATCCTTCTCCTCAGTCTGATACACCTGTGGCCAAGCAATCTAACTAAAGCAAACACTATAATAATCCATTAACATAATGTTTGAATTAAAACAAGAGAGAGAGGGGGAAAAAACTTTGAATATAAGCAGGAGTCAGGGAGTTGTTGGTTTGGGAGAAGAAATATTTGATTAATCTTCTTAACACGTTTCATGTGTAGATTCTTTGAGTTAATTTCAAGGACCATGCCTAAAGGAGATTACCTCCCCATGCTCCTGCACATTTGCTCATGAGTGATTTTGTTTATTCATGTTTTATATTATAATACTCCTCTTGCCGTCTGCCCGCCACGGAACCAGCAGCAAAAATGCAATTTATTTCCCGCTCGTGCACACGATGGAGACAGCTGATAATGTCACCAGAAAATATGAAGACTGCTGGGACGGGACCAAGGAGCCTACTATTTATGTATGGAATATAAATAAAATGTTTTGTGCTTTTTTAAAGGAACCCAGTGACACACACACATGCAGGCACACGCCTCAGAAAAAGTTAGCCAGGTTAGCGCCGTCGAGTTCCTAAGCGGAACTTGCGGAGTTGCATTGTACATCCGTTTATTGTGGTTTTGATTTAAATATCTGCCCTGCTTATGTAGATCTACAATGACATGGGTGATTACCGAGGGCTCATACTAAAGGTCAAAGAGGCGATCAAGTTCGTAGACGCTGCGCATAGCGGCATTGACACTTAGCAACAGAGGCTTTTGTGAAGCTTGCGTTTGTGCAATGTCGTGACATATATGACACGGCCTGCTCATATATCATTGTCTCCCTCTTCAATTCTGCTAATATGGATTTGTCTGATGCACTGACAGTGATGGGCGGCTGACGTAAGTGTTTACATGCACTCCCGTGACGAGGACGAAGGTGATGACGACCCTCTTTGCCCGGCGGATAGCCCAATTTATGAGCGGGTGCCCATCCCCGCGGTCCCCACTGGTATAAGTTGGTTGGCGTGCCTTATTGATCCCTCTTCTCACAACCTAACAATTTAGACATTCCTGACGCTTTACTGGAGAGGATGGAGATTTAGCGAAGGGATGAGGTCAGACAGAATAAGGATGGATGGAGACTATAGAACACAGGCGGTGAACAAGACAGCATTGAAAGGAATGAAAAACAGAGATGGTGGTAGAGGAAGCAAAAGGATGGCGTGAGAGGGAGGAATTCCTCCCCTGGGAGGGTGCAGCTCAAGATCAGCTCAGAGAAGGTTGCGATTTTGTGAGATATCCAGTATTAGCCTCACTAGTAAACACTTCCCGCAGCTCGTGAATGTGTGAACACTAACCGGTTTTACTGTCCACAGTGTTTATCAAAAGCTGAGCATACAAGGAACAGCTTCAGAGTCCAATTCAAGGTAACTGATTGCAATACACGAGTTGAGTGTCACTCAAGGAAATAGAAGTATAATTATTGTCCTGTAGATGGCAGTAATGTGTATTTTAAATAGTTTTCGATTATCCAAGAAGATATTTCGGCAGCATCCTGGCTACTGAAATGTTAATGCTAACCAGATGCTTGGTCCAGTCATCCGTGGTGTGATAGTACCTACAGTGCACAATTAACTAGTTTGCGTAGTGGCATAGCAATATATTGTTACTCGGCGGAGTCAGTTAATGTGTTTTTTTTTTGTGTGTGTGTGTGGGGGGGGTGTATATTTAAGGCCTAGATGTTTTTCACACGAATATTTACTGTAAATCACTTTACAATTGTGTTAGCACTACTCTATGCTGGTGATAGACAATGCTGCGTTCCAATTTATAAAAATTTTATTTGACCTTAAAAATGAATATATAATTTGCACCATTATCAAGATGCATGAGTCAGCTTCAATGATGAAGATATAAATTCCGAATCTTTAACCTTTCATAAAATGGTTTGTCCATACTGTTAAGCCCCTTGTGGGAAAAGGCTCAGAGGTCTGTGATCTGTTGTGGGATCTCTGCTGGGCAAAATCATTGCTGTCGCACCTGAGCAAAATGTTTTTATGAATTGATCTGGTCTTAATGTGACTGGTACGGAGCTGCCAATCATTTCTCTTTCTCACTGCAGAATGATACCCAGATTTGAAAGTGCGTCTGCCAACTGGCAGTTGAGCTTGATTGTCACATGTGTACGTCCAGTTTAAGAGGGGCTATTTATTGGATAGCTGTGCTAAAGCACAGGAGATCCAAACATCTATCATTTTTTCACCTTTTGCTCTTAGCACTTTTAAATGCCCTTTCACAATCCCTCACGCACTGTGGGCTTGTACAAGATATACACACAAGAATGTGCAAACATGCTGACAGGCTGTCATGATACTCCAAGATGGTGTACAGTATGTTTGAAGGGATCCACTGGTCATGGTAGTTCCTGAAATCGCCTTGGAGACTTTGAATGTCCTTCTTCAGTATCTTTCACAAGTCTTTTTGAGGGATGCTTCCCTGAGGGGCTTACATTAGAGACACAGATGCTTGCAAAACCCATAGGGAGGGTGAAAAAGGCAACCAAGACCAGGACACATGTTCAACTAGCCACCCCTTAAGGAAGGACAAAATCGAGGCTTTGCGATGTTTATGTGAACCCCTTTCGGAGCCTAATTGGCTTGGCAATCATGGGATACATACTATGTACAGTGTAGCAGTGTATCCTCTCCCTGTTTATGGAATGCACTCACAATTTGTTCTGTGCTTGTGTACACTATTCATTGTTAATAATCCGACAGTTTCCTCCTCCGCCAGTGCGCTGTTGGAACACTCATTACCAGTGCACGAGGAACTGCTCCCTTTTGTAAACCTTCATCTTTTTAACTCAGCCACCCTGTGATAAGGATTTGTCAATGACAAAAACTCACAGTACACATCCCTTCAATTACTCTGCACATTTTTGAAACGCAGTTCCCATTGTAGCGAGATATTATTAATCGAAGGATTTACTCTTTATGACTAAGGCTGGTTTAAGCTACATTGTTGAAGTGACACAATTTTGATGTTTTTTTGTTCACAAGATGCCAACTACCGATATGCATGATGCTAGTACAAAGGCTAAAATAAAGGGAAATCAGATATCTGCAAACTAGGATTGACCCCTTCCAAATATGGTTAAAAAGTGCATAGAAAATATCTGGCAATATGACTGCAGCATGAAAAGACAGACTAGATATGGCATGTTGTTGTAATCCTGACATCATTAAAATACTGCAATCCGTAATACAAGCAGTAAACTAGACCGCAATAAATGGTGTAAATTTAATACATTAGTGGTGTACCGACCTTTAAATGAGGAAAATTATGGGAATTGGCGGTTGGTGTAAAGACAATGGTACATGCATTTCAACCAATGTGGTGAAGAATGAGTTCGGAGCAGCTAAACATATTAATATTAATAATTTATTACTGTTTTTCATGTTGCTGTTTTTTGACAGCAACCCTTTGTTGTTCTCATGCATTTTGGACATGCCATGTGGTCCGTAAATGTAAGCATAATGAAATGAGTTCTCGGTCACTGGAAAATACAGATATAGACAATAAATCTGATTTGAGCACCTCCTGTGAAATATCTGTTTAAATATCCAGTTAGGTTATTGTGACTACGATTTTTTTCCTTGTTACATATACAGTATATTCACATGATGTGCGGCAACAAAAGAAAGTGAACACTAATCAAGGAATGTTACAAATATTGGATTTTTGTTGTTGTTGTTGTTTTGTGTTTTTCTGTCCTGGACTGACCAGCAGCAAAAGGGGTTGTTTACAGTTTTTTTGCCCTTATTAGATGGCATATGGCCCTCTAATGTAGCACATTTTGCCATTCAAGAGTTTTGATTTACGTTTTTGTATCCCTCCGTATTCACATGCAAGCCGTTTAAAAGTCACGTAAACGCTTCCATCCAAAAGTTGTCAGGCAGTTTTCTGTCATCGAATACACTGATCCTAACTCACAGTGACGTCATTGTTTATGCCCTTGAAACTTTGACGGCTTCCATACAGAGTTGGCCTTCAACAGAGAGCTTGTTTTTACTATAGTAACTGTTTTTTTTATCAAGCTATTCCTTTAGTAAAAGTTTTAAAATGACCGTAACTATCATACTAAATAGACAACTGAGCTCCATCTTGATAAATCACATGTAACACAGGGCGCATGTCTGTAAAAGGCTGTTCTGAAGAAACGTAGAGTCCCACATAATTACCAGATCACAATAGCTCTCTTTACAAGTACATAAACAGTTGACCTGAGAGCTTCAATCACAATGATTTTAATTGGAGTGAAAAAAGTCTGCATGTACACCCGACTAATGTGAAAAAAAAAACAAAAAACACTGATCTAGTACATATAGCAGGATTGTAAAATGTACCCACTGGAGTGAATACTATTTGATAATTACACCGTTGTATTCTTTTACCTGGGTGGATGACTCTGAACGACATACCATTACTCATTCAGGTATGTGTGATCCAAAACTAAAATGTGTCACCAAATTGCCCCGCCATTTGTGTGTACCTGCCCAATTATGATTGATCTCTGCTGGAGAAAACAAAGTGGTGCATTTTATTAGCATGTTAAAAGCCACTCACTATCCTCACTAACACCTCCCCCACACATACCACCTTCCCCTCACTCCCCCACTGACATAATTATCTCCATTGTGAAATGCTATTTAGGTATTCCTAATTTATTTCTGTGAGGGGACGGCACAATAGACAAGCCTGGAGCCCTCTGCCAAGCCCCTCTTTTTTTTTTATTTTTTTTTTTAGATAATTGAAAATCTCATTTGCATGAAGAGAAAATCAAACACTCATTTCCATACATGAGATTATAAGACGATAACTGCCAGTGTTTGTTGTTCCATATTTGATCCAAGGTTTTGCACATAATTGCTAAACGCTGCAAATAGGGCCAGAGTGTCACCCCTGAGCAACTGGATGTTGGCGACATTGCGTTCTCTTTACGCGCTCCCATAAAGTGTGTATGTGCAACCAGGCGTATTTGTGTTTGGTGCAAAGCCGTCGGTTCCAAATTAGGAACCCGAAAAAATGCATAGCTTCCCAACAGGCCACCGGACAACTTCAGAGAGTGCAATTGCTGCTCAGCAGGACATTGCACCAAGAAGCAGATTCACAGGGCAGACAACAGCAGTGGAAGCTAGTGATCTTTGTGTATGTTGTGTGCATGAGAGATCAGAGGTGTCCTGTTTCACCTCTGACAAAAACAACTCATCTATTCTGTCTCTACCTTCTCCCCCTCCCTCTCTTATCAACACATCCACAAATGTCTATTCCAGAAGGACACCATTAAAGACCAGGTCTCAGCTTCCCCTCTCTGACTTGAAGCTCATTAATGCAGCCTCCAACATGGGTGGACACCAGGAGATTTCCTACAACAGCCACACACCCATCCCTTAATCTTTCCTCCTTTAACCCCCTCACCAAAAAGGAAAACGTGATTAATGACCTTTATTTAGGAGGTAGAATTGGCCTGAGTATTACTGGTCATGACTTATAGTGCACAGATGACACTCTTCAGTCCCAAACACTATCAATCAATTGAAAAGGAGTTAACTGTTTTCCAATGAGAATTTATGTCCTTGGGGAGTTGCTGTTGATCAAACATGTTGCGCAATTACTCAGAGACTGTGGAAATTAACGCTGTGGTGATTACTTACTTAATGTACTATCCATTTTTAAACATCAAAACTGCATTGCATGCACCAACTGGGACATCAAATGTTTCTACTAATGATTGGGTTAAATGAGATATATGTTTGGCAGAAAACTGGATTACTCTCAAGCATGATGGTGAAATTGAAGTAGGGGAAAATGAGTGATGACTAGTCAATCTAAAAAAAAAAAAAAAAAAGAGGTGTCTCTTTTGGGTGTGGTTTCTCTGTTCTGCATCAGCAGTTTTTTTCAGAACTGGACAAAAAAAAATGCTCATTTAGAGCAAGAGCAAGCAATACCACTAAAGTTTCCCCTTGGTTCGTCACAGCTCTACTTGCTGTCTATCCATTTCCAATGGAAAACACAAACAGGTACTACAAGGTTGTATTTCAGGTGTCTGGTCAATGTGTGAATGCCAAATTGATGATATGAACCACTGTTGGGCAGATCAATTATTGCTGTAGCAATAACACTCAGCTGAATAAAAGTAAGCCAATTTTACCTTCTAAAAAATCTCATTCAAGACATTTCCCTTTTTTCAAATTAAGGATACATAGCTAAAATTGCAAAAATAAAGCCACATAATGTCATGTTGCCGTACTCCTGTGCTTCACCTTTAGACCTTCTATCATTATGCTCCATAGTCTCCACTTTGCTGTGGGAGCCTGATTTCTTGCTGACCTTAATCCCCTCATGAAGAACTCTATTGTTGTTTCTTACTGTTTTGTTCTGACTCTTGTATTAAGTCTGCTGTGGTTTTTCGCAGTCGTGTGAAATCTAGCTCTCCCTATTGACCTGTTGATCTGACTGGCCAATGATTGATGAAAGGGCTTGTGCAATCGTGGCTGCCCTTTCCAAAGAGTTTTTGTCAGCGCTCTCCCAGATGAATTCACGGCTAAATTCACCTTTACCGAATCAGGTATAGTCAGCTGTTGAGGAGTAATTTTATTTGAGTCCAAGGGAGAAACCAGATTTTGGTTCTCAGCTAAAATTGTGTATCCAACCCTGGGTGAGATGATGAGGTTACAAAGAGTAGAGTACAGAATCCCCAAAGTTTTTTTTTCATTTCTCAATTCAAAATCCAATATAAAAACACCTGCAATTGGCCACATATACATGCACGCTCACTGTAAAAGAGATGCGCTCTCCCAGCTGAACATGTGACGACCTCTACTGAATAGCTGGGAAAGGACAACTGTCATATTAAATGACATGAGGTATATTTTATTTCTCTGTGTGCTATGTATTTTCGTCTGGGGCTCCAGCGCAGATAATTGAAAAGCATTGCTCAGCGTAGCGTATGCACTCAGACACGCAATGAGGCCACTATTACGGTTCAGCATGGCCTGCAGGGATGAGGGGATGGAGGGATAGAAGTGGCTGATAGAAATTTAGATTAACTTTGGCCCCCACACTTGGCTCAATGTCAGCACAGGAAATGGGATCGCATGTTATCAAACGTCACATAAAAACGGGACAAAAATAATTATTTCCATTATTACGAGATGTGTTGCTACTCTTTTAAATGATCAATTTAATTACAGCAGTTTATGAACGCTTACAGTACACTAGCACTTAAAAAGATTCTTTTTCTTACGGCCTTGTGTGCCGTAAATGGGCAGGGAGCGTGAATACTCAGTTCCTCATGTAATAAGCATATAATTAAACCCCTTTGACAATTACATCATGCATTATCAGCCTAAGCCAGATCCATTACCCTTCTTCGATCAATGGCTTGGCCACAATAGGCCTCCTACTCTGACCACACCAGGGACCCACAGCCAGGCAGCTGCAGGCATCTTTACTATATTGCAGCCCCAGTAAGTGCTGTTAGTGACATCCAACACCCAGGATACTTAGCGCTAGGTAGAGAAAGAAGGAGGAATTGGGAATTAGTCCTGATGAGTAGAGCGGGGAGGTGCCAGAGAAAGCAATCGTGAGTCATGCTCTTGAGCCTACAGCATCACAGATTGCATCTTCACTAATAAAATCTTCAAAAGCTTACATAGGTCATGTGTAGGCTTGTGAAGTGTAGATCTAATTGATGATTATGGATACCAGCAAAGCACCTAAACAGTGCATACTTAAGGCGGGATACGTATGTACTGATCATCTTAGCAATTTTATGAATTTTACATTTCAGTGACACATTTTTCATGTCTCCGAAAGGTTCTCCTGCACGATTATCCTGTGCTAAATGGTATTGTGATGCAGACAGTTGATCAGTTTGTAGAGCTGAATAAGGAGTAAGCCGAAAGGCAAAGCTCTTGATTATATTTACTTTCTGTCCCACACCTATGGTCCTAAACTGTGGTTTGTGACAAAAGGAACAAGATCACGGATATATAAGTGGCCAAAATGAATTCAAGAATTCAATTCACTCCATTCAAGATAGGATGAGAACCTTGGCCACCCAGGAGGGGCTCAGAGTAGTAGTCCTCTGCATACTGTACACCAGATGAAGTGGCTTGGGGATCTGGTTAGATTTGGATACCTCCTGCATGCCTCCCTAGATGAGGTGTTCCTGGCTTTTCCCACAGGGACGAGGCCCTGGGGATGACCCCAAATATGCTAGAGATTCCCGGCTTGCCTGGGACACCTTGGGATCGTCCTAAAAGACTTGTCACCGTGACAGAGGAGAGGAAAATCTGGGTGAAATTGGCATTGTTGAGTGTTTTTTCCTCCACGATCTTGTCTGAAAATGATTGGGCTAATATTTATAAGTGATTGACCTGTTCATTATTTCTGCTTACAAATACTTAAGTATGTTGAACAAAGTTCAACGAAGTCACCGACTGATTGTGAGATGAAATAGAATGATAACCTATGAGAAGCTCTGTGGAGCTTGTACAGTTGCTAGCTAGGTTAGGGTATGGGGGGTGCAGTGTTTGTCATGTGTGTATGAGAGAGAGAGAGAGAGAGAGAGAGAGAGTTTCTTTCGGCTTGTCCCATTTGGGGTCGCCACAGCGTGTCATCTCAGATGAACGCTCATGCTTGTTTGGGACAGTTTTTACGCCGTATGCCCCTCCTGATGCAACCCCTCTTGGGCAGTAGAGGCCCCAGTGAGATACGAACTCACAACCCCTGGTTTACCAAACCAATGCTCTAACCACTGAGCTACACACTAAAATATAACAGTAAGAATACACAAGCAGTTTACCTCAACATGTGTGACAACCACTATTTAAAAAAACTAAGACTTTAAAAATCTGTGTGTAGACATCATATACTTTTGTGTTTGTTTTCAAATTCCAATTTGTGCTCTCTTATCTACAACGTAAAGTCAAAGCTACATCATCTTTTCGGAACCTGCATCAATAACTGTTGTCGACTGTCAAAAGAAATTAAGTAGATAACATTTCTGCTGTCTGTGGCCTCAGAATGCATTTGCTAAAAATCATGTAATCATCAAATAATCTGGCTCTCTTCAACCTCTTTTACCCAGAGATTCTGCAAAATAACCATGACCAAAACCCGCATTAAGGCACATAAACTCATTAAGTAATTTGCCCAAACTCTGACAATGTGGGATATTGCCTCAATTAGATGCGCGATGACATTAGCACCACTATGTGGTGTGATGAATAAAATGCTTGCTTTCAACACAACAGGTCGGGAGTGTGAATGTCAAACTTCACCCCCGTGGTGAATCTCTGTGGTTCAACTGTGCAAGATCACTGTTGCAGCCATATTCTGAAATGCCAGAAATTCATCTAAGACTCATATAGACAGTTAGGAGCTATCGTGTACACTTGGTAACCATGTGATAACCACTTCTACTAATGTATTGAAGGGCCTTGTAAAATTATTTCACAGAACATACCATACTTCAGAATTAACAATCTGGCAGCGCTGACAACCCCGAACGACATTTGCAACCAACCCAAATTGAAAAGTGAGTCATCCATCTCAGAATCGGCCTAGAACTGGACTTAATTTGCGCAACGTATGCCAAGCTTTAGTGTAAGTGGAGAGGAATTGGGTTGTTTCTGTAAAAAAAAAAAAAAAGCAGGATGAGTGCTCACCTTAAAAAAAAATCATTAACAGCTATTTCATAGTGTATGGTTTTATTGGCTGGGAGAAGCATATGCATGCCATCTGCCAATGTGGTATGAGAGGCATATAGGATTATAATTTTTTTTTTTTCCAAATCCCCTCTTGCCTGTCAGAGAGGTCTGAGCGGAGCAACCACAGGCCCTGCAAATAGATTAAATCGGCCCAACCTCTTTCTGGCTCCATCTGCTTTCCCCTCGTTCTCACTGGCCGCCTCTCACCCTGCCCTCTATTCATCTATTCCCCTACTCATCCATCCATTTCATCTTTTTTTCACCCCCCGTCCCTTATACCCTTCTGCTCCTGCTCCTTTTCACCAAAATTATTACATTACACATCCAGGGAACATCCATTAGCTGGGAACATATTCGGTCCCCGCCACCTCCACCTCCTCATCTTCTTTTTCTTTTCTCTCTTTGCAGGAATCGGCTAAGGCAATGTTATTTCAGATTATACAGCTGTTAAAACTCATTCGGCGCGAACAACGGGAGATCGGAAGCGGTGAACCTTTTCACAGTGGGAGAGGAGTAGGTGTTGATGGAGTTTCTGGACAGGTGAGAATTGGAGAGAAGCTGTGAAGTAGAGACCTGATGTGATGGAAAGGGAGAGATTATAGGGGGAACCATTAATGGAGGCCAAGGGGACCCCTTTTGAAGAAGGCGGTTTGTTTGGAAGGAGGATTCAGAATGGCAAGAAGAGGAAAAAACACTTTTTCTATTATTTCATTGAAATGTATGTTAAAAGAAAAAAACATATTAAAATTGCGGCAATGTCAATGGGGGTCACCTTCAGTGCCCTCCCTGTCCTTGCTCAGGAAACAACTGCTGTGCGTGCCAACCCACATGACCCCAAAAAAGAAGTTTGAATGATTGATGTCTCGGTGTCATGCTGATTGACTTTACGGTTGCATACTCTCGAAAAAAAAGAGACAAGGGGTACGTGCGTCCCCCAGGACATACTTCATTTCGAGAGACCGCTCCCCACGGATCGACCCCCTCCTTGAGCAACAAGCCTCAAGGGTTGAGCAGGCTAAAAGGCAATGCATTGCTCAGCATAAGCAACGGCCCGCGCTGGAGCATACTTGTTTTGTTGTTTGCTTTGATGGGGAGCATTTGAGGGGTCAGGTGGTCTTGAACTCTGCTACCCCCTTAGGTCGTCAGAGTGGCAGCTGAGCTTGGATTTACGGCAGCCGCAAAATGGGAGTATTGCCCATTGTTTTTGAGTATTTCAATATGTGCACCTAATGAATTATAGATAGTAAACAGAGTGATTAATTTATAAATACAGCAATCAGATTTGACCAAGGTCTATTATACCGGTTTCACACTCAACTGATGCCAGTGCTGGTTCAATATTGGTTTTAATGAGGTCGATGCAATTGTCAAACAACAGGTGATACTCTAGCCTCTACCTTAGAGCTCTACCTCCTGATGCCCTACCTGAAAAAACTCACCTGTTTTTTTTTTTTTTAATTCAGTCTTGGAACAGTCTGTAGCCACGAATCGAATGCATCTGGTGGAAAGTCAGAAGCGCACAATGTTATACCAGCAGTGATAACGAATGCTCATCATTGTCATCACAAAAGATAATTCTCTGCTTCCAATTGTGTGGTTTGGGAAGGCTTTTCTGTGCCAACATGACTGTGCACCAGTGGACATAGCAATATCAATGACCTTTGTGTGGAAGAATTTGACCTCACAGCGTGAAGACAACCTGTGTATTTTGTAACATTGTCCTATACTTTTCCCCATATACTGTGGATTGCATTTTGTTTGCACCTCTGCTCTGCTCTGATTCCGTAATACTGTCCTATTCTCCTCAATTTGCGCCATGATTTTTGGTGTGTTGCTCACTTTGAAATGTATTTTACGCTTGAAACCCTTTTAAAGCTGCGTATGATTAGAAAGTATACTTCACAAGTAACTCACGTACGCCAGCCAGGGCTGCGTCTCAAATGCATTGCGCCCTGTGCGCTGCTCTGTATTTATATTGAGGTTTCACTTGATGAGACACAGATGGAGTGTGTCAAAGATGAAAGGGAAGAAAGTATGAAGTATGACTAAGGTTATAATGATGCTGAGACCCAGGAGATAAATACACATTTATTTCTCTGTTTTCCATTTGCTTGAAACATTCAGCCTCAAACCAGATTCACAAAAGATTAATCCCTCTCGGCAGCAGTTATTGGGGTCCATGTTCTTGGTGGCGATACAACTGGGACTAATTCAAGACCATTGCTCACTTCTTCAGCTGCCATCGATCCACCATAATACGTTAGATTTTTAGCTGATCTTGTTCTCAACTCCTTTTAGTAAACAGGCTGCCCTCAATACTGTCACGCCTTGTTTGACTCACACCGCCACGCCAGACCGGCCATCCAGCATGTCGGCAACTCAAGCTGCATGTAAAGCGAGGCAATGTACTGTATGTGGTAGTTTAAACCAGCTCGCAATAACGTGCACCAGAACGGCAGTCGCCGTGACAACCCGAATGGGCATGTCACTGTGTCTGAGAGGATTTTGCCTGCTCTTGTCACCAACCCATCATGTGCACCTGCTACTTTTGGACTTCAATATGGATTTCTTGAATGGTTTTTAGAATTTTAAAAGCAATTTTTTTTTTTTTTTTTTTGCACGGAGCAGGTAATCAATCACTCTAGTCGAGTGTGTGCCTAATGAGCACCTACTGTTCTGGAGAGACACGCTGATGAGATCGGCCTCCCATATGTATTTATCCTATATAGATGTACTGGTATGATGGATTATTTGGAGAAATGGTGGCATTTTATAGATAGTATGCACAACCTTTGAATTAGTTCTCTAACATGGATAAAACAATAAGCCTCATTGTTGACATGATTGACATATAGTTTTACATTTGTCCATCCTTCCATACATTTTCTGCCAATTATCCTGTTCAGGGCCAGAGGTGAGCTGGAGCCTATCCTATTGCTTTGCACAATAAATTTTGAATGAACTCACCACATCATTTTCAAATCAGATGAAAAAACAATGACTGTGGTATCATTTTAGTACAGCGTCAGGTAAAAGCGAGTTTTCCCTCTGACACCATTTTATCAGTATTACCTTTAAAAAAAACCCACACTGCGGTAATCTTGCTCGTTTTAAAATATTGTCTTCTCGCATCATAGATTACCATTAACACCGTTCATTCAGACACGTGCACACTACAACTACTCGCCATTACTTTTATGCCTGATGACAAATAGAGAGGGGAGAGCCGACACTGTGCTCATCAAGCACTTTTTCTGATGAATCACTGCTATAGTATGTCGGCGGCGATGTCTCTTGTGAGGGAGGCAGTGGTTCGATATTTTCACTCTGTCTCCTCTAAAGCAATTGACAGCTGTCTGTTCCCACAAATTGACTGCAGAACAGGAGCAAATGGCAGGTAAGTTGATGTGATGAAAGCGTATCAGGTTGTGTGAGGATATGCCCTAGCACGAAGGTCATATGCAGAAATTACATAAGCCCCACAGCTGATGCATGTGAGGTTGTTGTTTTTTTTTTCTTTATTCAAGCATGACTACTTTTAAGAAGCCATTGTGCTCTTTTGATTTTTCTCATAGACTTGGATGTTTCAAGAATTAATTTTTTTCTATATGAAATCTGTTCCAGGATCCAACGGTACCCACAGTACTCAACTTGGAATTATTTGTTCAAGCAAAGAAACACTTTACCAAATATTAACTCTTATGCAGTTAAAAAAAAAAATGTTCATGTAAGTGTATTCAGTGTGTTCTGAACCTGATGACAAGTGATGAAAGCACAGTAATTTAAATCCTGTACCTCTTGTCTCACGGGATACTTTCAGAAAACATTTTGGGTGGTCTCATGATGTCATGAATGACTCCAGATCAAAATCTGTGTTTTTGTGCTATTCTAAAGGCTAATTTTCTATCCAAAACTTTGAGGTTCAGTTGCACTTAAAAAAAAAAAAGTTTAAATTATAGCCGATCCCATCAACAAGGTGTTCCACAGCAAACAAGCTGCTTGTAAAGACAGTCAACACAGTCCCTAATTTGAAATTCAAAACCTGAACAACCGTAATTTTCCAGCTGAAACGCCCATTCCTACATTATGCATTGGTCTGCTCCTAGTTTGACTACAATTGCTTCTGTACATATCGACCCGGTACTATTCTAATAAATTGCAATGAATGAGAATGAGGCTTCCTGGCAACAGGATTGTGTGAGATGGATCCACCACGTGAACTAATGCGGTGACAACCGGCGGTGTGGCCATGTTGTTCCCCCTCCACAGGCGTGCACACTGTCACAAGACTTTTGAAATCAATCAGGCCGTGTGGGTTATTCACACAGTCCAACATCAAAAAGGCATTACTTATCTAAGGCCCCTTAATTTCCAATCCGTCTGTCAAGTGAGTTGAAATATGGAATCTCATTACTTTGAACAAGTGGGGAGGGGGTACAACATAAATCATTTTATTTTCATTTTACACTGACAGACTGTGTTTGGGAGTGGATGGACGCCAAAGAAAAGTGGAAGTTGAAGAGTGAAAGTGACAGTTGGGAAAAGAGACAGTGAGCTTGAATATGACACCTGCAAGGACAAAGACAACGAACAATAAATAACAAAAGAAAAAGTCAGAACAGTTCCAATTAGACTATCAAAAACAGGTAAAGGTTGTCTCTTTGATTTGCATTCCTTATTTAAGATTTCAATTGTAATGAGCAAAGTTTGACAGTTTCAGGACCACCAGTCCACAACACTACTCTTCAAAATTCAGGAGATGATGTAGATCAGTGATTCCCAAACTTTGACACAAGACGCATTATCTTGCATTTGAAAAATCTTACGGCACACCACCAAACAAAAGTGTCACAAAAAATGGCTACATAACTCAATTATACACTTTCTGCCATCTAATTAATGTTTTATGTCTTTATACGCCACTGTCATAGATAGAGGAACACAAAAAGCAGAAAAGACATCATTGCATGGCTAAAATGTACTGTGGTGCATTACAAAAAATTACGTTTAATAATTCTGTGAATGATTTATTAGTACTTCCTGTGTACAGCAGAAGGTAAAATATCACTAAGTACTTTTGCAGTCGGTATTTATCAAGGTGCTGGTCATTTGACACTGCAACATTTACATTCATAGACCTGTAAAAGAAGACTAATTGGAGGGCTTCTTTTCTGCTAATTATTCATGTCACCTTGGGAGGGATTGAGGCACAAATTGAGAGTAGGGAATGTTTAAATCCATCACTGTACCTCAGTCTAATAATTCATGTCTATTATGAAGCCAGTAAATTATTAATCTACGAGGATAATGAAAATATGTTAATTAGAGAATTGTATATTGGGGGAAGGGGGAGGGGATGGGGGGACAATACATAACACTCCTCGGCCATCATAATTGGGATTTGTAATTATTTAAGCATTCATTTAGGAAGATGACTTATCGGTGCCGGTCAGGTTGTTAAAAATATGAGGGATTCTGTTAGATGAAAGGCAGAAACATGTTGATAACACGTTTTAGGAAATATGGTGTAGTAGTATGCCGTAAAAGTTATTGCCTGTGAATGACAAAGCATTTCTTAAATGGGGGTAATATTCCCATTTTCTAAATTTGCTGCATTGATTTTAATGCTAATTTGAATTCCAGCCCAAAGAGTAAAAAACAGCACTTGTTCTCCAAGTTGCTGTCCATCTCTCAGCTGCGTCTGATTAAGCAAACCATTGAATGGCTCACCCTCAGTCTTCAGTCCTTTACGATGAGGCCAGCAAGCCATTTCCAACAGAGAACTATTCTCAAAGTTGATCAACAGCTTCTAGTCAAGCTGCTCCTCCTCCTTTTGTGCTCGCTCCTCTGGGCGCCCCTTCCTCCAGCCCCGGGGCCCCGCTAGAAAGGAGGGCTCTGTCATGGCCCCGTGGAGGGAAAATGGCGGAATTCATACCATCCAGTGCCGCGTGATAACACTCGCCAGCGTGACACATCCTACCTCCAATTACAAGCAGGGTATTCATTCCTCGCCTTCTCGCTGTCACCTCGCCTGGGCATTTAGCAATTTGCGGCAGAATAATGAGCGCATTCGAGGGAAGCGGCCCTCTGTGCAAACATGTTACTGGGAATGACTTTTAGTGTGGTTTGCTTGTTGAGGGGTTATAAATACACAAATATGTATTTCAGTATAACCCATACTGTTTGGGTGACCAACTCCTCGTTTACCTAGAACTGTCCCCTATCTGGGACATGTCCACAGAGCTTAAAAAGATTTTAATTTCTTTTTCAAAAGTAAAAGGCCATAATTTCAATTTGAATAAATTACAATTGGACTGGGCGGCATGGCCGATTACTGGTTAGCACATTTGCCTCACAGTTCTGAGGACCTGGGTTCAATCCCGCCTCACCTGTGTAGAGTTTGCATCTTCTACCCGTGCCTGTGTGCTGTTTCTTCGGTCACTCGAGTTTCGTCCCACGTCCCAAAAACATGCAAAGTACTGAAGACTCTAAATTACCCGTTGGTGAGAATGTGAATGCGAATGTTTATATGTTTATCTGTGCCCTGTGATTGGCTGGCAACTAGTTCATGTGCGCTCTGCCTCTCGCCCAAAGATAGGCTCCAAGATGCCCCGTGAGCCTTCTGAGGATAAATGGTACAGAAAATGGATTGATTGATGTCTTCAGTCATTAAAGTGTTGCACACGTATTTTGTAAAATGCTGTATTAATATTATTAGTACTTTGAGATAAGAGCCCATATCACCCACTAGCATTATATTTGAAGGAAATGGCATAAAAAAAATCGCAATCACGATATCATAACTTTCAAAAATATAATAAGCGCTTAAGAGAGCCAGATTACAATAGCTGCCACCAACTATGACTTATCCACTGATCAGCACGTCGCTCCCTGTCCGGATACAGCGCCAGGCAATGTAGTCTGATAGCAAGGATAGTGCTGACTAATGTCTCTCTGTGTGCCTGACTGGTGCCAGAGCTGATGTAACTCTGCCAGGAAGCAGTCTGTTCACAGATATTTGAGTCGCTGGTGCTGCCAAGACAGAACCGCTCCATTCTTCAATGGGCACATTTTTAACGTCTGCTTTGTGGGGATTGATCAAATTTCCTGACAGAATTGAATGAATGAACATTTGCTGTATGTCAAGAAAACTGAAAACTGAGGCTCAACCAGAGCCCTCTTGTTTGCCCTTATTTTCAAAAAGTTGTGAAGACCTGCAAAGGCATTTGAAGGCAAAGTTGGATTGTGCATGCCACGCTAGTAGTTGACAGTGTTACTGTCTCAATTAAAAGGCTATGCCCCAACTTAGGAGAGCTATGCTTTTGAGGGCCGAGTCCCCTCAAAATACAGGCGGCGTCTTTGCCACCTCCATAAAGATTTAGGCTTCGTGTACCCTTTCCTGTTTTTGTCACTCTTCCACCCATCTTTACCATTACATCCCAATCCTAGATGGCTTTACATGGGACAATCTGTTTACTCATACATCTTCAGTTTTTAGTCTTTAAGCAATTAATAGTTTGTTCAATGGTGGAATAAGGTTCTATCCACTCAGGAATGTGTTAGTGAATTCACAAAGGTATTTTTCTTATTGATTTTACAATTCATCCATATGGAGCAGGTACTATTAAAACCAGGTCCCAGATTGGACCATCTCAAAATGATTTCCTCATGTTTCTGTGTACAACGTACAAACATATCTTTCTTGTGGTTTTTCCAGATCTCGAGTGTCCATGCGCAAACACGAACAACACAACAATTGCGGATCTTCTTGTCAAATGTTCTTTACCTTGACAAATGTTTCTTTCTTGCACACTTTAAATTCCCCGCCATTTTTGAGCGTTTATATCACATCGGCTTGTTATTCTCTCTATTTTTGGTTATTTCTCGTGGCAGTATTGCAGAGCTAATTCAGGCCTGGCATATATGCTACGGCATTGCAGCGTCATCATATGTATGCAAACAGATGAGAAAAAGATCAGCTCTGTTTCTGTGTAGATGGGACTAAGAAAAAATTGGAAGGCACATTCGACCTTAAATGCTGTTTTTTTTTAAATTGTCTTATTTATGGCCAACAAGTGTTTTTTCACTAATACTTACTGTAATTCGTACTTTTGTACTGTGTTAGAGTAGGTTAGTGATAGACTACAGCAATTTCCAACGTATATGAAAATTTGATTTCCAGGGTTGCCGTAATAATGGAATTCCATTTTAAACCAAGGAACTCCTGTATTTTTGTATTTTTGTTGGATATTTTTTAATGTTAGATTTTAGAAGCTTTAAAAGTCCTTTACATTTCAGTATATCTGGATGCTTTTGATTAATCTTGTGTTCAAGTAATCAAGATACAATAAACTGTGCACCAGCAGAGTCTCAACTAGCAGGCTATCTAAAGAAGCACAACATGACTATGGGAAGTTAAGATCCATCCACGCTATGGCACAACTCCTCTGGGAATTTATTCCAATCAATACAACACTGGTATTAAAGCAATATGCAGAACAATCAGAGGACGATTCTTTCACTCCATTGCCACTCAAATTTGAAATGAGTAACAATGCATTAGTTTGTTGATGTTGAATGTTTCCTTCAGATCAAGAGATTTCTTTTGTTGTTGTGTTTTTTCACCACAATTTTTGGAGAATGCATTTTGCAAACTCAAGTTGGATTGTGTTACATTGTCACATTGATAACAGGATCACACCATTTCTAAAATGGAAATAAATGACAATAGACGCTATTGAGCATAACAATTTCATATAGAGCCACATGATTACGCTTGTTAATCATCATAAATAATTATCAGGTAATTACATACACCTGGAAAATCACTGAGCATAACTTTCACTTGATGCCATCTCTGTCGTACCTGGTGTCTTATATTTGAATACTGTATGCTAAAGCATGTCATGTTTAAATGCCCATTGAAGAGTGTCCTAGATTCATTGTATATGTCAGCCTGCATTTACACAAACACAAAATTGGATAAAACCGTTTTGGGATGCAAGTATGGCTTGTTCGCGTAGAACAGCTTGATTAGGACATGGAAAAAGAGATCACAATCAAAATCTTTTGAGTGTTCAAATGCCTCAGTAAACTGAATAAATGTTTTGGGAAAATCATGTTCTGCTCTTGGATGTATCCCCCGTTCCAAAATAAAATACATCCATCTTCCAAAAAGAATGACTTAAACCATAGAGATGAAAATATAGTGTAATGGTTGGAAAGTGGATAGATGACTCTGTAGACTTTTATTTGACTTTCATATTGCTCTGTGATGATTTCTTATTTTCCATTCCATCCATTTCATATCTCCTATCACGATAATTGACCATTTACCCACCTCTTAGCACTAAAATGACTTGATTTTTACCCTCGGTGCCTTCCAGAAAACCAATTTAAATCTTCTAATGAACCTCCTCGTGCATGTTCCTTCCGTTTCATTTTAATACAAACACTTCCTCCTGGTGGTGTTTAACAATGATGACCCTCGATGACCCTGATGCAAACTCACTGTCTTTCTGTGAGTAGCTAATAGCCAGAGGGCCTCATCTCTCCATTGACCCCTTGCCCATACCGGGGTGAATTATGGCACCTGAGCAGCACTCGAATGCAGCAGGTCCTGACACTGAGACATCAGTCCAGAAGGGCCGGTCCAGGCGGACTAATGATCCAGACGCTGGTAAATGGTGGCCAATGTTCGAGCAAGACAGTCAGACGGGGAGAGAGAGTGAGAAAGAAATAGAGCTTATTAGGGTTGATTGCCTCATCATAATCAGGGATGAACAAGTAGAAATACTATGGAGTTTATTTCTTGTGGGTTTCTGCTTGATGTCTTTCCAGGCTCGGATCAATGAATTGATTATGGACGTGATCCAACAGATACCAAACACCCATGGAAAGCTATCAGTTGGGCTTTGACTTAATGTCTCACCCTGTTAATTCTTTACTGTTTTTTTTCATCTTTGACTTAATGTCTCACTTTTTTAATACATTATTTTTCCCCCCACCACATGGTGGAGAAAGGTCAGCTTTCAATGTGTCTGGTCATGTTTTTAATTTGAAGGAAATTGGATTTTGCATCACACTCATCCTGTTTGTTGATGATGTCATCTCTTTCCTCGCTTGCACGGCATACAAATGATGCTTCATCTGGAATCTAGACAGATTCCGCCTCCTACTGTCAGTGTAGAGAAGGCCCACCTATGCACCCCCCGCCGACTCAATTTCCTGTCCCAAAGACGCTGGATAGAGCTTGTGATGACAGAGCAATCTACACAGGTACCAGCAACCCTCCCTTGATTTTTGGTTCCCACTGGCCCAGGACTTTCAAAATTCCCAGCAGTCTCTTTCACCTTTCTGTGGAACCACATTCCAGCCCATCAAGAGCTTCTAGTGTCCTGCCTCACAGGGGGTCTGGTTACAGTTGAACTTAGAATTGGGGGTGGGGGAAAAACTTGTGGGAATGTGGTGAAATTCTTCATCTCATTAGTCAGTCTTGCAGAGTAGTCACTGTCTCTTATTTTATTTCCACCTTTATTATCAGTGATCAGTGTTCCTGTCAAAACCATCATGTAATCAGCAAATTAGCAGTGATATGTGATTGAAGGAGGCAGTCAATGAGGATTTTTTTTTTCATAGAGTAGCACTGCAATGCGTGATTTCTATTTAACAAGTATTTTTTTTATTCTTAGAATCACTTAGATCATTCTTCCTGTACAAATTAGATGTACTTAGACATCATTGACATGTATGCATTTGTTAAAAGGAATTATGTAGCTTTGTGGAAACCATCTAACATTTCAGCCAGTATTAACATTTTGAGCATATGCCACAGAAGAGTTAGTAATTCATTGTTTTTAATGGTTTACACGAATAAACAATATGAAAGGTTCCCAGTTATTGTCTTAAATGTAAAAATTAAAGTGGTGTGGAAGGTCAATGATGTGACCAGGCAATCACTAGTGGGGTGTGTAATCATTGAGATGTTACCGACCAATGAAGAGTGAGTGAGCTAAGTAGGCAGTTATTGGTGCGAGTAATATTTGACTTGAGGATTAGCCAGTAATTTCATAACTTTATTGGCAAATCACTGGTGCTGCATGTTATGATTGGGATCTCGACTGGAGCTGGCAAACAGGCCAAGCCATGTGGGTTTGTGTTATGATTGGCATGTAGACCAGCCAGTGCAGACAGGGCATAGTAACCAGCCAGTCCCTGGTGCTGGGTGTGATGATTGAGATGTAGACTGAAATATAAAGCTAGGTAAGTGGACACATATTATAGACACTTCAGTTAGACAACACATAGATTGGCAATTGCCCAGTAAACACTATGGTCTGTAACATACCTTACCCTAGTGCATATTATGATTACAATGTAGAGTAGCCAATGAAGACCGAGTGAAATATTTGTCCCATCATTGGTGCTGCATAATGATTGACGTGTAGACCGACCAATGTTGATAGTCTTTACAGACTGACAGCACAATGTCAGGAAGCTTGAATGAGTGAATTAAATTCTGGAGATTTCTAAATCCAGGTGCTTTCTTTCGGTCCCGAAGAGAGGACATGACATATCTGGACAAAAGATCACATTTGGTCACAAAAACTTTACTTTTTGTAGCGTATCTGGACCACCTGAGTTCAACATTTTGAGAACAGGTGTTTCTAGTAATATTCAGCCCTCTAAAATGTGTTCCTATATTTACATATCGTTGATTTATTCAACAAAGCAAATGGAAAATTTCTATAATTGTGAGAGTCCTCATAGCAACAATCATCTTTAATATATGAAGAGAGTATGCATGTCTTCAGCTGTCGTGAAGATTTACTCAACTTGCTTTGCCTCCAGACACCACTCTTTTACAATATTGCAAAATTCAGCCATATTCCCCCAGCCTGGGGCTATATTAGCAACAGTGTGACAGGTGGTATTATACTAGAACTCTAAAATCAGATTCCATCTTCCCCATCTTTGTTCGCTTTACTAACGTTCTCATTATCCAGGCGGAGACAAAAGCACTAAAAGTCCAATTTTTAGCGAGCATTCAGAAGAAAGGTACACATAGATTATACCTTGACAGTCAGTGTTTTAGATGCAATCAACTCCACTCACCCAGCCCTCTGTCCTGTCTGTGGTATGAAGTAAGGCCTGCCAAATATGCTGCATCTCTCCCTTGGCTAATCTCACATCATCACATCAGGCCTGCTGTATTGATTTCCAGGCGAAAGTCGTCCTAAATTGCTCTTCCTTTGTCAATCTGGTGCTTGTTACCAGGCAACAGAATGACCCAACTCTCTACAGCTTCCCCCCCAACACCCAACACAACACATTGGTTTTGGCACTCTTGAAATCATGCCAGAAATGCAATCTATGAGTACCTTTGCACCTTCTCTTGTCGACTAAGACCCGGTGGCATGTGCAAATCTTTGCTCATACTAAAAAACAATGTTTCAGTTTCAGTTGAGCATCATTTTAATTGAAAATATTAGGTTAACCTGTGTAGTTATAAACTGGTATGGAGGGTAACAGTCTCCGACATATTGTATTTTGATAAACATTGAGACTGATAATGTGTGACAAAACTGACCAACCACTGCTGCTGCATTTAGTGACTGAATTGTAGACCGAACTGTTTTGTGACAGCTCTGATTATGGCAGAATTTACGGCAAATAACTGGCACTTTCCTTTACAGGGAGTAAAATACAAACAAGTAATAATAAAACCGCATTTGTCGAAACACAAATCGGAACCTAGCAGAAGAGATGAGGAATGCTGTAGAGCCGAGAGAATTCAGAGGGTTCCAGGCAAAGGTCCAGAACTTAGATGTTTCGATTTCTGCGTCCGACCCATCCACCAATTCTCTTAACTGTACCACTATTCTCTTAACTGTACCACTTGAGCTCACTCAGGTCGCAGATGTGCAGGAGCCTTTACCAGCTGACTTTGGGCAAGAGGTGGGGTCCACCCTGGACTGGTTGCCAACAGCACGCAGTGCACACATGGACAAAAAACCACTCACGCTCATACTGGATAACAATTTTGTGATTTCTATTTAGTTACCATTTATGTTACTGCGTATGTTGGTGGGACATGGGATGAAACTACAGTACTTGGGGAAAACGTGCAAACTCTGCACAGGAAATGCTGGAGCATGGATTTGAACCCATGACCTCTGAACTAGTTTGATGTGGTAGCCAGTCAGCCACAGTGTTCGTCATAAATCACAGTCGGAGCTCATAGTAATTAGCGGAAGTGTTCATGAATGCATTACATAGTAAAGTGCAAAACACATATGAACAGAATATGAGCATTTAATTAATAATTACCATTCAAGAAATGTAACTCACGGCAGTAAATCAGTCCGCTTTCTCCTCCTGCAGTTTGAGCTAGCGACAGCTGCCTTAATTGAACCAATTACTGGATAACGTATTTTACTCTTTTACCTCCTGTGTGCCCTCTTATGCCCCCTTCAGTGGGGCAGGGTACTGTCTGACTCACCTTGACCTCTTTATCTGTAGTTTTATGCAATGTAATCAGGAAAACTACTGTACGTAACAAAAACATTAAATGCATTAGCCTATGGAAATTTAGAGAGCATATTCAAAGTGTCTGAAAACATTGAGATATACTGGAGACATGAATAGGTACAAGCCTCCTCAAGCAGTTAGGAAGGGATTACATCATCTAAGGTGAGACGCAGCTCCCTGCTGCCACATTTTGGGTGTCTCGCATGTATTTGAACAGGTAACTCAAATCCATCAATGGTAACAAGACAATCATGAACCAGTTCATTTTTTTCCTCTCACATAATCGAGCACTCTGCCTCCTTGGCTGCACATCCCTGACTTATAGTCAAACATCTTACAAGAAAAGGGGACCTCAACTCGTAAGACAGTTTCAAAATGCATGCTGACTAGAAAAAAGCCACCTTAACTTACACTCGTAATCAGGTCTCAGCACACCGAGCTCCATTTAAAGGTACAAAATTACTTTGAAGTGTCTCCCTCGAAAAAGCACAGCTTATCATGACTTCAACAATACCATCTGCCCACAATGTGTTCTGAATTCCAACGTTGTATAAGTGTGTGGCAGTAACTTGCTGTTGTTTTAATGGATTATGAAAATAATGAAGGATTTTCTCATCTGGGTGCAGTGTGGGATGTGTAATATATAATTTAATATAATTTGAGCTCCAGGCCCTTTAGTTAAAGATGGTGTTTGAAGTCAAAGTGATGGCTGTCAGGCCAAATTCCACTGAAGACGCTAAGCTCGAGATAAATTGTCACTGGCTTTTTGATAGATCAAATATAATTATTCAAACAAAATCCATCATATTAATCACATTTGGACAATGCTTGTCTCGCCTCTCAGCCCATATCGCATTTGTCACACCTCCACACCCCTAAAAATTCGCGAGAAGGGGCTCATTTGAGTAATTTCTCCGTGGTTCAAATATTGGATCTCAAAGGCATCAGATAGATGGACACGCTGGAGTGGACGCACACAGATGCATACATTCCCGACCTCGGAGGCTCATGTGTCTGTGTGTGTGTTGGGGTTCGGGGGGTGGGGTGTGAGTGTGTGTGTGGGGGGGGTGATTTAATTGTGGACCACCTGCTTGTGTCACCTGGGACACATTTCACATGATTGAGCCAAATGCGTGTGATTGGATACACATGACAACATCCAGGAAGCCGGGCTGGATAAGAGTGTGCATTTTTTGGCAAAGAAAAAAACATGCATGTGTTTGACTGAAGATAGCCCCCACCCCACCCCACCCCCCAACCCCACCCCCTTCTCGGCATCTCCTCTCCTCTTTTTCTGTACCGTTTTCTCTTGCGTCTCTCATTCCAATAAGTTATTCCAAACAAGTGATGGATAGGGCTGGCGGTTTTAATGAGAAAAAGACAGAACAGGAAATGAAATAGTGGTCGCCCATACAAATTGCTGTAATAAGCACATCTACATTAAAGCAATGTAATAACTTACACTGCATTCCTTTATTAAGGTGATGTGCAGAAAAACAAAGTCAAGCAAACAAATATGAATACTTTGTATGTTTGCGTAGTGTTTTAGAATGAACGTGTTCTTATGTGATGCCATTTTGGTAACATTTTAATCAATGCAGTGGATTAAACACAAATTACCAATTGTAGGGAGACTCTTCAAATTCATCAGGGACGTATCACTTTTTTATTGAAGTGGAATATGTATTCTAGGGTGGAATAAATGGGGTAAGGAACATCACTTTATCCCAGTCATACAGAATTTTGTCACTGTTCAATGCAGAACATATAGAGATATTTTTTTTTTGTTTGTTTTCCCAAATTTTGCTTACAGATTTAAAAAAAAACATGCTTTTTGCATGCTTGATGATGGCGAGCACATCTGCTTCACAGTTACAAGGTCTGGTTTTGAATCTCAGCTGCGGAGTTTGCATGATCTCTCTGGGCTTCTATGTTTTCCTCCGTGTACTAGGACTTCCTCCAAAATTCTAGAAACATGCATGTTAGCTTTAGTGGAGACTAAATTGTCAGTTCCAGCTCATGGGGAGCACAAGGATCACAAACATGAACTGTGATTTTGACAATGACAGTGTTTAAAGTAGAATATTAATGTTCTGTTTATAGCAACACAGGTAAAGATTATGAATTCTTAAGTGACATAGGTGATTTGCGCTACTGATTTTCATCATGCATCTTCTTTTTCGACGTTTAAATGTTGCAAAACTGTAAAAATAGATGGTTAACACAATTAATAATAATACAACAAAACAGGCCCTATCGTGGATAATAAGAAGAGATGTTAGGAAATGTACTGCTTTGAAAATGATTTTGCTTGAGTCATTTAACTTCTGGGTTATATTCTTCCCCTCCCACATTTTGTTCTGTCAACATCTCTCGTGAAGTGTCATTAAAAAAGAGCCTCCAAAGCCAAAGATAATGCATCCTTTAGATTCTCACTGAACTGAAGTCTTGTTGAAGAGTCTACGTTGACATCTCATTAAGTTTTGTACAATGCTTGAGGCAGATTTTTCCTCATAATTTGGGTTGGGTTCCTGAATGATAAGACTTAAAATATTCCACCATATTCTGTCTTATTAATAACCAAAAGCTTTGCCGTTACTTTCAAACGTCTGTCCTTAGGAATGCTAGCTTGATAAACATCACCGCCTTATCTTGAAACTATTTTCCTTACTGTGTTCATTAAATTGCGGCATGGGGGGATTATTTCCCTTTCATGGACATACATTCCGAACTGCGAGTAAAGAAAAAGAAATCCCTCGCAACTATGTCCTTCCACTGATGAAATTGGCTCTCTTCGGAAAGTAATCCAAATGTGACAGCGGACGTGCACATTCGAATATTTGCGTGTGTGTCTGTGTGCTCGGCGGTCGTAGCCCGAGGCAGCGCTCCTCTCTATGTATCTGATCCAGGCCTAATGAAGCTGAAAGGATGGCAGTTGTGAGGAGCATCTGCAGAGCTGCAGAGTGATGGGCATCTCATTCCGCTGGGGGTGTGGAGGGGGGGGTCCACACACATCTGAGGGTCCTGCCTGCTGTTTGCACGAGGACTGTGCCCCCGTGTGCCTGCGCCGCAGAAGGTCATGCCACATATGCTGTGGGTGCCATCTGGAAGGGCTGCTTGACAGACACAGCACCTTCCCATGCTGTCCTGGACCGGTGATGTAACCAGCTCACAGTCTGAACAAATACGTACTGCTGAAATGTAATTAGGATTGACATTTTTAGCTTGCATACCTACACATGAAGTTTTAAAACAACCTCTTCTAGTGGGTACTACTGACAACAAAAACAAAATTCATTTATTAACGTGTGATGTTGTTTAATAAGGAAATAAACTATTCAAAGCTACCCAGCACTGTGTAAAAAAGTAATGCCCTTTTAAACCAAATAACTGCTTGGGTGACCCTCAGCAATAATAACTGAAGTGATTATTATTTTTTTCCCAAATGGCAACAAGTCTTCCAACTTTCTGTAGAGATATTTTGCAGAATTATTTTATTAATTATTTTAATAAAAAAAATAGTTTTTTTAAGCATGAAAGGCCTTTTTAAGTAGGCTACAGAATTTCAATCAGATCTAAGGCCGGTCTGTGACGAGGCCAATCCAAAATCCATTCATGGTTCCATCAATCGCAGGAAGTCACCCAGGTCCTGAAGCAACAAAGCAGCCCCAGACCTTCACGCTACCACTGCCATTTTTAACTATTTTTCTGAAACGCTATGTTAAATTTCTGCAAGATCTAATAAGACACACACCTTCCAAAACCTCTCGTCGTTCAGACTTATTTATTTCTTTATTTTTTTGTAAATGTAAGACAAGCTTTTCTTCTTTTTTTCGGTCAACATTGGATTTTGACTTGGAATGATGCGAGCGATGGGGCAATTCTTGCCCAGTCTTTCCCTTATTGCTGAGTCATGAGTCAAGGACCTCAACTAAGACAAGGAAGGCTGATGTTTATCTGGGTTGTTTTGTGACTTCCTGAATGACTTGTTGCAGTTCTTGTAGGGTAATTTTTGTAGGCTGGAGACTCCTGGGAAGGTTCACCACTGTTCCACGTTTTCTCCACATGATAATATCTCACCTGATAGTCCATGGGAATTCAAAAGCCTTAGAAATGCCCCTTAATTTCTTTTTTCTTCTTAATTTCTCATCTGTTCTTGAATTTCTTTGGGTAGTAGTATTTTTTGCAGCTTTTTAAAATCTTTTGCTCAACATAATTTGGTCATAGAGGTTGTGTTGGTTTATTTATTTATTTATTTTTATTTAACAAGTTTGGAGGTATTCAGGCATAATCATTACAAAGCACCAAACGAATCAGAGAATGAATCTCTTGAAGGAATCATTAGTTTCTTCATTTGGTCAGTCTACTTTTTAATCAATATGTGTATGTCTTGCAGCAAGGAAAAAAAAATCATAGATGATTTTTACTTAACAGTAGTTTGTCAAAACATGAAACCCTAATATACTGGGTCAGCTGTGTTTACATGAAACATAAAAAAAATAAAAAGATAAACTAGAAATGGGCGCCAATGGGGGCACTATTTGTGCTCTGTCTCTCGAGGGTTACACACAAATTAACCGGCCCAAAGTGGTACTCCCTGCGGAGTCCAGCAGGGAAAAATCAGTCACGGAACCTTCAGTCATTCAAAGCAACACTTTCTGGACTACTTGGCTTACTACCAAACATGCGAACAGTCAGTATGTAGATCCCAAAAGTGTGGAAGCTCCAGGTGTGATGTTATGCCATAATACACACCCACATGTGCACACACACACACACACACCATAATATTTGGAGTTTTAATGGCCGGAAAAATTACTTGGACCTTGTTTGCCTTTTGTTGTACGATCAGTAGAAAATGACTGTAGACATTTTTTTTCCTGATACTATGATACTTCTTTGCATATGTTTGGCTGCTAGAAATAATTTCATCTTAAGTAGAGAAGACATATTCACAATTGTTTTCATAGTCCTCTTAACCTAATTTCGGATAGTGGTGGTGGTTCTCTATCCCATGCGCATGAGCCACTAAACACCCCCCTCCGCCTTCACTGTGATTTTTGTAGTCGACCAAACTTCTCAATGGCTAGTTTGCAGACAGAGTTTTGGAAACGAGCAAATCACAAAACACGCAAAATACATTTTCCGTAATGTGTCCCACTATAAGCTACCAAATGTGTTTATTTACTCCGTTAAGGGCAACAGTCAACAGTTTCAGTCGTACATGAAAATTCCAGTGGTGGTTTCATTCCCCCCACAACCCCACCTTTATTTCTATTGATTTATTATTTTATGTTGACACCTCCTGCAGTCAATTCAATTCTACATGAATACAAGTAAGGACCAAGTAACAAGGCTTCATGCAGTTTTGGTCTAAATTTACTAAGTGGCCATAGTAATGCTATGGTTCTTTCCCCTCTGTATAAGAACATTAAAATCTGCATCTGGGGAAAAGAAAAAGTATTCCCTTAGTCAATGAGTGTAATGAGAAGAGTACAGTTGACTGAATGTCTGACCATTTGGTCTTCAAGCTACATTAACCCCAGATCCAGAAAATGCTCCCTGGCAGATTTCATAACAGCACTGGTAAAGAAAAGAGAAGAAAAAAGACCACTAACCAGTGATGTACTGCTGTGAAAGTGTTTGGACAAAAAGGTTGATTGATACCCTTGTTTTCTTTACATCTTGTAATTCTTTTTGATTTACTATTTCCATAAAGTGTAAGGAAGCAGAACATTTGTGGAGCAAAACTACAGTCCAAATTGACTATGGCCTTTGCAGACAAAGACTTCTTAATTTTAACCAAGAGTTAGCCAGATCTAGACAGGAACCGTTTTATGAAATCATCAGTAAAAACTTCTGCAATGCTCTTAAACTAACTTTAACTACTAAACTTAAAAAACTCTCAATATTGTTTGATGTGGTTGACAAGATCACAACCCCCCCAGAATCAGATACCTCCAGAATTCTAAACCTGTTGATAAATGCAATGAATTTGATTATTTTTGTTAAAAAATGCAATCCATCAGGTTAAATATCAGCATAAATCAGTAAAATGACAATGATATACCCTTGGGTCATATTCTTGAGAACTTTGTCAGACCTATGCAGATGACCAATGACTTCAACTCAATTTGAGGTGTGTCACTGTCAAAACATAAATAACTGGATGAGCCCAAATGTTTTGTAATTAAATCTAAACTGTGAATGATTGTTTGTTTTGATGTGTCCTGCAGTTGGCTAGCAGCCAATTCAGGGTGTACTCCATCTCCTGCCCAAAGATAGCTGGGATATGCTTTAGCATGCCCACGACCCTAGTGAGGATAAGCAATACCAAAAAGGGAGGAATGGATGAAATAATAAATTTGCTTTGCTTTTGGTTTGCTTTGCTTTGTTTTCCTTTTTGGCTTTCTTTTTAAATGCTTCTCGCCATATGTTGCCATTTGCATTGCATTGAGAACAGTGCCCATCAAATGTGGAACAGTTCATACATTGACCAACATTTTTATGGAAACTATGATTCAGTATGGTTATGGTTGCTTTTTTTTTGTGAGAAACTCAACTCGCGATGTGTTTAACTCCACCTATGAAGTACCTTACCTCCAACTTATATGCCGTAATCATCATTCTACACATTGCATTGTTTTCACATTTTACCATTGACTGTTTTTAATTGTTTTTTTTTTTTTTTGCAGTTGTGCCAATCAACATTGATTCCATATTCTGTAAGACCCAGTCATTACAGTATTTAAAGGTTTTATGAAAACTATAGGTCATTTATTGTAACAGGTTTTTTTTTTTCCATTTCTAAATCTAACTTGAGAAGCTTTACTTCACATTACGTTGCAGGCATGTTACTGGACATATAAGGATGGCAATCTCAGCCAAAACCAATAAGCATCTTACAGGAAAAGTGTATATGTTGAAAATGTCTCACTATCAGTGATGTCTAAGGAAGTTTGAGATGTGATGTCGCTTTCACAATTCCCATGTCAATTAGTTTAGACCACCTCACCGGAAATCAAATTACCACCTTAGAGTTCAAGGTATTATTTTTCAGAATTTGCAAACTTGCAACACATTGAATTTATAATCTGGCCTGAAGTGTCTCATCTTTATTGAAGTGCAAAATTGTGTTGGTGTCTGCTTAGTCTGCAGAAAGCCAGCAGCGTTCTATTTGCCTGCATAGTGTATCGCATCCACAGCATATATTGAACGTGGCTGACCCTCTCTGTCTTTTATGGAACATCTTCCACTGGTTTCTAATTACCTTTGGTTTTATGGTTCGGACTTGTGTCATTCCCCCGCTCAATTTGTCCCTGTGAAATATAGTTTAGCCTTGGGTTCAAGTACTGGAGAAAACACAGTGCATTGATTAGTCCAGGCAGTGCAGGTTCAACCTCTGTTCTCGGATAAGTCCCTTCAATGACATCGTTTCACCTGGGGCAGATACAGAGTTTGAAGTTGTGGCCTCACTTTTAATCAATTTCTTTGTTTTTCTATCATCTTTCTCTCCTCCTCGCTTCCAAATGTAAGTGAATATGACAACCTATATTTAATCTTTGTTAAACCTCTGAGCCAAATTCGATGATTTGGCGATGAAACCGTTTTTGCACAGTTTGCTCGATGAATATATTTGTCACCGCTATTAAAGAAGAAATCCAGTGCTTTGCATTAACAGTGTATCCAATAGGTCATGTAATATGTACTCTATCTTGACAATGTGATGTTAATTCCCTTCTCATTTAATAGTGTTTTGAGAAGATTTTTGTGGACTGTTACAAATTTTCAGGCCCGCTGCCATTTTCACGAGTCACATGATGTACGTGGGCGTATGTGACGTGTACTTTGCCGTTCCAAATGCTCGATTACATTGGACACCATTATGCCCATTGCTGATTTCTCGGATTCGTCCTCATCTGATGAAGAAACAGCACTATCGGTTGATCGGGAAGACGGAGGAATACTTCCATACAGTTTTGAACCTGTGGCTGTAATTTATGTTGAATATTCGGATGGTTCTTCGGGCGGAATGACGCAGAGTCTGACGAGTGAGCTCAGGCGGCGGAGGCCTTTAATGTTGTATTTAAGTATTCCTCCGTCTTACTGATCAACTGATATTTCTATTTCTTCATCAGATGAGGATAAATCGAAGCAAATCAGGATAGGATAAATCAGCGCTGGGCATAATGGTGTCCCATGTAATCCAACGTTTGGAATGGCATGGTACACATCACATGCGCCCACGTAGATCATGTGACTCGCGAAAATGGCAGTACCCCTGAAAATGCGTAATTATCGATAAAAATCTTCTCAAAACACTATTAAATGAGAGAGGATTTAACATCACATTGTCAAAATAGGGTACATATTACATGACCTATTGGATACACTGTTAATGCAAACACTGGATTTCCCCTTTGAACTCACAATGCTAAGCAAAGGTTACATTCAGATTTGTTTACTTTTCATATTGTAGTTCTTTCTGAGTTACTTTCATTTAAGTACATAGAAAACCTTGAAGAAAAGATTTCACCAAGCTCATCCTGGATTGCTTGGAGTCCAGTTTATTTTGTAACCAATGTTTTATTTTTAATTTATGTGCACATTATTGTTATTAAATGGAAATTAAATGGCTTTACTTCAACCAATGGCATGCAACACCCAAATTAAACAGGACTGCCCATACAAAATGGAAGGGTAAAACATTTGTGAGAGCAATTTGACTCTGTAAGGTTATCTAACTGCCTTTTGATAGCTCCTCAGTTTGCTTTATTAAGGAAGTATCTGTCTTACCAAGAGCACTGCAACAATTACCAAGACAATTTCACGGCGAGGGTTTTCTATAATCATCAATGCATGCTGGGAGTCCATACCAGAGAAAGTTTCATTTGGACTGAAGATAATTCATTTGTACTTTTTGACTTGAATTGCAGCCATTAGAGACAACACTCAATCAGGGAAAAGGGGAAAATGTGACAGAGAAAATGTGAAAACACCTGGCAAATGGGGGCTTTTGACTTCAAATCCATGAGTTAAATGTTCAACAGTGGGCACTCAAAGTTCTCGAGTCCAAGTGTCAAGAGGTTGGAAATGTCCCCTGGTATTCTGACAGTGCCATGTCCTACAGGTTTGAGTGATTGTAGGCATCATCAAAATTAATTTCTAGAATTAAAAAATGTGAGGGTCTTAAAAGTGCTTAGCCCTCGTCGGAAAGAACGTTGCATCCCACTAACTGGGGGGACTTAGCACGCCTTCATGAAGCAGTGAGAGAAACATTCAGAAGTCCTAGTCAGATGTCAGTTGGGGATAGCATCACAGTAAAAGGCTAACAAGCTAAGAGATAAGTGAGTGTTGCAGAGGTGCTTGCAAGTTCAAAATGTTACAATGTCGACGCACTTCAGGTCTTCTGGTGCCTTAGAAATGTGCTGTATCCTTACTTACTCTGCCAAACCTCAGATCTTTTTCGTCCCCTGCCTTTGGCGCTGGAGTCGACTGCCACGCCGGATCAACTGGAAGGCTTTATGGGCCTTACTCATTTTAGAGCGAAAGCCAAAGTCTTCAAAAACCTCTTTGGTGACATGCTGCTTGGAGCTGATGTAGTACTTGTTACACAACTCACACTCAGCAAGAACTCTAGACAGTGATGGATCACTTTTTTTTCCAGGGATGCTTTGGACTGGCTGAAAGACAAACTCCTCTGGAGATACTAGTGAAGCCAGCATTGAGGTTCTGACCTACAGCAAGCCCCTCAGCATGTACTTCCTTTTCAGATTTTTTTTTTGTGGAGGATATCACCAAAAGAAGACATCGAGCAAACTAGTGGAAGAATTTTATGTGTGTCACAAGATCATCTGGTCCAATATTTTTAGGGGAACAAAGAACAAACTATGCTATTGAATTATATGCACACACACACAGCCTCAAAACCACTCAGTATTGGAGCCGAGCTCAGTTATGTACAATAATAATATAGGATATCTGCCTCACAGTTCTGAGGACCAGGGTTCGAATCCTGGCTCCACCTGTACGAACTTTAGATGTTCTTCCCCTGCTTACTTGGGTTTTCTCAAGGCATACCGATTTCGTCCCAGATCCCCAAAACATGTGGTAGGTTGCTTGAAGACTCAAAATTTCCCGGAATTGTGAATATGAGTGTGAATGGTTGTTTGTTGATTATGTGTCAGGTGATTGACTGGCGATCAGTTTAGAGTGTACCCCACCTCCCGCCCAAAGATATCTGGAATAGGCTCCTTTGTGCCCTCGCGAGGATAAGCAGTATAGAAAAAGGAATGGATGGAAATAATATATCAGCCTACAAGTCGGATTCTAAATCTGTCCCAAAGACACCTGTGCAGGGCTGATTGACCCTGAATTTTAAAAAAAAAAAAAATTCATCCACTCCAATGAACTAAATCGATTGATCGTAAACATTACCTGAAGTGAGCACCAGGCGGCATTAAATGTATTTAAAAAAAAAATGTTGTTCCGAAGAGGAACAAGAGACGGCCAACATCAGGCCACTTAGGGTAATCTCCTTTAATGCCTACATCAGGCCGCAGTGTTGTTTTGATGAAAATATAATAAGTCATAATGAATGGAAATGCATGTATGTTTGCGGGATTAAAATAGCACGTAATTAAACTATTACCCCAGACGATGCAGGTATGCCCCCATCTAACAACTGAAACAGGAAGGTCTCTCCAGCAAATACTTCCTTGATGTTAGCGTGTAAACAAATTAAGTTCATTAAAAGGGCTACGCTCCTGGTAAACAGCCACGTCTTGTGTGTTGCTTGCCATCTAGCAATGGATTCTCCACTGGAATAAATAGACTGCACTCCATTGGACGTTAACATAGCCCCATAAAAGCCACATAAAGGAGGCTGCTCATAACATTCAGATTAGACAGTATGAATTGTACTTTCCTTGAGATTTGAGTATATTCCTTTTAAAGCACCACCATTTTTAATGATTATTCATGATGAATACTTTTAGGCCACATTCTGGTTAGCTTTTAAAGGCTGAAAGGAAGATTGTACACCCACTGTTTCCACAGCAATCGCTTTGAGACAGATCAGAGGGTGCTGGCATAATGACCTGTTTTTTGGATCTTGGGATTTCTTTTTCTTTCATCCCACCCCGCTCGCCCTGTTCTGGCCTTGTGAATGAATAAAAAAAAAAATATATAGCCAAATGCAACTGTTGTGGTCCGAGTGACCACTCACACGTGGCTCCCTTGCTTTAGGGAATACAATTACACACTAAGTTTGATCGCCGCTGATAGACAAAACAGCAGGGGCTCATAAATATGGATGGGGTGTCTGAGAAAATAAATTAACAGGGCCTGGCCTCTCGGCTGCCCCACTTAGACTGTCAATTACGGACCTGACAGGAGCCCCGTGAAAGAGCCACACAAGGATCGCACACACACACACACACACACACACACACACACACAAGCTGGCATGCACACACTGAGTCATTAAAGCGTGCATTGGAGACCATTGGGAAGACATACAGCAGTCACCTGCTTCATTATCAGCAGGCAGAGTTCATGTTTTATGACATGTACAGTATCAAGAGCTTAGTGCTGCTGAGCTGCTGCAAAACATCTAATGCATGGCTTGACATTTTAAAAAAAAGTGTTTTGTTGTATGGTTGTTGATTAAAAGAAACTAATAATTAAAACAAGAGTCAAGTGGCAAAAGTGGAGACAACAAAGATTGGGGCATATTCTTTGCAACAAAGGTCACAATTTATTCATTTTTATTTAAATAAACAGTGACAGTGAAGTGCATTATGCATTCCAAAGAGATTAACATATCAGGAGGGCAATGAGTGGAAGGACAAACGGTAAAAGACTACAGAGCCCATTCCGACCACGTCGGTGCAAATGCTCTAGGATTGGTTTCATGTTCCATGTGAAAGGTTCAAGCATGCAGGGTTGATCACCCCATAAACGCCGCACAGCCAATTTACAAGGATTTGCAGACAAAACTAGCATAAATTGGGGATATGAAAGAATTTGATGCGCAGTTGCCCTTGGTTGCGTGTTATGGACTTGATACCCCACAGATGCAATGGTGTATGTTTTGATGGCAATGTAGAAGCTCTTGTAGTTCGCACTTGCAATTTTTTTCCAGACTAGGGACCCAACATTTCGTTTCAAAATCTGTACTACACTTGGCATTGGCCCATGAGACAGGAAAGTGTGAACAGTGATACCATTTCATGAGGCATGGTCACGCACAGTATTGATTGCGCCACCTTGCATAAGTTACCATAACATTGTCTTATTGACCGGAATCATTGATGGTATATATGAGTTTTGTCTGGTCTGTGGACAAATTCCATTCTATTGACACGGGATTGCTGGGAGTATCAAGTGCATACCAAAACCATACTGCTTGTTTATTTACTTTTTTATGGATACACAATAATGTGTAGTCTATAACATACATACATCAATTTTCTTCATCCTCACAAGGGTCGCGGGGAGTGCTGGAGCCTATCCCTGCTGTCAACGGGCAGGAGGCAGGGTACACTCTGAACTGGTAGCCAGCCAATCGCAGGGAACATCGAGACAAACGGGTGCTCTCACAATCACACCTAGGGGCATTTTAGAGTGCCCAATTAATGTTGCACGTTTTTGGGATGTATGAGGAAACCGAAGTGCCCGGAGGAAGCCCACGCAGGCGTGGGGAGAACATGCAAACTCCACACAGGCGAGTCCAGGATTGAACCCAGGACCTCAGAACTGTGAGGGCAACGTTTTCCAGCTGACCCACCGTGCCGCCTAGTATATAACAATATAATATTTTCTTTTCTCTCTCTCTCTCCCTCTCTCTCTCTCTCTCTCTTATATATATATATATATATATATAATATATATATATATATAAATATAAATATATATATATATATATATATATATATATATATAATATATATATATATATATATAGAGAGAGAGAGAGAGAGAGAGAGAGAGAGAGATAATAAAGTTTATCTCTTTGAGAAGTGCACAACACATTAACTAGTGAGTTTTTGGGAATTTTTCTTCAAAGTGGGCCATTGACTTAATGTTTTCATGCAACCTTGCTCCAAACTGTCAGGTTTTAGATTTACTCGGGCCTCTTTGTGATGCAAAACAAACCCTTTAGCTACAAAACACCATGAAATGGAATGTTAAAGATACATCTTCACATGTATGAGGACAGTTTAAACAATGAGTTAAAATGGCCGTTGAATGCAAATTGGGCACGGGGGTTACAACTCAATTTGAGGGGATAATTTAAAAGAAAAGAAAAAACGTGTCCTTAAATTTCTTTTATTTTTTTAGGTTTATTAATTTAAAAAGGAGTAATGTGTATTAAACAAATGAGATTTTAATAGTGCATTTTCACATCAATGTGGACAGAGGCTTCACTGTATTTGGATGCAAAGAAAGCGTGGACACATTTTGCTGATCTAACTAGAGGACAGATTAGTGCTTAATCTCGTTGTAGTGTTTCTTCTTTCGTTCACAGTCATTCCAAGAAAGAAGAGCAGATTTGAAATCAATCCAAATCTAATTAAAACCCTGTATAGAAGACCAGTCTGCTTTTTCGACAGTTTGATTTGAAAGATGAGAGGCTCAGAAGAGGAGGAGGTCGGAGTGTGGGGGGGAGGTATGGGGCAGGGTAACCATTTCACAGGAGGCTTCATGCCGTGTTTTTGCTCGAGAGGGATGCCTTTTTGTTGTTCCTGGAGACAGAGATGGTTTCCGGATAAATGTGAAAATGTGTCAAAACTCAGGAGAGAAGCCAGGAGAAGTACCAGCGGTAAATGTGGCCTACTTGGGCTATGATTACAGCATGTGGGAGTGTCACTACATTCACTTTTAGTCCACTCTTGTAGTTGAATTATATCTTGTTTGGTGGTTTGTCTGTCTGATGGGTGATATATTTAAACAAAACAAAAACACCTGAAACAAAATATCCACAAAACTTTCCCATTACTGTGTTTCCCAGGACCTCAAAGATAATTAGGTTCAATGATCAATTCATTGATGGTAACAAATTCTTGATTGCATGGAATTAATGGTTGACACCATGCCTTGCAGTAATTGACTACAACCACCAGTTCACTCTCAACTGGTTTGCTGTCTAAAGAAGTAGGAGGACGTAGGACATTTATTATGGCAGCCATCTTAAGACCCCCACCATGGCACAATTAATCGAGGAGACATTTTTCTGCTAATTTTAACACTGGAATCATAGCAACAGTAAAATAGGATTCTTTCATTACAATTGATTGCATCTTGGCAAAGCACGTCCACGTACAGTATTCTGCATTTAGCTCGGCTGCGTGAATTATTATTTTTTTTTCTCTCTGGGCTTGGGCTCTGAGATTTCACCTAATGCCCTAAAACAACATTTCTACAGAACGGTCTAAGCCACCTAAACCTAACATATCAATGCAAACTGCAACACCGCCCGACAACAGTATGTGTGTGCACCCTGTAGCCTCCGCAGCCCACCGTCCCTCTGTCGCTCCTCAGCCTCTCGCGGGCCAGCAGCAGCGGTGCTGTTAGCATGGTTAATGGCTGTTGTTATGAATGAGGACCTCTGCACCTCTTTCTTCATCGGCAGGCCCCGGGCAGGCAGATGGATAGGCTGCTACTACTTCTCTGCTATCAGGACAGCCCAGACACTGGACGTAGGACTGGCGGAACAAAGTAGGAGAAATGATACCACAGTGGGGAGGGAAAAGAGGACAAACACAGCAGAGAGGAGGGGAGCGGGGCAAGGGAGGGAAGGGGTGAGGGTGACAGAATATGCGGGGGCAAGAGACAAGGGTAAAGAAGCAAGGGAGCAATAGAAGGGAGTGGGCGTCTCCTCCCCCTGAATACATTTGGAGCGCCATTGTGAAGCATGTAAGAGAGGAGTGTGGCTCCAGTCGGTGGTGGAGGCCTGTATTCTCAGTAGCCTGTGGAGAAGGGGGGGGGGTGAATGGGGGAAACACAGTACCACGTTACCGGCCCCCTGCTGTACCCCTCCCCTATTGCAGCACCCCTGCCTGGTGATGAATGGAGCTACTTGGTGAAAGTGAAGCCTGCTGGCGAGCCTTGGCTCAGACCTGGAGGGAGACCGTTTGGAAGATCATGGGGACACACTCGGCAGACGGTGGTCCTGTCGGCCATACTGTGTAAAAGAACCAAGATGGCAGGCCTGCACTTGGCACACAAGCTTAGCGGTGGAGAATGGGGCAGTTGGCTAAACTCGTGTTTTGGATTTGCCTCATACAGGAGATTTAGAATCAGTCCTTTGGTGCTTCTTAAGCCTTGCTCATTTCAATCGTTAGATTAGATTTAAGTAAACAGTTGGATTTAAAAAAAAAAAATAAACAACAAGAACAAGGCATTACATTACAGAGATGATTCGGAATCGGGATTCATTTAGTTGTTTTGTTGGGTGGATGGCTATGGCTATGTGAGTGTGTATATATAAGTTCAGAATTACATCTTTTATTTCATGACACATCTAATATGTTAACTCAGGACAGAGCACCTTTTATTCCAAGCCACCCATTTTTCAAATCAGATAAAGCATTGGAACAGACATTATTAAATTAACTTAAAATGAATATTTGATGCCATAACCCTTACTTCCAATAAGTGGATCAAGCATGCAGCCCATTTACTTCACCAGACTATTCCATTCTTTGTTTGAAACACTTTTCCAGGTGTTTACTGCAGCTTCTTTCAGTTTTTGCTTGTCTCTCTGAGGTTTCTCCCTTCAGTCTCTTCTTAAGAAGGTAACATGCATGCTCTATTCGGTTTGGGTCTGGCGATTGACTTGGCCAGTCTTAGACCTTACCTTTGTAGTATTTGGAGTTAATTCTGCTGCTACCATCATGAGTTAGATCATTAATAAAGATTGGTGAGCCCATTCCAGAAGCAGCCATGCAAGCCCAAGCCATGATATTACCTCCATGTTTCACAGATGAGTTTGTGTGTTTTGGATCACAAGTAGATCATTTGTTTCTCCATTCTTTGGCCTGCTGGATGATATTTTTTGTGCTAACCAGTTGTCCACCGTCCTGCTGAGAAATGTCTTCTTAGTGAAAAAAAAATACAACAATAAATATTGTAAAGCTTCTGAATCGTATCTTTCCTTCCCCTTTAATTCATTTTGACAGTTGACAATATTTGGAACAAGATTATAATGTATGCTGCACATTATCATGTTCTGACACTGGCTTCAGGAAATGTTCTTGGACAAGAATTAGATTAATTACACACCCCTTGTCTGCTCTATACTGTCTGTTATGGTCTTTCCATATTTTTTTTCACTTTATTGTTACTTTATTGCCTTCTGAATTTCTGCAGCCTCATAGGATCAACGTTAACTCTTCCTAAATGTGGATCCTTCCTTTTTTTGCCACAAATGTCCGAATGGAGTCTATTCTCAAATAAGAAGTAGATCTTCTTCCAAAGTGTAGTTTGTTGTATTGGGCCAAGTAAATGAGAGGTGTCGTGGAAAGTGGGAGGAGTCTTGGAGGGAGCCTGGGGGCTACCCTCTGTCCCGGGCTCCCCCAGCTTCTCTGGATGGCGGCCATCTGCCACAGCTGCTGCCTGGCTTTAACTGCCACTCTAATTGACAATGAACCCAGAGCCCTGTGATAATTGTGGCTGCTTGGTGACTTGGGCAGGTAATGCCTCCCTTTCAGGATTTATCAGGCCCCATCTGTTCCTCGGAGTGCTGTATGGGCGCAGAAAAGACCCCCCCGACAAACCCCTTCCTACCCCAACAACATCACTTCACCCTCCCTCTGTCACTCCATCCATTCCTTCCTCTGACCTCCCCTCCCTCTTCACAGTCCTGTTCTGTCTTCATGTTTCATAGCCAACCAATATCCTTCCTTCCTCATGGGTCTTCCGCCTCCTCCTCCAGTTGCTGAGCAGATATCAGGCTTTTTTTCTGAGTGGGGGGAATTGCTTATTAGAGAATGGCCCCAGGGGTAGTCACACCCACCAGAGGGCACGGCTCCAAGGCGAGGATTGTTTGTCCAATCATTAACTATAAATAAAAGACTCCTTGCAGTTGTTTGGAACTCCCCCTTTTCCTGTGCACGGTGGTGTCGGATGAGTGTTGGGTCTGTCACGGGCAAGTTGAATGAGTGTTTACTTGGGAGCGTCCATCCTTCTCCATACGGGAAACAATCTCTGCAACGTTAGCAGGTGCTGCGTCCGATGCGTAAGCTTATTGCGACGCTCAATCTTGATCACGTCTGTGTGTATGCCCCCCCACCCCCCACATACACACACACACCTTCTAAAATGTCACTGTCAACATTGCCGTAGATTTAGCATGTCACAAATGGTAATGCTGATAAATTGAAGAATAATTCTCATATCATTCTTGATATAGATAATTGACAATTCCAATATGTGGCTTATGATTGTAAAGAAAAATTTCTGTTTTCAGTCCTGGAAGAAAATGACAACAGCGTCTTGGAACTGAACATAACAAGCCTTGAACAAATCATGTACACTGTTTTTATTTGTATTATATGCCATTAAAATCTGAACAAAGTTTTGTGAGACTGCTTTATTTCTAAGGCCCCCCGTGTAATCTAAGGTATATGATTTTGTTCCAGGCTCAAACTGTGACCATCATGTAAGTTGTACAGTATCGCTCTCTCTCACCTGTTAAGTAGTATTTGTAATTATGATGAAAATATAGATCTTATTTACCCACTTGAATCAAGCTTTTAAAAAGTAAATTAAAGACAGGAATGTGTTTGTGAAGCACTGTCACCTCCCTAAATTTTATACGTATTGTTCGAAAGAATACATTTACATTACCATTAATTTTACAGTCCCTGTAAAGTAAAATCATGGATTTGTTTCTAAATACATTAGAAGATAATTGCTGAAAATATGAGCAAAGACGGAAAACTATGGAAAACTGAACTGTGACAATGTAGCAGGATAACGCTACGGCTAACCCTAAACCTAACCCCTTTTTCATCATTTCTTTTTTGCTCATTTTTGGACATGGTAATCTAGTAATTTACCGGGTTGTGATTCAGCAGACACATGATGTGCCCATCACGGAGTTTAAGTTGGTTGTCTGCTTATTTCCTTACTACAGTATAGTCCACAGTAGCTATTCAGTTTTGAAGATAGGACCAGCAGATGTGATTATGAAAATGTAAGATAGCATGGTTTTTGTCGTGTATGGATGTGTGTGGTATTCGATTAACAGTTCTCAGCTGACCGGGGTGTGATTTTGCCATATCCATCCGACATGCCCAAGCCGTTTGAAAGACACTGGCTTCATTTTTTCACAAGTTTCAAGCCTCATTCTGTATAATTGACAATTTCTTTGTATCATACAAATTTGTCAGGCTTTTCCCCAACACTCGGCTCTGTGGTGTGTCAGATTTAAAAGATTTATATGTAATTTATGATGATTTTTTACTGTATTTTCCGCACTACAAGGAGCACGCATTATAGGGCGCACCTTCAATTAATGGCCTATTTTAATAGTTTTTTTTTCATATATAAGGCGCACCAGATTATAAGATGCACCGTCTGCTTTTGAGAAAATTAAAGGCTTTTAGGTATGCCTTGTAGTGCGGAAAATACGGTAATTGTTTTGCTCAGATTTTTACAGAGCAGACCCCTTTCTGTTTTGCAGTAAATTTCATTCGTGGTTTTATGTTAAACACTTTTTTTGCATCTTCATCAAGCAAAACACACTTGTGGAATCAATAGATGAGTGAGTTTGGATTCCGTTGAGTGGAATCCACAAATTGACAAATGATGATTGCTTGAATGTCACGTTTTGTTTGACTTCTGTGGCATATTTTTTCCAGAAGCTTTTGGTTGAACTCCAGATGAGTTTACTTTGGAGCTTTCACTGTATTTTTCTTTGTTGGTTTGGCAAGGAGAAATCCCATTTCATTGTCGAGTGTTCCGAACACCAACTTAAATATTAAATACGGTCCTCTGCGTGATACAAGAGCAGTGCAAAAAGCAATCATTATAACAGGATCTGAGATGAAATAGCATTTAAAGATCCAGGCAGGAAACACACGCCACTACTGGCATTGGAATTTTGCCAAGTGCTTTTATCTTTTGCCAGATTAATGTCAAACGCTGGCAGATAACTAGAAAGTATGTCAGCTTCACTTTCCAGAAATGGACAGATCTTGGCCATGTGCTGCCTAATTGTGGGCAGTGCGTTACCATCTGTCAGGAAGTGATATAATATTAAGACAGAGTGTTCAGATATGTTACACATTTACCATCATTGTGTCTAAATGGAGAATATGTGTTTATTTAGCGCTTGATTCAGAGTGATTACTGCTTTCATAGGCTGGGGTACAATATAGCAAACCCATGTGGGAGGGGCCACAAGAAGGATGCATGAAATCTTCAATGAGTTTTGATCAGTATTTAAAAAGCTGTGTAATATTTTCTCCGATTTACAACATTAATCATTCGTAGTTAAAGAACGTCCTATAATTTAGCAGCTCTATCCTGAAATTGCCTTAATTGTAAGACTAATATATCAGCAAACCAATCTGTACACCTTTGTTTGGGGTCGCATCAGTGCAAAGTGTTCTCACAACGTTGTCTTACAATGAGGTTTACACATATAGTTTTATTTATTTGTCTTTATTTTCATTGTTATTTTTACATTGCTTTTAGGTATGCACAGACTCAAGAGAGGCTCTCCAATTTTGTTGTGCAGTCATATAATGAAAATAAACGACATTCCCATCCAAATGAAGTATTTTTGGGGGGTATCAATATATCATGATTTTTCTTTTTTTGTTGTTGTTTATATCAGCCTCTTACCTTATTCCGGGTGTAGTTCTTTGAGCATTAGCAGCTTTGGTAGTGTTCCTATTAGTAGTGTTGCACCATGCTTGACCTGAAATGATCAACATTGTCTTAACACAATGAATATGGCACTTGTTGCAGTTCATATCCTCCAGATTGTACTATAAAGAACTGTTTTGATTTTGTTTTTTGTGCTTTAATGAAAATTAGCACACTCTAGGGCTAGGCGATTTATTAATTTGATTGACATATTTCTTTCTTTTGGTCATATGAAGATTAAAATATATAGAATATATATATATATATATATATATATATATATATATATATATATATATATTTCTGTTAGTGTCTGCCTTTGCCCGCAGATGTGCACTGCTACACAGCAGACGGCATAGGGACGACCAGAAAGAAAGTAATTTAGTAAAGCGGCATTTTCATTTGATGCATCGCAAAAACAGTGATCTACCACGCAGCCTATTGATAGTGATCTATGTCAATCTTCTTTTCCTTTCAGCTTTTCCCGTTTGGGGTCGCCACAGTACCTTAACAGTGGTAGCAATTGTTGCAATTAACTACAAGAAATAATAATAATCTGTCTTAATGTTGAACTAAATGAATTACACATATCACCAAAGTTCCTTATCACAGCCATGGGTTTTTACCCACGATTATTTGCATATCCCTTAATCACATGTGTGCAATTATGTGAAGCGGGTGACTGGAAGCAAAGCCACAACTATCCATGGTTTTTGTTTCAATTACTGTAAACTTTTTAAATCATCAGTATTTGTAAATCCATGCCAAAAAGTTTTTTACAAAAGAAAGTGAGGCTCCAAATCTATTCACACAAATTTGATGCTAGCATTATTTTAGTGCATTAGAAAGAGAAAATTAAGTAATTTTCTACTTCGAAGCAGCACTTGGGTTGGGTTAGGATCCTCTCCAAGCATTAGTGCAGTGTGGACTGTGATATGACAGAAAAGTGGGAAAATGCCCCGCCAAGAGCCTATGAATATGAAACAGGCCTAGATCGGGACACATAATAATATTATGTGTGTGATTTCAATAGTTTTGGTGCAAAGAAATTGAAGTAAAAGGCCCCCTACGCAGAATGGAAATAACCTAATGTCCCCGTACATCACCTTTTTAATGCCTCATCACTTTCTCGGCAGATTTCGGGATTTTCACTCACATGAGCCAATGTAGGCCATAAAAGCCGCCATGCGCCGCATTCAGAAGGCAGGTGATAGCAAAACAGCAAGCTTTCCGTCTTGCCGACATGGTTACACACCCAATCACGCACTCACTCACACTTTCACAAATACATCCTGCTGACAACCTACCACTCCTAATCCCTCCTCATCATGGCTGCCTGAGCCCCCAGGGTTTTCTCTCAATTGGTGTGTATGTGCCACAGGATAAGATGCTGCCATGTTGCCGCCTCAGATGCAGCTGTGAATGTGTGGATACGAGTAAGGGGGAATAAATGATTGAGCTCCAATGATTTCAAACTGGAATTGGCAGGATAAATACCGTAAAGTGCCCACCTGCAGCCTAAAAAAAACCCTGCGGTCTGTCGACTTTACAATCAATTCATACAATTCATATGTGCAGTTTATTGATTTCTGAAAATGTCCCCTGGCAGTAATAATCCATGATATAATATATATTGCAAATATTAGATATATTTGTAATCTGTATTCTCACTTGTGTAATGCGTTTTCTAACAGTAAACCATTTTTTGCGAGATCAACATAACTCTTGTGTTGCACTGTTGAGAAAAAAATGAAATAAAAAGACAGGGGGGAGTGTTTTCGCTTAAATTTTGTGTGGTTACATCACTTAGTCGAACAGAGAACAGTCTAGCTCAATGGGTAATTCAACTGTAAACCAATCCCAAATAGTTTCCACCGTAATCCTACTCCTGACATTTTGTATCCAAAATTGACCATTTTGCATCCAAAGATTAGCCCTACCCCTAACATTTCTTTAACTCTAACGTTAATATTTTATGGTCCAATCTTACCCCTACCGCTTAAATTTTGTATCCTGACTCCAATTCTAACGTCTCGTAACCCAATAGTGAAAATTTCAGCAATTTAGTGCACAGAGTTTCCTTAAATTATAAGTGATCTGAAATATCGAAGGGCTAATCCCAATTCTACCTCTTCACCCAGTGGTCGCCAAACCTTTTTTGCAGAGCCCCCCTTTTTGGAGATGAATTATTTGCATCCCCCCCTTCCTCCCTCCTCTATCCACACACAGTTTTTCAATAAATGTTCATATGTTTAGCTTGCAAACATTATTTCTTGGGAATCAACAAAAACATGAACAAGAAACTTAACTGCCAAAATGATAACAGTGGTCACCTTTACAGTTGAAAAATTAATTACTGGTGAGTTTAACAAGCCACCGAGAGTAAACAAAAACCTAAAAAATAAAAATTAAAAAATGAAAATTATGCTAAAATTTAACATTGTGAATTCCTGCAGTCATTTTTAGAGGGTGTTGAGGACACTGTGTGCTGGGTGTAACTTAATAATGAAAAGTATTCATGGTAGCCCAACGCATCTTCCCTGTCATAATGCTGAGCCCCCATCAGAGGACACGCCACCAGTTTGAAAACCACTGCCTTAGCCCTTCCCCTTTGTCTTGAATGAATATAATAAGTATCTTCACTCACATTTCTATACTCCCTTATCCGATCTTGTTACTAAGCAGCGCTACTGTCTGCGGGGGCTGGGTCCCGTTCAACTCCCTTTCAAGTGAGCTGCCCGAACACACTTTGTTTCAAGGGCTACACACATTTCTCACACATTTCCGCTAGGAAATGGAATACCCCTTTTTTTCATGCACGTGCAAAATCAAAGGTCTAAGACAAAGGGTAAAAGCAAAGGGTAGAGTTGAGGTTCACCCCAAATTTGGGCAGACACAGACAAGAATGCATGATAAAGCTGTAGTTTATCTGAAAAAGTAAAGGAAATATAAACATGAGTTGTATGCAACTTTTTATTTTGTTTTTGTTATTCATTGAGAGGTAAGATTGCAAATCAGATCACTAATATAGTATTTCTCACTAGGAGAGGCTACTGTGCAAAATAATATTAACAGTAATATTAATTGTAACGAACCCCACTTGGTTACAGCTGATGGCAAATGGCTATTTTGATACCACATTTGCATGAATATACTGTGACTCCAAGTTTTTAAAGTCATGCAACCAAGGTAACCCTGTTCGAGATCACTCCGAGCACGAGTCGGACAAGCCTAATTAAAGGCAGCTCTCTCAGAGCATATTATATTGTAAGTGAGGACAAAGGCAATGACATGATCTTAATCAAAATGACAAGAACATTAAAAATGTAGCATTGCTCTGCACAGGCAAAGATAAGAATCGATTTGGGCTGCTGCTGATGGTTATCACCATTAATTATTGAATTAGTTCTCCATTATCATATTATCATATAAGCACATTGTGGGCTGCTCCAGGGGTGGCTGACAGGCAACATGCCTCTCTGTGCTAATGTACATTCATGCAGCTATCCTACAGATACGACTACATAGTGCCTTCAGCTAAATTCACATGTACACGTTCTTTGTGTAAACACATTTTATCTCTGTCTCGACTAGCTGTCTGGCTAGCTTGTTCTCGGTGAGAAAGCAGTGTGATAAGCAGGCCTCCATCTTTTTCCTGTAACATCCACGAGCTTTGCGTGTGTCGTCAGCCTGTGATACTATGAGCCCGCGGCCCATCACAAGTTACATGTCCCTTCAGGTGTAGTCATCCGACAGGCAGATGGAGCCCGGGAGACTGAGGGCTGAGACCCAGCTATGCCTCTGCCTTGGCCTCCCAGGGTGGCCCTGCTTAAGGCCGGTGAGCTCCCCACTGACCCCCGGGCTACAAAAGCTCCGAGATTATCACCGTTCACTCGACTTTGTAGGCTGTCACAGGCCAGAACTGCTGGGGCGGGCCAGGCTGTATAAGAGGAGAGTGACCCTTCATCCACACACAGAGAGGAGAGAGGAATCAAGAGCGTGGCCACTGCCCACAGATATTTTATGCATTTCTACGGTATATGTGTGGATGATTAAAGTAGATTTGAAAATAAAAAAGGATTAAAAATGTCATTATAGGGATTGGGGCATATATTTGATGGGCAACATGATCCCAGTACACTTGGTAAGCTATTTGGTGGCACGAAACTCAGGACCATCTTTTTACAGGAACAGTCAGGGATTCATGTTTTGCTTTGTTTCTACTCAAAGCTGCTTATGAAGTGGGTGTTATCTACTTTCAAGTCACTGTGAGAAATCCACAGCAGTAACAAATTTTTTTGCTGTCCAATGAAAAGCATGTCTTTTCATAGTAAATGTTAAGTTTATAATGTTATCATTTTCATTAGTGAATAAACTTTAAATAAAAGATAATGCTAACAAAAATTAGCAATTTGTTATGTTCACTGGACATTGAAGATCAAGTATCTGTGCTTCATGGTAATCTGTATTTTAACACACCCACTACAGGATTGGAAAGATTTGATTTACATTGCACAACAATGTTAAAATTAAAGCTAGCAGTCATACAAACAAAAGAGGCAATCGTGTATTATAAACCCTAAAAGTGCATTATCTGGAGTCACCATTAGCATTAACATGTATGCCTTTCTCATTAGCACAAGGCAATAGTAAACAAAGCTAACTTTGAAACAATGGGAACATGTCGACAGAGATACTTTAATGTACTGAATGTTTTCATAGTCACACAGTGATTGTTTTGCAGTTAAAATGTAAGAAGGTACAATTTAGCATCAACCTCTTCCAGTTCGTGGTATCACTGACAATCAAGCATTCTGAGGACCATGAGCGAATGTTTTAGGTGATGTCGTTAGTCTGCAATTTGTCAGTCAAGAGAGCTTGACACAGTGAAAAGGAGCACTCATTTATTAGAAACTCACAGCCATGAGTCAGATGCTTGCCAAATAAAAATCTATGCATTAATATTCATAGCTTCATTGAATTCTTTTTCTTTCCATGGCCCTTCAATTCTTTTTAGTTTGATTTAATAAAATGTAACCTCTGTTGCAAGATTTTTTTTTTTTTATTTTCCTCCTCCAAATGATAATTTTAAGATTAATGCGACTGGCCATTGAGATTACACCACATATGGGCTGACTTTATGCCAGCAGGGATTCCTGGAAACCGTGTTACGTGCACCCCTGGGGGTGCGTGAATGCTCTCCTGGGGGTGTGTAAGATTAAACGTTTAATGGCGGTCTGGTATGAGGATTACACGTTTCCTTTTTTCCCCATGAGATGAAAACATTAAATGTGAACTTTGCTCTTTACATTTTGTTTTACCTTTAAAAAAAAAATGTTTTTGAAAATGTCCACAATATAGTTGGCAGTCTTATTCTATGATGTAAAAATGCAATAGCTATACGCATCAGTAGTTTCCTTTCCATCCATCCATGTTCTGCGAGTGATTCTCAGTGTAATCTGAGTATCGTTAGTGGTACTGGGCCTCCCACTTGTGGTAGATGAAAATTTCACTCTTTTAAATGTTCGATAATGTCGCAGTGTTATAATAATGTGGTTTCAACTTTTTCCTTAATCCACTATATTACATTTAAGTACAGTTTAATTGTGTTTGGCTTTTAAGCTTGGGGAAAAAAAAGTTTTTCAAATATTTGCAATCCATTTTAATTGAATCATTCTAGTTGTCTGACTCCAGCTTCTTCATACCCGTCATCTCCATCCTCATTTCTTGTCTTCCTCACCTTCCTCATTTATCTTATGAAACTCTGGCTCAAGCCAAAATGTTTGAAGAACTTTCATCTTGGTAAAGGTCGTGTATCTGCTGTTCTGAATGTTGTTGCCCCTTTTCCTGTCATGACTTTCTTCAATAAGTTTATAGTTATCGTTGATATTTCATAGACAGCTATTTGTAGAGTACCATTGATCTTCTTCTTCTTCTTCTTTTCCTTTCGGCTTGTCCCGTTAGGGGTCGCCACAGCGTGTCATCTTTTGCCATCTTAGCCTATCTCCTGCATCTTCCTCTGTAACCCCAACTGCCCTCATGTCTTCCCTCACCACATCCATAAACCTTCTCTTTGGTCTTCCTCTCGCTCTTTTGCCTGGGAGCTCCATCCTCAGCATCCTTCTACCAATATACTCACTCTCACGCCTCTGAACATGTCCAAACCATCGAAGTCTGCTCTCTCGAATCTTGTCTCCAAAACATCCAGCTTTGGCTGTCCCTCTAATGAGCTCATTTCTAATCCTATCCAACCTGGTCACTCCGAGCGAGAACCTCAACATCTTCATTTCTGCCACCTCCAGTTCAGCTTCCTGTTGTTTCTTCAGTGCCACTGTCTCTAATCCGTACATCATGGCCGGCCTCACCACTGTTTTGTAAACTTTGCCCTTCATCCTAGCAGACACTCTTCTGTCACATAACACACCAGACACCTTTCGCCAGCTGTTCCAACCTGCTTGGACCCGTTTCTTCACTTCCTGACCACACTCTCCATTGCTCTGTATTGTTGACCCCAAGTATTTGAAGTCGTCGACCCTCGCTATCTCTTCTCCCTGTAGCCTCACTCTTCCCCCTCCACTTTTCTCATTCACGCACATATATTCTGTTTTACTTCGGCTAATCTTCATTCCTCTCCTTTCCAGTGCATGTCTCCATCTTTCCAATTGTTCCTCTGCATGCTCCCTGCTTTCACTGCATATGACAATATCATCTGCGAACATCATGGTCCAAGGGGATTCCAGTCTAACCTCATCTGTCAGCCTATCCATTACCACTGCAAACAGGAAGGGGCTCAGAGCTGATCCCTGATGCAGTCCCACCTCCACCTTAAATTCCTCTGTCACACCTAAGGCACACCTCACCATTGTTCTGCTGCCATCATACATGTCCTGTACTATTTTAACATACTTCTCTGCCACACCAGACTTACGCATGCAGTACCACAGTTCCTCTCTTGGTACTCTGTCATAGGCTTTCTCTAGATCCACAAAGACGCAATGTAGCTCCTTCTGACCTTCTCTGTACTTTTCCACGAGCATCCTCAAGGCAAATAATGCATCTGTGGTACTCTTTCTAGGCATGAAACCATACTGTTGCTCGCAGATACTTACTTCTGTCCTGAGTCTAGCCTCCACTACTCTTTCCCATAACTTCATTGTGTGGCTCATCAACTTTATTCCTCTATAGTTCCCACAGCTCTGAACATCCCCTTTGTTCTTAAAGATGGGAACTAGAACACTTTTCCTCCATTCTTCAGGCATCTTTTCGCCCGCTAGTATTCTGTTGAATAAGTTGGTCAAAAACTCCACAGCCATCTCTCCAAATTGCTTCCATACCTCTACCGGTATGTCATCAGGACCAACTGCCTTTCCAGTTTTCATCCTTTGTAGTGCCTTTCTGACTTCCCCCTTAGTAATCATTTCCACTTCCTGGTCCTTCACTCTTGCCTCTTCAACTCTTCCTTCTCTCTCATTTTCTTCATTCATCAACTTCTCAAACTATTCTTTCCATCTATTTAGTACACTACCGGCACCAGTCAACACATTTCCATCTCTATCCTTAATCACCCTGACCTGCTGCACATCCTTCCCATCTCTATCCCTCTGTCTGGCCAACCTGTAGAGATCCTTTTCTCCTTCTTTCGTGTCCAACCTGGTGTACATGTCTTCATATGCCTCTTGTTTAGCCTTTGCCACCTCTACCTTTGCCCTACGTCGCATCTCGATGTACTCCTTTCGCCTCTCCTCAGTCCTCTCAGTATCCCACTTCTTCTTCGCTAATCTCTTTCCTTGTATGACTCCCTGTATTTTGGGGTTCCACCACCAAGTCTCCTTCTCCCCTTTCCTACCAGATGACACACCAAGTACTCTCCTGCCTGTCTCTCTGATCACCTTGGCTGTCGTCGTCCAGTATTCCGGGAGCTTCGATTGTCCATCGAGAGCCTGTCTCACCTGTTTCCGGAAGGGCGCACAACATTCTTCCTTTCTCAGCTTCCACCACATGGTTCTCTGCTCTACCTTTGTCTTCTTAATCCTCCTACCCACCACCAGAATCATCCTACATACTACCATCCTATGCTGTCGAGCTACACTCTCCCCTACCACTACTTTACAGTCAGTAACCTCCTTCAGATTACATCGTCTGCACAAAATATAATCTACCTGCGTGGTTCTACCTCCGCTCTTGTAGGTCACTATATGTTCCTCCCTCTTCTGGAAATAAGTGTTCACTACAGCCATCTCCATCCTTTTTGCAAAGTCCACCACCATCTGCCCTTCAAAGTTCCTTTCCTGGATGCCGTACTTACCCATCACTTCTTCATCGCCCCTGTTTCCTTTACCAATATGTCCATTACAATCTGCACCAATCACAACTCTCTCGCTGTCTGGGATGCTCAGAACTACTTCATCTAGTTCCTTCCAGAATTTCTCTTTCAACTCTAGGTCACATCCTACCTGTGGTGCATAGCCGCTAACCACATTATACATAACACCCTCAATTTCAAATTTTAGTCTCATCACTCGATCTGATACTCTTTTCACCTCCAAGACATTCTTAGCCAGCTCTTCCTTTAAAATAACCCCTACTCCATTTCTCTTCCCATCTACTCCGTGGTAGAATAATTTAAACCCTGCTCCCAAACTTCTAGCCTTACTATGTAGAGTACCATTGATGTGCATGTAAAATTATTTGAAAAAGTGCTAGTATTAAAGCTTGATTATAGCATGAGTCTGTAAGTCACGGCGAGAAAGGATGGACAGAAATTAAGTGCCCATATCCAACTAAACGCGAAATGGGTTTGGACAGCCAGATTCATCAGCGGCTCATCTGTGGTGTAAACACGCTTTAATAGTCTGACGCTTCCTATTTATGCTGTGTCACTTCCAATCGTCTGTTGCTAGCCTTCCTCCCATAAACGCACCATTTTTGGAATTTGCCGGCGGCCGACATTGCAAATGTGGCCGCCCGTCTTCTTGCGGACATCAGTCTGACATCCTGCGAGCGAGACGAGGTCAATCAAAGCCTAATTGACTAGATGTGTGCAGTGTGCGACTCCCAATTCTCCTTTGGACGTCTTGAATTGTGACGCCTTAGTGTGAATGTTCCAAATAAGATGGTTCGGAGGAGCTGCATGGCCGGTGCTCTAAGAAGCTTGAACCACACGGGCCATTGACTTAAAATGACTTATTAGCACACAGGTGATGGAGGCCGAGTTATACAAGCTTGCACTTAGCATGCCATGACTATTCAACCTTCACCAAGTTCTATGAAAAGCAGGCTCGAGGGGGAGAAGCAGACAGCCAGGGGGTTGTAAAGAAAGCTGGTGGTCACACAAAGGGAGAAAGCCTGCAAAGATGAAAGACAACACAATCAATAAGACAAATAAGATAATGAATACTGCCCAGGGTATTTCATGAATCGTAACATGGGGTTATTATGCAGAGCACAGGTTTATAAAGCTTGGTCACTTTGGCATTCTTTATTGGAATATCACCAAAAGTGAGCAGGGCTGATACACCGCAAAGTCTTAAAACTTGCTGTAGTTTCAACAAAATGTTTGACTGAAGGTCATAAACTCTCATGAAGAGTGACGACTGTTTTTTCCATGGGCAAAACCTAGGGATGCGGTCAATAGAGTTGGATTGACCCCAACAAAACCTAAACAATATTACATTGTACATCTTACTTACGGTGTATGGAGCCAGTCAGTTTTTCCCGGTCTGTCTGTCTCAGAGCAAAACAACTGCATTTTTTACAAGCTCACTCCAAGTCGTTGGACATTACATACTGTATATAGTGGAGAAAATAATAAGTAACAATTGTAGTAGAGAAAATGAAAAACAAAATAAAATCGTAGACTCCTAACTCAAACGGATAGAGCACACAGGAGACGAGTAGATAGTGTTTTGAAAACTACAGTGGTACACTCTACTTACGAAATTAATCCATTCCTGAATTCATTTCATAACCTGAATTTTTCTTAAGTAGAAGGACTTTTTACATGGAAATAGCCTAATCCATTCCATTAATTTGAGACAATTTGTCAGTGCTAGCATCAGTGGATAGGGATGTTTTCTAGAGTATTCGCACAAACAATATCTATAAAATGTTTTATATTTAAAGACATGAGGTTGTTACTGTACAGTTTCTATATTAATTAGTATTTTGGATTTGTCTCACACATGTGAGCTTTCCTGAAATGTATTGTTGCTATGATAAAGTTTATCTTACTAGATGTAGTATATCCAAAATAGACAATAGACATCACATTGTGTTAGCAATAGCACTGTTGTTGATGTTACTGAGAGTTATGTGTGGTGCTTGTACGCCCATTTCATATTTTGTAATAGCGACGTAATCAAGAACTAGCTTGCTAGAGTCTTTCATGTAATGTATGCTTATATTAGTTTTGTGCAGTGATGATGCACACATTCCTAAAATCAGGAAAGCTCTATCAATATTGATTTCAAGTGTAATGTATACACGGTTATTATTGAGCATTTCTCCTAATTAGCTAGTTCTCTTTAGCTTTTTTTGGCTTTTATTTTTGTGTGAATTATGGACACTCCCCCATCAGCTTGACAACAAATCTAGTTTATTTGTATCGTACTGTTCGTAAAATTTTAATAGAAGCCAACAAAATAATATTTCTTACTTTTGATGTTGCTTATACTCCCACTCTCCATTTGAAACATAATTTGGGCTTTGGGTTGTCCAGGATGTTTGTTCTTTGAGTTGAGGTGCATTATTATAGACGCTGTGATGACATTGGATGTTCCGTCATTCCTCCTTTCATGCGTACGAGGAAGAAAATGATAGCTTATCCCTCAATGCCCTTGAACCAAGGTGTCTCTACATAGTATATCCATCACAATCAACACCAGATCATTTATATTGAATGCCGTCTCCCCCTCTCGCTCTCCCGACCCCTCCCCTTCCTGTCGCGTTGTAATATGTTGTCGTGAATGGCGAGTGAATTTAAGCACCAATAAACAGCAACAGTCACATACAACTTGTCCTTCTAATTTACAGCCTGGAGCTGGTCGCTGGACTGAAGAAAGAGGAAGGTGGGGAGTCCAGATGCATAATGACCTGCACACTTGCACCTGATCCCCGTTGTCGAGGTACCCGAGCCTCTCAGGCATAAACGTGAGTACAAAGCCATTAATCGAGAGTGCGCCTTACTCAGAATAATACAGCCGTTTCCATAAATGCACTGTTGCACTTTCAATTAATCTTGGCGACATTATAGCATAGTAACTAATTTGTGGCTATAAATACACATCACCAATTTAATGGAAAATTAATAGGAAAAAAACATATTTAATGTCAAACATAATTTATATAATATTATTACAGCACCTCAAAAAAAAATACTGATTACAAATTTACATTTGTTCATCAAACTAATGCCTAGCTCAGACTACAGGATTTTAACCCAGATAATGGCCCGATGAGCTATCCCAGGTGATCTCTCATCTATCGTCTATTATATTCTACAAATCAATTCTCTACAAAACTATTCTCCGTGATTACTATATTAATCAATAGTTATTCTAGTATCATCTTTCATCCGAACACATTTTGATGCCTGTGTCACATTGATCAACAGCTCCTCTGCTGGTTGCCGCTAAGTACTACACTCAGTTTTTAGTATTTTAAAGAGAGCTGGGGCCCATCACAGCTGACTTTGGCCTAGAGGTAAACTGTATCCTAGACAGGTTTCAACTTATTCACATGGCACAAATTGAGACAGACAACTATTCACACCAACACTGAGTGGGAACTGCAGCCATGTTGCCTGCACCAAAGTCAGCCCAGAGGCTCATTAGTGAATAATCAACCATTAGTGAATAATCAATGATCAATTACACGCAATTTTTTTAAAATCAATTAACTGATAAATACATTTGGTTTACTTATCCATATTTGAAAGGCAACACTACATAGTATTTATTTCAGATGAGTTTAAAATTCAGCTGTTCCTTATTTGTTGCCCCTGCTGCAGTTCATTATTTGGTCTTTTTTTTTTTATTTTTTTTGTCATTCCTGTTTTAATTTGCTTTCGTGTGCTATAACCCTTGTAAGCATGCATTACTAATGCGAAGAATGTGACCGATGAGATAAGGTTCAAAAATTGAGAGAAAATCCCATCTCAGACAAGGATCAAGCTTAAAAATGTCACCGGTAATGAATCAGCATTACAAAGCAGTGCAGGACTTTGGGTTCAAACCTTTGCACAGTTACTAAGCACATTTTGCATGTGAGCCAGGCAGCATCTTAGTGATTACAGGCATGAGCTCACCTCACAAAATAAAGCTGATTCACCTACGTCTTACTGCCACTTTCCCTTACACCAAAGTTGTTAAATGTTTGCAAATGTCAGCCTGGTTTCAAGGGCCAAATGGTTTTCCTCTTCGCGTGAGTTTCACTGCCAGACAGAGAGAAATGTTTCCTTCATCAGACACTGATGAGTGAGTTCCGCGACATCGCCCTCCCATGTATGTTTCGTATGTTTATACATGGGAGTTTGTCTCATGAATTGGAAATGATCTATTCTGAGTCTTTGTATGACGAATGGCATTTTGTTTTTTGACCTGCTAAGACAGATATGGCGAAAGCAGCGCCTCGGTAAAAACGGGCCCTGCTAGACGTGCTTCATTAATAAAACAGGTCGCACATTTATTGTTTTTCATTGGCATGGATTGGTCCCTATTGTTTTTATCATAAGATTTGCTGTTTCAACTAGCAAGTAGCAGCTTTAGACTTGTATAATTGATTGGAACCCGGGTCGTAATCGCTGAGCTGAGTGCAGCAGCTACTGTCTTTGACCTGCACCCCTTTGCCTGTCGCACCTCACCCGTAACAATTTCCATGGATGATTAACCCAAGAATCATGTAGGCTTTTTAGGTCTCAATTCTGCTGTCAGTAGAGTAAAGGGGTATTCATGTTCAGAAGAACTGAGGGAACTGACTTCTACACATTCGCATTTAGCCAGCCTGAATGTGGCTCATATATCCCAGTGAACACTGAAATGCTTGAATGAAGACAGATGAGATTTTTTGAAATGTAATCCGCTGGAAGGTGCTGGTCATTGCCAGATTCCCATCTTGGTTTTCATATATGATGTGACTTATTCACCCAGGTTGCTCGTGTGATGTGGCCTTGGTTTCCCCCCACCTCACCTCACCTCAACCCCACACACAAAGAGAAATTACCATGGATTCTCAATATAAGACAGGTATTCCATGGTCATGCCTTTGCAGAAGTCCAAATTCAAGGTCTCGGTCACTTTTGCCTCCTTTCTCAGTTCCCCTGATCAATATGTCATAGAGCACCACCCAATCAAAGTGAAATACTCAGGACACGCCTCCTAATAACATATTTGCAGCTGTAAATGTTAAGATTAACGATAACAAATGACCAAGTCGCTCTTATGTATGGCCGGGCGCTCTCCCAATGCATGAAATTTTCAGGCTAGCCGCTGCTTGTCTTCGGGTTCATTACCTCTGCATGGAAGGCACGGTTGCGTTGGGGGGTTCAATCATACAACCCCAAAATATAACCTCCATCCATTCCTTATACATCGACACACACACACACACACACACACACACATAATGTATACAATAATCTCACAAGCCATCTCCCCTTATAATAAAAACACAGGTTAGGCACACATTAATCAATGAGGACAGCAAGTCTATGAAATCTACAAAGGCCAAACATCCTCTGAGCATTCATTTGCATTGTGACAGGCTAGTGAAAGGAAACACCAAAAATATGAAGATGGCTTTCATTGGTGTCAGCAGATCAAGGAAATGAGTTGTGCACAAAAACATGTTATTATAACACGTACCTTTTGACCTTGGTCTAAGGCAGTGGTCCAGATTATAAAAATGGAAGTGCACACAAATATACTGTATTTAAATAAATAGTATTGGATGTGAGAATGTAAATGGGGATAATTGCTATTCTAGACACAAAATTAATAAATGCAAAGTAGTGTAATATAGGGATTTGCTCAATAAGTGTATTCATAATGTGTTATGGAGACATTTTGATCAAACTGTCCTCCATCACTCGTACTTGTAATTCAAACCTGGGCTGAACTTATTTACCTGTTGAATTCGATGTAGGTCACTGAATTAGATCACTTTCTAACCATGACCAGACAGCACCACAACATTCGGACTCATGCTCGGACTCACTTGTGCTCGATTATTGTTCACAAGTAATTGTGACAAAGTATTTCTGGATAAAAATGCACAACCACGTACTCGTTTGAAAGTGCTGGAGGCTTCAGAAAGGACTGTGTGGCCTAGCCTGAACTCGGTTGATTAATAAATTGATGTGTTGTCATTTCATGCAAAGATGTGTTTGGCAAGTCAAGGCTTTTACTTATTATGATTTGGGTCAAGCCCCTTTTGTTTCTTTGCTCCTCATATCTTATCGAGGTTGAAACTGTGTGATTTCGCTGTGCCTTCAAGTTCGAAGTTTGATGTCAATGGAGTAAAGATTGCTAGTGTTGTAGCACTCAAAATAAAACAACACACAGGAAACAAATGGGCTATTCCATTTTTGCCCATAAATGCAAACTGTGATGAAGCACCAGGTATAATGTGGGTGAAGGCCACAATCAGATAGTGAATATTGACACAGTAATTTGCAAGATGTGTTAAAATGGAGCCTTGTAAAATCGTAGGGTTGTGACCCTTGGTGGACATATGACAAAAGAGGAAGTACTGTCTTGTCATACAAACAATAGAACATTCTCTCTCGAGGTTGGTAGTGTAGATATAGAATGCCTAAGAATAAGGTTAAGAGTAAATGTCTTTTTCCTCAATTTTTATTTTTAATGTATCCAATTTCCGGTTCTTTTTAACAAGATGACGGTTACTGAGATTCTTCTTCTTCTTTTCCTTTCGGCTTGTCCCGTTAGGGGTCGCCACAGCGTGTCATCTTTTGCCATCTTAGCCTATCTCCTGCATCTTCCTCTCTAACCCCAACTGCCCTCATGTCTTCCCTCTCCACATCCATAAACCTTCTCTTTGGTCTTCCTCTCGCTCTTTTGCCTGGGAGCTCCATCCTCAGCATCCTTCTACCAATATACTCACTCTCACACCTCTGAACATGTCCAAACCATCGAAGTCTGCTCTCTCGAATCTTGTCTCCAAAACATCCAGCTTTGGCTGTCCCTCTAATGAGCTCATTTCTAATCCTATCCAACCTGGTCACTCCGAGCGAGAACCTCAACATCTTCATTTCTGCCACCTCCAGTTCAGCTTCCTGTTGTTCTTCAGTGCCACTGTCTCTAATCCGTACATCATGGCCGGCCTCACCACTGTTTTGTAAACTTTGCCCTTCATCCTAGCAGACACTCTTCTGTCACATAACACACCAGACACCTTTCGCCAGCTGTTCCAACCTGCTTGGACCCGTTTCTTCACTTCCTGACCACACTCTCCATTGCTCTGTATTGTTGACCCCAAGTATTTGAAGTCGTCGACCCTCGCTATCTCTTCTCCCTGTAGCCTCACTCTTCCCCCTCTACTTTTCTCATTCACGCACATATATTCTGTTTTACTTCGGCTAATCTTCATTCCTCTCCTTTGCAGTGCATGTCTCCATCTTTCCAATTGTTCCTCTGCATGCTCCCTGCTTTCACTGCATATGACAATATCATCTGCGAACATCATGGTCCAAGGGGATTCCAGTCTAACCTCATCTGTCAGCCTATCCATTACCACTGCAAACAGGAAGGGGCTCAGAGCTGATCCCTGATGCAGTCCCACCTCCACCTTAAATTCCTCTGTCACACCTAAGGCACACCTCACCATTGTTCTGCTGCCATCATACATGTCCTGTACTATTTTAACATACTTCTCTGCCACACCAGACTTACGCATGCAGTACCACAGTTCCTCTCTTGGTACTCTATCATAGGCTTTCTCTAGATCCACAAAGACGCAATGTAGCTCCTTCTGACCTTCTCTGTACTTTTCCACGAGCATCCTCAAGGCAAATAATGCATCTGTGGTACTCTTTCTAGGCATGAAACCATACTGTTGCTCGCAGATACTTACTTCTGTCCTGAGTCTAGCCTCCACTACTCTTTCCCATAACTTCATTGTGTGGCTCATCAACTTTATTCCTCTATAGTTCCCACAGCTCTGAACATCCCCTTTGTTCTTAAAGATGGGAACTAGAACACTTTTCCTCCATTCTTCAGGCATCTTTTCGCCCGCTAGTATTCTGTTGAATAAGTTGGTCAAAAACTCCACAGCCATCTCTCCAAATTGCTTCCATACCTCTACCGGTATGTCATCAGGACCAACTGCCTTTCCAGTTTTCATCCTTTGTAGTGCCTTTCTGACTTCCCCCTTAGTAATCATTTCCACTTCCTGGTCCTTCACTCTTGCCTCTTCAACTCTTCCTTCTCTCTCATTTCTTCATTCATCAACTTCTCAAAGTATTCTTCCCATCTATTTAGTACACTACCGGCACCAGTCAACACATTTCCATCTCTATCCTTAATCACCCTGACCTGCTGCACATCCTTCCCATCTCTATCCCTCTGTCTGGCCAACCTGTAGAGATCCTTTTCTCCTTCTTTCGTGTCCAACCTGGTGTACATGTCTTCATATGCCTCTTGTTTAGCCTTTGCCACCTCTACCTTTGCCCTACGTCGCATCTCGATGTACTCCTTTCGCCTCTCCTCAGTCCTCTCAGTATCCCACTTCTTCTTCGCTAATCTCTTTCCTTGTATGACTCCCTGTATTTTGGGGTTCCACCACCAAGTCTCCTTCTCCCCTTTCCTACCAGATGACACACCAAGTACTCTCCTGCCTGTCTCTCTGATCACCTTGGCTGTCGTCGTCCAGTCTTCCGGGAGCTTCGGTTGTCCATCGAGAGCCTGTCTCACCTCTTTCCGGAAGGCTGCACAACATTCTTCCTTTTTCAGCTTCCACCACATGGTTCTCTGCTCTACCTTTGTCTTCTTAATCTTCCTACCCACCACCAGAATCATCCTACATACTACCATCCTATGCTGTCGAGCTACACTCTCCCCTACCACTACTTTACAGTCAGTAACCTCCTTCAGATTACATCGTCTGCACAAAATATAATCTACCTGCGTGGTTCTACCTCCGCTCTTGTAGGTCACTATATGTTCCTCCCTCTTCTGGAAATAAGTGTTCACTACAGCCATCTCCATCCTTTTTGCAAAGTCCACCACCATCTGCCCTTCAAAGTTCCTTTCCTGGATGCCGTACTTACCCATCACTTCTTCATCGCCCCTGTTTCCTTTACCAATATGTCCATTACAATCTGCACCAATCACAACTCTCTCGCTGTCTGGGATGCTCAGAACTACTTCATCTAGTTCCTTCCAGAATTTCTCTTTCAACTCTTGGTCACATCCTACCTGTGGTGCATAGCCGCTAACCACATTATACATAACACCCTCAATTTAAAATTTTAGTCTCATCACTCGATCTGATACTCTTTTCACCTCCAAGACATTCTTAGCCAGCTCTTCCTTTAAAATAACCCCTACTCCATTTCTCTTCCCATCTACTCCGTGGTAGAATAATTTAAACCCTGCTCCCAAACTTCTAGCCTTACTACCTTTCCACCTGCTCTCTTGGATGCACAGAATATCAACCTTTCTCCTAATCATCATGTCAACCAACTCCTGTGCTTTTCCTGTCATAGTCCCAACATTCAAAGTCCCTACACTCAGTTGTAGGCTCTGTGCATTCCTCTTTTTCTTCTGACGCTGGATCCGGTTTCCTCCTCTTCTTTGTCTTCGACCCACAGTAGCTGAATTTCCACCGACGCCCTGCAGGTTAGCAGTGCCGGGGGCGGGCGTTGTTAACCCGGGCCACGACCGATCCGGTATGGGATTCTTTAGATGAACGCTCATATTTGTTTGGCACAGTTTTTACGCCGGATGCCCTTCCTGACGCAACCCTCTGCATTTATCCGGGCTTGGGACCGGCCTACAGATTGCACTGGTTTGTGCCCCCATAGGGCTGCATTTGGTTACTGAGATTACACTTTTATTAGAAATGTAGCAGTTGACTGGGTAGAGGGCTGAGTCATGTGGGAGTGGGGAATTTGTTTGCTATATTGGTGTTTTTGTCCTGTTCGGCTGTTAAGTCGGGCAGCAGAGGGGGGCAGGGTGTTTGTGGCTTGACTGCTGGTATGTGTGGCTCCTTCCATGGGCCTCTATGGGGCCACGAGGGCTGCATAAAAGCCCACTATGATGTGTCCACAGGCTTAGAGGGGGGAGGGCAACATCTGGGGTCTCCCCATTCTGACTCATTTCGTCTCCACACAGAAAACCAGTACTGTATCAAATAGGTCGTGTGCATGTAGGCTGTGTGTCATGGCAGTGCTGCTGTGTAGCAACAACACTCAATAGATAGCAATTCACAGCTTTCCCCCCCCCAAGCTATTTAAAGACTACCTCACAGAGGAGTGGGAAATGTTCAGGTCTGTGGTCCAGATGGCGTCCCATCTGAAGCATGAAATACTTAGAAATCATTATTTGCGGTACACCTGTGTTACCCAAAATATCCCAGTACCATTTTACTGCTTTGGGGAAAAACTATTCTATACACTATTTAAAGTACAATCTAGTTAATTATGCAATATTCTAGTGATTCATTGCAAAGACAATTGTGTTTATATATATTTTGTGTATCCTGAACAAATTTAGTATTGTTTATGAAAGCTTTAAACCACCTTGCTAATTCAACCATATACTTTTAAACAGCTTTTCATCAAATTACAATTGACCACAAATTGTTTCATTTAACACATGCATCCATTTTCTGAGCCACTTATCCTCATGAGGGTCACAGGAGTCCTGGGGCCGATCCCAGCTGTCATTGAGCAGGAGGCGGGTTACACCCTGAACTGGTTGCCAGGCAATTGCAGGGCGCACGGAGACACAATCACACCGAGGGGAAATTTGGAGTGTTCAATTAACGCATGTTTTTGGGAAGTGGGAGGAAACTGGAGTGCCCGGAGAAAACCCATGCAGGCAGGGTCATTATTGAACCCTGGTCGTCAGAACTGTGACGTCAACACTCTACAGCTGCGCCACAGTGCTGACTTAATGTTAAATATATTTGCTGTTAAAATGACTGCATGGCCAGAACTGGTCCTGAGTCTTTATATAAGGAATTGAAAATGAGTTGTAAAAGACTCATTAGTTCTGAATTTTTCTCCTTTGTGTAGTGTCGCTTGTGTTTTGCCATTGACATTTGATGATCTGTGATGTGTGATGATCATGAAGGACGACCACAGGGAAAAAAAAAAACAAGTGGTGAGTATTTAATTTGACTCTGTGTGATGTTGCTTTAAGGTTAAAGTGGGGCAAAGAAAGGATTCTCACATTCCCTCCTTGCAACTGACGTTAGTGTCATGCTCGCATCTGAGTGCAGACGTTCAGACCAATAAATAATCACCAGCGGCGAGCCATGTGAGGCTGTTATCACCGCTGCCTCCAGCCATGATGGGTGCAGACGAGAGGCTGTACCAGTTGCCCTTTTCTGTGGTGCAAATTACATGTAGAAGTGGCATGTCAGACATTTGCGACTGTTGGCCTATGAATACATTGGCAGTAATCAACATTGTTTAAAATGCTCATTTGCATATGCATGCGCCATTAATTTTATGCAGATGAGGTGACGGCGATTGCACGTGCGACTCTCCTTGTAACCCAGTCGTATGGCTGTCAGGGGAAGGTTACCACAGGAGGCAAAGTCATTAGTATATTAGTCCCTCCATATAGATTTAGTGCCTCTCTTGATGATTAATGAACAAGTTGAGCTGACCAACTTTCCCGTGATGTATGTCCTTTTTGTTTGCTTGCCCATTGCCAAACACAGCACACTGATTTAAAAAGAACCCATCGGGAATTAAAGATAAGAAGCTGCCTATGCACATTTGTGCTGTAAAATGCATTCCCACATTACAGAAGACCCCAGTTTATCCCTCAAACCATGATAATGTCACTTTTTTCAATTATGCATGCACCGCATGAGAAGCCCAGTTTATAAGTGATCATTTATTTCCCTTTGCCGATTGAACATCGCTGGTTGATGTGATTTGCATTAGAATGTGATTATGGTGTAGTGGACATATCTCCTTGTAAGATATCCTGTTGCATTCATTTAATAGCCTCAATCGGGACAACAACAAAAAAAATAGCTCATCTTGCTGTGCACTCAAACGCCACAGAAATTGGAACACTTTATCAAGTGTGTTTTCACAAGCTTAAATATATACAGAGAAAGCGCCTCGTTATATCACCAAATACTCTGCTCTTGTTCTAAATGTTACGACAATCAAACTCTGCATGAACTGTATGCATAATGCAGGAGAGATGCACAAATAGTGCACATGATACACTCTGGTTTTAGTGTTGGATGGGGAAGGGGGGGTGACTTAACGCAGATGAGAGTGAGGAGTTGAAGAATCTCCCGCCACCCACCCCCTCTCCCAAACGCCAACAATCCTAGCCCATGCCACGTAAGCCCCCTTAGCTGATGCTTCCGGAAAGGGGCCGAGGAAGACTGGCGATGACAGCCGTGCTCGAAGGAAGATGGTAACAAGATGTGATGCATAACACATGAGAGAGGATGGGGTGTCATTACAGGGGGATGAGCAGGCTTCATCAAGCACATCAAAAATGCATTTTAGATGACACCGTGCTCGCGATGTGCTTACTTACAGGCACAATAACAGTTATTACGCTGTGTTGTATTTACCGGGAATCTGCAGGCAGTTTCATACACAGCCAAGTACAAATGGATTATTGGATTCACATTTGTTTGAAGTTTTTCTGCTATACATTTTAATGTTTACAATCAAATAGACTACTGATGCGTTATGCGGCAGCATGTTTGTTGTGGCAAGAGAGATTTTGTAACCAATCTATATGCATTACAAAGGTCATGATTACTTTTTGATTTTTGTTTTGAAAAGCTTGTCAAAACAATTTATGTATACATTTAAAGGCTGTTAACTATGTTTTTCTTTGTTCACATACACACCGTGGAACCTTTTTTTTTTCCAGATTCCAATTTTTGTTTCATATAGACCATCTAACAGCACACAGAATTTTATATACCTGCCTCCCAGACTGACAGTAGTATAATGAAAAGTGGGGAAAATATGGCTTTAGACCCTTGGTAAAATGTATTTGTCTATTAAAGTGACATTTAATTTACCTGATAGTTCATTTTGTACGGAGCATCCAGGACAGAGATGTATGTAAGGCTGTCCTTTGCCACAATAAATTCCATTTTCTGTTAATAATGATCACATTTTCCAAAGTTGCCATCACACATCTCAAAAAATGTCTCATAATCACGCCAGAATACCCAAAATACACAGGTGGTGTTACTCTTTTTGATGATCAAACATCTGAAGTCTTAAAAGTTGTCTTGCATATCTTGTGATGTTCCTGCATAATGATGGTTCCAGGTTTTTGAGTTTTGGGACAGAATTTTACCGAGGAATGTCCTCCTTATTTCAATTCAATCACTTTAGGGGCATACTTTAGAGATTCCATTGTCACTGGCTTTAAAATATCAGCACAGACTGTAATCCACAACAACTAGTCCATGAATTTAATGTTTTTACAACTTACATACTTATTCTTTTTCCCCCTTGTATTTTGACTTGTAAGTATACTGAAAGAAAACATTCTTCTCATAAATGGAAGACATGTGCTTGTGTGCATTTTTTCAGTATTGCTTGAGAAGCACCTATTTTTATATTTCCTGTTCTCCAACTCTGGTACTCCTTGTTAAACTCTTCGGGGCTACCCAGAAGTCAACTGAGATGATGTTGGAAAATTAAAGGGAGAGGAACACGAGAAAAATGTGCTGAGCACTAAAAAGTTGCGATAGCAAAAGTAGTGGGCGATCAGGGCGATAATGTTTTCCTCCACTTGCCTGTTAGCTAACAAAAATGCTTACATACAATGAGACAAAATACACAAGTCTGATCAATATTTTATGTAACAGCTCAGGCGGTGGGGGAGTCAGAGCAGGCAGGGAGAAGATGAAAAACACATTGGATTAATTTTATCATAGTGATTTAAAGCAATTATGTCATTCATCTGATGGGCGGCAAGAGTGAAACCGATAGAAATGAGCTCAGTGATTCCAAACCTTCACATCAACTGGTGGAATCGCAAGTGAGGCAACCGCCATGCAAAAACGGGCAAACCAATGGGTTCGTTGTGTTGATGAGCTTCTCCCAGAGGCAACAATTTATTCATGTAGGTCATTCGTAATTTTTTTTCTAGCTAGCTTTGTTTTTGGAACCTGATTGCTTTGAACCTTTATGGCACATACTGGATATACAGTGGTAGCATGTACTTTTGGAGGAGGTCTACTAGGATAGATTCTGTGCTGATGCTTTTGTAGTTTTATTCTTCTAAAACCAATGTTCATTAGAATTTAATTTATCACTGGAACCTGATTCTTTTGATGAATATTTTTTTCAACATGTACATATTTATATCACATCATCAAGGGTTGAGAGATGTCCAGTGGGATTCACTGCGCTAATCTACAATTGTTACAATTCTTATAGAGATGCATGGATACTATTTTTTTTAGACCGAGTACTTGAGTACTTACATTGAGAGTACCTGCCAATTTTGAGTACCGATACTTGATAATGGTATTGTCTTGCAAGTTTAATGAAAGAGTTTTGTTTTAATAAAATGCTCATAAATACAAACTTATCGGCACGAAGAATGTTACAGCAAAGCTGCAGGAATATATTTTGTTTTCCTTCTTTTATTTGCAGAGTAGAAATAATATATGCCTGTAAGTATTATTTCATATTTGTGTACATGTTGCTGTGCCGTTTGTGTTCAAATAGGTGTTATTTTTCAGGTTTATACTGCAACAGCGATGGCATTCATTAGCCCATGGTGGTGATAGTTGCTATAAAGCTATGTAGGATGTTTTTATTATTGCTATTATTATTATTGACAATATCACATTGCCAATCTGCTTTTTAGAACAGGCCCACAGCATCAGAATCTCAATCATCTTTATTTGCCATGGATGTCAAAACCGCAAAAGGAATTTGTCTCCAGTAGCTAGAGATGCTCGAGTACGGCGACAGACAGGAAATTGACAGTCCATATCTTACATAGAAACATAGAAATATTAAAACACAGTCACTCAACAGTAAGAGGTTACCAGTAATGGGGTAATGCCACTACACTTTGTTAAATTGTGCAAAACAAACAATTTAGAGCAGTGAGAAATGAATAATAGAACAATAGACTGGTGCAGTGATCACTGTCCACATGGCGCAGAAATTTCAGGAAATCTATGTAGTAACTATAAGTGTGATAATCTGGAACGTTGTCAATTGTCCAAATGGTGCAGATAATTCTCAAGCATGAGTGGCCAATATTGGTTAACAAAAGATATTGAAGTAGTGGCAAGACTACTACAGCAGGTGCACAAAACAATGTATAATTGGAAGAGAGATATGTGAATACGATCAAGACAAAATTGGCGGCATGTTTCAATGGAATTATAAGTCAACTGTTTAAGAAGATAAGGACAAGAGAAAAGAAGCTGCTGGACTGTCTGATAGTTCTAGTTTGCATTGTTCGATAGCAGAGCTTCCCTGAGGGAAGGAGCTGGAAGAAGTGGTGAGCAATTTGTGGAGGGTCCAAGAGGATTTTGCATGCTCTTGTCTTAGTTCTGGCAGTGTGTAACTCCTCAAGGGTAGATAAGAGGGTATCAACATTTTTTTCAGCAGTTCTGGTTGTCGGAATTTGTCCATTTTTGTGGCAGCACCAAAGCAGACTATAATGGAAGAACACAGGACTGATTCAATGTGTAGGACTGCCTCAACAGCTCTTGTGGCAGGGCGAGCTTCCTCAGAAGCCGCAGAAAATACATCCTCTGCTGGGCCTTCTTGAGGATGGAGTTGATGTTAGTCTCCCACTTCAGGTCCTGGGAGAAAAACGACCAACAGGGACAGGATTCTAAACCACCCACGCAGAGCATAATAGATTAGCAGATCATGAATTTAACCACTCACCAATCTCATCACAGGCTACTCATGTGGTCCTTGAGGGCTACCTTTGCTCTAAGGACACCATGGTGGCTATCGTTATCCTTTGGACCCATTGAACAACTTTTATATGTAGGAACAGGAAGGAAGACATGTATGTGTATCTATATATATACTTTTTAGTTTAAATCAGTCAGCCCTGGATAAAATATAAAATACACAGACAAAAGAGAAATCTGTGCTATCTGGCAGGTCATTGCCCCCCTGAGTCACCACTGTCGCCATCCAACCTCCCCACCATGTCACTGTCCACATTCTCCTTCCCTGGTCAATGTTCCATGACAACAAGGTGAGGCAGACAGCAGAGGTTAGGCAGAACAGCTGCTTCCTGGGTTGGAAATTCCAGCCATTGAGGGCCATCTGTCTATATGTTCACTGATGTATGTGGGAGCCATCTATCAGCCTGCGAGCCCTGCAGCTGCCGAGACCGTCACAGCCCAGCCTGCCACCCGCCCGCCCGCCGCCTGCCTTCTCCCAACCTCAAGCCCAATACAATGAGATCTCCTTCTTCACTTTGTGACACGCAGAATAGGCTGATTTGATTAAGTCCTGGGCTCTCATTATGTTAGGTAGGGGTGTAGAATTTCAATGATAATCCATAATGCATGACCGGGGGTTTTGTTGCCATGGTGACATAAATTCAAGGTTACCAGCGCAGACGCATAATTGGGTGCGCATTGAGCGCTGAAGAGGTGCTGTTAAAATTCCCCTCATGAAAGTGGAGCATCAATCATGCTGTCGCAGATTGCAAAAGTACTCATAATCAGAGGAAATGCCAGACAGAGAGAACACGTCACAGCGGGGAGCCTCTTCCTACTTTTTGAAAAGTAATCCAAACATAAGAATAGGAAACAACTTAACCGAGCATTATAGTCGCAGTCTGATGAAAAGCTTATTTTTCCACTTTTTGAAGACATGAACTTCTGCTTCTGCTACTGTTTGGAGTAACATAATGGCAAAATGTGACACAATTACAGTAGCCATTCATTTTTTCCCCCTTAACATAGTAATCTAAGTCATTATTGAGAACATTTCTGCAATATAATAACTGTATTTTCCATGCATTTAATCTTTGGTAGTGAGTGCGTCCACTTTTTGGGGTCCTGAAAAATGAGTCATGTTGGATTTTAAAATCTGCAACTCATCAACTCATGTATTACTCTACTCACTGTAATTTGGTTCCCCATTCTTTTTACCCACGTTCCTTCAGGACCTCATTGTACTGTCATTGGCTAGCTTTTCAGTAACCTTTTGATACATTGCAAAATCGACAGCAATCATTGTAGCAACCACTGATTGATCAGATTTCACTGAGTGCGTGGTCTCGTTCATTTAATTTCGCACTAGACACTAGAATTAAGTTTGGGGTAAAAGATGCACCTTGTGAAACATCGTGGCAACCGATTGTAATATTTAAAGCTGTATATACAAATGGTTCATGTTTGATTTTGGTGAAAAAGTAGGTTCTATAAGGTTCAATATAAGTTCTAAGTTAAGAATTGAATTTTGAAGTAACTTGTACAACGTTGTTTAAATTAACCATACTCCTATGAATTGTGCTGCTTTCAAAGTAAAAAAAAAAAAAAAACTTCAACATTGCAATACTTTGATTATGTCACAGTTTGTGTTCTTTTACTTAATACTTGGCTCGGTAACAATGTTGCTTTTTTTTGGCCTTGAAAAAAATAACAGCAGTGTTTCAACATACACGGTTTTTATCAGATGGTGGCTCTATTTTTTGTTTTGTTTTTTTTCTCCCGGCTCGTTTTTCTGGCTTAATTTGTAATTAAGTTGGTGTCAGTTCATTTGGCTCCTTATCTTGCTCCGCCAGGCAGAGCGATAGCCTCGGTCTCTACAGTTCCCGCCCCAAATGATGGAAATCAATTCAGCCGAGAGCTCAGGACCTGTGTGACAAGCAGATCTTCCAGCTGCAGGCTCCTCAGTCCCATTTGAACTACAGACAAAAGAGATTTTTGCCTCTTGTGGATTTTTCCCCTGAAATCCTATTGACAATCTTAGCTTGGCTTCTCCAATCTGTACAGTTCTTTGGGGATTTTTTTTTTTTTTGTTTTGTTTTTTGGGTGCTGGGGGGACTACAGAGGGGTGCTTAGGGGTGTTACCAGGGCAGGAATGGTGCAATCCCTGATTAAAAATGAGAATTGAATATGTTTTTGAACCAGTGAAATAAATGACTCAGACTAAATGCCCATTTTTACCTCCCCGTTGCTTTCAATTTACTTCAAGATGGCATATAACCCTGCATTGGACTTATTTTTCCAATTTGCAGTTACCTCAACTCCAAGACATCATTCGAGTGTAACCGTTGAAAATCTCTTACATTGAGAACAGAAAAAAATGTTTACTCTTCGGAACCAAACTGTACTGCTGAAAACAGCTAAATACTCAACTATGCCCTTGTCTGGATATTTTTTGTTATTTAAACTAATCAATTGAACTGATTTCATTCAAAATCAAGTAGTGGTGGTGTAATCCTAAACTGTACAATCATTTTCGCCTGTTAGAAGTAAAAAAGTAATTTAAAAAAAACATTGCAACAAGATGGAGCAAGGGAATTCTATGGTTGGAGTTACTTCTGATCAAATAGTTTAATAGAATTAAAAATAAATGAGAAAAATAATTTTCAAAGTAATTTATCACTTACACAAAACTATGCAACAAGAATAATTACAAACATCAGCATGGTGGAGTCAGATTTTGTATGTCGCCGAGTCAAGAGGTTGTGGGGTCGACCCTTGGCACTACTTTGTGAAGTTTGAATATTCTGCATAGTCCATGCTTTCCCATTTTTTTTTGTTTGTTTGTTTTTTATAGCTACTACAACTTCCTCCTTCATTCCAAAAATGACCCTGGTTTGTCAATTAAAGACTCTAAATAATCCATTGTTGTGAATATGACTGTGGATTATTGATTGTTTGTATGTAACCCGCAATTGACTGGCGACTATTCCTTTGTGTACATCGCCTCTCGCCCAAAATGAGCTCAGATAGACTCAAGGTCACCCGTATCCCAAATGAGAACAACAACCGTAGAAAAATAGTTGATGGACTAAAGTGAATAAAAACACACATTGAGTATTGAAAAGCTCTTACGCTGGTAAAAAAAAAAAAAAAAGGCCAAAACTGATATGACAAATATTTAAAAAATACATCAATAAATACATGTTCAAGATGACTTGTTCTTAAAGTGTCAAGACTATAATTTGGTCAATGTAATTTTCAGTATCCATTGCTGTCAGCTGGAAGGTAGTGGCATAACAATCAAGAAAGCGTTATCCTGAAGTACTCCCCCCGTCCATCCATGCAGCACCCACTATGGTTAATAATCATAAATCAAATGAGATTCATAAACCATTAAGATGGTGCTTATTATCTCTTGGATGAGCTAGTTCAGGTAGTCATAGCCTGGAGGTGTGAACCTCCAGACCAATATTCTCTTCCATCTATGCAATATTTCCCTCTTTTTATCACATGAATTATGCTTTGTGTCATAATTTACCAGAACATTTCTCATCCCGAGATTCATAGACTATACTGAATTCATTTTCCCCGCTTGCACACTTCACTGCTATCCGTTCTTTCTGTAGATGGAACTACAAGGTCAGACAATGCTCGTGAATGCGGTTCATGGTGCTAATCATGCTTTTGGTGCCAGAAAATCCAGCGCCTATCTTTGGGACAGGTGCATTAAAAATGTATGCTGTTTACTTAAACTCAAGTGACAGGAAAGTCTTTTGAAAAGAAGGCAACAATTGTAGCGAAAAACTTCAGTCAAATTGTGGGAGGCCCTGAGAATAAAAGGCGCTCAGTGCGACAGTAGAAGCCATTTTGTCAGAGAGTACAAAGGAAAACAGGTTATTAGGAGGAAGGATTTTAAATAAAATGAGGACTTTTTTCAAGCCCTAAATTTACCCCGTTACCATATTTGCAACCGATCATCTTGATGAGCGTGCGGCTTAAAAGAGACTCAACGGGGTTCCTCCTGAAGATCAGAATCCAGCTTTCCTTTTAATGAGCGGCGTCATTCTTGCCCCGCTGTCACACACAAGGATCTGCTGATGGCGGAGCTCTGTGGAGATCACCACGAGGCTCACCAAGCCAATTAAATGCCATCAGATGTTTGCGCAGAAGCTATTTAACATATGTGCACCTGTGCGGCGCTGCATTCTCCAGCATGCTTGCAAAACCAATACGGCGGAACCACTAAAGTCGCGCACCCCTGAGGTCAGCATACCTCACGAGACCTCAGAAACAGCACAAAACTCCTGTGGTGTTAAGCCCGCACATGCTCACTGAGCTGAAGTCTCATGAGATTTGATGGTATTTCACCAAGATGATTGTTTGGGCTCCGAATTTTTTTATTTTTTTTTTACTTTTATACGCCAGATTTCAGATCTCTAAATGTATCAGTTTTGGGGTAGTTTACGGCAAGTTCTTATCTTTGCCAAACTAAAATATATATACTGTACTGCATCAATTTACCATACAAGAAACATTTATTAGACAAGTGTTTCCCAGCCTTTATAGTGCCAAGACATACAGTATATTTGACCTTAGGAACATTTCAAGGCATATGACAAAACCAGAATGACATCCATATGTACAATTTTACACTGTAGACTGAAATAATGATCTTGTTTCCATTTACTCACAAATGTGTTCAATGTGAAATACTGAATGGTTTCCCTGGAGACAAAACTGATGTACTTGCAAAAAGGAAATAAAGACACACATAATACTTTTCACCTAAATTGGATAGTTTCCACATACATTTCACATACAAGACAGTAATATTATATTTAGACATCATCATTTGAACAGAAATAACAATGACCTTTACAATGAATGGTGTTTTTTTTTTTTTTTTTGGTAAATTATACATAGATACAGGATACATTTTTTGGGGGGCTTTTACAGTTATATACTTATGCATTTACCACTAAAGAAACATGGTAAATACATCCTGTATATTTTTCCCTTGCCTGTCTATGATGTAATCTTTGTATAATTATACTGTATGTGCTGCTCTCAGCTCCCTTGATTGTCTGGCAAGGATTAAATAAAAGTTACCTGAACCTGAAGAGCAATTATCAGTGCTGTTAATTTAGGGCAACTATGCCATAAACTTTACACTGGGTGCTGGTTTCATAAATGTGTTAACAATTGTTCACCCCGGAAACATGGAACCGACCAATCAGGCAACTGACAAGAACTCTCGTAGAACTAGGTGTTTGTTTTGGACCCTAGAAAATTTCTGTTATGTCCTATAGTGTATGTATTTTTTCATTTATTTATTAATTTCTTTATTTTGATATTTGATCAAATTGAAGGCCCAACATTTTCCAGAAATTATTTTGTCCAAGCTTATATGTTCCATTGCATTTCTATATTGCTGTATGGACATTAAAATAAGATTAATATGTAAGTATTGTTTTTCACTTCCATGTTTTACACGTATGGCCAAGAACTGTTTTCTGATCCAAACATTTACTGTTGTCATGACTTTACCACAAAGTTAGCATAGGTTAGTTATAGACTGTGGCACATTCCAACTTTTCAAGCTCACGTTACACAGCCACCATGCAAAAAGATCTCTCTCACTCGTAACACAACGACCATCTGCATAACTTCTACTTGAATGAAGCAGACATTTGAAGGACAATTTGCTTGTTTGCGGTTAAATTAGACTTAACACTGAAAGTAATCAGGGATTTACTTCTTACTCTTTCATGAAATTGTTAGTATTGGGGATGTGGGGAAGCCACCTCTCTGTGTACATCTGGAAGAGTGAGGGAGGGAGCACAGAGGCATGCAACTAACTCCATGTCCTCCACGTGAACCCTTGATACTGTCCTATGTGTTATATTCAGCCATTTCATGCGTCAAATGGCTGATGAGTAGCTCCTATGGAGAACAAACATGTGCAATGAGTAATGCTATGCAGCAACCTGACCTCTACGTGTATTTATGTGCAAGTACATGTTTTGTTTGAATATAAGCAATGTGTAACCAGAGTGACACTACTCGGCGGACTCCTAGCTACCCACCCGGAAAGAAAAATAAACCAATCGAAGTGCGATTGGAGTATTAAAGGCAAAGTAGGAAGTTGAGAGGGTGGGGGGGATGAATGAGGGAGGGGACATTAGGAATATATTGGTCAAGCACACAAGAGTGTCAACAAAGCAGTGTAAAGACTTGTCACTCTTGGTCAGCGTGCTTACTGCTCGGCGACTGGCAAGGAATGCATCGGGTTATTCAGCTCTTTAGAATAGGCAGTGCTCCTTCGGCCCTTCCTCCCTGTGCTCCACCATTGTATCTGCAAGAACATTGTTCATCAGGTTCTTTTGTCCCTTTGGAGGTCCATTCTCAAGACATGCACCGAGACCCCCTGTGCAGTTCGACCCTTGTTGGTCTTCAAACAGCTGTCCAGGATCAAGCCAGAGACACCCTAAGCCTCGCTCCAAATTGAGCCAATGCATTGCAGATGTTTATCCTACAGAGCTGGACTGCAGACTAGATGATAATGCATACTTCTATCTCTTAGCAATGGGGTCTTGGACCAAGTTGACCTTCACTAAGGATTTCTCCATTTGGCCCTTTCCACTGTGATTGAATCGAGCCTAGCTTAGTGGGTCGTAATAAGCTCTTCCCAATGCTCCACCGAGCAGATTTCCAATCCACAAAACGGTGACCTCCCCCCATTGTAATGTTTACAAGGTCAAGGTTGAAGGGGGTCACTGTTTCAGGCTTAGTTAAATTACCATGCCCTTTTTCTAAGAAATGGATTACCAACTTGGTGATGGTTTCATACTTAGTGTCACCTTTATCAAGGGCAGAAGAATAATATGAAGACAAGCAAATGATTTAAGGCTAAATGCAGACAATTGGAGCATCTCAATAGATATCGAACACACAGCGCAGTGGTGGTGGGGTTTGCATAAGCTGGTCGGAGGCAGATAGCGCAGGAAAACACTCTCTTGGAGCTGACCGTCTGAAGGATCATTTGAGTGATTTATGCAGGAAATTGTATTTGCGAAGCAAGGGAGATAATTTAATAAAGCAGGGCCTGGCCAAGTCCTTAAGAAAAAGGGGTGTGGGGGGGTGCTGTTTGCTGAAAAATGATATGACCTCCTTTCTGAGGGGAGTGCAGATAGTGAAGGCCAATATTTACTGTGGATCTGTGCTCCGTCTATTTCCTGTCTCAGTCTTAAACATTATCTTGCCTTGTTTCCTGCAATGTATTATACGCATACATATAAATGTTTAATATATGCAAATGTAACCTCTTTCATTTCCCTTTATGCAAATGTTTCATTATTATTTGCGGGAAAAGGACGGGAATATCAGCGAATCACCACAAGGCCTTAACTATAGCGGTGAATAATCACACAATTACGGTGGCAAAGAGAAATGATAACGTCATGTTCATCATGAGAGCAGCAACAATCTTTGACATTTTATTAGGTAATACATTTAAAACTGTTATTTTTAAAACAGCAGACATCATTAATGAGACAACAGTAATGGGTGATGAGCTGAACAGGCCTCAAGATTATAAGTCTGTGTTCACACTTGTCAGTGTTGGTTAAAACAAAGTTGGCGTGATTGCACTGATCGTTCATTTGGTCACGTGTGAATGCAAGTGTGCACCAAATGAAGCGGTGGTCTGAAACGCACGATGGATTTGGCTAGTAGTCAACATGTTCCAAAAAATGGCCACCGTAACTTTCTTGGTGGAACTGGTTTTGAACTTCTTTGTCTTAGATCAACCGTTAATATTACAATTTGAACTGCAGATAAGTGTTCAGTAGCAGACTGAGATGCACGTCCCCAAGTTGATTTGGTCTCCAAGTCAACTGGTACAGTTTGATTCACTTCAACCAAAGTGCTAAAACTGCACACATCAACGTTGAAACGAGAGCAGGGAGCATAACCATGTCCTAAGTAGCTAGATCAGCATTTGGGTCAGGTTGTCACTTGTTACATGTTTTTACAGGGCAATGTCAATGATAGAAATATTTGCATGAGCGTAAATGAACTCCATCAAATGTGCTCTGTTTTTTTTATATATGTCCATTTCAGTCTTGACCACTGATCTAAAAAAAAAAAAAAGACTGGACAGCGCATACACATCGAGCAGTATGTCGATCGGTTGAAGCCATCGGCCGCCATCTTTGTACTCCCAAAACATGTGGAAGACATGGTTTACAGGTTGGATTATTGGATTATGGCGGGGGTTTTCTCAAAATGTAAACTTTCAAAATTAAAACTTGTCATGTGAGCTTGACATTTTTTCAGTTCTGGTAACATGAAGGTTTTTAATTCGACTTAGTAAGCCAAAAAAGCTAAGTGCAAAAGTTATTTTTTTCAGGCATTTTTTGTCATAAAAACATTAAATTATAAATCAATTAGTTAGATATAATTTTAGGAAATAAGGACTCGCAATTGGAAAATACATGCTAAACACATTGTTCATTTGTTGTCTTTGCGACGTCCTATTTCCGACAGAAAATTTAAACTTCCTTCCTCGCATTTGAAAATCAAATTTGCGACGTCCTGTTTCAGGCAGAAAATTTAAACTTGCTTCCTCGCATTTGAAAATCAAATTCAATTTGCAGAGTTCTGTATTATGAAATTCATGAAAAATTTCACAGAAAATGTGTTTTCTTGCTTATCTACTGATGAAGTTTGGGAACATATTACCATTGCTTTTTCACAAAAAAAACCTCAGCCGATAAAGATGAAGCACAGAGTGAACAGTGAACAACAACAACCGTAAACAAAACTTTGTTCAAGTGAATTAAGCCCATTAGAAGAAAAAAAATCTTTACAAACAAACTTTAACAGTGTCAAAGTAAACCTTTCTGACTTACCTGTGGAATGTTTTCTCACAGCCACAAAACTGGCGATTAACGCACAGTTGTTTTGGGAGTATCAAGATGGTGGATGGCGACTTCATTTTTATGGCCAGCGAGCCATCCAGTCTTTTTTTTCTTTTTTTTTTAGATCAGTGGTCTTGACCAGATCTACAAGTGTGAACACAGGCATATAGCAAATGAAGTTAACCGGGTCTGTATTGGATCAATTAAAACACATTGAAACATTGTCCTCATGCATGTTAGCACGTGTGTAGAACCAGCTGAAAAACAGAAAAATGTTGACTAAATACAGTTTCATCTCATGAGCGCACAGCTGGCTGAGGCCTGGCTGCTGCATTGTGTTCCTTAAATGCAACTTTGCATGTACATTTAAGAGGCTTCACGATATTGTATAAATACACCGACTGACTTGGCCCCGCTTAATGTTGTATGTCAGCTGAGTAAGGGTCTCTCTCATTCCTTCTGCAGCAAGTCTGTTAATGTTTAGAGTCAGGAGGCCCAGGGGACTCTAAATCCCATGGACACAAAGAGCCTCTGTGTGCCGGCGAGGTCACATCTGCCCAATGACTCTGCGTGCATATAGGGAGCACTCTATGGGCCATCGCAGGGGCCTGCTGCAATTGCCCCACTTCCATAATACACGTCTGTGTGCACCACACTGGCCAGTTGGCTTGAAAGAGCTTGACATTTCACCACATGCTCTTAAATTTGCTGTTACGTATTCCTCAATTCTCTTTCAAGTACAATGGTCCCGTAATTGGACATAATAATGTTCAAATAAAATTGTCTTAGTGTTGCATTGCCTGTCAATGCTTGGTTACATCATTGCTGTTTGACCTTAAACTCTAAATGTAAAACAAAGTATGTCTGTCATTGCCAATCTCACCCCTGCACCACCAAAAAGAAAAGAAAACCCAAAGAATGCTTTAAAAGCAGTCTTAAAGTCTTGAAATTTGTGAATACAGGACCGCCTCGCTGTGTAAAGATTGAATGAGTGCATGATTTCATTACAATCAAAATAATGGTGCAACAGCGCTCAAGCCATATTTGTGCAAAAAAAAAAAAAAAAACACTTCTCCACCAAAATGTGCCTTCACAGCATCGCTAATGTGTTGTCAGAGTGGCAATATTTCCCAAAGTCTTCATTCACATCAGCTCTAGTGAAACGCATTCAAGCCACATTGTTGCTAAAGGTAACAAGATGGGAAAAAAATGTGAAAACATAAATCTGTTTTAAAGCCCAAAGAAATATTACAAACTATGTGGAGATAGTAATGCCAATACAAATGTAAATGATTACATGGGAGAGTAGATACTTTAAAAAATACATAAGTACAGTTGAACCGTGCAGCACGTTAAACCAGAACACAGTCCGAACTGCAGATGAACTTGAAACTTCTCACTTTTCATTGTAAATATTAAGTATTCTAAATCTTTCAGTGAGTCATTCCTTGACCTCCATGACGGATTTATGACTGGATTTATTTCATTTGGTGTGAATAATTAACCCACGAGGTATTGCACTCTTAATACGCCAGTAAATGTGTATTCTTGATATGTAAAACAAAAAAGGAACAACAATACACTGCAGTTTCTACAAGGGGAAAAAATACTTTGCCTTGAGTGAAATTGTACGTTTCTTTGCACTTTTATAGTACTGCACTGTCACTGTGCATTATAGAATCTACAATCACCTCCCAATTGCTTTCTTCTGCGTATTGAGAAATCAGCAGTCGCTGTGAACAGTGAAATCCTACTGAATAACTGGGCTGTGGTTTTTAAAGTCACCAGGCACAAATCAATACTTGGTGGGAAATATTGATGACGCAAAGGTAACTAATGCTGGTTTGAAAAAGTCACTGCAGTCTGATTGCTCTCCCAGGGAAAGTAATGTATTACTTTGCTCGTAATGCAAATCGGTGTTATTTTGGAGTAATGTGTTACTGGTGTAGACCTGATTTTGTGTGAAAAAAAACTATTCAGCGGTGCTAAGAAAGTGATTATTACAGAGCTGTTTACACTCGGGGAGTATTGAATAATCTCCAACTTTCCCAAATGAATGTTATCTTGCAAGTGACATTATTGAAAAAAATATATCTGAATGATACATTCGCAACTGAATCTTTTGTTAGATCATTTAAGTTGACCAATACACGATATGTCAATTATTGAACTCTACACTGAATGTTGATTTTGCAGCTGAATGTTGTATCAAATGTTGAATTTGCAGCTGAATATGGTTGAATAGTACAACTAATTATTTGATGGTTAAAATAAATCAGTAAGTAATTCAGATTAAAAATCAGATAGCACTGATATATTGTGTATTCTTCAATACAATAATGTCTTTTTTTTTTTTTTTTATTGAACTAGATGACCCTTTATCTGTTTTTGTGTGTCCGGTCTTTTCAGACAGTGTGGGACGATTAACTTACTATAGATGAATTGCGTTGCGTTTGACATTGTAAGCGCAGATGAAAAATGAACGCTTTCTTAATGGGGCACCCTTTTGCCAATCAGCGAGCATGCAGGAAAGTCAGTCCTGATCTAAATCATTAGGCCTGCCCAGAGGAACCCACCACCGTACACTGGCTCCAGTGTCAGCTCGATATGGAGATATCAATGAAAGCCTTTGTTTCGCCGAGGCCAGCAAATTAGACATGCTACTGTGCTTGCTTAATGTACTCCGCTGCAATCTTTCCTGACCCATACAGGCTGGGTTTAGTGCTGGGATCTCATATCAAGTTGAAGTTAAATTCAGTTGACTACACAGAGTTACAATGTGGCTCAGGTGACCAAGCCATCAGCTGGCAGGCAAATAATCTCTTGTTTTCATACAGCTAATGAAAGTGCTGGTTTGGTAAGTCCTTAACCAGCTGGAAAGAAAAACACAAGTGAGAACTTACAGTCCAGTTGACCTGCGACCTTGTTATAATGCTTGCCCGCTGGTCAATAAAAATGCACTCTGGCTGCATCCAGAGGAATGGCATCTCCATGGACAAAAGAGAGGAGACCTTTTAAGGAGGCCACAATGACAGCGGAGGTTGGATGAGGTCAGCAAGGTTTGATACCATCCTATTGAGGCTTTAATTGCTCGTGGAGAGCCTATAGGGGGCTCCTGTGCATCCACTGTGAAAAGAGTGAATTACAGGAGCACGGTGTCCTTAAAAGCATGGTATGCACGGCGTGCCCCCTCTCCTCAGCTCAAGTGCTTCAATAGATGGCAATTGAGCTACTTGGGAGGTGGACCTACGGTCCCATCCTGCTTCTCGCCGTCTTGCTCGCTTGCTACCAGATCACCTCATCGGGGTGCGCCGCAGCAGGATATCAATCTTAATGAAACTGCCAGGCTGTTGTCGTATCAACTTTAGGCTACAGGGCTTGATAAGCATACCAATTCTCTGTAACAATAGCTGGGGTAATAACCAGGACAATAAGGTCTCACAGAGGATGGAGTGTGGGGACATCTGAATTTTATGGCTGCTGACTGTTTTGTTGTCCGTGTGCATAAATTGTGTTTGTTTGAATAAGTGAGTGTCAACGGAGAGGTGGACCAGAACAAGTAGCTTTACAAGTCAAGGATTACACCACATCCAAATGAAGATGTGGTAGAACTTGTCTGATCCCCCGAAAGCGAGATCACACATAAAAACCACATACTTGTTTAAAGTGATTGGATGTCTGCACGAAGAGTCTGCAGGTCATGATGAGAACATCACACTGGAGTGGAGCCCCTAAGGTATATACTGTAAGAATCCATTCAGGGGTTTTTTTTTTTTCAGTTTTAATTTTTTTCCCCAACAGGATACAATGGAAATGGTTAGTATCAGTTCAATGCCTTTCATAATTGTAAAATAACATTTTTTAAGAAACTTCTTTTAACATTCGCATGCTGATTTTCCCACCCAGAGGGAAAAAAATCCTCTCATGTGTTGCGTTTGTGCTTGACTGGTAAAGTTTGCCCAAGTTTATCAGCCAGGGAACCCAGGTTCTACATGGTTAAATAATTTCTTGCTCAGCTTTCCATCCATCCATTTTCTTTCCCGCTTATCCTCACGAGGGTCGCATGGAGTGCTGGAACCTATCCCAGCTGCATAGCTGTCAATTCGTACGGTTTAGCCATAGTTCATACGGATTTTGTGGTGAATTTTACGTATGCGGCCTTACATCACAAATCAGACGGATTCTGAAAATTTCCGTAACACTGCATTATTGCAATGCAAAGTCAATATGGATGAATGCTGTAATTTTGACCCGAAGGGTCAGCATTTAGAGTTGGTGAAGAAAGTTTCACATGAATACAATTCTGAACACAGTAATGCCACTAAATGGACTTTGATAATTAGACATTAACTTCATATATTATCATTATGGAGCTCTACAATAAAAAAACTTTGTGTTTTTTCTCTCCGTTATTTTGACATATAATTTGCTTCGGTATGTTATAAGGATTTTTTGCTCTCTATAAGAATATTTTTGGTAGTTTATACAGGTTGGCGCTTCGAAAAGTTGACAGGTATGCAGCTGTCAATGGGCAGGAGGCGGGGTACACCCTGGACTGGTCGCCAGCCAATCGCAGGGCACATAGAGACAAATAGTCACACTCACAATCACACCTAGGGGAAATTTAGAGAGTCCAATTAATGTTGCATGTTTTTGGGACGTGGGAGGAAACCGGAGTGCCCGGAGAAAACCCACACAGGCACAGGGAGAATATGCAAACTCCACACAGGCGGGGCTGGGATCGAACCCGGGTCCTCAGAACTGTGAGGCCAATGCTTTACCAGCTGAGGCACCGTGTGCTCGACTTTCCTTTTTATAATTTGTGTGCCATTTTGTCAATCATCAAACAGACAACAAGGTGTGTTCCACAAGACTTTTGTTCCACAACTGGAGGCAACAAAGATCTGTCCCTTTCTCCTCAGAAACATTCAGTTATCATCAGTATGAACATCCTGTTGCCGACAACGTCAGGCCTTCAAAATAAAAGAACACGAGTATAACAATGCTGTAAACTGGCTCTGCTTTCTCCTCAAGTCAAATGAATGTGACTAGCAAAAAGTCGACATAAACACCATTGTCGTGCAGTAATGTCTGCTAGTTGAATAATATGGACAGCTTCAGTTTACATACATGAGCTTTTTTTCTTTTCTTAACTTAACCACTGTTGATAACATAAAACGAACACATTGCATACTTACAAGATAGAGTTGGCGTAACAAGAGACAGTGGACTATAGAGCCTGCCACTTATTTTTCATGTTTCTGCATTCAGCTAAATAGAATGTTTGTTTGGTACAAACTAAGGTGCTCTAAATGCAGAAAACCCACCGAATCCACAATCATTAACTGTGTCATAGTCATTTTTTTTTTTTGTCACTCAAGACATGTTCTGCTGAGCAGTCACGACAGAGACTGATGTAGCACTTTCCTTATACATTACTTTAAAACTCTATTGTACTACATACCGAGTCAAGCTACGACTGTAATTGTGTTTACAGTATGGTTTTATCTCATCGGCCAGATAGTCTACAGATGGGGGAAACATGGGTGCCTGCCTCCTGTCTGCTTGTGATTTGGAAGGCATTGGAGGACAATGTGCCACTTTGTGTCTATATTGTGTCTCAAGGCTTCCGTCACATGAGGGCGAAGACGAGCACCAGTGCTCTTCAATTTACTACAGTGGTTTTACGTGTCTTTATCATGCACATTAGCAACATAACGCTCCACTTTCATCTGCAATGTTTCGCTGGGATTAAAAGAACAAGGAGGAGAAGACTGTAACCACAAATTTATTTGAGGGAGTGAGGGAGGAGGGGATTTCCATGCCGACTTCATTGCAAGGGCAAGCAGACGTGGTCGGACGTTTTATGTCATCATAGAGGAATTTGTTTGCACAAATGGCTTATAAGTCACTTAGTCCTTTTTATATTACCTTTCTTGAACCATCTAATTATAGGCATAGAATTTGGTCTGAGATCATACTTTCTGCATTTGAAAAAAAAAAACTACCACAGAATCTGAATTTGAAGTCCGATTTAGGGCTTTGAAGACCAAGAAATGTGATGATCCACTTGACTCGCTCATTGGATTGTCATATTCCTTTTGAATGGCAGGTTCCTAATCTCACTTTTGGTGTTCAAAAAAGATGATTAAAATGAGTGGGATTTCACTCTATGGACCTGGATGTCCCCAAACCACAATTTTAGCGACTTCTCTTCCCCAGTATGTGTTTTGACACCGACACAGAAATAATAAACACATCTCGGCCATGCAGGTAGAAACAATTCACACTTGTATATATGATCAATGGAAGGATGATTGGTGAGGTGGATTCACACAGTCTATGGTGAGGCTCAGCTGGACATATTAGATATTTATAGATCCAACCACTCTGCGGATTGATTGTCTGGTGGGTTGTTTCGTATCGATCCAAGTTTGAGGAAACACCAAACGCCACAGGTCAGACATCCACACGTAGTTTGGAAGTGTGGAGGCTGAAAATATTTCATAAACAGGGGAGGGGCAACAATACACAAGAAACTAAATTGTCAAATAGCCCTGAAGTCATACATTTTGTGAATTTGGGAAAAATAGGACATCCCAACTGTCTTCGTGTAAGACCTCAGTGATCCACCCAAAATATAATGTGCATTTTTTAAATGCTTTCTCTCCTACCTTTTGTGTCTTTTTTTGGGACATATCCAAAATCAGGAACATTCTCACCAACGGGTGTTCAGAAAATCAAATTCAGCCATTGTTTTTCATCTGAATAGTTTGGTTTTGTTTTAATATTAACAACGGTCAATTTATTTTTTCCACACATAAGGCAATTAAAAAAGTTAAAATTGTTTCTTAACCCTGACTTGTCTGGTTATCAGCAATGTATTATATGAGGCTTTGACTATGGGAAGTATCATTTCCATTTCCCTATTTCCTCGGGGGAGAAAGTGTTTCAAAATCAACCAGTGACCCAGAGCAGATGGTGTCCAGTTTCTTTTAGTTGGAGATTAGATATGGGTATAATTTTTAAATTTAGAACCATGTGTAATAACTAACTAACCACCCGATCAATAAGGTGATGCTGTTTAGTAAACTCTGTCCTGAATCAATGTACTGGATTTCCCTAAGAGGCACTAACCCTCCCTGGATTGCAATAGAGTGTAGGAAGCGTATACCTCGCCATACCTCTGTAAATTAGCTATCTTTGGGGTGTTTGAGCTGCCTTACTGGGTCATTCCTGAACACAATTCCTGGAGTTCCTTTATTTTGTTACAGTTAGATTGTATATTTTAATGTGAAAGAGCTCAGAGCCGCAGGCTTTTTTAATTTGCCTTTTTGCCTCTTATTTAATATTTATTTCTAAAGGGATTTGTTGGAATAAAATTTATGACACACTTTCTTCACATTTTGCTTGGCATCATCTTGACCTTCCTGCTTCTAACTTGTTAGTTTTTGGACGCTTGACAGGAAGTGTCGGGGCAAACGTAGTTTGTGACACAGTAAGTCGATCGCATCCAATTATCAGGCAGTGAATCAGATGTGGGACCTGGGTGGGTTTTTAGGCCTGTGACTGTAGACCTCTGACAAATCTGAGGACCTTGTCCAGTGGTGGTGTTCACATAACTAATGAAAACGATAAATACCAATCCAGGTCCACAATAAAATTTCCGGTGGATCTACAACTTCCTGGTGGGCAGAATACAACTCATTCAAGGAACAACATAGCAACAAGAACAAGAGACATTTCTGTCCATAGGAACTATTCCTTTTAAGACATGGAAGATGTAAAATCTATATAGATAAGTGTGTTAACAATGTCAATTGTGCAAAGGGAGCAGTGTAAAGTGACGAATCGTCCGGTCTACAAAATATTTAAAAAATAATATAAATATATACAGTATATATTTCTAATACTGATTGGACCAGCAGGATGTGAGTGAGGTTCCTAACATGGCATAAGGCAGAAAAATAGTAGGCTCGCTCATCAAGAATTTAATGACTTAATTGCCAGATGGAAAAAACTGTTCCAATGCCTGCTACTTTTAACTTTCATTGATCTGTAGCGCCTTTCAAATGGAAGGAGCTGAAAGAGCTGATGGCCAGGATGTGGAGGATCCGAAAGAATCCTGCATGCTCTGGACCTAGTTCGTGTTGCGTGTAAGTCCTCAATACTGGGTAGAGTGGTGCGGATAATCTGTTTAGCTATTTTGATTGTCCGTTGCACTCTGAGTTTGTCCTTTTTTGTGGCAGCCCCAAACCAGATTGTGATGGGGGTACACAGTACTGATTGGATAACCACTGTGTAGAACTGACTCAGCAGCTCGCGTGACAGACCATGCTTCCTCAGAAGCCGTAAGAAGTACATCCTTTGCTGGGCTTTTTTGAGGATGGAGTTGATTTTCATCTCCCAACTCAAGTGCTTTGAGATTGTAATTCCCAAAAACTTGAAGGTCTCGACATTTTCCACAAGGCAGTTGGACAGTGCCAAGGACATATGGGGTGAAGGTTGCCTCCTGAAGTCCACATTCATCTCTAGTCTTTAGAGTGGTCAGCGCCAGGTTGTGTTAACTACACCAAAGCTGCAGTCTCGCCACATCTTGTCGATATGCAGACTTGTCGTAACAGGGCAGCACCGACTGCAAGAGAAAAATTCCTTGTGTTTTTACACACTTGGCCATTGAAGCTGATTCTGATTCCTTAGATGCCACCCCACCCCCACTCATTCTTGTTGTACAAATGTAAAAAAATTAGCTAACATCTATATAAATAAAGCATAAAAACAAGTCTGATAACCTTAAATTTGCAGAAAGTGATTCAATGTATTTTGCAGTGTACTTTAAAATTTGTATTAATTATTATTGTCGCAACGGAGATGTCTGCACCCTATCCTACATACTCGTGATAATTTTCAGATCCAATTCTATAATTGTCATCAGGTATTTGTGCTTTTGTTTTCACTGGTAGCTTCAACACTTGTGTAGGTTATCATTTTGCTGCTCGGGTATTCAACTTTCAAGGTACTTTAACCATTAATCCATAACTATTCTAAATTACTACTCAAGGAAAGACATATCATATCCATTTGGAAACAGAGCTGTAACAGCATCAGGGTATGTTGAATGGGGACTCTTTTCTTCCCATTTTTGACACGGGGGTTAGACGATCCGAATAATAAAGGCCTATCTGTCCACACGGTGCAGCTTGGACTAGCTACTCGGCAATTACCAGGAGGTAGAGACGGAGAGCGTAGGGAGAGAGGACTGGTACCCCCGCTGTTATAATTTAGGGCACTCTTATCCATGCCATCAGTTCAGATTGTAATTCAAGAAGCAACAGTGTTGAGGGCCTGCTCCTTTTTTATGCATGGCCATTATTGGAGGGAGGGGGGGCGAGATACAGTAGTGGCTTTTAGCACACGAGAGGCCAGACATAGATTGGCTGTCGAAGTGTTTTACAATTGAATGTGCTGAAGCGCTGCCACCAGCCACACAGGAAGCCAAGCATGTGGGCCCAGATTCAGGCTTTTTCTCACTGCCCACCAGTCCAACCCCCTCCACCCCTCCTGCTGTCCTCTACTGCAGGCCTCAGTGATGGCCGGTGAGGACCGGGGCTGTTATCCCCCTCGGTAATTACCACCATTAAAGCTAATCCTGCTCCAATTCTGGCTGCTTTTGTTTTCAGCTTTATCTCCTCAGTTATGGAGAGTTTCTCCTTTCAGAGCAGCACACAAAAGACACAGTTTTCAGAGTTGGTAATTATCTGTTATGTCCCCCCACGCCCCTTCCACGGGGACAAGGATGAAAAGTAGTGAAGTCGGTGGACAGGTGTATATGTGCTGTCTCTCCATCTTCTTTGACCTTTGTCTGTTCTTCATGACTAAACTCCTTTCACCAATTTTCATTCACGACGACAAGACAGATTAGCGTCAAATTCAGTGCTGGATGAGAGATTAACAAAATGGATCATGAATTTATCAATCTCTGTGACAATACTGCCGCACATGTAATTATTCCGGCACTTATTAGCATGATGGTAATAGTGCCAGCTAATTTTTCGCAGTAATTGCGGCTCTATTTTTACGATGCCTTAACTGCTATTAATCAGACTGGTGATTGGGTAAATGTAGCGCAAAAGTTTCCATTCACTTCCATTTCCTCTGACCTATCGCTCAACAGATCAGCCTCTTATCACATGAATAAAAAGATCGTTGTTACATAAAAGAGCCAGCTCCTTCTATGCACGACCTGCTTTAATGGAGTTTTTTTTTTACATAATTTACTTGAAATCACCTCTGTCATCATTTTCAATTAGCACCATCTTTCCTTTTTTTTTGCTCTCAGACTGAGCTGGCAAGTTGAAACTATATTTGGATGTTGAAATTAGACTTTCTGTGTTCATGACAAATACCGTGTGTGAGTGCTGATGTGGTCGTAATTGTCGGTATTGTTTCATTTTTGTGCTGGTAATAATATTTAGCACATCATCGCCCCGCTACACAAACATAAATAGAATAACATCATTACACTGACTGTGATTATAAATAATTTCAATCAGGAATAATTCAATAGTAAAGAGATGTACTGCAAAAGGATGGGGACCTTTAAACAGACTTATTACCCCAAAATACCTTTTAACCAAGCACTCATTGATATGTTTGAAAATTACATGTTTAATCTGTAGAATATATTATGTTAGATCATTTAGCTATTTACTTGCAAATGTAAGCATTACATTAATTTAACATACCACAATATCATATTACTATATTAAAGCAATATAACATCTTCAACATTCTATACCCTAACCCAAATTTTAATGACAAACTGCCTTTAACATTAAGCGTCACACAATTGTAAAAGTGAAGAAAACCCCTGTAAAATATACAAAGCACAAATCCAGGTTGGGATGTGATGTGAAATATAAAACTCACAATGATTTGCAATTCCTTTTCAACCTATATTCAATTGAATACACAACAAAGACATAAAACCTTTTTGTTTTTTTATACATCCCAAATTTTGAACTTCATTCTTACAACATGTTCCAAATATGTTGGGACAAGCTAATAAAACTCTGGGAAGCTTCATCAAATCCTCTCTAACTACTACACTATATTATGAAACAAGTATGAAATAATGTACAATCAAGAAAATCAACTTTTAAATAATAATAACAAAAAAAAAAAAAAAACGAACCAATTTGTGGCTAAATAGCTACTGGCTAGCATTACCGCTACATTGCCTGGATAGTTTCTCTTCAGCCTCAAAAGCCTAACTGTACTAAATTTATATTCTATATCTTCAAGCTTAAATGTCAAAATAGTAATAGGCAAACGCAACTGTCAAATTTAACCTAATTATTTTATTAAAAAACACAACTTTGCACATCTTACATTCTCATTTTAACTAATTATGTATTTGGGCTCATCTACTAAAGACCAGCATGCCCATCTGTCCAGTTAATAAAAATCAAAAGACAGCACAAAATGTAGCCATCCTTGTTCTGTTTTGAACAGTATGGTATTTATCAACTACCTCATACAAGTAGATACAAGAATGTTGTTTGCCATCCTTGTAGGGCCAACGGCTTTGAGTGCACATCATAAAAAATAAAAAATCACCATCTGACGAGCACAACCATGAACACAATTGGCGTGACAGTCACCAGGAATCCATCCACATGGCTTTCTTCCGGCGTGTTTATCACGTTCCCCGAGTCACCCACTCACAGCTCATCTTCGCTCCAGATGGCGCTTCAGTTACTGGTCCCGGTCCTGCTGTGCTGGGACCGTCCCTGATTGGTGACTCCACCTGCTCCCCCTTCCTCCGCTGGCCAATTGATTGACAAGCACCTACCCCAAACGGAGGCCCCGATGCTGCCGGCGTTCTGTCGCTGAGTGACAGCCCCCATGGTGTTCGCCTCCCCACTGATCGTTCTGGCCATGACATCATTAGTTTCTCTCTATCAAACAGCTGTTTTGGATTCCTGGTGTTCACTAAATCAGACGTCTAACACACTCAAAGTAAATAACATGGATAGCGCATCCCCCAAATACGGCAGAATGTGTTGCATGTTCGCGAGGTAAAGCTTCATCGATTAAAAGAAACCAGGCTACCCCTACAGAAGTAACTTTTGGCAGGATTTTAACACACTATCACACCATGCCGCGGTGTAAATTCTCATGAATTGAGCAGGTGTAAAAGTTAGTAGAAGTGTTGGACATGACTCAGAACACGAATGTTAACAGATGCTAGCTCTTCCAAAACTGTGTGCTACCTTACAGAACTGCAGCAAATTAGCTGATCGCGTGGTCCACTGAAAATGTTGAAAGTGAGTACAATACTCAAAACCCTATACATGGAGTCCTCGGGTTAAGACGGTCTCGACCTAAGACGTTTCGATATTACAACGCCCGTCCCCTGTCCGACACTTTGTCTGGCTCATGCTTGTCCATGTTTGTGCGCCGGGAGTATCTTTGCATTTTTCACGCTCCTTTTTTAGACATTATCGCCCTAAAGAAGAAAGATGTTTTTTAGCAGTGCTTTTGCAGCCAAAAGAAAAACCATTACCATGCAAACGAAGCTCACGATCGTAAAAAGATTGGAGAAAGGAGGGACACCAACACCACCAAGGCATGAATCGGTCGAACGTGGTGGCAATTATTAAAAACAAAGCCTGTATCTTAGCGCTTGTGAAGGGTTCTGTTCATATGTCGGACACAATGATCACAAAACAAGGTTCTTTGATACTTGTCGAGTTGGAGAGGATTGAGGACCAGGTTCCTCCGCAATAGCTAAGCACAGCCTCCCCTTCTTCTTCTCCATCCACATCTCAGCAGTAATGCTAAGTACATCATCTTGTTTATTTCAATGTATTTGTTTTTTATACAAAGTATTTTGATGTAAATTCTGACTTTAATGGTGGAATCCAGGAAC